>NC_140498.1:24563418-25163418 GCF_964271855.1 Acomys minous | reverse complement strand
TAGCAGCAGAGATACATTCTCCTCATAGGCCCAATAGACCTGACTACGCTTCAGCCCACCTCTGAGAGGTGCATACCAGTAGGAGAACATTCATTCTCAGTTCAAAGTCACTGGAGCCGTGATGCACTGGGGAACCAATCACAAGTACAACCAAGTAGGCTAAAGAGAAACCATTCAGAATTCCCAGTAGGTCCCCACATATGCAAATGAGTGAAGAGCCTGAGGCTGTATCCAACTCCTCAAACATATACCTCCTATATTTTGACTAAGATGACAATAAATAGCCTATTCTGCCCATAGCAATGAAGACTCCATTTAATTCAATTGCTATAGAACATCTACTGAACCCGCCAAACACGTTTACAGGGTTATACTGAATCTTTGCAATAATCTCCATTGAGTCTGAGGCAGGAAACAAAAAAAGCATCCTCCTAATGTGGGAAATTGTGTCAACTGATTTATGTACCTGGATTCCAAGCGCTGCAATGGGATTTGTAGCCCCACCTATAATAACCCACATTCCTAGTTATAAAGAAACTGGAGATTGAAGAGAATGGTCCTGAAGAAGCAAGGTGACTGAAATTCAACTTTGATGGTTTAAGAATATATGCTTGAGCAATCTATCCATAAAACTTCCTTTAACATATGCCTACATGGAGATGAGCAAACAAAAAAAAAGATTAAGGGGGAAAATACGTGTCACCCAATCCCCTTCTTCCAAATGCTTTAGTGAACTCTATCTTATACCATTAAAAAAAATACATAACCAAAAATTTATTGGCCCAAATATTAAAAGTCAAAGAGAGAATTCTAAGATAGAATAAAGAAAAGGGGATAGATGAAGAAAGGGAGGGAGGGAGGAAAGGAACGTGGGAGTGAGAGATGGCGTACACCTACCTCGCAGCAGTCTGACCCTGGCTCACGAGAGCAAAGGGCTCTCTGTCGTCACCACTCCTCTGCTTGTCAAGCTGAGAGCTAGCATATTGTTTCCACCCAGTAGAGTAGCAAAATCTGTTCCTACGACAACTTTAAAAACTGGCCCTGTTTTTAAGTCTCTCTCGGTTGTGCCCTAAAGAACAAAAATCGCTCTCCCAGTCTGATGGCTGCTCACAGCATCATTTGCCACTTTGCATGTGTTTACCTCGGAAGTGACCGTTCCCAGTCAAGTGTGTTTTCTGCGAGTGCCCCCACGAAATCACTTCAGTGTTACGAGCAGACTATCACATACATGTCAGGATTACATAAACAGACGCTCTGCAGCTTTGCCGGTTCCAATCTGATCTTTCCCCCCAAAATAGAAGGCCGAGAAATGGCGAGAACTCAAAAGGGAGAAATGGATGAATTTACAATAAATAAATAAAAAATAAATAAATAAAATGGTAAATACCAGAAAAGGTTATTTTTAACCTGTAAAACTAAAATTTCTGGGCAGATTCCCTTTATAGATCATCATAACATAGAGTACTATTGCTCTCATTACAGAGCTGGCTCCCTATGATTTGTTCCTATGGGTGGATTGGCTGTTCACAGCTGCCCAGCTTCCTCGGCTAGCCAGGGCAAATGCTATAATTCAGTACTGCTTTTCGATATGCGAAGGAAGAACCCTCGCATCTTTCTGCCAACAGACAGGGAGACATGGTGATGGATCTCTACTCTCAAGCATTATCACTATGCCCGGCCGTGAATTGATTCGCTTACCCCTCTCCAGAGCTGAGCTTGCCCGTAGCTGGGGTTCTAGGTCAAAGGTAAAGCAAATGTTTCTAGAGACACAGAAAAAGGGAGGGCGAGTTTCATTTCAGGACCTTCCTGATTTAAGGTCCTAGGGTAAACGCCACTATAGCAAGTCTTCCTGATTTAAGGTCCTAGGGTAAACGCCACTATAGCAAGTCTTCCTGATTTAAGGACCTAGGGTAAACGCCGCTATAGCAAGGCTCCAGACCAGCGGCAGGATGACATCAGTGCTTCTGTTTCTAACCCAGTTACCCACCAGAACTCAAAGCATCCTGAAGCTCATGATGTATAAATTTAATTTCTCTTTTATGGCCGGAGCAGTGTTTTCCATGATTTATAAATCATTTGCTCAGTGATTTCTTTGAAATCTTTGCCTCATTTATGCTCTTGACCTCTTGACCTCTCGATACATTTATTTATGCCACAGATCCCTCTGCAGTGGTACAGGGTAATGTCATTTGCCTGAGACTGGGTGGCTGAAAGGCAAAGAAAACAAAAGACAAATGTTAAAAGAGGAGTTTTTGGTGCAAAAAAAAAAATGTGTGTTTTAAAAGGAGGGATAAGCAAAGGAAACTGTGAACACTTAAAATGTAATATTCTTGTGCTGTTGATTTATTGCAGGAATGCCCTATTTATTGAATACTTTATGGGTATCTAAGTATATGCCAGTTGATGGGGCAATGAGCAAATACTGATCCTCACAGCAAAAATATTTGCTTTAAATGTCATGACATGCCTTGTCTAAAGATGATTCTTTCCAGATGGTTATTTTTCAAGTTTCAGAAATGGAAAAATATGCCTTAGGACAAATATACATAAAAATTATGTCTTTCTCCTTTGTCTCTCTTTTATTGTAGTTTATTAATACTCTTCTGTTTGCCACAGAGCAACATGCTGAAGAAATCTGGTCCGAATGACATCTGATTAATTGGGCAGGGCACTTCCTACACAGCTCTTTGCTGACACCCCAGCTGTCCAAGAATCAGTTCATTATGAGAGATGCAGAGGCAGGCGGCAGTCACAAAACCACTGGGAAGCTGGGTCTGGGCTAACAGATTGGCAAATCTTGTACCACTGGTGCTTAGAACCCACTGAGCTTGCACAGCTCAGAGCCAAGGGCAGGCTCCCAACCCATTACCTGCTACAGATCCAGTTGCAGACCCAGAGTTCACATATAACACAATAACACGCACAAACATATCAACCCACGCAAACATAGTGTATCACAGACATTATCCAAAGGTGAGATTTAATGCCCTCTTGGCTAGTCAACAACGCATTAAGTCGAAAAGCCCATTTCCAATGTTATTGAAGGCTAAATGCTTTTGTGCTTCCAGGCTTCTTTAGCTTATAGAGAAAGCATGTCATTTACACATTCAAGTTATGTAAATTCACCTATAATCATTCCTTCCCCCTTAGCCACAGAGCATATGTTCCAAGATTCCAGTAGATATTTGAAACTATAAATAGCATTAAAGCTTACCCATATGGACTTTTGCTGTATACATGCATACCTATGATAAATGCTTATCAATTGGGCACAAGTAAATACTAATAATGATAACTAATGATAAAACTGGAAAAAACTTAATAATATACTATAATAAAGACTCTAGCATCCCTACTATGCCCTTGAGGACCATTACTAAGTTAAGTAAAGGCTTCCTGAACAAAAGAACTGTTAGCCACACCATGCATCTGACAGTATAAGCAGATTTACATGACTAATGAGCAGGCATTTATACTGCTTGGATACACTGGACAAAAGGAGGATATAGGTCCCCAGAAGGATGTTGCAGGATTATATATGGTCTCAATACACAATTCACAATGACATAAAGTTTAAGACATATGAATTGATTATTTTTGGTATTATCAGTTTTGTATTTCCAGCCCTACTGACCATAGGTGAATGAAATCATAATGGGGGCGATTTCAGAATTACTACTCTATAAATGAGTATGGAAGAAGGGAGTCACTAATATGAAAGAAACAATTCAAACAGGTGTGCAATCTTGGCCTTCATTCTATTCAAAAGACAGAGAGCTTAACGGCTGGACTGGGGAGCATGGGAGGCTCTCCACCCTCTGGTTTTGCTTCCCCTATGCCTCTCAGAGTCTGAGCCTCTTAGAACCCCGAGTGATTCAAGGGGGGAGCTGATCACATCCCATTTTCACCGTGCATACTGATATTGGGCAGTCACAGTCTAAAAGTGGGGTGAACGGACTGCTGTGACCAAACAGAGTAAAAGGCAGAGCCACCCTTTGATACCAGCGGAGGGCTGGTTCCACGGCCTCTCACAGATGACCAAATACAAGGACATTCCACTCCCTTTGCTCCTATCATTTTCATGCAACCTATACATAATTCCCCCAAACTTGCATATAAACTATACATATCCCTGTACTTGCATATAGCCTATACATACTCTCCCATGTACTTTAACTTATTTTATAGTATCTGTAAATGCTTTGCAGTGATTATACTGTGTTGTTCAACACCTAGGAAAAGTCTGTGCATATTCAGTAGAGATGCAGTTTTTTTTCTTTTTAATAATTTTAACCCGGGGTTGGCTAAACTTAAAGATTCAGAGCCCATCGACCTAGAAAACAGATGGTGCTAAGAATCATCAAGGTAAAAACTAGAGGGTAAAGAGGCTAGAGACAAATACAAGTGCCAAACAAGAACCAAGCCCTAGCAATTAGAAATCCAAGGTCAAAAATCAGGACATGGCGACAAAATATTGGCACTGGCTATTTCTAAGTAAATGGCTATTTTTTTTCCTTCTCTATAAATGCCCACTTGAAGCAGAGGGTGGTGGCACAGGCTTGTGATCCAAACTAAACCAGGGTTGATGCCAAAAGATCACATGTTCAAGACTTGCCTGGGCTTCAGGGCAAATGCCAGGTCCACCTGGGTAACTTTCTAATCCCCTACCTCAAAATACAAAGTGTAAAAGATAGGGACAGAGGGAGGGGGTCTTGAGGTACACTCATTGGTAGGGTGCCTAGCCACTGTGAAACTCTAGGCTCAACCTCTACCAGAGATAGACCATATTTTACAATTTCTCTGAAAAACAGAAAGATTAGCTTTATGATAGGGACAGAGGGACTGTAAAGACACTAGCAATGAAAATCAAAGTGCTCTTAGAAAGAAGTCGAGGCACTAACAGACAGACTTTGCTAACACAGCCTGGGCCTAGAATGTTCTAGGGCTGGAGATCACTAGGTATTGGGAAGTTCAAGTGCATTTTCTCCTATGAGTGTCATTGCAGCTCCAAGCAGAGAGCTTAGAGACAGAGAGGTACAAGTCCAAACCCAGCACTTCAACTGTTAGAGTGTAAGCTTGAGCAGGTCATGTGACCTTACCAGGAAGTGGCGTCTTAGGGTTTCCATTGCTGTGATAAAATACCATGACCAAAAACAAGTTGGAGGAGTCTATTTAGCTTACACTTCCACATCACTGTTCATCATCAAAGGAAGTTAGGACAGGAACACAAATAGGACAGGAACACAAATAGGGCAGGAACCTGGAAGCAGAGGCTGGTGCAGAGGCCGTGGAGGAGTGTTGCTTACTGGCTTGCTCTGATGGCTTCCTCAGCTTGATTTCTTATAGACCCCAGGATCTCCAGCCCAGGGGTGGCCCCATCCACCATGGACTAAGCACTGCCACACTGATCACTAATTGAGAAAATGCCCCCACAGTCTTGCTTCTAGCCTGCTCTTATAAATACATGTCCTCAATTGAGGTTCCCTTCTCTCAAAATGACTCTAGGGTCCAGCATCTAGCCTGTGTCAAGTTGACACAAAACTAGCCTGCACAGGTGGCATACTACTTAACATTGAACAACCAGCTGTGCAAGGGAAGGCTGGAATGTGATAGCAGCATTTTCTATTTTCCATATACGCAAATGTTCCTCCTATGGCCAATTTTATGATATTGACCTATCGTTAAACAGATCACAGAATTCCTACGAGTGTGCAAGGAGGCTCACTTAAGATGGTAAAAGCCCACTCATGCACAATGCCATCTCTTAGCCTTATAATACCCAAGCACCCACTGGGCATGGTACTGAAGGCCTCTAATGACTAGGATAAGAGGCAGGAGGACTGAAGGTTCAAGGGCTACAACTAACATAGGGTTCAATAGTGAGACATTGTCTCAAACAAACAAAAATAAACAAAAACCCGATTACCCATCCATAGGTACATTGTCCACAAGGAGGTTTGAAAGACCAAAAACGTTGACTAGTTTGTTGAGAGAGGGTCTCACTATTTAATTCAGGCAGGCATAGGCTCACTGTTCTCAGCCTGAGCATCAACAGTGCTGGGATGACAGGCAAGCACCTCCACTGTTTAGGTTATATTATCATCATTATTATTGTAGCTGTTGTTGTGTGTGTATAGGTATGCATAATTTTGGTGGGGAAGGGAGGCCCATGTCACTACATGAGTATGGTTGCCAGAGGATAACTGTGGAGCTGGTTCTCACCTTCATCTTTACGTAGGTTCTGGGGCTTGAACTCAAGGCTTGCAACTAAAGGCTCACGACTCAAGACTTGCACTGTTCCTTGTCAGGCAGCAAGCACCTTCACCTGCTGAGCCAGTCTTACTGGCTCTGGGTTAATTGTTAATAAAAAAAATAAAATGTAACCCTCTTTCATGTTGATCTGCACTAAAGGCAGCTTTGGAAGAAGCAGGAAATGGTGCCAGCATGGATCACAGTCAAGTTGGTGCTGGGCCCGTGTTTTGAATTCTCCAGGCTCCTGTTCGCCTGGGTCTTTCACTATTTCTCTGGTTTACCAAGAGAGATGTTCTCACAGAATCATAAAGAAGGGCATAATCAGTCTCATTAAAAACCCAAGAAGGGTGTGTCTTAGGAATCCAAGGCTTGGCTGCCTAGACTTAGAGTCGAAAGCACCTTGAATCAATTTCTAGAGAACAAACCTTACTTTTCCTCATGTGGAGCAGTAATAAATAGCCATACACACCGTGTTTAGCTTACTGCCCGTGCTGAGAACTTTGCACAGGTTCATTTGTATTATTATTTTTTAATAATACAGGCCAAGGAGTAAATAAGAGACAAATTTCAGTTACAAGAGCCAAATGGTAAAGAAACTGTCTGGAGGAGACACAGCCTTTGTTATGATTCAAACAACAGAATTTACATCAGGGTATCACACATGTCCAATTCTTGCCATGCTTCTTCCCCTTAGGTGTCCATGACAAGCATCACTAATCAAATCCATTTTGATCTCAATCTTTTACAAACCAACACTATCAATCCGTGAGTACTGTCATGAGAAAGGAAATGGATTTGTCTCTCTTGATTTAACTGGCTGCCTCCTTTGCCTATGTTATCATGAGCAATAGGGCAATTTCGATTAGTCAGTTGTACAAGTTGTTGTTGTTGTTATTGAAATACACACCATACTGGCCTCAACTATATACCTTTATTCACCTCAGGTTATAAAATCTCTGAGAGTCAACACTGACAGCAGGGTTGCATGGGAGACTCAACTCAAGGCCTCCCTCTCTTGTACCAAGCAAGTCCTCAGTGGACAGCTACAGGACTTCAGTCCCAAGCTGTAGGCTGGAAGGGTATGAAGTTGCCTCTTTTTCTCCCAAATACCCTCCCCGTTTGCCTTTCTCCCCCCTGCCCATGGCTCTTGACACTCTTCTCAATGGTCATTAATAAGCTTCCTAGATGAAGATGGAGTTTGAGGAACAATATTATTCCTCAGTGTTGGACCAGATCCTTTTACACAGAGTTCTAACTGCTTCCAGAATAGTGACACTGCAAGACCAAGAGACAGTAAAATTATATACCACCTCCTTTTCCTTTTACCAACAACAGCAGATAGCTCAGAAGAAGAAATATTTTTAGAGGTTTTTTTTTCCCTTTTATTGATACAGCTCCTTTGAGAGGAATGCTCAAGGTCTTTTCTTCAGATTATAAAGGAACCATTGAGCTGAACTTATATTTTCTTTGTTAATTTTATGCTAAATAAATATGCGGTCCTAAAATGAGGTGGCAAGGGACAAGATGATAAACATGGCTTCCAGACCTCTCCTTAAGAACTTCCTCCTTACTCTGGATTCTGGGGTACTGGGCATATGCGGGTACAAACCCAGCTGTGTTTGTATAAGGACAGGGAACTGCAAAGCTACACATCCAGCAAGTGAAACCAATCTAATGCAGCTAATTGAGGCCCCAAACTTATCTTTCCTCACTAATATTTACTTTGGGGGATTCTGGACACTCCCCCAAATTGCTATAATTACATTACCCTTGTCAACACAGTCTAGCTGAACCATTTCAACCATGTCTCGGGACAAGTCAGTTCTGTTTTATAGCAGTGGAGGCAGGGATTATGATAGAATCCTGATTAATCAACTCTGAAGTGGGAATTCCACATTTTATGACTGTTATTCAAATCAATGGTTCAAAGAAGGGCTCCAGAGAGCATGAGGCCAGAGTTGAAAGCCTCTAAGACAATGGACCATTGGCTCTGCCACTCAGACCCTCAGTTTTCCTCTGTAAATTATGACTTCTGCAACTGTAGCTTGTGGCTAACGCAGTTCAGGAATCCTACATCCTTAACACTACATTCTCGAAATAACAGAAAAGCATTGTGTTGTTAAATTTTATTTTCTTCATCCTCATTCTTGGGGAGGGGTAGAAAAGTAAAAATGCAAAAGTTCAACTCATTTCAGATTCCCATATTAATAGGAAAAGATCCATCCTTTCCACCTCAAACTCCTGTGTATTTCTTAGAAGCAGGTTACAGACAGGTGAGCAGAGTTCAGATCTCATGACAGTAGGATTACTTACTTGAAGACATTCATTGTCATCAAAGAAAACAAATTTAAATTTCTAGCCATGTCCGCACAATTGGCCCAGGGTTTCTGCAGCTTCCTGCATTACTTCTAAGTGAACCATGGAGGACACATCCTGAATATAAAATTTGGAGAAGTAAGCTGGCTTTGATGAATGTGGTCCGGGGCCTTAGCATCCTTACAGAACAGGCCAACAAATTACGCTCTTTCTCCCTCTCTGTACCTTGCACAGCCCCCAGGAGAATTCCACAGTCATCAGCCGAAACTCGTGAGTGGCTGCCTGGAAAGCAAGGGGGTGGCAGAGGAAGGCACTGCGAGAATATTGATTGGAGGGACACCTCTCTAATTAAGGGAACCTTAGGTTTGTGATTCTGAGGAGCTTACAGCACCAATTTCCCAAATCAGCCCGACATACTTGCTCTTCTATGTGAGGTCCCCTGGGGATCTACCAAAGGCTTCTTATTCATCGCCAGAGAAACAAGCATCATGAGCTGCACTAGGTCAATTTCCCACTTGGACTTCTGAAGGTGGAAGATACATCCTGACACCCAGTATCTCAAATTGCTCCTTCTAAGACCCAGGTAGCACACACCAGAGTGAATGGCAGAATCGGCTTTTTTCTAGAAGGTATATTTTCCTTTTCTTTCTTTCTTCCTTTGCTTCTTTCTTTCTTTCTTTTATTAAAAACATGTATTAAGGCAATATTCTAATCAAGTTGTTCTCTCTCTCTCTCTCTCTCTCTCTCTCACACACACACACACACACACACACACACACACTCTCCTTGCATACACACTCCCTGCATCCCTATCAGCCCCTTCCTCAGTTTCATGATTTGGAGGGGGGGACAGGTGGGGATGGGAATGGGGTTTGACTCAAAGTTTAACCAACACCATCTTTCTAACCACTGCATCAGACATGTCCATTGGAGCATGCTGGGATGTTTAATAGGCTCACAACTGAAGGCAATGAGTTCCCTGCTCTCTCAATCTATTGGTAACAAAGAGTTCAGCACTGGAAAGTAAGGTCCCTGAGTCCCTCCCAGACGTCGACACTATTTTGCCTGTGTCTCTCACCCATTACTCTGGAATAAAAATGATATGATTACAATTTAAGACCTGTGACAGCAAGATAGCTTACGTGTTAAAAGAACAGTCTGGGGAGGTGAGTAACATGGTCTAGTTTCTACCTTTCATGTGTGCCAACAAGTTTCTTAAACCCTCTGTTCTCCATGGTCTTTGTATACTCAATAAAGATAATAATATCAGCATTAGAATTACATTTCTGAGAAACAAATGATATAATTAATATTAAATGCTCATAACCAAAGTGAATAGTATGTGCTCAAAATGACTGACTCAGCTCAAATGAATTGGGTAAGAAAATAAATGCCACTGAGATTAAACATGAGCTCTTGTTAGCTAAAGTGGAGGATAGTGTGGCTAAAGCCCATTAGAAATTAAGTTTACTTTGCCTGTAACTATATTATCAGCAAGGAGTCTTAAAATACCTTACCCAGAACTATAGGCACTCTCCCAGTGAGAGCCAGGAATGAGTATACAGAATGAGTAATGACAGACAGAAATAAAACAGCACTATTAGCACAGACACAGGCATTCAACCTCTGTGCATAGGGCATGACTAGACTAGACCATGGGAGCACCATTTTTGTCTATGTAGATGACCTATCATACATGGCAGATGTGGATTAAATACACACAACCAAAATCTGCTGGGTCATGTCTATTTTGCTATGTATGGAATCAAGTTAATCTTGGCTGTAGTCCACAGGGCAGTAGTTCTGAACCTGTGGGTCATCCCCTCTAGGGGTTGAACAACTCTTTCAGAGGGGTCGCATAAGACCACCCCAAAACACAGAAATTTACATTGTGGTTCATAACAGAGCAAAATTATAGTTATTAAGTAGTAATAAAAATAATTTTATAGCCGGGCGTGGTGGCGCACGCCTTTAATCCCAGCACTTGGGAGGCAGAGGCAGGTGGATCGCTGTGAGTTCAAGGCCAGCCTGGTCTACAAAGTGAGCCCAGGACAACCGAGGCTACACAGAGAAACCCTGTCTCGAAAAACAAAAAAACAAAACAAAACAAAATAATAATTTTATGGTTGGGGGTCACCAAACATGATGAACTGTATTAAAGAGGCACAGCATTAGGAAGGTTGAGAACCACTACCATGGGGCAACCTAGAACCTAACTGTCCCATGGGTGAAGAAAAAGTAGACAGAGAGAGTGCAGCTGACTCCTGCTGTGTGTCTACTGCTGCTGCACAGAAAAATGGATAAGAAAAGAGAAAGATAATTAGTTATAATGACTGGCTATTTAATGCCACCAGGCTCTAATAGAAAGAGTTACCCATATCTAGGGCGAGGGTTCCCAGTGATACTGGAATCTTACATGAATAGAGTGGCAACTTTTTTTTTTTTTTTTTAGCATTGCAGTCTGAGCATTGGGCCTGACTTGACCTTTTTCTCATCTCACTGGAGGGAATACATATAGTAAGAGTAAATATTTTCAGGGAAATTAGTGGGGAACCCATTGAAACAAAAAATTTTAAGAATCAACATGGCTCAATGTCTTTCTCTTTAATGTGTTTTTTCCTATGTCAGTTTCTTCTACTAGAGACCATTTTTCTATTCCTATGCAGCAGACTTGTATCAAGTTGCATATTATTAAGTCAAGTTTTTATCAGTCTTGGCACTAGCCATATTTTGTGTGAAATAATCCTCATGTAGATTAATTCTACTGTTGTGATTTGAGTAACAATGGCTCCCATAGGCTGATGTTTGAATGTTTGATGCCTAATTAATGGAACTGTTTGGGAAGGATTATGAAGTGTGACCTTTTGGAGTAGGTGTGACTTTGTTGGAAGAGGTGTGTCACTATGGATAGACTTTGAGATTTCAAAAACCCATGCTGGACTCAGGGCTCAGTGTCTCTCTGCTTGTCTATGGATCAGGTTATATAAAGCTTTCACCTATTTCTCCAGTACCATACCTATCCACATGATAATAAACTAATCCTCTAAAACTATAAACAAGCCCCCAACTAAATGCTTTCCTTTACAAAAGTTGCCTCGGATCATAAGAGGCCTGCCATTACCAGGGAAAACCAGATGAGACCCGTATGCCTCAATCTCCTTCTTGCTGGGTGTCCTATGCCCGGCCACTTCCTCTCCCCCCACAAGCCCAGCAGTGGTGTGTTCCACCATGCCTACTGTGCGCACCATTTCCATGCCCACAGCTCTACCTGTATTCCTGGAAGCCTGCTGCCATCAGCTACTACCAGGTGAAACCCCTTACCCCAAATCCCCTGCCCACCAGTCCCTCTAAAGCACTCCATTTTCGGCATTACCAGAGGTCTGCCAACACCACACTGGGAACAAACAGATGGACAAAGGCCAGTGTAGAAGACAATCAACAAGAGCCAGGGAAATATGGCACCATGAGAACCCAGGTATCTTACTACAGCAAGCCATGAATATCCTGACAGAGCTGAAGCACAAGAAATGACGTTAAACCCAATATTAGGAAGATAATGAAGGCCCTTAAAGAAGAAATTAATAAATCTCCTAAAGAAATACAGGAAAATACAATCAACCAGGTAAAGGAAATGAATAAAAGTGTTCAAGATCTGAAAATGGAAATAGAAGCAATAAAGAAAATACAAACTGGGGAATCCTGGAGAGAGAGAGAGAGAGAGAGAGAGAGAGAGAGAGAGAGAGAGAGAGAGAGAGAGAGAGAACCTAGGTAAGAAAACAGAAACTCAGACACAAGCATCACCAACAGAATACAAAAGATGGAAAAAAGAATCTTAGGAATAGAAGATACCATAGAAGAAATTGATATATTGGTCAAAGAAAATGTTAAATCTAAAGTTTCTAACACAAAACATCCAGGAAATTTGGAATACTATGAAAAGACCAAATCTAAGAATAATAAGAATAGGAGAGCATTCCAAGCTCAAAGGCCCAAAAACACTTTCAACAAATCCATATAAAAAAATTTACCTAACCTAAAGAAAGAGATGCCTTAAATGTATAAGAAGCTTATAGAACACCAAAGAGACTGGACCAAAAATGAAAATCTTCCAGTCACATAATAATCAAAACATGAAATGTACAGAATAAAGAAAGAATATTTAAAGCTTCAAAGGATAAGCACGAAGTAACATACAAAGGCAGACTTATTAGAGTTACAAACAGAGACTTTAAAAGCCAGAGGGCCAGGGCAGATACCTTGTATACCCTAAGAAACCACAGATGCCAGCCCAAAATACTGTATCCAGCAAAATTTCCAATCACCATAGATGGAGAAAACAAGATATTCCATGACAAAACTAAATTTAAACAATATCTTTCCATAAATCCACCCTTACAAAGGATACTGAAAGGAAAATTCCAACACAAAGAGGTTAAAACACAGGAAATAAATAATTCCACACCAGCAAAAGAAGAAGAAAGGAAGCAACACACACAAATACACAATAACACCATCAACATCAAAATAACAGAATTAACAATCATTGGTCAATAATATCTCTCAAAATCAATGGACTAAATTCCCAAATAAAAAGGTACAAGCTAAGAGAATGGACGTGAAAACAGGATCCATCATTTTTTGCATATAAGAAACCTACCTCAGTAACAAAGACAGACAATACCTCGGCGTTAAAAGGTTGGAAAAAAGATTTACCAAGCAAATGGACACAAGAAGCAAGCTGGAATAGCTATCCGAATATCTAAACTAATAGACTTTCAACCAAAATTAATCAAAAGAGATGGAAAATTGCACTTTATACTCCTCAAAGGAAAAATCCACCAAATTAATGTCTCAATTCTTAATATCTATGCACCAAAATAAGGGCATCCTCACTTTTAAAAGAAACATTACTAAACCTTAAATCACACATCAAACCACACATGTTAATAGTGGGAGAGTTCAACATTCACTTTACATCAATGGACAGGTCATATAGAAAGAAACTAAATGAGGAAATAGTGAAGCTATCAGATATTATGAATAAAATGGATCTAAAAGATATTTACAGAGCATTTCACTCAAACACAAAAGAAGGTATCTTCTTCTGAGCACCTCGTAGAACCTTCTACAAAACTGACCATATGCTTGGCCATAAAACAAATCTCCAAAGATATGAGAAAATTGAAATAACTCCCTGTAACTTATCATACCACCATGGATTAAAGCTTGACTTCAACAACAACAGAAACAACAGAAAGCCTACAAACATATGGAAACTGAAAATTTCTCTACTCAGTGACCATTGAGTCAAGGAAGAAATAAAGAAATGGAAGACTTTCTAGAATTCAATGGAAATGAAGGAACAACATACCCAAACTTATGGGCCACGATGTTAGACTAAAGTTCATAGCACTAAGTGCCTTCATAAAGAAATTGGAGAAATCGCATACTAGCAATTTAAAAGCACTCCTGAAATCTCTATAACAAAAAGAAGCAACAAATCCAAGAGCAGCAGACAGATGGCAGGAAAGAATCAAACTCAGGGCTGAAATCAATAGATTAGTAACAATACAAAGAATCACCAAATTTGGAGCTGGTTATTTGAGAAAAATGAACAAGATATACAATCCCTTAGCCATATTAACTAAAAGGCTGAAGGACAGTATCTAAATCACCAAAATCAGAAGTGAAAAGAGGGACATAACAACTGGTCTTACTTCAAAACTTATACTCCACAAAACTGGAATACCTAAATAAATCAAATGATTTTTGTGATAGATATCACTTACCAATGTTAAATTAATATCAGGCAAACAGTTTACATAGGCCTATAAACCCTAAGAAGCAATCATGAAAAGTCTCCTCCAACCAAAAAAAGCACAGAGATCAATGAGATACAAATTAAAACAGAAGAAGTCAAAGTATGGCTATTTGCAGATGATATGATATATATATATATATAAGTAACACCCAAAATAATACCAGAGCATCCCTACAGCTGATAAACACCTTTAGCAAAGTGGGTGGGTACAAAATTAATTTTTAAAAATCAGTATCCCTCCTTTGTACAAGAGATAAACAGGCTTAGAAGGAAATTAGGGGAAAAAAACCACCCTTCCCAATAGCCATATATAGTACAAAAATATTTTGGTGTAACTCTAACCAAGCAAATAAAAGACTTATATGACAAGAACATCAAGTCTTTGAAGAAAGAAATTGAAGAAGATATTAGAAGATGGAAAGATCTCTCATGCTCCTGGATTGGTAGAATTAACATAGCAAAAATGGCCATTTTACCAAAAACAATCTACAGATTCAGTGCAAATCTCCATAAAAATTCCAACACAATTATTTTGAGACCTTAACTTCATATGGAAAAACAAAATACCCAAGATAGCTAAAAGAATCCTGTGCAATAAAAGGACTTCTGAAGGTGTCACCATCCCTGATTTCAAGTTATAGAACAGAGCAATAGTAATAAAAACCACATGGTATTGACATAAAAGAAATAGGTTATCCTATACTTTGTCACTAAACTCCATTTGTAAGTGAGTACATACCATGTATGTCTTTCTGGGCCTGGGTTACCTTACTCAGGATGATCTTTTCTAGTTCCATCCATTTGCCTGCAAATTGCATGATGTCTATGTTTTTAATAGCTAGTTAGTATTCCATCATGTAAATGTACCACATTTTCTTTATCTATTCTTCCAGAACCATGCTACAATCCACAGACCCAAAGAAGCCAAGGAGGGCCCAAGGGAGGATGCTTGAATCTCACTCAAAAGGGAAAATAAAATAGATATCTATTCTAGATGGAAGTAGGTAGCTCGATGGGAAAGGAGGTGAGGAGGGGAAGGGGGTGGGGAATCAGGTGTGAGAAAAGTGGAGGGGGGAGGACTGGAAGAGAGAACAGAAAATGGTGGGGGGCATCTCTGGGACAGAGAAGACTCCTGGGAGTCTATAGCTGTGACCCTAGCTGAGACTCCTAGCAGTGGGGTATATGTAGCATGAAGTTGTCGCCTTGTGTAGCCAGATGGAACTTCCAGTGGAGGGAGGGGGACACCAACCAACCCATAAAACCTTGGATTCAAAATTTGTCTCACAAGAAGTATAGGAATAAGGAGGGAGTAGAAAGTGGGGGACTGTCTAACTGATGACTGGCCCAACTTGAGTCCCATGCCATAAGAGAGAGTCCACCCTTGTCACTATTAATGATACTCGGCTATACTTGCACATGTGAGGCTAGCGTAACAGTCATCTAAGTGGCTTCATGAAGCAGCTGATGAAAAGAAATGCAGAAAACCACAGCCAAACATTAGGCAGAGCTAGCGGAATCTTTTGGAAGTGGGGGAGGAAGGAATGAAAAGAGACAGAGAGGTCACAGACTCCATGAGAAACACAGAATCAACTAATCTGGACCATGGGGGCTCACAGAGAATGAACCACCAACCAGACAGCATGCATTGGACAGGCCTAGGCCCCCTATGCTTATGTAATAGATAATATAGATTGGTCCTCATGCGGGACCTCTAATAGAAGGAGCAGGGGCTATCTCTGACTCTGTTGCCAGCCTTTGTCTCCTTTTCCCCTAAGTGGGTGGACTTGTGTATCCACACTAGAAGAGGCGGCACCCAGTCCTACTACAACTTGATATGCACAGTGGATTGATAATCATAGGGGATATAGGGGAAGGAGAGGAAAGAGGAAGAGGATGAGGAGGAGAGAAGGGATGGAAAGCTGTGATTGGGATATAAAGTAAATTAATTAATTAATTAATAAAAAAAAACAGGTTTTAAAAAAGAGTTGCCTTGGTCATAGTGTCACTCCACAGCAATAGAACAGTATCTAAGACACCAACACAATTATAGAACATTTAGTATTATTTCCAGCCCTCACCCACTTGTCAGCAGCACTTTGCCCTACAGCTAAGACAGTCAACAATGTCTCCAGGAATTCTAAGTCCCCTTGTGAGCAAACAGCTGTGCCTGCATTAGATGCAACTACTGCTGCAATAAACAAGCCTCAGCTCCCACCAACATCCTGCCCACGTTGCTTGTCTATGACAAGGGGCTAAAAGCAGGCTAATGGAGCAAACAAACACTGTGGATTAATGCTGGTCAGCAGGCCAGAGGGAAGGAGAATGCGGTCAATTCTTCATCCATAAAGAAAACACACTCTCCTTTTTCCACTTCATCAACCACAGCAAATCCCATGGTCCTAGATTTCTCCAAGGGCTGAGAAATACCGATGTCAGCATTCTCTCAGAAGCAGAAATATTGAGGAACTAGCCCTTGTAAAAACAGCCATATCTAGCACTTCGGGAAGTTCGGAACTTCTTTCTGATGCCTTTATCATTACTAGTTACTAGCTCCTATTCTTCATGCTGTCGTTGTTTGCTTAATTAAAATGCTAGCCTTTGTTTGGGGCTACACTAAGCAGGTTTACCTTTGAATTTTCTTCTAGCATCAAATCTCCCATATAGCACAATTGTTTAATACCTTTGCCAAATTGTCCCACTTAGAAAATGTGGTGTTTTTAAAATTAAAAACTCAGCTTTAAAAATATATCAGATCACTCTATTGCAGCTTGATTTAATATACAAATTGTATTGCTTTCCATAAACAAAGTATGTTTTTAAAAATAAAAGTGCCACAGAGTTTGACATATTACACGGTTCAAGAATCTTGTGATTTCCATCATAGTACATTTTTTAACCAAAGAACCATTTAGAATTATGCTTCTCTGTTTCTCTATATGAGATGTTTAGAGAAAGGGCTCATTTTATTCTTGTTCTATAGTAAGTGGCTGTTGTTCTAAACGAATCAATATCCAGATGATCCTGGTTTCCTTAACGCCCATTACTTAAAATTTCTTGGAACTTTACTTTAGGCCTAGTAAAGTATCAACTTTCATAAACATTACATGTGTCTTCGTAAGGAATGGGACACTTCTCTAATGATTAATTTCAATTGTCCACTTACCTGGCCTGAGACCTATGGGAAATCAATAGGAAAAAAAAAAAACCCACTGAGCAAGTGTGTGAGGACTTTTCCAAACTAGATTAGGTCACAGGGCTCTCTTCTTTTCCTCGAAGGCCTAATCCACGGATAAGTGTAGACTGCATCGGGGGTGGCAGAATTGTGAAAGGTGAAGCCTAGCTGGAGGAGGGGGCTGTGACGTGAGCTAAGTGAATGTAGAGTATGCCTGGGCACAGGCCCCTCTTTGTCACTCTATGTGCTTCCTGGCTACCATGAAGTGAGCACCTTTGCTCTGTCAATCACTCCTGCCACCAAGAAGTTCTACACTAAAAGAATGGCTGGCTAAGGACTGGAACCTCAAAACTGTGAACCTAAATAAATTCTTCTTCCCCTAGTATGTCTCCTAGGTATACTGACAGAGCTATAAAGCCTGACTACAGTCATCCCTTCATTATAGAACTACGCTGATGCGTGGCATTGTGAGACTATAGAATAGTGTGTGACGTCACAATTTTCCTCCTTCCTTCAGAGGCTCACCCCTTATAAATTACTTCGGGTTACTCCAGATAGTGGAAATATCTCAGATAGGATAGGCTTAAAATTATTTTGTTAGTGACGGGGGCTAGAGAGATGGTCCAGTGGTTAAAAGCACATGTTGCTCTTGCAGATGACCCAAGTTCAGTTCCTATCACCCATATCGGGTGGCGTTCAACCATCAGCTGACTCCAGCTCTGAGGGGTTCAACACTCTTTCCTGGCCTCCATGGACACTGCTCTCAAACGCACATACCCGCACAAAGGCACACTCAGATACAAAGAATTTTAAGATTTTACACAAAATCATTTTTAAAATGATTCATAACCCATGAATACTTTTTTTTGTTTGTTTGTCAATAGGCTTATTTATCCTTATTTATCCTCTGTCATCCTTCTAGACAGAGCTTCATTTGGGTATATAGTTCAGGTTAACAGGCTTAATCTCTGAGGATATCACACTGGCCACATTAATATTAGTAGCTAAGCAGTATTGAGTCAGATTTCATTTCAGATGATTTGGAGGATTTTTACTGATTGTTTTTAAGATTTTTTTCCTTTGCTCTTACAAAAATTTGCTATTGAGTGATTGCTCATAATTTATTTTTTGTCCTCTTCATTAGGCTTTGATTTAATTAAAAATCTCGTGTCTTCTATTAATCTTAGATAATTATTGGTCATTATCTCCTTAAATACTACTTCCACCTTTATGTTCTTCCAAACTCTATTTACACTAAGTTAAATGTTGTTATTCTTTCTTTCTGAGTTGCATCTCAAGTAATTTCTCCAACATTATCTTCCAGTATAGTATACAGATTCTCTTTTTAACTGTATCTAAACTACAAGTTCACCCACCTACTAAGTTTGTGCTTCAATAATTGTTTTTGTTTGTTAAGAAACACACTTGAAACTGAACATGGTGGCACACGCCTATAATACATGCACTACTGCAGGGAAATCAATAGTTCAGCTGAGCCATATAGGAAGATTCTGTTTACAGCAAAAAGAAAAATAATTATGTTTCTTTCTCTAATCTTCCCAACAATTTTATAGCCACTTATATATTCCTTATGTGCTAACTTGCACCTTTACTAGCTTATGTATTTAAAAATTCTTACTTTCCTTCATTTATCTGATAATTCCCAAATCTGAGGTCTTGAGGTCATCGTCTGTGTGAGGATAAAACGGCTAGGTCTGTGATCCTCCCTGGGGCCATGTGATGCTCTTTAGGGGACCTAGGGGTTCCCAGATCAGGTGAAGCAAGAACCCCACTGGGAAAAGGAGTCTGTTGCTGTATACTGAGCTCAAAGGCTATCCGGAAGTACCAGACTTTGACCATAAAAAGCAGGGTTACACAGGGCATATACCTATTCAAGCCACAAGAGCAGACAATCATTTGGCCTTGATACACAGCAATGACTAAAATTCACTGGCACTTTCAGTGGGCTAACATGTCTTGCTATTCATTTATATTATTCTCTCAACAACTCTGGGGTAGGTATCATGTGCTTAATTATCCCTCATTTCCAACAATGGTAAAAAGAGTCACACAGGAACTAAATTAAACACACAGAACTCTTAGCTTTCAGTACATGGAAGTTTCCTAAAACCTAGCTGGGTTCCTTTCCTTAAGAGGCAATGATGACAGGAGTTAATATAGTTTTGTTTGGGTTTTCATTGATCTAAAATAGCTGTTGCACAAATGCATAGGGGTAGTCACCTCTGTATTGGGTACAACTTCTGTGTTTGTTCATGAATGGCCATCATTTTATCTAGTGGTCTCTAAAATATGTGTGCTCATTCCACAAGATGTACAAGACAATTCGCTTTATAACAAAAAAATTATCTTTCCTACTTCTATTTATTTTGTCTATGAAAAGATGACCCCCCCAAAAAAAATAGCTATACCAATGAATAAGATGAGGAATGGTAATAATGTTGTAACTTATAAATAAATACACTTAGAGCTGAGGTGTTGAGAATTTGTAAGTTTATGAATAGGAAGTATGGTCAGAACTTTCTGGGAAATCCAAGCCTATTAGATAAGTAATTATATAGCCTCCAAATACAGCCTAAGGATTTGGAAAACCCACAACTAACTTCACTTTTGTTATCAATCTAGAATATACTACAAAGACCAGGACAGTTGTACAGGCACCATCTGTTTTGGTACTGAGCTGTCATCTGGGTCTGAGAAAATCCTCAGGTTTTACGTCTTTTAAGGAAACCAACAGACCCATTGGTTAACTGCGTCATAATCCCGCCTCTGTGTTCCTAGTTCTCTTGTTTATAAAGTGAGCACATCAATAGCGTTCGTTTAAGTTTATTTGGAGGGACCATTAAAATAACGCAGCTTCTAGCATCCTGCAACTCGTATCAGACAATGGTCTCTCGGGCTACGCAGAGGGCCTGAGTTCAATCTCTGCGATCCATGCGATACACAGAGAGAAGTAACTGCTGCAAGATATTCTCTGACTGCTCCACATGGGCCGTGTTTTGCCCACACACTTACAAACACATATAAGCAAATAAATAAATACTTTTTAAAAAATACATGGGGTCTTAGAGCTAAGTACGGCTGCCCGTGTCTATAATCTCAGCTTTCAGGGGTTGAGGCAAAAGGATTGCCACAGGCTTGAGACTTCATGAAATTAAACTAAAGGTGTGAAGGTGTGGACTCAGGTTTTGAGGGGCCTTGAAATTTTTGCTGTTGATCTGTTAGAATACTCCCTCACTATATTGAGAAGCCTGGACTAGCCAACTTGAAGCTAAAAGAACCCAGGGAGAGGCTGGCCCACCGAATAGACAATACCAAACCTGACTTCCTAGTGAGGAACCCAGCCCTTCTAGGCTCCGTGTTATCATCACAAGAACCACTTAGCTGAGCCCAGTGCAAACTACTAAACCAAAGATTCATGTGCTGATCTAAAAAAAGAGTCATTCAAAAACTCTGAATTTGTGGAATGATCTGTAACACAGTCAATAGCTGGCATAGTTACCAATCAATACTATTGCTGCTTCATGTTCTTGTAGGTTCCATGAGACAAGCAAGAGAGATGATGTCCCCTCCCCCCCATATACCATGTTAGAAAATACACCGCACTACCCAATGAGCTGCGCACCCAAAGGGACCTCACGTGGCATTGGAGACACTATGTGTTATATTGGCCCTTCTCTGTTTTAATCAAAGAACAAGCTGACTTCTGTTATATTTCTATCTAGCTCATATATGCGTAATTGGGAAACAAGTGAATACACTGAGTCCTTGCAAGTGATGTGACATTTTTAGATGTGTTAACAATTCTAGGCACAATTATAGTTGAAATACATTAGAATATGAGGCTATGAACACCACTAGCTTAAGCTGACAAATCCACGACCAAACCCTAGACTAAAAGACCTACAGACCCAAAGACCAGAAACCTACATACAAAGCAAGATGAACAGAGCATTTACTACAGAAAAATCAAAGAATTTTCAAAAAGCAATTGTCTTCCTTTGAGGAATTAAGCATAATAGTTGCATTTTAAATTATAAAGTTTTCTGAAGTATAAATATGGAAGGAATGCATTTTTAAAGTAGAATCATCTAAATTGTACTCTGGTGGATGTTCCATAATTAGGTTTATGGATGAGTGCATCTGGAAAGCATCTCTCTTCTAAGTAAGAAAATTAGGCAATGTGCATTACATTGCGGGAGAACCATGGAGGTCCCAATCTACGTTAAGACTAATTCTGGGGCCTGGGGAGGTGGCTCAGCACTTTAAAAGCATGCACTACTCTAGCAAAGGACCTGTGTTTGATTTCCAGCACGTATACTGGGAGACTCACAAGGCTCCATGACTTCAGTCCTGGGGATATGCTGCCTTCTTCCATTCTTCACAAATATGCACATACATGTGGAGTGTATACACACACACACACACACACACACACACACACACACACAATCTTAAAAAGAGAGCAAATCTGAAACTCTTTGACCATGTCAACATGGGTCACAAAAGTCAATAAATCAACACTGGGCACATTTGCCGGTGTTGTTAGAACGTCAGTGCTAATGTAAACTTCTACCTGACAATGTAAACAATGTCTAAGAGGACAAGATTTGGAATTCAGCTCTGTGCTCCTGCCCATGTTTACCAAGGATTATTAAGGGATTGAATGGGTTAATATTTTCACACTCAGAAGAGTACCTGCCACACAAAGTGCTTGATGGCTATGAGAAATTACACAGAGAGTAATGAAAATTGAGGGTGTAACTGCCAGGAAGTCTTTGACTCGGCCCAGCACTTTGCTTTCACACATACCCTGACTAGCCATTGTCTTCTGGCTACCTTAGGGACTGATCATCATCCTTGCAGGTCTACACAGAATTTCTGACACTAGAGATGTAACCCAGGTTCACAGGAAGGAAGCAACCTACCCGTGAGCGTTCGGATCAGAGTCTAACAGTCTCCAATCCTTTGTTCTACCCATGAATTAGGCTACCTTCAACAATCATTTTAGGGTCGATGTAATTTTCTGTCTGAGCTAATCCAATTCACAGCAGCAACATGCCAGACTCTTTGGAGTCTTGTCCCTGCATTCGGAGTTTAGCCTGAGCGACTTACCCAGTTTATAACTAATGCATCATGAGTCAGAACCCAAACTTGATACAATTCTGGGGGGGGAGTGAGGGCACCCAAAAAACTCTGTGCATGCACAAACAAACACACCCAACCAGCCCTCAAAAAGATCCATAGCAATACTTTGTCTACAAAAATAAAAGGCAATATATTCCATCAGTTTATACATCCGTGAAGGGCAAGTAGAATATCCCACTTTACATAGCTCATCATGGGCTATGTCTTATTTTAGCACAGCCACTCTTGACGGGGCAGGTTGTGGGGGTGGGCTTTACCTAAAAAGGCGTTTAGCAATGCCAAGAGAGAATTCTGGTGGTTGTGGATGGAGAAAAAAAGAAGTTTATTCCACTGGTTTTAAATTGTGCTACTGATTGAATCTGAAGCACCCCCACCCACCACCATAGGCTAATGATTTGAATGCTGAGTATCTGTATCCTTTAGGAAGTGGGGAGTGTAGGAAGCAAACAAGGCATCAGGGGTAGTTCTCTGAGTCCCACCTGCATTCTCTGAGTCCTGGTTGCCATTATGTGAATTGTCAGCAGCTCGTCCTACCATCGCCACACACTGTGTCACCTCAGTCTACCTTCCCTGTCATAATGGACCTAGGGCTCTTTCAGACTTGGAGCCAGAATAAATGACTCTAAATGTCAGTCGTTCTACCAGGGGTTTCAGCCAGAGCAATGCAAAACGCGGCTAAAACAAATCCCAAGAGGCAAGGGGTACTGCTGAATATCCTACAGTGCGCGAGCACATACACCCTGCCCCCCGCCCCCCATAACAAAGAGCTCTGAATTTGTCGTGGATAAGAAACCCTGCTTTAATGCCTATAAGACTCTTACTGCTTCCTTTTGTCAGAAAGAAATTCAGGCAACAATAGTTTTTCCTCACAGAACGCTTGCCAGCCCCGAACAAGAAGCTCTATGCTAAGTCTTCAATATGGGTCTATCTCACAATAAACAAAGGACTCATTGACTCATCAAATACATATGGCATAGACACCCAGGGTAGGGGTGGGTGAAACACTTATCCTTTCTGCTCTAATGGAGACAAGAAACTAGAGAATGAGACATCCATCAATCAAACAGTCACACAAACAATAATAGTTGCCATTATTGTCATTGTTATTATTAGGAGAATTGCTCCTTTTGGTGGCTTCCCCGTGCTTTTATTCCTAAGCCTTTACTTAGGAATAAATATACTCCTAGATACACACATTATATATTATAACATGTATTATAATCATAAATATATAATGTATTAAAGATATATATGAACATATATTCATTCATTCCAAGGCTAGGACCAACTGTGAGCTACCAGTCTTCCATGCCCACCCTGGCATGGAAGAGCATGGAGAAGGCTGTCTGCTCATCTGTCAGCTATCTGGCCTCTAGAAGAAGCTGTCTGCAGGATCTAATTGCCTGTTCCTAACTCCGCAGTGTGTAGAGAAGGGGGCATGTGATCCATGGGCAGCCCTGCCGCCACTCTGCGTTGCTATAGTAAGGATGCCCTTTATTGATCAGACTCGCCTGTAGTCATGCATCTTTGCAGCCTGTGCTGAGCTCCCCAAGGGGAAGTTGGCAGGCAGCATGGTCTCTCTAGACCAACACTGATCTCTAGTCCTGCCCTCTCTTCCCGCCCCGGGTACCTGAAGTCTGTTTGAAAAAATAAAAAATAAAAACACCTAAATGCTTCTCTGTGGTGTCTTGTCATTCACACACTAATTTGAAGTCACAGATCAGCACTAGGGAGGGACACAAGGGAAGAGGTTTGAAGGCTTTCCCCATTTTTCTAAAACAGTCCTGCATCTGCGGAGAGCAAACTGACTGCCGCCCCTCCCCCGTAGATTTTCTTAGCCTTTCATTTCACCACTTCCATTATGCCTCCTTCCTTCCACCATTTCTATTTCAGGGAGCTTGACACCAAATCTTGGAGAAGGGCGGCGTGTTTGCTATGGATTAGAAAGCAAAAGTCTTAAGAAGTCCTCAGACTTGTCAAAAGGTCACAGCGCCTCTCAGTGACCATACAAGTTGGAGCAATACCACATTCCCCACCCCCTTTTATTAGACAAAGAAAATGGGCACTAGAAGGTGATTCAGTGTGGACTCCTGACTTGTAAGAAAGTAGTGCCTATCTGGCCAGCAGAGGTCACGGGGAGAAGGGGACTTTGAAAGTGATAGACACCCAGTCTCAGTTTCAACTTAGCTCTCTGCTTCCTGGTTTGTCATGACATAAAGAGCTTCCAATCCATATTCCTTCTGCCATAGAAAATCACCATAAATATGCCCTCCCTGATCTGATGGACCAAAATGCCCCAAATTTGTGAACAAAATAAATCTATCTTCTCTTAGGGTCTTCTATCATACAGACACAAAACCAATGCAGACCAACAAAGACTGGTGTCTAACCACTGCCTCATGCCAAGAGGATGGTCCATCAACAGTTAACCATGTGCACAAGCTGAAAAAAATGACTATTCATCCCCAACCCCAAAAACCTCACACCAATAACCTAACTAGAACATTTCAGGAAGGTAATACTTAGGTTTGGGAACCAAATTTCATAAAGTCATCGATCAAATGAAACATGGACTTGAAAAATTACAATTGGTGTGATTGTGTGTATGTATGTATGTATGTATATATTTGTGTGTGTGTTGTATACACACATATGCCATGATGTTCATGTGAAGGTCAAAAGACCGCTTTGTGAATCCTTTTCTATCTTCACGGGGCTTCTGGGAACTGAACTCAGATCCTCAGGCTTCCGTGCCAAACACTTTACCCACTGAGCCATCTCACCTAAAGCATAGACTATGTTTCTTTGGGATTTTTGAGACAGGGTCTCTCTGGGTAGCCTTTGCTGACCTGGAACTAGCTCTGTAAAACAGGCTGGCCTCAAACTCACAGAGATCCACCTGCCTCCACCTCCTGAGTGATGGGACTAAAGGTAGGCACCACCACCACCATTGGCAATCCCTGGCTACTCAGCAATTCCCTTCTCTTAGACTCTCTAAGTCCTGGCGCTCTCTTGAATATATAATTAGGCTAAGGAGAACTCCTGGCCCACTTTGAAAACCGACTCACTGAGACAACGGTTTTTCTGCCCCTCACATTTCTGTATCTCAATACTACTCTCTGCAGAGATTCTGCAGTTTGGAAGGGGGTTGGAGGGAGGGAGCAGAACTGCAGCTGAGGGAGATAGAAGTGGTCATTCAGACCCCATGCACACCAAGAGCTGCACTGGAAACAAAAACAATCATGAGATTCTGTGACCCGAAAGACACAGAGAAGTCCTGCAATTCCTCCATTTCTTAAAAACCCAGTTGTGTTTGTACTTTCTGGTAAAACACTACTTTCACCCTTCTTCAAAATCAATCAGTTTATGACTGAATCAGGCACAGAGGTCAAAGGTAACCTGCACCTTTTCCCCCCATTCTCCTTAGCTATCAGGCATGCAGACAGCCCAAGGTCTAAGTTCCTCTGGTCACACAAAGTGAAAGCCATGTGGTCAAGTCACAGTCACCTGCAATGAAGAGAATCAGAGCAAGTGATGTGGGTCATAGACATGTCTCCCTCCCTGTGCTGAGTGCTGGGAGTCATGTCAACAGAGGCCCATAAGGTAGCAGGGGCAATCTCTGCACATAGCTCCTAGTAAAGTGCACACTTGAGAGATGGCGCTCTTCCCAGAGCTGTCAATCTTCTAGCACGCATGACCCTGAAATCAATTTAATATATGGTTTTAAAGTAACTCTTTCACAACGTTATGCCCAGATGAAAGAAAAGAGGGCCGACTGTGCTTGAGAGCTCAAGATGCCTTTTGGTCCAGCATCTCTGAGTGCCTGATGCCTTTCATTCCGTACAACCTTGATGCACCCCTTCCTGAGAACGGATCCACTTTGTTGAATTTGTTTCCCAGAAGTTGGAGGCATCAAGGTCTCTCTGTGTCTCTGAAAAGGAGGGAGTGTCAGCACTTCCCGTTTGACATCATACAGGAAATGGGGAGTTAGGAACTGTGTGTGTGTGTGAGCATGGACCCTGTCAATGCCACAAACAGATGCAGATGCTCTTCCCAAATATTGGTTTCAGTGGCTCCCAGCTGTCTCCTCACCAGAAAGACGGTCAGCAGGAGGCTGGCAGCTCCTAACAAGTGGACAAATAAAGTACAAGTACACCTTCTCCGTGGTGAGAGGGGGGAGGGAGAAGAAGGAGTAATTTAGGGTGTATGTTCACACCTAGACCAACTGCTGCAGCCAGAGAGAAGACCGATGATGAGCCAGGCCTATGTAAACACGGTCTCTCCCGAGGCCAATAGAAGGAGAGGCTACTCCCAGAGCCAAGAGAGTCAGCAGAGATCTAACTGGGGCACTGTCGGGGGCTGGCTGGTCACTCTGATTGTCTCTTCAAGAGACCCTTTACTTCAGCAGCCCAAAGGCAGACGAAAACACAGTTATGCTGGCAGCAAACAGCCTACAGTGCCATTTGTGTGACGTCTATTTTTCATCCCACAGCACTTTACTTAGGGGATAACACGCTAGTGTCACAAGATACATTGTTTCAAAACTTCTGTGCTTCTTTGTTAATCCGATTTGGCGAATGAACTGTGTTTTTACAAGAATGAAGGTGGCGGCATCATTATTTTTGCTCTCTAATGAAAAGATGAACGTGCAATAAAATGACCCATAGGGAGGGCAAAGTAGTAAAGAGATATGCAAGCTGACCGATAAATGGCCACTTAGACACTGGGACCTGAACAGCTGAGACATCGTATGGCTGACAAGTATGAATGAATTCAGATGTGATGACAGATCATACCAATGCTACCCATGAGCAAAGGCTATGACCTCCCAGAATGCTTCAGCAATATGAATGAGAAGCTCCCCTACCTCCCTGTCCGGATGCTGAGTATTTGGGAGTAGCTGCTCATGCAAAGGTTACTTGCAGCCTCTGCTGATGTCCCGCAGGATGGACCTCAGGCTGTTTGCAGATGGCGTCACATGCTTTCAAATGTCACAGCCCTAGAGGCAGGTCATCACACCTGTCAGAGGCATACTTCATTGCCCCTGAGGCATTCTGAGCTAATTGCCATGGCTGAAAATAATCCCAGAAATTACAAGAGGCTTCATAAATAACAGCAGGGCAAGTACACACGATGTGCGTTATGACAAGGTCTCGATGGCTCTTATCCTTTCCTAGAGTGACGCTTGCGCATTTGTGTTACTAATGAATCTTACTTATTTGTGCAAGTGAGGTTTCCATTTGACAATGACAAGAACATAAAGTGGAGGTTAATTTACTCCATGGCAAAGAGATTCATTATTTAACCTGACGTTGAGGACAAAACAATGTAGCGTAATAGATGACAAATAGAAATTAGTTGTGATGAATTTTGCCATTTAATTCCAGCAGGCTCTCTGAGTGTTTGCTATAAACACGGCAAGAGAAGTTACCTTCCCTGTGGGTGGGATATGCTCACGTTGCTATTTTGAGGGTGTTCATCCAATGAACTGGAAGCTTCCCTTGGGAAATTCTACCTGAGGGAAGCCATTTCCTGTTCTACAGAAGACTGGAGACTGAGAAGCTGCCAGAGTTCTGTCTTGTGGGCGGAGCTTCTTCTAATACAAAGTCAGCAATGCACAACTCTACACTCTGGGCATGTGAGTGAGCCTTTCTAGCTTTTAGAACTGTCATCTAAGGCCCTCATCTTGTACTTATTTTCCTTCTTCTACAGAGACTGAATTGAGCAGTAACAGAGAGAAGTGAGCACAAAGTCCCAACCCTTACCAAGAAGCTATTTGGAAGTGATGTCTGCTGGGAAAGCAAAACCTGTGTCTTCAGTGGAGTGTCGCTGGGTACAGCAACCACGCCGTAGGGTGTCGCTGGGTACAGCAACCGCACTTCAGGGTGTCGCTGAGTACAGCAACCGCACTTCAGGGTGTGGCTGGGAACAGCAACCTTACTTCAGGGTGTCGCTGGGTACAGCAACCGCACTTCAGGGTGTCGCGGGGTACAGCAACCGTACTTCAGGGTGTCACTGGGTACAGCAACCATGCTTCAGGGTGTCGCGGGGTACAGCAACCGCACTTCAGGGTGTCGCTGGGTACAGCAACCACGCTTTAGGGTGTCGCTGGGTACAGCAACCGCACTTCAGGGTGTCGCTGGGTACAGCAACCGCACTTCAGGGCAGGCCCCACATCCATGAATCAGTGGCCAATACAAAAATGAACTCCATGGGTTTTCTGCTCTTTTTGTTTTTGTTTGGTTATTTTTGTCTTACAGTTTTGAACTTTGTCTTTATAACTTTTTTACTTTAAGAGAGCATGAAATTGAGTGGGTAAGAAGGTGGGAAGGATATAAAAGGACTTGAGAAATGAGAGAGAGTATTATCAAAATACACTGTACATTAAAAAATTGATAAAAGTGAATATGTATACAATTCTAGAACCAAATGCAGCTTCTATTTCAGTCCAGAACAATTGAGTAACAGGATTCTGTGGTTTGCATGAGTTTCCCTGGAGTGCTCATAAGGTAAAGCCATGGGTCCCTGAGTAGGACTGTTAGTAAAGTTGTGGACCTTAAAGAGGTGAGGTCAAGTAGAAAGTTCTTAACTCTCACAAGGCTGTGTCCCCCAGAGGGATTTAAAAACCCTCACCTATCTAGATGGTTTTTTCTTTTGCTTCCTTATTCATATTTAAGTAATTTGCTCTATCACACAGAGGCCCACAATTGAGGCTTCCCAATTTTAGACAAGAATTTCCGGAACCTGACCCCAAATGGACCTTTTCTCTTTGAAATTTAGGTGTCTCCCATCAAACCAAATAACCCAATGAAGAAATGGGGCTCAGAGCTAAACAGAGAATTCTCAACAGAGTAATATCAAATGGCGGAGAAACAGAAATGCTCAACGTCGTTAGTCATCAGAGAAATGCAAATCAAAATGACAATGATACTCCATCTTACACCCATCAGAGTGGCTAAAATCAAAAATTCAAGTGACACCACATGCTGGTGAGGATGTGGAGAAAGAGGAACACTCCTTCATTGCTGGTGGGAATGCAAACTGATACAACCACTTTGGAAATCTATCTGGTGTTTTCTAAAAAAAAAAAAAAAATGAGAGTAAGACTTCCTCAAGACCCAGCTATTCCACTCCTTGGAATATACACAGAAAATACTCCACCACACAACAGGGACATATGCTCAACCATGTTCATAGCAGCCTTATTTATAATAGCCAGAACATGGAAACAGCCTAAGTGTCCCTCAGGAGAAAAATGGATAAAGAAATTGTGGTACGTTTATACTATGGAATACTACTCAGCTATTAAAAACAAGGAATTCCAGAAATTTGTGGACAAATGGGTTGAAATAGAAATGATCATGAGTGAGTTCACCCAAAAGCAGAAAGACTCAAATGGTATATACTCACTTATATCTAGACACTAGCCCAAGGGACATGTCCCATGAAAGTCTTCACTTACCAGGAAAGTGGGTCAGAAGGGAGGACATCCTATTGGGACTTTAGGTGAGAGAAGCATGGGGGAATGGGGAAATAGAAGGATCCAGAGGGTCTTAGAAACCTACAAGAAGAACATTATGATGGGCGGATCTGGGCTCAGGGGTCCTGCTCAAACTATGGCACCAGCCAAGGACAATACGTGCAGTAAACTTCGAACCCCTACCCATATCTAGCCAATGGACAGGACATTCTCCACCACTGAGTGGAGAGTGGGGACTGACTTTCACACGAACTCTGGTGCCCCATTTTTTTTACCACATCCCCTGGATGGGGAGGCCTGGTGGCACTCAGAGGAAGGATAGCAGGCTACCAAGAAGAGACTTGATACCCTATGAGCATATACAGGGGGAAGAGGTCCCCCTCAGTCACAGTCATAGGGGAGGGGAGTAGGGGGAAAGCGGGAGGGAGGGAGGGAGGAATGGGAGGATACAAGGGTTGGGATAACAATTGAGATGTAATATGAATAAATTAATAAAATATTTTTAAAAAGAAATTTAGGTGCTTCTGTTATATAGTAATAATGAGGGAAGGAGATAACATTGGGGTATGCCTAAAGGGATTATGGGACCCAATTTTTCCTAGCCTTGGTTATTCACCTATTGAATTGGTATGGTAACAATAGTTGCTCTACACTTAAAAAGGACATGTGATTTAGAGAAGTGAGAGACATATAGAACTCAGTATTTGTATGAATTCCATGTTCATCAATGATGCCTATAAATTGACGGCAAGCCAACCGATTCTAATTATACCTTCCTCCACATCAAAATATATGCTTCATAAAAAAAAACAGAGTCATCATATACATACATATATATACATATCTATATGTGGGTATGGGTGTGGGTGTATGATGGTGGGTATGCTCTTTTCCTAGTGATATGTGCATTCAACCATGCCTTTTAACTGAAGAACGGTACACAGGTTAAGGAATCCTAGGTCAAATTGATTACATAATGAAGAAATAAAAGAAGAAACGAGATGTAACAAGTTTCTGTGTCAGTAAGGAACTCAAGAGGCAGAAAGAAACCCAGGGCATTTAGAGCACAGAAATCTAAAAGTTTGTAGGAGGAGCAAGAGGCAAAGCCATGGTTTCCCAGACCTTGAAGGCCATGATGTAGTCTCGACTTAATCCAGTGGGATGGCTAAACGCCATAAGATGTCTTAACCAGAGTAAGAATTTCATTTCAAATAAATAATGCTGTAAGTGGCCTGTAGATAGCAGATTTAGAAGCAGGCAAAAATGGATGCAGCTGGATCATACTGTTTCTACTACTGTGGCCCAGACGGAGAGAGTGATGACACAGATGAAGTGATAACAGAGAGAAATGAGGATTTGAGAAACCATGCAGGAGGTCAAAGTCACAGCCCCGGGATGACACCTATACTGGGATAAAGAATTGATAATCAAGGAAGATGACATGGGTCACATGGTCTAGTTTAAAATGTAAGTAGTGCCACAGAGACGGCTCAGTGGGTCAATATGCAAGCCTGATGACCCGAGTTCTTCCCTGGGGTCTGTGGAAAAAGCTGCATGTGGTAGTGCATATCTGTAACCCCAAAACTTACACAAGAGATGCAAGGCTGAGATAGGAGAATTGCCTGGAAGCTCTCAGGCCAGCAAGCCCGATGTGTGCAGTGGCAAAAATAACAAGAGAGACCATGCCTCAAATACAAGGTGAAAAGGTAAGAATCAATTCCCCAAAGCTGTTCTCTGACCTCCACACATGCATTGTGGCATCCACAGACCTGCACTTACACACATACACACATGCACACACTCATACAAACACACTTAAATTTGAAAAAATAAGACTCCAAGAGAGATAATTAATTTTATCAAAAACATACATACAATGACTGGGCTTACAAATACGTATAGGTATAAGAAAGAGAGGCAAGGGGTTTTGGGTGACCAATGTCTATTCATACACATACACATATCCTGTCACATCTCTAAGGGTATAAACTTGCATGCACTGCGTTCCTGTGACCTGATACTCATACTCTCCCACTTATTTTTCTAAGCTATACAGAATGTATGTAACCCTCTATATACTTTCTTTTATCTATCCAGTGTGTGGCCCCCTCGTTTTTTTATTGTAATTCTGGCTTTCATTTAATTTATTACTCCACGGCCTATGTACACATATTTTAATAATTTTGAAAGCCTCTTGTCGTCATTGAAGCTTGCCTGGGGAAAGCTTGAGAGAATCAGTACTTCAGACTTTTACTGCTCTGCTCTCCCCTCCCCCACCGCATGCCCACACTCATATAGGTTTTGCTTTTTTTAAAAAAAGAGAGATTTAACAGCCATAAGGCACTTTTAAAAATAACATTCACATCTGGGCTGACCACCTGTTTGCCAAAATTTAGCTTGATGTTAATTAAAACAGGCATGTTATAAAGCTCAGGAAATGGCAGCTGACCCCTAACCATGAATGTAGTGCTATAATAATATGTAGTAAAAATAAGACATTTGGGGCTGTTGTCCAAACCACTCATGCATTAAAATTCTCACCACTGTATATTCCCTTGCAGAAGAACGTGCAAATCAACTGCAGAAGTGGTCGAACCAAAAATAATAATGATAATTTTAGGAAAAAGAGCTATTCGTTCATTCTACAGATAGCTTCAAATGCCATCCTAAGCAAGCATTCAAACTCCACCTAGTGAGGAAGGATCTGTGAGGAGAGTGGAAGACTGGTTAGAGATCTTTTGACTGGACAGTGGTAGTGTCGACCACACTGATAGTTACTGAACAGTTTGCTGTAAGTGTAGAACAAGGCAAAACATTCGGTTTGCGTCACTTCACTCCATCCTTCCATCATCTCTGCAAGGCCTAGGTGCTCTGATGAGATTCATCTTACAGTCAAGGCAAACAAGCCATGTAAAAGCCAGATCACTGCCCTGTGTAGCCTAGGGGTTCAGCTGAGACATGAATGCCAAGCATCTGAGTGTCTTATGGAGGCTCTACATGAATGACCACAGTGTCATGCCCTTCCTCCCATGTGGTCCATGCTCCATTTGAAAACTCAGGCCACGCTGTTCAGATCCAGCCGCAGAGATTTTTCTAAGTTTTGCACCAACCTCCCCTCCTAGCCCCATGTTGCTTTCTTCCCTGTAGTCACAGAGAGTCTCTGTCCGCCTATTCACTTTCCTACCAGCCTCACGTGTTTGAAACTACTCTCAATGGCTTTGACAGGCTCATATTTGACAGCTCAGCCTTTCTTCTGCTTTTCACAGCCAGCTACTTGTCCTTACCTCTGAATCATAAGTTTTACTTTTTCTCCTTGTTCTTTAATATTTTATTTTATAAACTGGGGCAACTGGAAACTTCCATTTTAGGACGTGTATATGTGAGATGTAGTTGACAGATTTAATACATATTATACCATAACTGGAAATAAAGCTGCATACACCCTGCCTTTTTTAAATATTTTTATTTTTTCATATACATTTATATTATTACACATATATAAAATAAACTAAATACAGCAAGGAGAACCACACAACAATCAGGAATTATATTAATATTACATTCATAGTGTTTTGGCTATTTGTATTTGACAACCTTGAAGAAAACATATCTCCTATCTTGATGAGTCTAAAATTCTGAATGAAAATCTTTATCGATCATATCTTATCTCTATTAACTTAGAACATCTATCTAGACCTAAAAACATCTTATCCCCTAAACAATTAAGCTTAATTGTAAAACCAAACACCCTAGAATCTTCAATTAGGCCCATCAACATTTCCTTGTGGGGGTGGAGCTTTATAGAGGCCCACCCCTCACAGAGGAGCTAAAGGAAGGTAACTGTTGATGAAGGTTAGAGGTCATATTCTGCTGTGGTATAGCCATGGTATATTGCCCTCCTTAAGTAAATAATCCTCCAACCTCTCTATCCATGCTCATGCACACAGCCTGAATTAAATGTAGGGAGCCACACAACAGACAAGAAATTAGGAGAACTTGGCAAAAGAAAGTGTTTGGTAGGAGGAGAAAGAAGTTAAGAGAGGATAGTATAGAAGAAATGTGATCAAAGTTTTATAAATATACATATATATATATATATATATATATATTCTATGATTAAATATAAGAAACGTATTTTAAATTGTGAAAGAGTAAATAAATTATAAGCGCTGACATGCGGTATGTACAAACCATGTTACCAAAAGTGCCCAATTGGCATGGCTAAGTTCAAACTGCAAAACTAAATTGATGTGCGAAATCTCCATATTCACTTTTAGTATGTATAGTTTCTTTAAGAAGTAGAAAACAAGGTCATCTGAAATGTAACTGTGTTGCAGCTCCTAAAAAGCCATTGTGCTTGATGAAAAAGACTCAGGCGCAGAATCTGCTGGATACCAACACACTCTATGCCACAGGGCTCAGAGATTTTTGTCCATATTCCCTGCACACTCGTGTGCAATTAAAGGCCCAAAGACATTCTCCTTCTATTACACTTACTGTGAGAAACTGGACAGGTCTTTAAACCTGATTCTGCCTAGGCTAATTCTAGCTAGGTTCATCCTATGACCCTCTCACGAAACAATGATGAGATCAAGTGATATTCTACATGCAAAAAAACTTAACCTAGTAAGAACTCAATGAATGGCACAGGCTATTAACACCAATTGGCAAAGTTTTGTAAAGATATGTTGTTTGTTTGTCTATGTGTGTCTCTGTGTGTGTCAGAGGAAGAGAGAGAGAGAGAGAGAGAGAGAGAGAGAGAGAGAGAGAGAGAGAGAGAGAGATTCTTTACATCACATGTGTGAAAGTACTCACAGAGGTTAGAAGAGTGCATTGGATCCCCCCAAGAATCACACTTGAGTTAAAAGTGGTTGTGAGCTGCCTCGTGTGAGAGGACACGGAACAAGAACAGAAGTGTTCCTAACTTCCGGCTGACCCCTCCAGCCCCACCGCTGGTGTTTCGATAGTTGTTTCTCTGCAGATATTAATTAATTCCACTTGTCCAAGAGCACAGACAGTCCTCCATCTTTAGCATCATCTGTAACAGTAGCCCCTCCTCAGCAGCAAGCACACCAGCAGATGCCACCCCTTTTCAACTGTCCTTTGCCCTTTTATACATTCTTCCCTTTGCCTTGAAATGATGATTGGTCCCCTGTCAGTTGCTCTCATCAAATGCAAATCGCTCAGCAGTTTTTCACATTTAGATATGAACATCTCCCTGAAGTCCACCCTGACTTTCCACGTCAGCCACAAACATTCTTTGGACCAGTTTTATAGACTGCATCCCCCAATAGACCAAGGAGAAAACGGGGATGCTATGGTAGGTGTTATTGTGCCTATATTGCATTCTCAACATCAGGCATAGTATCTCTTGTATCTCAGGGTCTTCTTTAGGAGGTTTTAGCACCAAAGAACAAAAGCTTCACCCTAAAAAGATAACTTGAATGTGAAGTAAATATGTGAACAAATACAATATGAAGCCCAAAAGGCAGGATGGGGCTCAGACTCATTCGAGGGTTCAGCATCCATATGAAGAAGAGACCAGCACCCATCATCTCGCCGTAGTCATCCTCAGCTGTCCTCACCTCCAAGTCAGAGATTTTATAGCCATGAGCTGGTTTCTACAGCATCAACAACCCTCTTAGCCAGGAGTAGCGACAACAAAGAAGAAACGGTCTTTTCTCCGGTGTTTTCTTTAGAACCCTAGAAACCTTTCCCAGAAGCCCCATCAGATTTCTGATTCTCCATTTCCCAGGATTAGGGTTTTATGCTCATTCTCAAACCAATCATTCACAAGGGAAATGTGATTACCACAATTACGTCAGGCTAGGGATCAGCAAGCATTCTCTGTAAGGGGCCAGATAATAAATATCCAAGGCATGGCCGAGCAGACTGTCGCCACTGCACAGCTCACTGTGGTCCATTCAGGGAAAAAGCACTCAGAGTCTGTATGCAAATGAATGATGTAGTTGTATCCCAATAAAACTATTCGTGGATTCTCAAATTTGAATTTCATATGATATTCACATGTCATCAACTGTTCTTCCTCTGAATGCTTTCCAGCACTTAAAATTGGTTAAAGCCACTCTTAGCTCAAGGGACTATACAAACATAGGCAACAAGCTTGATTTGGTCCAAAGGCTAGCTTGTTGACCCCTGGTTAACAGTATCTGTGGCCAGTGCTTATTGAAGTGCCACCAAACACAACCTCCTAAACATGCAATACATTCTGGAAAATTCTGGAAAAGGGGCATATGACTAAAGAAAACACAGCAGTTCTCCCCTCCTGCCCATCCCACCCCAGACAGGATCTCATGTATCTCCAGCTATCTTCAAATTTGCTATATATTCGAGGATGGCCGTGAACTCCTCATATCCTTGCTTCCACATCCTCAGTGCTTGGGTTACAAGCACAGGCCATGACACTCAGTTTATGGGACCCTGGGGAATCAAACCTGGGTCTTCATGTATGTTAAGACAGTACTCTACCAACTGAGCTACATCCAGCCATACCGCACAGCTGTTACCTGGGAGGAGTTCGTGAAATATATGTGTATATGCGATTTCCTGAAAAGTATGCTTAAAAGAACAGCTCTGCCTAATGATGATGGGTTTAGCAGAGCTAGGAAAACAAAACTTGCTGTTTACAACAACCTAAATTGTGAAAATGAGAGATAAGTGATGTTTTCTGTTCGAGCATGTAAGGAGAGCTGGGACTAGAAACCTCCTCAGAACTGGAGTCGTAAAGGGTTTGCTTTCAAAGCAAGGAGATGGAAGAGATTATTTCAGGGGCATTTTCTATGCTAACAGCTTCTGACTTCACAATTTTCCAAACCTTATTTTGCATGTTTCCTGCTGTAGACAAAGAGATAATTACAGGGTAACTGCTTGCACTCAGTGCAAATTAATCAAATGTAAATTAAATAAACTGTAAATACAAGATACTCCTCAGCTGATAACGGCAAGTGAATCACCTCCATTATAGACTCATTTTTGCAAAATTACATCTAATCATAGTATTTTAAGATAGTGTTTGGCAAAACATCTCTAAATCTGTCAACAAAAGCAGTGATTACTTCTCTGCAGAGGAATACCTTAGGCAACCAACACCCATCGTTCAGGAGAGATTTACTGAGGATTCTTCCTGAAGGCAGGGGTACAGTCTGAATGACCCCTGGATGGTCCCTTGACCTGTGTACTCAGAGTCAATAAAAATTTCAGAGTCATTTACCACAATCATCTTTAAAACTATAAATTCAAGGAGTGGGTCTTAAGAAACCTCCAAATAGAAATTATTCTAAGTAATTATAGTTATTTGGCTGGATCAACATTTTAATCTTGCTCATCAATTTCTGCTCTAATAGAGAGTAGACATTTTCTGGTGGTCCATAAGGTCCTGTAAGTCCCCATTCGGACCTTCATTCTTTTTAACTTTTTTTTTTATGTGTATGGGTGTTTGACTTACAGGTATGTCTATGCACCACAAACATGCTATGACCGTGGAGGCCAGAAAAGAACAACAGATCTCCTGAGACTGGCATCAAGGACAGTTGTAAGCTGCCAAATAGGAGCTAGGGACCAATCCTGCATTTTCTACAAAAGCAACCAGTGTTCTCAACCACCGAGTACCTCTCCAATGCCAGGGCCTTCATTTTTACTGCTCTGCAACTCTGATCTTTTAATGCCTCAGGCACAAGGTGTCTTAGTCCTTCTGCCTGACCACTGCTTCCCTCTTTAGACTTCATTATGCCTGATGTAGCCTCCCAGCCATGACTGGAGCTGGAGATCAGGAAACACTCTCTTCTTTTACCACGCCACGGGTTAGGTGGCACTTCTGTGATTATAGCACCTCTCTATTAGTGTTTATAATCCAAGTGCTTGTCCATCTGTGGGGATCAGAGGAAGTCCTGAGTGGATGCGAACGAGTGCTGTTGACATGGGCACCGCCATGTCAAAGACTGGCATCCCTTAGACACAAGGAAAGCATAAAGCCTTCCCTGGGCTACGCTCAGTTTAACAGCAAAGCCTTCCCCACTGGTCCAAGTGTGAACGTGATAGTGTGTGCTGAAATGTGCACTACAGCTTTCTGTCTCCTCCATGCCATATCTCTGTACCCGCATGTTTGCAGCCTAAACTTTGCTCCTACAGAGTCACTAAACCGGCTCCCTTGATTGAACTGTGTGCAGTAGCCCCGCCTTTCTGACCAACTGTGTATAACAAGCATGCTGAGCTTCTGGGTTATATGTCTTTTCTATCAGAGAGCCCAGTCCACCCAACCCCAAATTTCCTATATATGAGTCCATATGTATTAGTCCCAGATCACTAGATCCTCAAAGACCACCAGGAGTCTGAAGCCGTATGCAAAAGCAAGGGATCTTTATTTCTGCAGAAGTCCAACATGTTGGGATCACCATCTAAACAAAATGGTGATCCTGAGGTGAGCTCGAAGGCATTCAGGGGGATTCCAAGGGAGGAGTCAGTGACCTTTAATATGATTGGAGCATTCAAACTAAAAGAAAAAAAAACATGGGCAGACTGGAAATATGTGGGCAACATTAGTCAGCAGTCGTAAGTTAATCGTAAGACAAGAGATTTCTAGACCAGCAGTAAACTAACTTTGAGAAACCTTATCTTCCTCGGGACAGGTGGCTAGGCCATCCCTCATTGGCTGCCCATTATCTGTGGTATTCCCAGTAACCACTGAGCTCATTTCTGAAGAATGGAGGCCCAGGCCTGTTCCATAGTAACAAGAAACTGAAGCCTGTCATGGGGTCAGCTAGACTTATTTAACCAGGCCTCTTCATATGTCTGTCTTTTCATTATTTTCTTACTACCCCAATTAGGTCAAATCCTTGGATATGTGCAAAACTCGGCATCCATATGTGTTTTACTCCCTTTGGGGCTGAGGGCATCACTCTATTTGGTTCATTAGTCAAAAAGCCTAAAAGGTAAAATCATGAAGCAATTTATATGCCTAGATTGAAAAGGTTGGATCTTGTCCTGAAGGAAATAGAGAGAAGTTATTGGAGATGTGTGTCATGTTCACATATGACTTATCAGAAAGATCATTCTGGAAGCCTTGTCAGGACCAGGACTTCTAAAAGATGAAGGCCAGATGAAAGAGAAAACAAAAGCTTAACCTCTAGTCATTAATACTGGCGACAGAATTGTGGTCAGTTCAGAAAATCATATAGAAGCAGAAATCCACGCGATAGGGTGCCAAGTGCACAGTAAAGACAAGGATTTAGAGCCCAATCTAGGCAAAGTTTGATTTCTGGCTTGTACAGTTAAGGAAATAATAGTTCTAGTCACCTGAGCAAAGATAAGGAGAAGCAGCATGTTAAGGCTAAATAAAGTAATGGGTAAGGCCATATGGACACATGGTTTTGAAGGAGCCTTCAAAAACACTGAGGAGATAACCAATAGGTTTCTGTATCTATGTGTAAGATATAGATGAGAAAAGCACAAATTAAAAATAGAAACCTGAGCACCAACAGGTCAGACTAGTATTAAGTTAGAGGTGTGCCGATCACTCAAAACAGAATGTGAACATGCATGAAGAGAGAAGGGGGGAGAAGGAGGAGGAGGAGGAGAAGAAGGAGGAGGAGGAGGAGGAAGGAAAGGAGGAGGAGGAAGGGGAGGAGGAAGAGAGATGGGAGGAGAGGAGAGGAATTTAGGTAAATATAACTATATGACTTAAATAACCCCCAACACTCAGGGCAATGTGAGAGGAGCTCATCATTAACATGGAGAAAGAACCACAGAGGACAGTCAAACCAAGAGAAAGTTCAGAACAAGGAGAAAGTTGCAGGCACAGATGCTAGCCAGCTGTGGTCACCTAACAACAACAACAACAACAACAACAACAACAACAACAACAACAGCAATAAATCTCATTCACATGCCACAGTAAGCATTTACTAGGGCTCACAAATCCCCAGGTCTATTACAGTGGTGACCTAGGGCTGCAGGTCTAGGTACCAGGTGGGGCTGCTCTACTGCTCAGCTGTTAGCCTGTGGGACCACCAAGTTCCCTAGGGCATATTCTTCTCCCAGGAATGGCAAACCTCGAGAGCACACAGAGCAGCCTGAGATGACCCTTTAGGGTCTACCCTCTAACACTCCTGTCCACATTCCTTTGACACAGTCGTAAAGGCAAAGCCTACGGTGATGGTGAAGTGGTCAACAGGCATGAGAATTACAGCTAAGGCTGGAACAATTTCATAAGAAACATGATTCTGTATGTTTTCAAACCTGCCTGGTAGGCCCATCCTTTAGGGAGAGCCGAGGTCAACCATTAGAAGTTATACCCTTGTAAGAAACTAAGGCGTTCCCATGGCTAGTGGGCATTAGGCGAGGAACAGGATCAGGTTTTCTTAGGATCAGGAAAATCTACTGCATGAATACCTTCTCAGTACAGGGCAGAAGTAGGAGATAGACTTGCAGCTAGAGGCTGAATCTTTTTCCTCCAGATTTCACACAGGCTGGTTTTGTGGACTCTTTCAACAGTTACTTTAGTTTTTCTTTGTAGGTCTACAACATTTCCTCTGTCCATCAACAATGCTCCTTGCTCAGAGTTTTGGCTCCATCCTAAACTCCGTTTGTACGTAGGTAGCTCTGAATGGCCATCACTCTGACATGGGAGCATTCTTCTGCCACTGCTTGCAGCTGCCTCGGGCTCACCATCTTTTCAGTTGACACTCATCAAAGACAATCTTGGATTTTCCCAGTTTAGTTCTCACAAGCTTGCACATATAGCCATCCCTAATCAAAATAACTGTGACCAACCAGATCAGGCAGGGAATACAAGGAGCAAGGAAATGTCCCTCAGGGAGTATTATGGGTAGGGTGTTATCAGCTGAGCTTTCTAGTAAGAGGGAAGACTGAGTGCCATGGAAGTAGGGTTCAAATGGGAATAAATGGAAGGCCTGTATGCTTTGATTTTTTACCAAAATCTACTTTATTTAGGGTTCTTAGACACTTCACTCTCACTTCTAACCCATCCACTAGAGGAAGGGAAGAAAGAATGTTGATAGGAAAAAGGGGTTGTAGACTTGTTTAGACTTAGTTCCTTGGGTCAATTTCCCTCTGCACTGTCAGAATACCAGCAGTCCAGTCCAGTAGCCAACACCAAAGAGCAACACAAATTTGTAGAGTTGGCATGATCCAACAGAAACAGCAAGGCACTGCCACATTGGCACAAGTCAGTGGAAGCATCCAGAATAAGCCAGAGCACCATAAGAAGTTCCCTGGAACATTTCTCTCTGCAAAGGGAAGACCAACAAAGACCAGCACAAAGACCAAGGAAGCATTGCAGGGAGGCATAACAATGGAAAAGTGTTGTCCCACCGTCTGCAGGGTTCTACTTACTCCTTCCAAACATCACGCGCCCTGTCACATGTCTGCCCCCAGCAAAACATCACATGCCCTCTCACAAGACATCTTCCAGCAAAACACCATGTGATGCAACTGAGTCTTCAAAGAAACCAGAAATTTCCACTTCAAAGGCCACCTTGTAGATAGTGGAGGATTCACCCAACCTCATCCTAAATGAAGCAGCAGGGATATACTGCGCCTAAGCTCCAGACTACTGACCAACTGCAGATTCAAAGAGAAACCCAAGTATGTTATATAATAAGGTACTTCGTAACTATATCTCAGCTCAAACTCATTAAAAGATTCGCTCTAAGGCTCTTGAAATGAGAGTTAAAGAAATGAACTGAATACAAAATGGTAACACTGAGAAGGAGGAATAAAAACTAAAACGTTCCAATGTTTGGGTGCTCCATTAAGGCATGAGGTGTTGGTAGGGTGTAGGTCCTCTCCTACTCTTCTGGTGAGGAATGGAGCACTAGAGAGGAGGGGGGAGCTCCATGAGCCCTGGTGGAAGCCAGTGAGAGACTAAGACTTCCGAGATGATCACACTCACCCCTTCTCCATTATGAAAGAGTAGAAACACATGCCTGGAATAGTGAGCTGAGAGTTTCTGGAACATCACGATGTTCTAAAAGGCACTTCTTGCTGCTCTCCAATTTCATGTGTCAAGATCTTCCTCCCCTCCAGGTACAGAGAGAACTGACGCTTGTGGTACCTAACAGTGTGGTTACCACTGCTCTTTCTATAACATTTCTAGAGCCTCTTAGGCCACCACTGGCCAGATGTGCTTCTCTCTTTATGAAGCGACCCAATGAATACTGCATTCCAAACCCAGAGTGTCCCCACCCTAGCACAGGATATCTGAAATAATTTTGCATTATCTATTCTTTACTCAGGCCTGTTTAAACTTTGAAAGCAATATGCCTAACAATATTCTAAGGGGAAAAAAACTGAGAGCAACACAGGACAGTATATAGTGAAGTATCCCACAAGAAGATTTAAAACAATAGTTCAAAGATGGCAAGGAATGGATATAAATAACGAGTGACTTTAATGTTTGGATAAACATCCAGCACACCTGTTGCTTTAAAAGAGAGGAAGGAGGTGTTAGCAAATCAAACCATGAGGTGTCACAAATCCAAGAGACTTGGAAATCACCACGCTCAAGACCTCTTTGGGTTTGGAAAGATTTATGCTTCTTATGGGTATCCAGACTTTAGCAGCTCAAACCCCTGCACTGTATTCCAGCTTCATTTAAAGGACCCTTAGGTCAGACCAAAGTACAACAGGGCTTTATATGCCAATTTTCCTTGACTCTCTGTAGGTCAGAGGAAGTTAAGCTCCTGTAATTAGGGGATAAAGACAGAGGCCTGGAGCGGGGGGGGGGGATGGGAGGAGGATGAAAGTTGCAGCATTTAAAGGCTCAGTAGGAAACCAGAGGCAAAGTTGATAAAGTCAAAGCATTTATGAAACATGTGTTTTCTGTGGGAGAGATATGTCTTGCAGTGTGGTTTTGCGCAACTGTGAGGCAAAAGTAGTGCAAATATGGTCATGATTGTAGGGTCACTGCTGTCATCTTACCTATAATCAAATCTTGATTCAAGTATCTTCACTCCAATGTCTACAATAATTGTTTCTCAATAATATTTAAAAAAAAAACAAAAAACAGACTGTCACTACATAGGCCTGGCTGGCCTGGGATTCATCATGTAGACTGTGATCACCTGGAACTCACAAAGATTCACCTGCCTCTGCCCTGTGAGCTCTGGGATTAAAAGCATGTACCACCATACCCAACCTGCAACTGAATTCATCTCATTGCACAACTGACAGCCCAAGCAACAGTGAAACGTCTTAATGGGAATACTCTCTTAATATATGGTTGAACTATCCATAAGTGGTGGCATAAGACAGAGAGGACTGTCAACGTGTAACCATCAGAAAGCACTGGCCACAGCAGTGTGAAAACATCAGTGGACAGCAAGAACGGCTGGAAGTGAGGACGTGAGTGGAGAGCAGCCCTGTGGTCCTGGGGGCACATAGAGAAGAATCTCACAGTGCCCTGATGACAATCTCAAACAAACCAACTGAGAGCAAGTTTTGATAGCCAGTCTGCTGTATTCTGTCGCACACTCTCGCAGAAGGCTTCTGAATACCCGGCACGATCCTCACACCCATGCACACGGCCCACATCCATGATTACTACCCCCCCAAAAAAGTGTTCTTAAGGCCAACTTCATGTGACAGTAAAACAGCTTTTGTCACCAGACCTTTCTGGTATGAAACTTTGGAGCACTGGAACATTTTTTAATATCCATAAGCGTCTGCCGACTTCTCACTATCTTAGCCAGATGTTAATCGTCCATTGCCCTCGTTTCTTCCCTCCCCCTTTCCTTCCTACTCCTCTACCTTATAAAGAGATGTGCAGACGTATCTCCTATGTGCCAAGCATGGGTCTTAGTTTTCAGAAGAATGAGGAAAACAAAAGAAACCAGACAGATGACTCACTAAGTACTTCTCACGCTCTAGAGAATGAAGGACAGCAAAAAGCAAGGGAGTTTAAAAGGACAAAAAAAAAAAAGTTTGGACCAAGCTTAGAGCTGCATAGGAGAGAAAGGGAATCAGAAGGGATCAGGGCTGCCTCTGAGTTTCAAGGGACCATGGACATCTGTGCTAAGTCAAACAGGGCTTCTTAGCATCCATAGCATTTACCGAATCATTCTGTTATATTACCCCACAGAGGAAGGTTATTCTGCACTTTACTCAATATATCCCATTCACTGGCCATGACAGAATCACTTCCAATTATGGCCATCAAAAGCATCTCTAAATACCACCAAATGTCCCCAAATCACCCCTAGTCAAGAATGACTATACCACGGAAAGAGTCAGAGTGACCAGCGTGGACAAAGTGCATAGTGTGGATGAGACTAGGGTGCTGACCAGGGGAAGCAAGCTAGTGTAAACAGAGTGCATGAACAGAGGGCACAGTACAGCAGGCGTTGATGGATGCCACTAGGCCAAACAGAACCTGCCAGCCCCTGGCCAGGACTATGTTTATGTCATAAAACCCACTCAACGTGGAAGGTTTTTCATTTCAGGGGAAAAGGGACAAATGCACAAAGCCAAATCATTAAATTTTCTGTGTTTCTCCTCTTAACCAATAACTGACCCTGAGCTCATACTCCACATGTGGAGATTTTTCTGTGCCTAATTTCCCATTCATTCACAAAAGAATCATCAATGTTTCCTTTAATTAAAAAGGGAGGTAATAAAATCGCCAACGCAGTAACTGTCTACTCAGTTTTTCAACATTCTCAACAATGTTTTTTCCCAGAGTCTGCATGGAGCATCAGCAGTTTCAAGTGACACAGGGCTTAACTTATCGGTCTCTGTGACTTTGGATAGGACAGTGACTACAGGGATGAAAACCGTATCCCACACTTGATCTATGTGCGGCTTCCATGTTATTTTTAAGCTCCGAGTTGCTAACATCAGACCGCCTTCAAGGACGTTGATTCTGAAGATCATCCTCTTTCCTTCATTCCACACAGAGATGCAATTAAGGACCACATCCCTCTTGAGCATGGAAATAGACACCGTCATGTGGCAAACAGAGTAGACTTTCTCAGCTGAGCTGGTTTATATCTGGGAGAAACGGTGCTGAAAGCTCAAAGACTGATACTTCAACACCTTCCAAATTCTAGCTGCCAAAATGTTCCCTCAAGACTATTCAGGCTTGATTAATTGACATGCAAGGTACGAAATGGGTGATATGCCCAAAATAATAATACCAGACTTTCGAGCTACATGTGTAGTTGGGGCAGGGGCCATGGACTTCATTTCACATAACAAAAGTTAAAAGGTAGGAAATGAAACCGAAGAAGGGAAGGCAAAGAAGAGAAAAAGAAGGGAGGAAAGGCAAAGGAAGAGAAAGGAGGGGAGGAGGACCAGGGAAGGGGGAGGAGTGAAGGAAACGGAGGGGAGGGGAAGAGAGGGAGAAGGAAAGAGGGAAATGTCAAGGGCCAGGAGATTTTGTGTGGGTATAAGGTGCTGACAAAGCAACTGGGCTTTTCTGCTCAAATAATTATGGCTACTACACAGTCTAGGCAGAAAGGCTTTGAGGTTTTGAAAATGGTATTCCTAATTTGTACATGACTCAAAAAACCCTCTGAACTTGGCAAATTGCCACGTTGGACCCTTAGCTTTCTGGACTGCTGAATAGATGTGACAGCAACAAGTGTGCAAGTCACAGAGTGGATAAAAGGCCCTGATATGAAGAATTATGCAAAAAATTTATGCATAAAATTTAAAACCGCAAAGCTGGAGAGGCAGCTCAGTCGGCAGCTCATTCAGTAACGTGTGTGCTTTGCAAACATGAAGTCCTGAGTTTGAATCCCAAGATCCATGTTTAAAACAATAAAGATGCCAGGCGGAATGTCAAGTTCTTAGGTTCCCCGAGCTAAGAAGGTGGGAACGGGTGGATCCTTGCGGCACACTGGCCACTAGAAAGTAAGAACCATAATATTACAGACCCTTCTAATCTCTCCTGCACAGAGCAACAGCTGGCACCAACCCGACATTCAGCAAATAGTTGCTGAATACATTTTTTAAAAAGAAAAAAGAAACCTTACGCCTGAATAATTCACCTTACTGTTGACAACATGTATGAGGCACAGGGCTGTGCCAACCGCTCTTCTGCATGGTCGCACACATTTTGCAGCCAAATTGCAAAGAACAAACTCAGAAAGGTGATGGTTTAAAAATAAATAAATAAATAAATAAAGCCACAAAGCTGCAAAGTCTGGAGCAGGGTTTGATGCCGTCGGCACATGTTTTGGGTACTTATTGAGCACTTACTACATTGTGACACTTTCCTGGGCAGTAGGAAGACATCATCAGACACGGGGAAATCTCTGCTGTCCTGGTACAGACACCTAACTGGCAGGGGAGACAAGGAAAAGTAATAGACACATGTTTTCCTAAGGCTAAACTCCAAGTCCCTTGCTAGGTTGTGCCACACCCCTCCCCCAGTCATCTTTTTCTGTGTGTGTGTTGGGGGGTGGGGGGGTGGAGGATAATAAGCACCAAAGGAAAGAGATGTGAAGAAGGGGTACCATATGCATCAAACTGAAGCTAAAGTAGCTCCAGTAAACCAGAAAGAATAAAGCCAGATAAAGTAGTTTGCCCAGAGCACTGAAAATGTCCCGTTCCAAAGCCTAAATTGGAAATATTTGCATTTGGCTTGAGTGGCCTGTAGGCCCCCAGGCAGGCAGCTCATGGACCCCTCCACAACAACACAGACACAACTCCCGTCAGGGCACAGGCATGAAAACCAGATCTCTACCAGAAGGCCTGAGGTTTAGATGAATTAAAAGGCCTGGGTCCCTGGCTCCTGGAGATGGCTAGACATGGCGAAAGCATATGCCCGCCTGCCTGGCAGCAGAATGCCTCCCTGGCTAGAATGAAAGCATTGACACAGGCCAAGCAAAGCTGGCAGTGACAGTGGCCTTGGGCAGAAGCCATCACCAGCCAGCACCAGCATGGGGGCCTCCCTACAGACAGCTCTTGCTAAAACAAAGAAGGATGGAGGGAAGGGTGTGCATGACCAGCCTCCAGGCTTAACGTGGAAGCTGGAGAGCAGGGCAAGCTTAATGGAAGGCCAGATCTGCTCCAAAACTTTAGGCTCTGGGTACGGGATGCAATCTGAGTCATTTCCTGAAGACTCTCCTCTGCATAATGGATTTGTGTTATAAAGGAATTTATGCCCTCAGGACCAAATTACCCAGATAATTGAAGATGGAATGAGGATGGAAAGGGGGGGGTGGGGGAAGTGAGGGGAAAAGCTTCAATTACAGGGGTTTCTCTGACACCCTGAGTAAGTTCAATGCTCCAATCCACAGGGGTGTTTCATCTGTGCTCTCACTGTGCCTCTGCGGGCTGCCCTGGTAGAGAGGGCAAACTCAGTGCATTTCTCTAGCTCGGCAACAGAACCCAGACCCAGCTACATGCCACCAGTCCCATATTCGGAGATGTGAGTCTTGCTCTACATCTCGAAATCTGTGAGCCCACGTTAATACACGAGAGGCTGGAGAAGAAAATGGAGTAGACTAAAGCCAAAGGCAGCCAGGATGCCCAACCCTTCAGCACTCAGACCCACTGTAGTCACAGCCGCAGGAATCCTACGAAGAAACAGTTCAAGTTCCTCCCAACTATGTAGGTCCTTGGCTCTTCTTCCTTTTTTCAAGGCCATACACTATGGTTTGCCTATGCCCACTAAAAACCTTCTGTTTGGGAAACTTACTCCCCAAATGTATATGCTTATGGTATTTACAGGTAACTATGATGAGATGATGGTTGTGGGCATAGGCAGCCCGCATGGGCTTTTAAAGATGAAACAGAGAGGTGCGAGCAGTGACATTTGCTCTGTCTCAGTCACATGCCACCACCCTCCATGTTCTTGTGAAACAAGGGGGACTGTGTGAGATGACAGACCCACGTCCCTGGATTTTTCAGGCTCCAGATCTGTGAGCAAAATACGTCTCTATTCTTTATAAAGTACCTACTGGCCTCGGGTATTTAGTTACCACGACAGAAGACAGACTAAACAGACTAAGCAGGCAAGAATTACCCACGTCAACAGAAGCAATGCATTACCCTGTGTGAATGTATTAAGGGTTGTTCAGGTTAGTCATGGCACCACTGTCCTGACTTGACACCAAAGGCAAAGAAACCCTGTCGCCCAGAACACTGTTTGTAGCCTGCATTTGGGATCAATAACCATAATACAAGAGTGGAATCTTTAGACAGAGGAAGGTGAACAAAGTTTACTTAACAAAGAGCAAGCAGTGATTCAGCAGCCCTTCAATCAGCAGAGGGCCCAAGAACTCTTACCTAAAAGACAGGCATCACGCATTTGTGGACAGAAAACCAAAGCACAATACAAGCTCAGCCGATCGGATAGGCAGGTGCCTTGCTTTGGGCATGCTCAGATCAGTAGGTAGCTTGACCAGGGCTGACACCCAGGGATTGGTTACAAAGGACACACTCCTACAAAGGACTCCTGTTTAAGTCCTTACTTAGGCTGCAGTTCATTGCATTCAAACTCAGGGGATCAAGACAGCCTTACATAAATGGTAAGGCCTGCCCACGATGGCATCCTGCTTGTTTAACACTCAGGGGAAGAATGTAAGGAAATGTCAGAGTATCAAAAACTCCCATAAATACCCTCCCTCCACATGCTCCCCTCTCATCTCTGCCTACTTTACTGCTCCAGGGGGTCAAACAAGGGACACAGCAAGAGCTATTTTGGGAAAGTTGTCCATGATTGAGTCCAGATTTATTGAGAGACTAAAGGAGCCCCCTTGCAGAATTGTTATTTACCTGAGCACATCTGATTGTGTTTATGAGCCTCATTTTGTCAATATTTACATAACGAAATGGACAAATGCATAAAAGCCAGAGGCTCTGAAATATGGCAGGTGTGATGCTGCTAAGAGTGGGGCATCGTAACAGATGGCGGCAGGCATTAGATAAGCAAAGATGCCTAGGATGTGTAAGACACCCAGCCCTGTCTGGCTCAAGGGAAGTACACCATGACGCAACAGAGGGCTGGAGGTGGGGGTGTCTGGAAGGTGGTGAGTAGCCTGCAAATAGGTATTAAACCACTTCTTCAAGCACTCCCCCAAATGGCCTAAGAGATTTTCCCAGCATCCCCTGGATCTCTATGAGTCACTGTGGGATAGCAGAGTGGTGAGGTTTGGAGTTGAGTTATAACCATTCCGCAAAGCATTTTCCTCCAGACTGTGTAAAGGAAAGGGCCTATGTTGGTAAATTTATTGACTATTTCATTAGATCAATATGGAATATGATTTAAAAGGCTTTGCCTGGGCTCTTTAAATCTATTTAATCAAACCAATTAATAATAAAAAAAAGTAAGGACTTGAAGTACATCATGTAAGGTGCATCATAAATATATTCCCTTACGTAGGCTTTTGATCTCACCCAGGTAATTAACAGCTTTAGTTAAGTCCGGTCATTCCTTCATGCCTGGCTATGGCCATAAAACCCACAGGCTGTGTGTAGCTCTTGGATTTATTATGTTTTTCTTACTGCAAGAGCGTCTCTCGCATTCTGTTTCTCCCCTTCTTGAGAAAGTTTATGTAGCCATTGCTTTCACAGCTGTCAAGAAAGCTACACTGGCTGGGAAACTGTGTCCCTGGCTGTGTCTCGGTACCCTCGGCTGGCTCTGTCTATCTTTTTCAGAGGCTTTCTCACACAGAATCGAACCACTTCACATCATCTCTTCTCTTGGAGTAGGGAAGTAAAAACATCTGGAATTGCTTCTCATTCATTGCTTGGCTATTCTTGGCTTCTTTTTATGAATGAAGCAGTCTCTCTCTCTCTCTCTCTCTCTCTCTCTCTCTCTCTCTCTCTCTCTCTCTCTCCCCTCTCTCTCTCTCTCTCTCTGTGTGTGTGTGTGCAATGATGGTGGCTCCTGTTAGAAAATTTGAAGAGAGAGGGCTGTGCTCCCTGAAACCATTGAGGATCCACTATCCCACACAGGTTCCAGATAAACACACTCCCATGCCTCCATATGCAGGCGCCTCGCCCAGCTGCCCAGACCCGCTCTTCCTGCCATACAGCCTGTGAACTTCAGACAAACCATGATCTGGGGGAGGACGAAGGGCGGGAATGTTGAAGTCTGTGTCTTGACACCGAGCCGGTCGCTTCGTTCTCTATGCCGGTCACGAGAATGGAGGCTTAGAAGGGACACGCTTATTTTCCCTATGCTCTCCTCCATCCCTGTTTCACAACACACTTGGTAAATATTGTCACCCAGATCATTGCACTCGGGGCTCCTTCCCCAGCTGAGGAAGCAGGGCCTGGGGGCGGAGGAGGAATGAAAGCAGCAACATTCAAGCTGCACACTGAGAAAGTGGCCTTCTTAAATAAAACACAACGCAAGAAGCTGGGAGTGTGAGACACTCGTCTTGACATGGCTTTCCATGGGGGACAACTTCTGTTCACATGTGCAGAAAGTAGAGGAAGCCGACAGAAGATGACAAAGGAGCTGAGTGAACTTGGAGCCTAATCCTTGCCTTCCTAGGCAAGGACCAACAGCAGCTACTGTGCCCTCTCTCTCTCTCTCTCTCTCTCTCTCTCTCTCTCTCTCTCTCTCTCTCTCTCTCTCTTTCCCCTCTCTCCTCATCCTCTCCCTCTCTCTCCCTTTCCCCTACCCCTCTTCCCCTCCACCCTCCTTCCTCGGGTCCAGGTCAGCAAATACATCTACCTATCCTACTTGATACTGTTGGGAGAAAAACAAATATTGAACACAAACCAAACACCATGATTTTTATTGTCTCGATGGGAGACAAAGCAAGCTGACATGAAATATTTGTGTTTAATGATACCACCTATCCTCTTACTTTCCCCCACAGATACACACACACACACACACACACACACACACACACACACACACACACACACTTGCTCTCTCAAATACACCCTTCTCATCATTGATTCAACATGTATCAGGCATCTTCTTATACTAAACCCAGGCTACAAACAGTGTGTGAGAGGTAAAAAGCAAGCAATGACTATGGGTTTGCTATATACTAAAGGAGCTAAAAGATAGTTACAAATAACTTTACATCTCTTCATGAACTTACATGAATAAAACCCAAGAGTCCAACTCAAATCAAAGTATCATATAGCATATACTCAAATGCCAATTCCAAGGTATACTGAAATGTATAGGCCACTTTGATTTAAGGAAGAATATGAATTTGAGAACATAATAAAATAATGTGAAAATTTGTATCTCAGACAGAGTTTCTGAGATAGAGGGCTTATATTATACGGTTACGTTACACTGTTGTCTTTAATGGGCAAACTTTTAAAGAAAATCTTCCTTCTTAAACCGATAGACCTTATGTAGAAACATACCCCTCCCGCCACAGTGAGCTTTAGATCAGTCTCTCCTGAACTGATTCCCCAACACTTAGTCACCAGAATGTCACCTGATGCTTTCTGAACAGGATCTGAGACCGTGGCTTAAACAGGGTGAGAAATATACCGGTCACAGGAACCCTAGAGGGTAGGCTGCCTGGTTAGTTCAGTTCCACAGGTGAAAATGTGGAAGCCAGTTCCTCAGCCAGTGTCAGCTGGCTGGTGGGCTGAGTCCAAAGCTCACGCTTCAAAAGGAGTCCAGAATCAATGGAGTCTTGTCACAGGTATGCAATCCAGGATAAAAATAAGTAAGTGGATTGACAAATTCCCAAATATAGCCACAAGCACAGAGGAACTAGACGGGACATTTTTTTAACCTACCAATTTCCTCTCAGCCTCCTACTTTAGAGGGATGCATGCCACCCTATCCTCATCAAAGGTCAAAGATGCTCATCAGGTGGGAAAAATGTTCTGCTTCTTGCTCCGGATGCTTATGTACACAGGCAACTCAGAGACACCTAGTGAAGAGGAACCTCAGAGAGCAGCATATAATTCCCATCCCTAAGATGAAATTATTAATTTTTTATCAATTAATTCGATGAGAATGCTGAAGAGAAAGGCCTTCCGTTCAACAGAGCTCCTCTGGGTGCCAGATAAAACAAGAAATCTGCCTGGGGAAGATGGGGGAGAGAGGGCAGGGGAAGCCGCAGTGGTAATAACCAACTCCCCCTCATTTCAAAAGAAAGAAACCAAACCCCTTCCTGGGAGGAGAGAATGGAATCACTCAGATTTCTCCAGGGGAATTTCTTCTGCATCAGCCCTCCAGATGGTGTAGACTCCACTGGCTGCCCAGAGTTTGCAACTCTCAATTCTCCCACCTACTAAAGAGAAGCAAATCCCAGTAAAGAGAAATTTGCAGCCTCCCTCAGAATGGCTGAGAGGTGTTCTTGTTGAGAAGAACAGGAAATAGTGGAAGTGGGATCTCGATATGTGGGACACTGAGACGAGAGGATCAAGAGTTCAAAGCCAGCTTAAGCTACATAGACAGTGCCCAGTCAGTCTGGGCTACAAACAAAACACCTGAAAATTAGTATTAACAATAAATAAACTTAAAAAATGGAAATACCTTGTATTGGGCAGGAATGAGCAAACAAATAAGGCTTTAAGTAAAAATATCAATTTGTGGAAAATGTGCCATGTTGAAATATATTTTATTTTTCAACTAAGCTACATCTCCAGTGCTAAATACTTCTTTTTTTCTTCCTTTCCTTTTTATTATACATTAATTCTTTCCTATTTTTTTCCTTTTTCTTTTTTAGGTTTCAGAGACAGGCTTCTCTCACCATGTAGCTCAGGTTGCCTTGAAACTAGTTATATAACCAGGATAGCCTCAAGCTCTCCAACCCCACCTTCTAAATGCTAGGATTATAGGCATGTGTCACCACCACCTAGCCTATAAATACTTTATCATTTTAGCTTTTATTTTACTTTATTATTGTGTATATGAGAGTGGGGAAGGGTTGGACTTGAGGAGGTGTCCAGGAGCCATGGCACATGTATGAAAGTCAGAGGACAACTTTGGGGGTTCCATTCTCTGCCTCCACCTTCATGTGGGTCCCAGGGGTTAGATGTGGGCCACAGACTTACGTAGCGAGCACTTCTACCTGCTGGGCCATCTGGCCAGCCTTTCATTTTAAGGAGCATTGTCCATCCACTTGCTTCTGCTGATAGGAACCTATAAAAACTCAGCTCTAGCTAGGCACGATGGTACATGCCTGTAATCCCAGCCCTCAGGAGGCAAAGCCAGGTGAGTCCAGGACAGCCAGGAATACACCGAGAAACCCTGGCTTGAAAAACCAAAAGCAAACAAACAAATAAACAAAAAAATCAGATCTAAGTTCTGAATATTCACTAGATGCCTACTGCATGCCAGAAATCCTAACTCAGCATACTATTTTTCAGGTTTTTACTTCATTCAATGATCGGATATAAATTTATTTTCACAGTGGTAAAATCTACAGGATCATTTTAAATGGACTCATTTTCACCATAATTCAATAATTTGTTGCAACTGTAATTCCAATCAAAAGACCTTTAGGTCTTCCCCTTCTTCATGCTAAATAATTGTAATAATAATAGTAATATAATAATAAAGATACAATAAGGCTTTTTAAATATATCTTTGATTATGTCTTCCTGACAAAAGCTGTTGGAATTTTAAAGCACCCCACTAATAAAGTAAAATGAAAGCTAAAAATGATAAAGTATCAGTGTGGCACATCACACTGGTATCACATTTCAGAGGATACCACCACCAGAAATGATGTCTTTCTTTTACAGTCAGGAGACATACATCTGGATTTCCCTTATCAGTTTGAGAGGCCAGAGTTTGGCAGATGAGTAAACTGAATGGCAAAATGTACTTGTGCATGAGACGGTGAGAAAAATGAGGGAGGGGTGGAAGGGGAGGAAGGCAGGCCATACTAGAACCAAGGAGTCTTACCAAGACCAAAGACACACTCAGTATTATACACACACTAGGAAACCAAAAGAAGACCGGCAGCCTCCCATCTCCTGGAGAAAATATTTCCTATAGGTCAAAGTAATACCGTCTTTCTCACCAGTGTATTTTCAGTGCCTTGCTTAGGCATGGAGAGTAACCAGTCCAGGATTTGGTGACTAAAGCGGTCAACACCCAGCAGACAAACCCCCTGCTTCTGAAAACCACAACTCACTCCCACCCTCATCTCGGCAATAAGAGCTCTGCCAGAAAGCAAAGACATTCATAACTAGTGAATTACATATGGCGTTGGTGCTGCAATGAGTTTCTCCTGTGGCTGAGGACAGTCAGCCTCCCCCCTAGCAACGTCAGATTCTCGAGCTAAAAGACTTAAGGTGAGAGAGGGTGGACAAAGAGTCAAGGTGGAGGAAGGGCCCTCTGGTTTTAGTGTTTTCCTTTTTCAAGGTGTCCTCCCCGCTTCATCCTCCCTCCTCCTCAGACACAATATTACCTCACCCTCTGCCTTGTTGTCAGGAATCTGTCTTAAGCACTAACTCATATGTACACATGCTGTGTATGTAGAGCTGCATTTCCACGTGGGTGGCTCTTGAAAACCAGCCATCCATCATGCATATTGATCATGGGGGTAGGAAGGTATGAATCAGAGAGTAGCAATCACTAAATCAAAGATTTATACCAGTAAAAGAGCACCCAGGCAATTCATCAATACCACACCGCACTCGGTGATTAATTAGGCCCCGGCCTGACAGGGCACAATTAGGGCTACTTCAGTTAGACATGGGTTCCTTCTTAAAAATGTTTCTCCACGAGTCTGTCGGTCTGTGGCCTTCTGCGCCTTTCTATTGCAGCACTTATCAATTGATAAATACAGAGTTACTTGATGTGGTCATAGATTTATTCCATTTATTCATTATTTTATTTTTCCATGAAGACTTAACACTTGTGGCATCCAGATACACAGTAGGTTCACTATTTGTATATGGTGAGTGAACATATTTATTAACAAGCTGTTTCTGATGAACCCTGATGCAACAGCTCTTAAAAATAGGCCTTCTGGTCATTCCCACAGGCTATAGTCCTTTAAACAGAAAAGCAGAATCTTCCTAGCTCAGATAACCACTTTGGGAGGATCCTTAGCAGTATCTGAAGCTAAGACATCCAATTCCTATCACAACAGTTCTGGTGTTGCCCCACTATTCTCCCAGGTGAATAAATAAATGTACAGCCAACACTCACTCAGGAGTGTTTGTGGAAGCATCCTGATAAATGGTCCAAACTGAAAGCAACGAGATTGTCACCAAAAAGAAAGAATGAGACGTTCAAACATTGTAAAACCATGTAGCAATGAATATGAGCCAGCCAGAGCCCCACCCAACAATAGCACTAAATTTCACCACCATTACAGACAGAATACAGCCAGACACAAAGGGGTACATGCTATGTGATTCTACTTAGGTCAAGTTCAAACAAGGACAAAAATCACAACATCCACAGTGGGAATAATGGGGTCGGAAAAACGATATAGTAGGTAAAGGCTCTTCCTGCCAGGCCTCGTGATCTGAGTTCTATCTTCAGGACCCTAATGGGAGAAGGATGAAAGCAAGACCTGCAAATTATACTGTGACCACGTGTGCACTAGGGCAGAGAGAGAGAGAATATAAAATATAAGAATTAGAGATGTGGCTTGTTTCAAAAGTTAACATCTGGTGCAATCATAAAGGACTTTCTGGGTCCGGTTCCCTCTGTCACTCGGGTACATTTCATGAAATTTCATCAAGGTGTTTTTCTGTTGGAAACCAATACAGCTGTAAGATCCCTGCTTCTTCATACATGTGTGTGATAAGTAAATGACTAAAGCATGACCCGGGTTTTCCTTTCTTTGTGTGGTAAAAGAGTTGTAGACACCCTCATATCCACTGCCAGGATCTAATCCAACTCTCACACAAGCATCCCTTGCTACCACCTGCTATGGAGGTTCTCAGAGTTCAGATTGGGAGGAGATAGTTTCCTGGGTCCAGCCATCTCAGGAACAAGCTCCATCTTGCTGGCAGGGTCAAAACTGAGTTCGTATTCCCAAGCCCCAGTACCCAACTCGTGTCCTGCCTGGTCAGGATGCAAAGAGGGAAGTTGCCATTATCTGTTATCTAAACTGAGGCACACAGGTTGTAAATGTCTTGCCCGACTTGACTTAAAGCTTGCCCACTCACTCCTTTGTTCCCCTATTATTCTAAATTCCAGGCCAAAGTCCAAGAGAAGACTGAAAAAACTGAGTCAAGGGTCCTGAAACCAGGTGACCTAGAAAGGCCCAGTCACCCACATTTACTTCCTTGCTCAACCCCCTTGTGTCAAAATCTGATTAGTCAATACAGCAACCCACCCCACCCCTGTTCCCACCCTTCAAAAATGTTGTACAGTCTCCCTTCAGTGATGCAGTTCAGATCCTGAACTGGCTGCCTCCCTGCGCACCCAGGAAAGAAAGCTTGCATTTTAAGCTTCTGTCTCTAAAGTGAGTTTTCTTGGCTTGCACCCACATCCAACAAGATGAAAGACAGGCTCCATGGCCTTTGAGTCCCTTGCAATCCTAAGGGTCTACCATAAGTGGGCTTCTAGAAACTAACAGAAAATTTCAATAGCCAGCCTGTGTGGCTCTCTCTGGCTAAGCTCAGCTGTTCTTGCAAGAGGAAAAGGGAGAGCTGGGGAGACAGCTTGGTGGGTTAAAGAGCTAGTTTTGCAAGCATAAGGAACCTGTGTTTTAACTGTGACTCGATGTATCAAAGGCTGATTTATCTTTAACTTTTTAAGATGTTACCATTCCAGAACCAAACAAGGAGAACATCTGAGTGCCTTTCAGACGCTTGCTGCCATCTTTATAACGGACTTCATCCACTGCACAAGCTGCTGGCAACAATGGACGACAGGATTGGTCTTCTACTCAACCATCATGCTGCTCAAGATCAGTCCTGCTCATGAATCAAAGATCAGTGTACTTTCCTAGCTCACTCCAATAACAGCTCATTAATAACCTGGCCAAGTATGGTTGAATCCATTGGTTTGTCCACAGCTGGCTAAACAATGTGCATGATAGAAAATCTTGGCAGTGGAAGAAGCCAGCCCCGACCCTTCCTGAAGTATTTCCCTATTTATATAAAGGAGCCCAAAGCCGGATATTCCCCAGGCTTGTGTCTCTGCCACTATCTAAGTATAAGGTGTGTCATGAGCCTGCTATAGACATCTGGTCCCCATGAAGAAAGAGGAATACATAGTGTGCTTGTATAAAAGGTATTAACCAACCCCGGAACTGGCCTACTTCTGAACTATTTGTTGTGAACAATTAACCCTTCTCCTGTAAAGCTGATGTTAATTGGGGCTTTGAGAAATTTACAGCTCAAAGCACTGTGATATATAATGTCACACGGGAACAAGTTCTAGAGGGTTGCCCTCTTTCTGGGATTTATTTCGCAAATGGAAGAAAAATTTCCCCAGAAGTGCTAACCCTTCTCCTTCCTGCCCCTGTTTCCTCTCAACTCCCATTGGTCACTCTCAGGTCACATGGTTATTGCTGAACCAGTCATAGGCTAATGGAATTAAAATGCCTTTTGCCCAATCAGTCCTGTTCCTGAGATCTGGGATTAAGATAAGGGACCCTAAAATAAATGTCTACAGGGAATAGCAGTGCCAGAATAAAAACCTACTTCCTGTTGGAAGAGTGAGTTGGATATTAGAAACCCATTTGCTGAATCCTTATCAGTGCATGCATAATGTGTGGTGGACCCTGGGCATGCAGAGATAAGGCCTGCTTAGCACAGCTCTACCTCAATCAAATCAAAGTCAGCATCCTTCCTTGGGCCCTATTTTTGGACTCTCAAAATCTCTTAAATCTAAGCCAGCTCATCAGACATCTAACAACCGCACTTGGGCTCCCATCCAAACATGGATTCTGCTAACAAAAAAATTTTTATCTAAAGGAAGGTCAGAACACATTTCTCTGTGCCACATACACATTTTGCCAAGCTGCAGAAGCAAGCCCATGTTGTTATCTCTAGTTCTATCTTGCTTTCGACACAAATCTGCACACTTCTCTTTTCCCATCAGACTTTCCTGAATTTACGTTATCAGATTCCCTGGAGCCTAGAAAAATGATACCTCAAATTAGGAAGACCTCTTTCTCCTTTTGGGGTGGCCTAATGTGGAGGCTAAGAAGGGATTCAAATCCCTTTCTTACCACCAATTGGGTGGATCTTGGGAGAGTTGTCATAATTTCTTCAACCATAAAAATGGGAGTAAGGGTAGTTTCTTGCTGAGAGGGTATGGAACAGACGATGCAAGCTGGTGAGAGAAAAACAGTAAGACGAGTCCTGGGAGGTAAAATGTCAGCTCAAGGAATGTAAGCTATTCCTCCTGGCTCTCTTTTCTTCCACTTTCTTCTCGAAGCCCATCACCCAAGCTACATCATCACAGCCAGCAGAAGTAATTGACTGAACTATTCTGCTTGGGTGTTATCAGTCAATCAAACAGCTTGATTCCCCGCCTCCCCCAGGCCCCCACCATCCCAATCTGGTTAGACAAATTTGCCCTTCGGTATAATAGTTAACTTGGCCAATTAAATGGGAAGGAAAGTATAATATTTATATGATAATTTTTCTCTACCCCGAGCTTTGCTTTCTCTGGGGCCACAGAACTGATCCTCACTGGGCCTGGTCTCTGGAGTCTAGGTAGATTCATTTTTTTTTTCAGGTCATACTCCTGGCCTTGAGCCAGCATGTCTGCATGGTCTCAGAGCAGCTGAGCTCCAAGCATGCCTTGGGGACTCAACTTCATTGACTCACAAAATCAAAATATACAAATCCCCCTTTTAAAGCATGATATATAACTGAAAGAATATTGCCTCTCCACTGCATTAGGGCCCGCCCTATTACCTTATGGAATTACCCACAGTGGCAGAAATCCATTCACCTGATCCACTGACACCCTGGGGGCAGCTCAGATAGCATAAAGCCAATTGATAGATGTATATTTGATATATCTTTTATGCCCAGAATTTATGTCTTCTGCATGTTTCATTTGCCATTCTGACTCATTTTATGCCACGGGAGAACTAGGGAAATTCAGAAGGGACTGCAAAAGCCACAGCGTGGAAGGAACGGGGTAGAAATCAAAATAGCAATTTTTCTTTCTGATCTAGGGCCTCACACTAGAGCATCAGAGCAGCTTTGAAAGACAAAGCAAGTGTCCCTCCTTGGCTTTTCCCAGGAAGAAGCTAGGAGAAGAGGCACTCAACTGAAGAACTGAAAAACCCTTTTCCTGCATCCTTACTGGGCCGGGTACCACTACAAAGCAAATATGTGTACTAAAGATATAAACAGTAATAGAACTAAAGGTATGCATTTTATTTTCATGGTGAGCAAGACTCAGCCACATAATTCACCTCAGATCATGCTCAAAATACAACATGGGAAAGTCAAAACCAGTTTCTATGGGCTCATTTACTGATATTTGAAAAAAGAAAATTACCTAATAGGGGCCATGAGTTCTAAGCAAGCCTTCTGCCTCCTCTTTGCTCTGCCAATGTGAGTAAATGTGTAAGATCCCAGAGGGCTTCTTCACAGGCATCTCCACGTGGAACAGATCGGTCTCGTGAATATCCTTCCAAGTGCCATTATATGCCCTATTTCCTTTCAATAGCATCATTCTTTGTAAAAAAATTTTTTACAGCAAATTATATTAATAGTTTACATACACACATGCATATGCATCTGTATATATGTTATCTTCATTAATATCCATGGGGAGGTGGTTCCAAGATCCCCACTGTGGACATCAAAAGCCATGGTTCCACAAGTCCCTCCTACAAAATGATGCACTATATCCATAGAGCCCATTTCAGGTCTCTCATAGACTTTAAATCACCTGCAGATTAATTGGTATAAAGCATACAATAGAAACACTGTGTAAATTGCTGTCATAGCCAGGACACAGTGGCAAAAAGTGTTAATTTTGAATTTGGTGTTGTTCAAGTCTCCAGATGCAGAATCCATGTTCATTGGACTCAAAACTAAAGAAGAATGACCACACTTGTGCACAAGGATTCATGTGCATGTGCATGTGTTCTCTCTCTCTCTCTCTCTCTCTCTCTCTCTCTCTCTCTCTCTCTCTCTCACACACACACACACACACACACACACACACACACACACACACACACTGGTCACTTTTCTACATTCTACTGAAAATAATGCTGAATGCAGGTGATAAAGTAACTTCTGGATCATACAAGGAACCGTACTCTTAACCTCTCCACAGTGCTTCTTCGTCCTGTCATCCATGAAGAAATGGAAGCCTGCACCTCAAAGAAAAGATTGCCAGTAAGATAAGACAACGGTGAATAATTCTGTGTTTGCTAAATAGCCTTGTTTCAGCCCAACAACTTTGCTTCCATTAAAAAAAAAAATCTCCTGAAGACTAAGCATTTTAGGTGATTACTGTTCTTTCCTGAAGACCTTGGAGTCATAGAGAACAGTCTAATTATAAGGCACTTCCCATGAGAAACCATTTCTCTGGAGCAGTGTATGGCCCTCCCATCTTGTCAAGTTCCAGGGCCTCTACCTCCATTTCCCTGTTGCAAATTTCAGCCTTTCTAACTCTTGTGCATTTCTCCTCCTCTACCATTTCAACTTCCAACACATTTTTCTTTCCAATGTATGAAAAAAAGTTCAGTTCATTCCCCAGGTCTGACAAAGTTTGTATCTCAGCATATATAAGCACTCAACAAGACCAAACCCTTTTCTGTTCTCTGTATCGGTGAGATAGAAGTTGGAGAAGTATTTGTTAGTATTCTACAAATCCTGCTTTTAGTGGCAAGAAACATCAGACATAAGCCCTGGCTCAATGATACTTTCTATGTACCACAGACATGACAAACATCATTCAAATAAATACAAAACGTAAGCTCCAGGCATTAAATGGCACTGTGCAGAAATATAATAGGATATATATATATATATATTCAGGGTGTCCTAGAGGTTCTATTAGTAAATGTTAAATGATCTGAGACCTAAGAAACAGGATACATTAGCAAGAATATTCACCATAGTAGAAAAATGGTAATAAAAATAAGAAACAAAGTAAATGTTAGATGTCTATATAAAGAAACCATTCAGGACTTTAGTTTGTAACATGGCCTCTGATAAATTTAATAGAAATCCATTAAGAATTAAAAATTTAATGTTTAAATAGTGTAAAAGTAAAAAATTACGGACAAACATGTTTCAATATATTAATATAAAAACTCTCAACAAAATGTTAGCAATGAGAATACAGAAGTACAATAAACAAACTGAGTCACTGCAAGAATTAACAAATATTTCAATGCTATAAAATTTTGAATATCAAGAAAACTGTCAAAAAGCATTTCGTAAAATTGTCTCAGTTTTTTCCTACTTTATTTGCATTTCATAAAATTTAAAACTACCTTCAACTTAAAGAAAACTTATTTTTTTTTAAAGAAAATGTGTCTAACTCCCAAATTAAGAATTGTATGAACTAATCAAACACTCATGCATCTCCTTTAATGTCAACAGTAAGATGTGAGTGTTGGTTTTCAATGTTTTTAACCTTGTAAAAATTCCAGCCAACATGTAAAAATCTACAATAATAGATACAGATACTAAGAATAGTAAGTGCACAACTGCTATTGTTTGTATATGATATGCTTTAAAAATAAATCAATAAAATATTGTATAATAAAAGCATTTGAAGTAACCAATTGCACCAAAGTTCATAAAAGTCAATAGTATTCTCACAAGCTGGCTACAGGACTGATGCACAAATTTTTAAAAATGGCTTTTCAAAAATTCAACAAAAACAGACAAATCAACTAGCTTACCCCATCAAAATAAATAGGAAAAAATACAAATACATAAAGTAAAAAGATGGAAAATGTAAAAGTACCAATAAAACTGAACAACAACAGATTCGTTAGGAAACACCAAAGTAGAAATTCGGTACAACACATTTTAAAATCTAAGTAAATCAGGTCAAGAGAATACAAGTCATCAAATTGTTTCCAGTAAGAAAACCTTGAGACAGACCAATTTCCTAGAAGAGAAATAAAGTATCAAAGCCAGCAAACAAACAAACAAAAATGCAAAAGGTAATTCATAAGCAATACCAAATAATCTCAAGGCTAGTTTAGCTGTCAAAGAGATGAAAGGGTGAGTTTCCCTAGCTCCTTTTTCTGCTCCCACAGCTGAGTGTCTGCAGCTGGTAAAGGCTGCATCGTAAGATGGACATTAATCTCATCTGTAAACACAGACACAACAGTGAATATCTGCAAAGAAAACCAAACAGCTAATGAAAATAGCATTCAATGCACACACAGCCCACTCAACGCCAGGAAATCCATGCATGTAATTCCCCACGTCTAGAAATCATAGAATGAAATCACATGAAGGCATGGGACAAAATTCAAATTTTTGGGAAAACTGAAGTTGTTTGTTTGTTTGTTTTTAGTTAGAGAAATCAGTGGAAACCTGAGTGTTCCTAGCCAGTTCTTGAGGGAAAAGCATACTGTTTCAAAGAAAGAGACAGAAGTCGCCATGGTATGGAAATCATCATATTCAGATAGCTTCCCGGGTAAGCTAAGGCAATAGAGGTGTGTAGATACCTGCTGCTCCAGAGAATAGGTTACAGAGGCAAAGTGGCCCCCAGCAGAGTGCTGACAAGAAACAGAGGACAAAGAAAACACATGCTTCTACACAGCATAGTACTGACAAATAATTTGTATGTGCTATCTAATTTCATTCTCTTCACTCTTATCCAAGAAGCTGACAGAACCAGCTCTACTGTGCTGATAAGGTTTGGAGAATCAGAGCTGCCTAGCAGGTTTCACAGAGACCAAGGCCGATGACTACAGGGGATGGATTTATGTCCCAAGCTGTCTAATCTAGTTCACATTCACTTCGCTTCTATTATCCTCCCGCACTCCTTGGCTAAGATCCATACTACCCAAACTCAAGAGAATAATCCCGGGAGATAGGAAGCTGTGGGTTGGGAGTGTAACCCACGCTGGTCAGCTTCCAGAGGCAACAACAGGGAAAAGTGGACGAACTAGGGGAAACTGACAAGATCCCAAGCCCATAGGACTGCCAAGCCGCAGAAGATAAGAGTTCAGATAGAAGAGCCATTCGGGGATTAAGATATAGCTTGTAAGTATCTCTGGATGCCTTGGCTCCAAGCAAACTCTCAACCTGTCAACTGCCAGCCATCTGAAAGACTGCCATCCACTTGCATGGCCTGAGTGCCTCAAGTCAAATACATCCCATTTTTTTGTACAAAAGTTTGAATTTTGTTTCCGAAGTAGAAGAAGAGAGAAATGCAGCCGGGAAATGGCACAGCCGGCTCCATCCATCACTACGTGTTAAATTGCACAGACAAACCAACATCTGGGCAGAGAAAGACACTGACAAAATGAGCAGCACCCATTTCTCCTCAAAAGGACATTAAATTCATTCTTAAAGTATCGCCAGCGAGGAGCATTCTCTAGGACATCCGTTTTGGGCTGTGGGTAAGAAGAGAATTCGAGGAATATGTTCTATGTACCCATCAAATCGATGGGACATCACACTTAGTCATTTTGGCCAAAAGTGACCCTCTAAATAGGTCAGGAGCCATTTTGCACCTGTGACCCCTAGGATAGAAAAATGTAGATGAATACAATTGACCTACTTCCAAAGTCTCACACACAAATACCCAAAACAATCTGCTCTCTCCTCTCCTGACTTGGGAACATATGGCGACGGATTACATGGTTGGCACCTGGCTGACTGCTGAGCCCATGTGTCGCATTCTAACACAAACAGGCAGAGGCACAAAGCCTGCCCAGAGGAGTCACCACCAGCCAAATCCAAAATGGGCACCTCAAGCCACAGGCTCAGCCAAAATTTGCTGTAACAGCCTGGTGGAGGAGACAACATTCCCAGCACCACCTGCAGGGCTCTGTTTCCCCTCTAGCTCTGCGCTGTCCTCCACAAGCTGCCGAGAAGAAACCCTGGCCTGATCTCTCAACAAGCACATGGCATCAGCAACCCTGGCTCTGTCTGGTACGGGGAACTGAGCTAGCCTCACCTCTACTCTAAAGCTGGCTCTCTTAAGTGAAACTATTTCAAAGCAAGCAAATGCCTCCTTGCACTCTCAAATCTTGGCGTGCTAATAAAGAGCAAGAGACCATTATCTCCAAACTGGTGTAAAGAAAACAAAATGCTGCATTACACTGTCTTGGCTTCACCAATGCTGCCCCATCCCACCTCAGAGATGAGATTATTTCTAGTCTGCTGATCATCCTAAATTACCATGACCGTGATGATAAATGTCCCCCATGCCCAGTTCCCTGAAACACTATATGTCCCTAACTTTTTCCTTCCATTCTTCCTCCCTTCTTTTCTTTCTTTTTCTACCCCCTTCCTCCCTCTCTCTCTCTCTCTCTCTCTCTCTCTCTCTCTCTCCTCTCTACCCTATCCCCCTTCTCTCTTTCCTTTCTTACTTTTTTTTATTTATTTCTTTTGAGACAGAATGCCCTGTAGCCCAGGCTGTCTTCAAACTCATTAGGTTCCTAAAGATAACCCTGAACTTCTAATCCTCCTGACTCTACTTCCCAGGTAATGGGATTACAAGCATGTGTGCTGGCTCCTACAGTGCTGGAGATGGAATTCCAGGACTTGGTGCACACTAGACAATCACCCCCCCCCCACTGAGCTGTATCCCTAAACTGTAGAAAGAATTTGGGTCTCTTTAAAAATCCACTTAAGCATCATCCATCAGCTGATGGAGTCAGATGCAGAGACTCACAGCCAAACAATTAGGCAAAGATCGGGGGAGTCTTGTGGAAGAGTTGAGGGAAGAACTGAGGAAGCCGGAGGGATCAAGGACACCCCAAGAAGACTCACAGAGGCTGAGCCACCAATAAAAGAGCATGCATGGCTGGACCTAGGCTCTGCAGAGAGCCCTCAGAGGCCCTTGGGGGCTGCAGCATCCCACTGTTGCTGCTTCCTGCTGCTGCTGCTTTTGCTATTGCTGGATTGCGGGATTGTTGGATGGCTAGTTGCCAGTATTCTGATGACAAAGATTGGACTTGCCCCCAAGGAACTTGATGGCCCTAATCAGCAGGAAGTAGTCTATAGAGGTCTGTTCCCCCTTTTCTGCCAACCTTTCTCAACTAGTGTTTGGGGGATTTGGAAGGGATTGGGGCAAAGAAGGGTGGTAGATATAAGTACTCAAATATAGTAGCTAAAAGGCCCACTTCATAAGGCCCTCTCACTCCTTCTTGTGATCAATTATCAATTTATTTATTTTCTTTTTTTTTTTTTGAAATATGCCTATCTATGTCATGTTGAACAATGAGTAAACAGGATTTGGGCCACGTCAACTACAGATCTTGAGAGTCCCCGGAAGTAGGGTAGAAATACTGCAGTTACGATGAAAAGAAGCCTACGGAGGGACATACAGCTTAGTGGATATACAGTTATGTGTGTGCTCACTGCGGTCATCAACTTTGTAATAAGGTGAAGACAACAGTGACCAGGAAGGACATGAAACATTAAAAAGTGGTCTTTTCAGCCAGGCGTGGTGGCGCAAGCCTTTAATCCCAGCACTCGGGAGGCAGAGCCAGGCGGATCGCTGTGGGTCTGGAAAAACGAAGAAAAAGTGGTCTTTTCCCAAAAATCGCACAATGGAGAATAGAAAGTGGACACAAAGAATCTATTTAAAACTGATATATGGACAGGACATTCTCCACAGTTGAGTGGAGAGTGGGGTCTGTCTTTCACACGAACTCTGGTGCCTCATATTTGACCATGTCCCCTGGAGGGGGAGACCTGGTGGCACTCAGAGGAAGCATAGCAGGTTACCAAGAAGAGACTTGATACCCTATGAGCATATATAGGGGGAGGAAATCCTCCTCAGTCACAGTCATAGGGGAGGGGAGTAAGGGGAAAATGGGAGGGAGGGAAGAATGGGAGGACACAAGGGATGGGATAACCATTGAGATGTAACAAGAATAAATTAATAAAAAATTTTAAAAAATAAAAAATAAAATAAAACTGATATCTGGTCTAAACACTAAGAATGTAACGTTTATATAATTCCTGATTGTGTCATGGTTCTTCTTGCTGCTATAGGTAGTTTATTGTATATATGTGTAATAATACAAATATATGTAAAAAATGGACAAAAACAAACAAAAAAGAACACATTTACAACTCCCACAAAGAGTGCCAGCAACAACAAAATAGCCAATGGGCATACCAGAAACATGGGGAAGTGGCGGGGGCATGAGTGCATAGCTCTTCAGTGAGATTTCCCACAAGGGAGCAGGAAAGATTGCATTGTAGCAATCTTTATAAAATAATGAATATTTCACGATAGTCTAAGTGTTCATGAGCATGCTGCATAAATATATCATAATGTACTCAAACAAATGAATATAATACAGCAGTTAGAATGATTTAACTCAAAAAGATGTTCAATAAAAATTAAAATTGGAGATCACTGGATGAAATACTTATATAAACTTTAAAATATAAGTAAAAGTAACCACACAAATGTTTCCAAAAAACTGATATCTGCTGAGAAATATAAATATTTCAGTTTTTTTCTAATGATGTAATGATTCGTATATCAACCACACAGAGCAAGCCCTATCCCCTGGAATAGTTGGCCAACACAAAACTACATGATTTTTGTATGCTTTTTGTTTTGTTTTGATTGATTGATTGTTTGTTTGTTTTTGTTTGAGGGTTGGTTTTAGTTTTTTGAGGTGTGTTTTGGTTTGGTTTTTTGTTTTGATTTTTTTTTTGGTGTGTGTATGTGTGTTATTTGAGAGAGAGAGAGAGAGAGAAAGAGAGAGAGAGAGAGAGAGAGAGAGAGAGAGAGAGAGAGAGAGAGAGAGAGAGAGAGAGAGAGAGAGAGAAGATTATGAAGTTATGTTGGTACTGATGTAGAAGGATCCAGGAGAAAGAATATGATCAAAATATATTGTATAAAAATATTTTTAAAAATTTTAATGGCTCTTTTACAAACAACTAGAAGGATCTTTGACAGCTAGAAATAGACCTTTCACATATTCATAACAATATATATCACATGGCCAGAGCCAGTTAGTGACATGGGAACAGTCCTCCTCTTCCTGTCTGGGGACTGTACTAGACACCTACTGCTTCTGCCTCCCCAGATACTATGTCCATCTTCTTCTGTTGGTGACATCTAACAAAACAGTTCCTTCTCTCAATGACTATGGAGAGGGTGGCTGCCCACCCACAGCCCTTTGTCCTGACCCCTGTAACCATTGGATAACAGTGGTAAGCACTGGATCCAGGTGTCTGAGACACTCCCCGCCTCTATCTCCCCAGCTGGAGTGTTGAGATTCAGATATTCACCATCACAGCCCGCTTCTGCCCACTGTAATGTTGTTTCCTTCAGCTGGCCTAGTGACTCAAATTCAATGAACTAGGTCAAGGAAGACACTTCTCTAAACTGTAGCCTGAACCAGGAGCCATCAGGTAAAGCATCCTTTATTTCTCTGGAGTCACCAGTACAGGGACATGCCATCCTGGAATTGCCTGTGTCATATCTCATACCAGCTGGAGGAAGCTACAACACAGATCTGTGTACAAGGGTCAAACATGGTAAAAGATATATGGGGCAGAGGGAAGAAGAAAAGCTGTAGATGAGGTCCAGAAAGAATTTGAAGAGAGGTTATGGACAAAGGGGGAAAGCAAGGACGAGGAAAACAGAGATGAGAGGGAATAAATGAAACAGGAAGGAAGGTGAGAAGAGGGACAGATGGCTTTATAATGAATGAGGCAAGAAGGAGGAAGGAAAATAAGGAGGGATAAAGGAGAAGGTAGGGGAGACAGAGAAACTATGTAGAGGAGGATAAGGTAAGGGGAGACAGGAAAGAAAGAAAAGAGGAGAGAAAGATCCAAAGAGAGAGATGAAAAGAGTGAGGGAGATATAGGGAAATCAGAAGAGGAGACAGAAGTTGATGTCTCTTTAGGTCAAGGATCTTGGCCACACTTCGGGCCACCTCTATTCTGTGTTTTCTAGCTGATCATCAGAGGCAAGTTAGCCCCTGTCAGTTACAACCATAACACGGTGATTATCAATCTAATCTGGATTTTTTTTTCTCTCCTTCTCTCATCCTTTTCTCTATTACCTCTCTCTTATCTTTTCCTCCATCTTCTCCACTTTATTCTCCCCACTGCCCCATCTCTATCCCTCTTCTCTGTATCTTTTACCATCTTTCGACCCCGGCACACAGATACATCCTTGATGAAATCAAATCCTATTGCAAAAGTGGCTCTCAGCAGCGTTTTTGTGGAACCTAAAGATGATCACCTGAAAACATTTGCATTCTGAGGCTCTACCCATGTGACATCATAGCTCAAATAATCGTTGAAAACATCAGTTCCCCTGTCAAACGAGGCCACTGGAAACATCTTCATTTCTTCCTATCACAAGCTGGTCCCTCACAAAAGAAAGATATAAAAGAGACTATGTGGAGGTTAAAAGCAGCATTTAGGAAGAAAATGATGTTGTACATCATACCGAAATTTAATATGACTTTATGCAAAATAGCAATGTGTCTGCTAATGCAGATTCTCCTAAAGTACGTTAGTAACACTCCAGGATCATTCCCCTTAAAAATGAAAATGTACGTCAAAAAAAAATAGACCTAAAGTAGCTGAATCTTGTACCCATTGATGGAACTGATTTACATAGATAGCATTTAACATTCCATCATCATTATCCTATCAGTCTCCTGTCTAACGCACAAGCTGAGACATTCAATGTGCTTCGAGGTTAGAACAGGCACACACACAAGCACACCCTACACCCGCCGTCCAAATGGTGGTAAATTACAAAAAAAAAAAAAAAAAAAAAAAAAAAGGAAAGAAAAGAAGAAAAATCACTCCATGCAGACAGATGAACAGGAATGGAGAAAAGACTGTCTCACTCCTTACCCAGTACCAAGATAGTAACTTTAGAGGTTGAATAAAAGAAAACTAAAATATTTAAGAGTAAAATGTGGTTATCAAGCGGAGAGGGGTTGAATAAAACAGAGCCAGCATTATGATAATGGGTTATGCCTGCCTCTGCCAGAGCACACAGATTTGCATGTCTCTCCTTGGTTTACATGGAAGACAAATTCAGATGGGACACAGGTCGAACTTCAGCGTCCACTGTCTGAACACTTTTGGATTTTCTTTCTCTAAAGTGTTGTTCGGTTCTTCTGATTCTGATGACAAAAACCAAAGGCAATGCCCTGCGGAGTGGTGCATGAAGAATTACATGTTTGTACGTCCTCTTTGTCTGCAGTCATCTAATCTCACATGTACTTGTCTGTGGCCTTGAAAATATTATGGCCTCTGCATAGCAGGCGACCAGTGACATTGAGTGTATAAATGGCAATAGATATGTTAATTTAAAAATTAAACAGGTGACACCCTAGAGAACTTCATTTCTACTATTGCTAAGGAGGAAAAAAACCCTCTAGAGATGGTACAGAACGTGACGATTTCAGCTACTTAAAAATCTATTTCATGTTTCTGTGAGATTGATGGGAAGTGGCCTGTTTTCCAAGCTGAGTAGTGCCAGGAGGCCAAGGCAGCCAGAGAAGGCAGAGGCAAAAACTGGAGCCGGAAGGGGGGAAACCTGACTGCCGTCCACCATGAGAGTTTCAAGCTCTAAGCTTAGCAGAGAAGAGTGAGAGCTATCTGAGTAGGCACGGGGAGGAAGTACCCTTCCCACCATGAGAAAAAGGGGTAGAGATGGCAAGGAGAAAAAGAAAAACAAGCATTAGAAGGAACCATTGAAGGAGGAGAGAAGACAAGAGAGAGAGAGAGAACAAACCAGAGATGAAGAACTGTATCATTTTCTGACCCGTATTTGCTTCCCTACCCACAATACCTAATCTGAGGTCCTGCCTTTCAATAGTGGCTGTGGTACATACGGTGTCATCCTATGTGTCCCTAGACCTGTAGTACATTCGGTGTCCTCCTATGTGTCCCCAGACCCTGGCTCACAGACCCTCATCAATAATCAAACAGCCTGAGCACATACCAGTTATCCTTGCTGAGACAACATGCGTGTCAACCTAATGGGACTTGGTCTTCATTAAACAACTGCCATTGTTCAAGCTTTCCCCCAGCCTTCCATAAATCCCCACTGCGTTGTCCTCTGCTACTGCCCACTAATGACAGGCCTTACCCAGGTCTGAGATTCCTCTTATCAACAACAAATTTCATTTATAACAACAACTAAGACCGAGGTTAAAGTATGACACAAAGAAAACTAGGGGGGTGGGGGAAATCCCCAACATTTAAAGGAGAAGAATCCTAACAACCTTGAGCCACAGCTCCCTTTGTCCTACCCACCCCCCCACACACACAATGTGAGGAGACCCAGACGACCGAGGTTCCCTCAGCCAGCAGTCTAGTCTACGGGAGAACAAAGACAAAAATGGAGTGACAGCTTTTGAATATTAATAGGGCCTATCAGCAAGGGTGAGCAGGAACGTTGAAGACATCCACAAGTTCTAAAAGCGGCTCCTAAAAGCCAGGATTCATCTCCTCACTCCCCACTTAAGAATTCCACTATGAAAATGAACCGTTATTTCAAAAGTAAACTTGTGAGATACTCAGAGATGAAAGCTGAGAGAGAGGTACCGAAGCACCACAGGACTCTCTCCTCACTTCTCTTCTCCCCCCAGGGCCCATCATGATGCTGAGCATATTATAGATGCTCAATAAATACTTGTGACATGAATGATCTGAAAAAGAAAAGGAATTTTAAAGTCAGCTTTCGAGTAAGATCTGGCTTTGAAAACAGGCCAGTCCCCATCAATATCACAGAGAGGGAAAATAGATTTTTAGGTAGCTGAAATCTTCATGGTAAGCACCATCTCTAGAGGGGTTTCTTTTCTTTAAACAAGTAGAAACAAAGTTTTCTAGGGTGCTGCCTGTCTAATAATTTTTAGTAACTCGTCTATTCGTATAACCAATGTCACTGATCACCTGCTATGTGTCAGGCACCATGGAAGTCTCCAAGGTGTTAGTGGTTTTAAAAAGATGACACTGACAATGACAAGGGAAACTCGGCTCTCATGGACTTTTTTCCTTACCCCAATCAATCCATTATATTCTGGAACCATTATATACCTCCCCGCTATGAGGCCACACCCCAAATTTATCTCACCATAGACATTCATCTCGCTAAAGTAGCACTGCTATACTGTTCACCTGCTCAAAACCTTCAGGGGCCACCAACACCTACAATTCAATGTAGGACACATATGTCAGCCAGGCACTCCATATTAGGCACAGTGCTAGCATCATCTGTTAATGTTCCTCAGTAAGTAACATCAGTTACTGCCCCCAAAGGAGCAGCTCCAAAGCTTAAGGCAAGGTGGAGATTGAGTGTTGGCTGGCCTGGGCTGCAGTCTGGTATCTGGAGTCTTGACCAAAGCTAGGACTTCTACTTCCAAAGTGACTTTCTCATCCGGCTGCTAGTTCCTCACCATGGTGGTGTCTTTGGAGGGTTTTAAGTTGCTCAGGGCAGGGTACCTGGGTTCCAGGAAAAGATGAGAAAGAGGTGGGGAAGGAAGGAGAGAAATAAAGAGGGCGGAATAGGGAGAAGGAAGAGGAGACAGAGGAGGCCACAATGCTTGAGACTAGTGAACTTCCTAGTTTTGAAAGTCATAGGTATTATTCTGCTATATTCTATCAAAAGTCAGTCATTGAGTATCAAGAAAAAGGGATGCAAGCTGCACTCTGTTTGTTTTAACTTTAAGATAAGGTCTCATGGATCCCAGGCTACCCTCCAACTTGCTATGTAGCTAAGGATGAATTTCTGCTCCTCCTGCCTCTACCTCCCGAGTGCTGAGAATACAGACTTGTGTCAACATACCTGGCTTATGCAGGAATGTGCTCCGTTCATGCTAGACTAGTACTTACCCATCTAGACTATATCCCCAGGCCCCAAGATACACCTCTTTAAGGAAGGAATATCAAGAGAATCTGTGACTCAGTGTAAACTCAGTACGAAGCTATCTAAGGTCAGTTCTTAATCCACTCACCTATTTTACCATCTCGGCATTGGTATTCCCAGGTTCAACTCTGACCTCCGATGACCTGGCTCCTGAAAGACTATGCCCACAACACTACGGAATATATTCCCTTCCAGAATCTGTGTGGAAACTTACTGTATTCCACAGTATTATGAGACGAAACCATTAGCAAATACTACATCACTAGGGATCCAGCTTTGAGAATGGAATTAAGAGCTTCGTAGAGAGGCATCCCTCAGCCTTTTCTTTGCTTGCCATCCCAACTTCAACTATGGGAGGACACTGCACTCTTATCCGCGAGGGAGGATACAGCATCAAGGCTCCAAAAGGTAGCCCTCACAGGTCACCCAAACATGCTTCTCTTACACTGCCCAGTCTCTAGAGATGGGGAGAAAATACACACCAATTTTTCACAAATCATCCAGTCTAGAATTTTGCTATTGCATCACAAATGACGGAGACACATGGTGAGTATCAGCTCTCTTCACATGATACCCCAATGCTCATGAGGATCATCATCCATACACTAGAAATAGAACAGAATACAGTGGCTCATTTGTGGAGACTAAGCTGCCTGGATTCAAATATCACTTTGAGTCTTCTTAGTTATAAAATGATGGCCATAGTTCCTTCTCTTATGCTTCTTGTGAGAAATAAATGGTCAGTGTTTATAAGCTACCAGGAGTGCTTTAGCATACACTAAATGTTATTATAGGACATATTAAATAAAGTAGAGGTCATCCCTTTGCACACAGGTCACAGTGTGTATTGTGTGTCTCACAGCAATACCTTCACTGGCTTTCCCATGCCTTGGCCATGGTAATTTTAACACCAACTAGAGCTACATCTTCTCATTTCAACTGTCCCATGTGTAAATGTCTTGTAATGAGTTGTTATCTGATGGGCTTTAAAGGCACTATTTTTCTAAGATACCTAAGAATTAACATTTGTTATCAAAAGAACGAAGGAAAAAGTGCCTCCCCACCAGTCCCTACAAGAAATGCTCAGGCTGTCTCCCCAAACATCAGAGACCAAAAAGGACCACTCTTCTTATTCCAGGACCACCCTTCTTATTCCGTGAGACTCCAATGTTTTCAAGCCAGCCCAAGATAGACTTTCTCACAAGGTTAGCCTAATGGGACCCACTCTCCTAGAAGAACTTGGAAAAGCATCCAGGATGGGTGGGTTTAGGAGCTCCTTGTACTTGTGGTCAGAGAACTGAGACACAGGTGTTATGATCCTCCTATGTCTAGGCCAAACCTGGACTACGGGGCAATTTGAGATGTTGAGACCGAGATGGGATACAAAGAAATATCCTGTCTTAATAACAGCAATATAAAAATTGAAGATTGGAAGGGTGGGCTAGTCTAAGACTCAAAGATGAGAGCCCAGCTACTGCAATAACTTGAGATGAAGCAAACATCAACCTCCCAAGAGTGTTAAGCCTTCAAGAGCCTAGCATTTCAAGATAGCCACTAACCAACCCCTTCTCTAACCACAGACTCAGACACCATGGACTTTTAAGGCTCCCCGCCAGCACTTGTCATTAAAGACATAGGTTTTCTTTCCCTGGAAGTTTAGGTACCAGCTTATAATCAGAGCCCAACCTCAGGAAATCACTCCTATTTGGAACCTGCTGAGATTCCCATGTGAAGACAGACACGATGGGATTTACAGAGAGAAGATCCCCAACTCCTGATGCTGACAGATGTGTGTTCAACCATCAATGAGACATCTGTATTGTCCAAGGCTCAGAAACCACCTCCAGAAGAAGAGGTAGAGGGAATTTAAGAACTGCCAGACAGGGAGAGTGCTGTGAAATGCTGCCTTCTTGGTATGATATGGCTGTTGCAGACATGAACTCAGAGTACCTGTGGTTTGCCTGCCCAAGATCAACCATGATTTAAAAAAAAAACAAAAACAAAAACTTCCAGCACAGATGAAGGTTGGGGGGTGGGGGCGGTGCTCCTAAGGCCCCACCCCTAGAGGAGCTATTGACAGTTCATGGCTCCTAGGAGAAGATAATACTTTTCATTGACAGGAGCTGGTGAGCATTGGTAGGCTTCTATGGCCCCATTGATGAACCATCCCACCCCACATCCTTGAGTATTTGGACAGCAATAACTGGACTCAGTAGGTTATTTTTTAAAAGATGGAGGGAAGAAGTGTGGATGAATATGAACAAGATACACTGTATAAAGATATAACATTTTCAAAACATACATTCATTAATAAAATATAGCAAAGAGCTACAAGAAATTGGAGGGGATTTTTTTTACTTCCCCTCATAAACAAAGAACCCTCCAGTGGTCCTGGTTTGGCTAAGGAGAGATTGCATGGATGCATTCATTCATCCCTGCCTGCATGTGTTTGTGCACTTGAATCCTTTTTCAACTAGTCTTTATTAAGCATGTGCTAGGCACACTGAATGATACAAGGAAATTGAATATGAGTTCCTGAGCTTCAAGCATCTTATCTGGAACAAGTTCCCCTCACAGGCCCCCAGTCCCTTTGTGTATAAAACGAGCAGGTTGGACAGAGTCTCTAGGGTTCTTCTCATTTTCCAAAATAAATTGCTATTTTTCTGATTCTAATGCCGGCTCAGCTTTGCCAGGCAGGGCTGCTATGAAGATGAAGTTGGAACATGAGCACGAAAGTGCTTTGCCAAGTGAAAAGCACTGCTCAGAGCGTGACACATTATCCTCTCCATTCTTGTCATAGCCCCCAAACTCCCAGGAGGAAACTTTGCAAAGGCCTTCTTGATAATATCCCACTGGGATCCTAAATAGGAGAAGCTCTTCAAGTCTCATCGGGCTCTCTCCTGCTGCTGGGAAGGTCCAAGGCATCACTTCTGTACATTAGCAGCCTCACAAATGCTTTTCATGGATCACAACTTTCCCCAGGAAAAAAAATTGTGTTGGACCTAATTCTGATATCTAGTCTAGGTCCAGAAGGAGCAAAGGCCTGTGATCCATTAGCAATGTCTGCTATGGGGAAAGAATGGTGATCACAAGCCAGCTACTGTTCCTGGATACCTCTGTATTTTGTTGCCACAAGATAGTAAACATTAGATGGGATCCTAAGACGACAAAAAAAAGTCTTCCAAAAAAGACTTCATGTTCTCCTGAAAAACAGAAGAAATCAATAACAAGATGTGACTCAGCTTAACGAAGTTTAAACCACCAAAGCACCAAAGCAATAGTTAGAAAACTTTGACTACATGGCTCAGTAATTTACACACACACACACACACACACACACACACACACACACACACACACACACACACACACCTTCTATTATGATAAATGTTCATGTGTTACAAATCCACTCATACATGCAACAGATGAATATGGAGTACCTAGTATAAGCATGCATATCAAGAGTTTGGAAAATCCAAAGAAGAAATAGTCCAAGACACACTTAAAGAGGGAAGAAGAGAGTCATGTGGCTCAATGTGATACTAAATTAAATACGATATGTTCGGTGAGGGTGTGATGGGAGATGGTTTCCTACCAGAAGATGAATGAGAGGACCAAAGAAGCTGGACTTTAGCTCAGAATTAGGTATGACTCAGAAATGACAAGAACTTCATCATGGTGTCAGGGAAAGTGGGAAACAAGAACAGATGTGCTGGGAAGTTTTCTAGATAGAAAAGGGGACATGGGAAGGTGTTCTTTCCCAGGGGAAACAGCAAGATGGCTCAGGGATTAAGGGTGCTTGCTGCTCTTCCAGAGAACACAGATTTGGTTCCCAGAACCCATATTAGGAAACCCATAATCATTTATAAATCCAGATCCAGGTGATACAACACAGGTGCATATACACATACACACACACAGGTGCATACACACACACATACAGGTGCACATACAGAGAGAGAGAGAGAGAGAGAAAGAGAGAGGGGGGAAAGAGGGAGGGAATACACTTTATAGATACACATAGCACACATAAATAAAAACAAAAATGCTTTTATCGAAAATAACCTAACAAGCAGAGAATCGCCATTATGTTGCAAAAACTGTATGCCAGGCACAGGAAGCAACATTCACAACAAAAGTGAACGAATAGAATATCAAGATTATTTTGTCCACATGTCTCAGTGGATACAAATCCTAGCCATCAAGCCTGATGACTTGATCTTGATCCCCAGGACCCACATAGAATAAGAAGTGAACACTCACACTGTGGCCTATTGTGAGTTCCACAAATATTGTTGCATGTACAACTTGACACGTATGCGTGTACTCATAGACACAATTGAATAAATAAATAAATGTAATAAACATGTTAAGGACCAGGATAGAGAATAGGCAGTGTAAATAGTTTAAAATTTAATGAAACTGAAGCAGTAAGCATGGCTAAAAAAATTGCTGGAGGAGTTGTCATTCAAAGAGAAATTACTCAAAACAACCACATCCAGGTTACCTTCCTAAGAGAAAGGTGGCCTCTAGCTGTAGGACTCAGGGTATATTGGAGAAAGGCAGATGTGGGAGGGTCAATATGTGGACAATTGTTTCTAGGAAGAGTTGCATCAATCCAGGGTGAGACATTTAGCAGATATGTATCTTTCTGTCACTGTGACAAATACATGATAAAATCAATAAAAGAAAGCAAAGACTGATCATGGCCCATCATTTCGGAAGTTCATGGAAATGGTGGGCTTGCTTCTTTGCTACAGGCCTATGGCAAAGTCAAACATCACTGTGGTAAGAGCATATGAGAGAACAGAGTTCCTCGTGTCATAGTGACAGAAAACACAAGACACAAAAAGCCAGGGACAAGAAATATCCCAGAGAGGCATGCCCCCAATGACCTATTTCCTCTGACCAAGACCCCATCTTCCAGTAATGAGTCCATCAATAGATTAATCCATTGATTAGGTCTAGAGCTCAAGATCCAATTGCCTCTCAATGATTAAATCTACCAACTGGGAACCAAGCCTTTTGGGAGGGGCCACTTTATATCCAAACCATAGTTGTATGGTAAAATACCTTTTTTTAACAAAGAATGGAGACTGTATCTGGTCGGTTTCAAAACTCCCGTGACTCCCTTGGAGCCAGGCTGCCATCAGCACTGACCACAGGACATGGATCACACAAGAGGACATAGAGCTCCTAGCCCAGCTTTTAAACACTTTCCAGCCTCTTTCTTTACAATGTGGTAGCTTTGGGAAAAGATGCTCACCCTGTCAGCTCTGTATACCCTAGGATGGGCATCCTTCTGGTAGGACAGAAGTTTGGTCAATCAGAAGCTTAGGGATCATTTTGCCCATTCAGTCGCTAGACTGCTTGGCCCCGAGTTGACACACTGCCTCTTTAAAGGCATTATGAAAATTATCAGCAATGTATCAAGGTGTCTTTGAAGAATGGTATAAACTTCGACTGCACTACTTATTGCCATAAACCACACTTCCAGGTTTTTATTTATATGCACATTAGTTCAATATGATTGGATCTGTAGGCAGCACAGAGGATTGGGGTAATTTATATATATATCAATAAAGATCGCCAGCCAGCCACTGGATGCTCTGAGGGGAACAGTAGTTCCATTTAAAACATTAGGAACCGAAGAAATTGAAAATAACTCTCTATTTAGAGGCCAAGGATTAAGGCATTTTGCAAGGAAGGTCTCAGCCCAGCCAGGCTATGCTAAAAAGGGCTGTTAAAATGTCATTTGGCTGATAGTTAAGCCACAGAATTTACCTTAACCCCTTCATTTCAATTGAATTAGTTTCAGTGAAACATTGACCCTAACGGAAAAGCTGCAGGAATGGTGAGAAGGCTGCAGTGTGAAGCCATATACTATTTTATGCTAACAGTGTCACCTCAAGTCCCCCACATTCGTTGCATGAGGTCTTTATGAGACTGTTGGCCAAGGTTCCCCATGGACCCTAGCCAAGGTGGGCTTCTTATCTAGGCTGAGCCAAGCAGAGACTCTCAGAAGATTCCATTGACAGAAGGCACAAACTAAAACAGTGAAAGTGAATCTATCAAGGTGGTACCCTGAAGAAAGTCACTAGTTCCTGCCTTCTAGTCCGGTAAGTTATCCTGTGTCTAGCTTCTTGTGCTTTTTCCTCTCTGTATTCTGAACCATGGAGGAGCCTTTTTACTTCTCATGATTTCTTCTACGAGATTAACCAGCGGGACAGCTGCTTACAGCTGTGGAGCCTGTCTGAGAAAGATGGTAAAAGCCAGGAGCCATGTATGTTGGCCTTGGCCCCATTGCTAACAAGCTGTGTGACCACGGACAGGGTGTCCCCTTCTCTTATGGTACTGGAAAATGACTTCTTACTGATGGCAAAGCACTGGGAGATGTCACTGGCTGTCAGACTTTAAAGAATAGCAGAACCACTTATAATATCTGGGCATTAATTCTCAAAGTGGTTGACTTAAGAATGCATTATCATCTCTAGCTCTATCTATTTGCCTGCAAGTTTGAAGATTTCCTTGGTTTTGATAGCTGAATAGTATTCCATTGTGTAAATGAACCATAATTTTTTTATCCATTCTTTGGTTGAGGGACATCTAGGTTGTTTCCAGAGTCTGGCTATTATGAATAAGGCTGCTATGAACATAGTTGAGCAAATGCCCTTGTTACGTGGTGGAATATCTTTCAGGTATATGCCCCAGAGTGGTATAGCTGGGTCTTGAGATAGCACTACTCCCAATTTTCTGAGAAACCTCCAGATTGATTTCCAAAGTGGTGGTACAAGTTTGCACTCCCACCAACAATGGAGAAGTGTTCCCCTTTCTCCACATCCTCGCCAGCATGCACTGTCACTTCAATTTTTGATCCTAGCCATTCTGATAGATGTAAGATGGAATCTCAGAGTCATTTTGATTTGTATATCCTTGATGACTAAGGATGTTGAGCATTTAAGTGTTTCTCAGTCATTTGATATTCCTCTGTTGAGAATTTTCTGTTGAGCTCCACACCCCATTTTTTAACTAGAATATTTGGCTTGGTGATGTTTAATTTCTTGACAAAGGGATATTAGCCTTCTGTCAGATGAAAGTTTGGTGAAGATCTTCTCCTAGTCTGTAAGCCGTCATTTTATCCTGAGTGAGGTAACCCAGACCAAGAAAGACATGCATGGTATATACTCACTTATAGATGGATATTAGCTCAACATAGATGTCCTCTGAGAGACTCCACCCAGCAGGGCATCAGGTCAGATACTGAGTCTCAAAGCCAGGCTCTTGATCAAGAGCTGTGAGTTATATGGAAGGGATGGGGGATGGAAGGATGGGGTGTATGTCAGGAGCTCCACAAGGAGACTATCAAGGCCACAGATCTGGACCAGGGGTCTGAACAAACTGATACCCCAACCAAGGGCATTGCAAGCAGAGAACCTAGTCCCCTATGCAGATGTAGCTGATGGACAGCTCATTATCCATATGGAGAAGGGGAGGGAAGAGGAGAGGTCTGTGTCTCATATGAACTCTGGTGCCCGCAATCTGATCACTTCTCCTTGGTGGAGAGGCCCTGTGAGAACATTAGAGGAAAGGGATGCAGGCTATCCAGATGAGGCCAGATAGGCAGTGGTCAGACTGTGGGGTAGGGGATGGACCCCACTGGCCAGAGGTCTAGGGGAGGAAAATAGGACAGAAGAGGGAAGATGGATGGGAAGAAGAAGATAAGAGAGAGGGGATTACAATTGTGATGTAATGCAAATAAATTATAATAAAATATAAATAATTTTAAAAGAGCATTATTAGGCTACAGAGGTTGTTCAGTGAAGCATGCACTTGTGATGTAAGCATGAAGCCTCAAGATCAGTTCTCTAGAACCTATATAAATGCCAGGTAGACTTGGAAGCCAGCCTGTAATTCTAACCTCAGAAGGCTGAGACAGGGGGTTACCCGGAGCAAGTCGGACAGTAAGATGAGCCATAGTCAAAATCTCTAGGTTTGATGGAGAGACTCTGCCACACTGAACAAGGTGAGGGAGCCATCAAGGGTGATTCCTGACACATCCCTGGGCCCATATGTGCACACATATAGGCATCCATCCATCCATACACACACTTAGAACAATGAAGGGAACCAAAAGAACACATTTTCATAAGATACACTGCAGAGAAGTGTATCTGTGGAGGACCATGAAAATGACCTCTGGGAGAAGCAACAATTGAAGCAGGTGGCACTTCTGCTTCAACTCATGCCCTTTCCTTGAGTACTTTATGTATTGAGGTCTTCAATAAATTCCCCCACAAAATGTGTTCTCTTAGAAGAGGGGAGAGACATTAGTTAAAATCATTGCACTAGAATCACTAGATAATCTAGAAGTGAGCACACCGCTCTGACCTCCCACCAGGACTCCCAAGAAACAAGCATGGAACCCTGTGGAGATCGGACCACTGCCTTTATCCAATCTGAGAAGCAGACAAGTGTAAACCAAGAAACCAAGGAAAGCCGAGCCCATTTCTTGTCCAGAGGAGAAACAAGGAAACAAATAAAATGGAGTCGGTACGTGTCTTTGAGCTGCAACTTTCAGAAAGAATAAAACCGTGACTTTTTATTACCCCTGCTTATTGTACCCAGCAGCCAGGGCTCGGGCTTGCTCAGTGAGGAGCTATTAGATGAGCTCTCACACCCCTCATGAGGCTCCTCCTACCATGCCTTTTCCTGTTGCAGTGCTTTTTAATGCCATAAACTGGAGCCAGAGGAGATCCATAAACAGCCCAGGTCCTATTTTTCACTTTAGAGTCCCTATGTGGCTTCATTTATTTTTCAAAGAAGCATGTGACATGTTCATTGGCACCTTTCCTGCCATAAAATATCTGTTGACATTTGTGGTTTGGGGCTGGCTTGGATTAGGGGCCATTTCATCCCTTTCACCACTGCACGTAGCACTAGGGCAAGCGTGATACTAACCTGCTCACTGCTCTTAATCCAGATGTGTCACCTGATGAATCAGAGGGCTAAAAGACATCTGCACATGGTATCATCTACGTGAAGGTCAACGGTGGTTGGCTTTATCCATCTCTCAGTAAGCCAGACACAGCTAGACAACTTCATCTGAATTGTCTCAATGAATCCTCATACAAGCCTATGGGGTGGGGATGTTCAGGGGTACAACTATCACTGTTCTTATTTTACAGACAGCAAAACTGAGGCATGAAAAAGGATGGGTGGCTTTCCCAAATTAGAGAGTAAGTTATGGAGAAGACACCAGTCTTAGGAGCCCTATGTTTAAAAACACAGCCTGTTTTTAATGGCAACACTTGCTCTGTATGTCCTTTAACATCTGGTTGACATTTGGAAGGGGATCAGATGGAGGAATGGGAAATGGGAGAATCCAGTATAAAGGATAATGGGATGCAAAGATGATGCCTGGTTCAAGGGAAAGAACGTCAGTTTAAGTTTTGGTTCACTATCAGTAGGACCTGGTTGCTACTTGTCCTCTGAGAGGCTCTGTCTTCTCATCATCACCAAGGGAAAGGTCATAAGGAGGTTAGTGAGCACATAGAGCCTTGGCTTCAGACACTCAGTAGATAAAAGAGGCAAGGTATGTGTGCAAGGGTGCTGAAAGCTTAGCTGAAAGTCAGGTGTGGTATTCAGATATGCATTGGAGATCAGAACACCACAAAATTCCTTCCCAAGGTTATAAAGCCAACCTGGAAATTTCTTCCATAAGTTAAACTCACAGAGAACATTAGTCAAAATCCCAGAATTATGGCAAATAAACAAAACTGTTTCCATTTCCAATCTATCCAACTTTTCTGGTCTTGAAATTTTGAAAAGAGGAAATTTCTATTATACAACAGAAATTGCATTTGAAGGACAATTTTCCCCCATGTAAACCAACCTTCCTACATCCAGATGAAATTTCCACTGATACATTTATGTAGACCACACTTAATATATTTTATATCAGTATATCCATATATAAAGATTCTGTATACGCCACAATGAGACTCATTATTATGGACTCTGAGTAGACAAATTTCATTTTCTACAAGATTTCAATATCACACATACTAAAACTGAAGTCCATTCTTCCTTTAAAACTATGCCTTAGTCATTCTATACCAAGTAACACGAAGGCGTGTCATTGTTTTAATGCCTTGGTAATATTCTAGTGTAAAGATAAATTAACTGGAAGCTCAGGTATCCTCTAATTCTTACTATTAAGGACATCATAATAGCCAACACTGTCCCCATGATTCACAGATTTTATTCTTTAAGGCTCTAGGATAAATTCATGGTTATGAAGTTGTAGGGTCTAAGAAAGATACATTTCACGTCTTGCTGTATGCTTCCAAATAGTTCTCTTTGGAGAGGTAAATCTGATTTGATATTTTTTTTCTCACTGGTATGAGAAGACAGCGAGTCTTTATTAAATAGCAGATAGGCAACATAAAATTGTCATATTTATATTTAAAATAGTTGAACACTAGCCAATTTATATGGTTTAGTAATCCATCTATAATGTAAGTGAAGTATTACTTTTCTGTTGAACAGTGTCGGCCATTTAGAAAAGAGATCATCACATCATCATATGACAATGCATTCTTTTTTAAAAAATAGTTTTAGATTATTTTTAACTTTAAATTTTTATTTATTTATTTCATCACTTTACATCCCAATCATTGCCCCCTCCCTCCTCTCCTTCTGGTCCTGCTCTCCCCTACTCCTCAGAAAATGGGAGCCCTCCCCACCATCCCAGCTCTTCAACTCACATCAGGATTGAACACATCCTCTTTCCTTGTGGCCTGGAAAGGCAATTCAAACAGATGTGGAGACTCACAGGCAAACATTGGGCAAACCATAGGGAGTCTTGTGGAAAAGGAGGGGGATGGATAGAAGGACCTGGAGGTGACAGGAGCTCCACAAGAAGACCAACTTTTTAGATGTATTATGTGAGTGTTTTGTGTGCATACAGGTGTGTATACCATGTGCACACCTGGAGCCTGCAGATGTTAAAAGAGAAGGTTGTATCTCCTAAAACTTGAGTTACACATGGCTGTGGGCCGCCATGTGGGTGCTAGGGATAAAGCCTGGATCTTCTTCGAGAAGAGCGAGTGCTGCTAGCCTCTGTTCCAGCTCTCCAACCCCTGTCACTGCATCTTTTTAGGTCAACAATCTATAGTGTATCACAACACTATGAAATGAGCCAGTATTGGAAGAAACACAGCTTTTCAATACAGAACCAACTGATATGAAGGAAGCACAGTGTCAGTCAGTCACCCAAGGACAGAACATGTTGCTCCTGTGCCCACTTGTCTGTCAGAGGCAGCTGACAGAATGAAAAGAGAAGCTCATATAACTGTAAACAGACCTTGAGATAGTCTTTCTAAACTTGACCAAATCCAGAAGAATGGCCCAGACGGAGGGACCGAGAACCATCCAGCCATTCCCTCTCAGGTGCTGAGAAAAAAAGGCTGCAAGTTCACACATGCAGAGAAGGTGAGACACACAGTATTCTCCTTGGAAGTCACAATGCACCCAAACCTTGGCTCTGAGCAGCTCTGCGTACAGGCAGCCACCACTACAAACACATTCTGCTTCCCTTGATGCGTGCAGCCATGCATGCCTTTGATCACCTAACTCTTCTTACTCCTCAGCAGAGTGAGCTTTCAAAAAGGCCCAGACCTCTCCTTTCATTAGAGAGGACCCTACGTTATCTGGATTATAGAGTGAGTCAGAATTAGACACAATATCTCAATAAACATAGGACTGCATGCCCTTTGCATGCCAAAAATCTACCGAAGGCAACAGAAAATGCAGTAGTCAAGCAAACCATCGTCCCTGACTTCAGCATGGTTGTGATCCAGTGTGGAATAAAAGACAAACTAACAAGCAATTTGGGCTTAATACAAATCTGAGATGATATGGATTAAACATTAATATCTAGATTAAACATTAATATAAATCTTAAACGATTTAGATCATGCAGCTGTTGGGCACATTTAAACTGTAGCTTCTGAAGCCAAGGAACCAAACTTCTGAATTTAATGTAAATTCATTTAAATCTAAATTTTCAAATCAAAATATGTTGCTACTCATTACAGTTTTGTTGGCATGTGGCTCTATTTCACGATAACAAAATTTTAGCATCAAAACTGAGATGTGTTATGACTGCAAAACACACACAATCTCTCGATGCCTTTGCTCAAAAAAATTAACTCTTTTATTCATTCATATGTGTTACAATTACATATTAAAATATTATGATAATATTGGATATATCGAGTTCATTAAAATAGATGATTCAAATGAAATATGCCTCTCTTAATTTCCTATAATTTGGCTACAAAAGAATACATACACAGCTTATCATATTCCTTCTAGATATGACTAACCTAAAAGACAGATGAAGATGTAGATGCTTTTCAAAGGAGGGCCTTTGGGTGAGTGGAAAAGAAGGAGCAGTGTTCCTCAGAGACAGAACAAGTTTGCCAGGTCCTGAGGCTAACCAGGAAGAACAGATGAGTCCTGAATGGTCACTGTCATTCTCAATGACGCGCGCGCGCGCGCGTGTGTGTGTGTGCGTGCGTGCGCGTGTGCATGTGCGTGTGCGTGTGTGTGTGTACAGATTTCTGAGGAGGCACATTTACATGTGTACACACCTGCTGGAGGCCAGATGTCTATATCAGGTGTCTTATATTGCTCTCCACCTTGATTTTGAAAACAGCTCTCCCCAAGCCTGGGGCTCATCAACCCAGAAAGACTAAATGGCCAAGCTACTCCAAGGATACCCGTGTCTCTGCCTCTCCAGTGCTGTCATTACAAGCACACTTCTGGACTTTTTGCATGGGTTCTGAGGGGTCCAAACTCAAGTGTTCATGCTAGAGTGGGAAACAGTTTATCAATTGGGCCATCTCCCCATCCCCAAAGACTCTTTGGTAGAGTCAAATATCTCTGGAGCTGCTCGTAACATTAGCTGCCTGGGGAAGAGTGCAACATTTATGTTTTATGCAGCCAAAAGCCAAAGGTAGACTCCATTCTTGCACAGCTTCCTGACTCATTCAACATGTGCCACAGTTGCGTATTGGGCAATGGGCGTCCTCACATAGTTATCTTATGGCAAATAACTCCCACCGAAGTAAACATCATCTGGATCCAAAGAAGCCTAATTGTGATTGGCTCCTAAGAACCAGCAGCTGGCCTGGAGCCAGGAAAGCTGCAAAGCAGGGCCAGAGAGGAATGCCAGGAGAGCTTGCAGCTTTGTGAGAAGTCAGACTCCACCCAGCTCTGTGATCCCTGACTCCAGAGAAACTTCACGGCCTCTCTGGGTTCCTTGTTGCATGTTTCTTTCACTTCTTTTAAATATTTCTTTTTACTATGTATTTATGTGTATTTGTCTATGGGTTGGTGTGAATGCATGGCACATGGGGCCGGGGGGCAGGGGGGAGGGGCGGGGAGTGTCTGCAGAGAGCACAAGAAAGCACCGGATCTCCTAGAGCTGGAGACACATGGGGTTTGAGTCATCTGAAATGAGCGCTGGAAACCAAACCCTGGTCCTCTGGAAAGGCACGTGCTTTTAACTCCTGAGCCATTTCTCCAGGTGTCATTTCTTCATTTCAACATAAGGGAAATAAAATGGCACCTCCAGACTATTGACACCCTGGCTAGACAATTCTCTGTTGCAATGGCCTGCCTATGTGGCCAGTGCAACCGGAGGCTTCCCTGCCTCCACCAACTAGACATGAGGAACACCTCCCCACTCCATTTGTGACAACCCAAAGCATCTCCAGATGTCCTCGAATCCAAGTAAGAACCACTGATGTGCTGCCTAAGTCACTGTGAGACAAGCAGACAATGTGTGCAAAGGCTGCCAAGGGCCCAGGGAAGGTTTGTTACATAAATGCATAAAACGCAAGGCGGTAAAGCTCCTGCAGGGATGACAGTGGCAGTCAGCAGACCTGCCATTTTGTGTATTCAACCAGCCATCACATTAGCCCCAGAACCTCCATCTATTCTTCTCTTCCCCACCAAAAGGAGCAAGGTCTTGGGTCTCTCGAGTAATGTGAGTAGAAAGGCCCTGCAAACGGGACGTGACTGCCTCAATGGATTTAATGGTGCTTTTTAAATGTGGATAATTACAGGGCCTCTTCTAAGCAAGTGCACCAGTGGGGGGAGGCTGCGGGCTCTGGAGCACCACGGGCCCCGCATAGCTCAGCTCCGTGGAGCTGATGGTAATGTTATTAAATGTGCTCTCTCCTTTTATTAGGCATCTTAATAACCTCTAAGTTGCACCCAGGAGAGTTGGTGCAGAAAAGGAATTCTGGCCAACCTAATTTGTATTTGAAAATACCCCATAGGCCAAGGGAACAAGATTCAGATGAATATCACAGGCATCCGAGGGCTGCACGAGGCGAGTGTTTCCAAATTGTGCTCCATTACTGAATGCAAAATGTCTGCCTCTGCCTGCCCCCAGCCTCTTTCTTTGTTCTTCTTCTCTGATAATGCCCCTCTGCTACTACACGCAAGCCATACTCTGCTTACCGGCTAATAAGAGACCCTAATGTGTTGCCCCCAGACAAACCACAAGAGGCACTTGTACCTTCTCTATTTGTTACTGGGGAAGAGACCCCGGAATGAGTGCTACCATTATTCCCACTTTATAGGTGAGGAAACTGTAGTGTAAAATGCTGGTATACATATGTGTGAAAAGTCACAGAGGGGACTGCTAGTTTATACAATTAATATGCAGTAATAAAAACGCAGTTTCAAGCTAAAACGAGAAGCAAGCACCTTGACAGGGAAAAAGCTACATAGTACGTAAGTGTAGTATTATTGTGGGAATAAACCAAATTCCACCTGAGTTTGAAACTGATCATTATCTTCAACACTGATGTGTCCCAATAACTAGACGGCAGTAAGGAGGAGGTTCTTATGCTAAGTCACCATGTGGGGGTAACTGTAGGCTCCAGACCTATGCAGAAGAGTTTCAAAAGATGCTAGCCAGACCTTGGAGATGTTGCTGTGCAATGCACAAGGGAGCATTTTAAAAGGAAGCAGAAAAGAGACATAACACGGCACACATTTAGTGAGAACCTACTCTCTACCAGCAGCATTCTAGAAATGAAAGATAATATCGCAAACACAAATAAAGGAGGAGGCTTGAGAAACCTTGTAGATATGGGGCAAACAGACTCTGGTGGTCATGACGACAAGGATCAATGTTGAGAAAGACCAAGGAATTGTCTGGAGTTCACTAGCATAGGAGGGATCCTGCAGGGAAGAGCATGTGCCATAGAGGAAAGATGGTGGTGGTTTTGTTCAGGGGGCATGTTAAACTCCTGATGTTAGAAGCCACTGCATTGGCCTCTGACTGTGGCTGTAACCAACCACAACCATCGGGAGCTTCAAGCAAATTCAGCAGTTTGCAGTTCTAGAGATCAGAAGCCCCAAGTGAGTCTTAAGAGGATAAAGTCGAGGCACTGGCAGGGCTGGGCCCTCTGGGAGGATGCTTCTCTTGCATCTGCCAGACTCGGGAGGTTTTCCTGTGCTTCCTGCCTTGGATTGTATCACATCTATCTTCACCTCAGTCCCAACAGAGTTCTCTCCCTCTGCAGCTTTTCTCTTATATTTCTGTCCCTGGTTCCTCTTGTCTCCTTCTTATAAGGACATTTGTGATGGCATCAGGCCCACCCAGAGAATCCTGAATCGTTTCCCACCTCATGATCCTTAATATAATCACATCTGCAATGTCCCTATTCTTCTAAGACTTTCAGTTTTACATAGTCTCTCATTTCTAGAATGCTGCCTGGTGCAGAGTAGGCTCTCACTAACTGTGCATTGTTAGTTCTCTTTTCTACTCCCTTTAAAATATGCCATTGTACATTGTGCAACCTGACTTATAGGCAGGTTCCAGAGACAAAGCCATGGGTGTGCTGGGAAGAGCCACTGCTTGGTCTACTCTAGGCTTTCAGAAAAGGGTTTTTATGTAGGCAGTTCTAAATGTTAAGTCCTGAATTCAGGAGAAGTGGCATTGTGAGGGAATGAACTCCTAAGCTGAATTCCCTCATTTATCCAATCACTCATAATTACTTATTAAGTAGCTAATATGCACCACAAATATAATTGCATCAAAGTAGCTGACTTGGGATGCAGGCTCAGGACTGATAACTGATGAGAGTTCATACACAAGTAAGGGCTGAAGAGATGGCTCAGGGTTCAGAGCACACACTGCTTTTGTGTGCCAGGATCTGAGTTGGGTTCCCAATCCCCATACTCGGTGGCTTACAACTGCTTGTAACTCAATCTCCAGGAGATCCAGAGTTCTCTTCTGGGTACCTGCACTCAAACACACATATATCCACACACATTTTCATGACTAAAAATATTTTTTTAATGTATGAAGAATAGAGGCTGAACACCATGCTTAAGGGCAATCTATTCAGGATCAGAAATGGAAAGGGAGCCAGCATGAATTTGTTGAGACTGGGTCAACATTTGGTCATGGACCGACATTTACAGAGGTATGTTAGCCTTCCTGTGGGTGAACTTAGGTGTTGGGAAGGAAATGTAGTTTCACGAGTCATGTTGGTGCATCCCTTTAATCCCAGCACTTGGGAGGAAGCAGCAGACGGATCTCTGTGAGTTCAAGGCCAGCCTGGTCTACAATCCGAGGTCAGGACAGCCAGGACTGCAAGAGAAACCCTGTCTCGAATTTAAAAAAGAAAGAAAGAAACAAAACAATGGCTCTATCTTCTGCTTCCCCTCACCTCTTGGGCAAGTGAAAGTACTAAACACTTCATAGCCAAGCAGGGCAGCACTGGCCTTGGCTGCCCTGGTAATGGAGACAGGGAGAGTTTAATCCACAGGAGCCCCAGGTGCAGAGAGATGCTACTGCATAGTTCATTCCAGGGATGATGGGAACTGGAAGTCTCTAGAGATGGTCCAGCAAAGTCTTTTAAGTGAGCCCTTCCAGGAATCCGCTGGGTAACTGTGCTATGGGCAGTAATGACTGCCACATGGGCTTTTGCTTGCCTGTGGGAGGGGGAATCACATTAACATGACACCTGTCCTAAGAGGCCAGCTCCAACTCTGATTCTAAGAAATTAGATTTTTTTTAATACTGCTTTCAGAGGTTTCCTGTCACATCTCAGGATCCCAGAGATATTCATTCCCCATTTTATTCTGCTTTTTCTGCCCCCCCCCCATATGATGAGGCAAATGAAGGGCTAATAAAAATACCTAACAAAAGGAAATCATGTAAGGCACACTTCTTTAGAAATTTATTTGCCTTGGCTCATATCTTAAACTCTTCTCAATCTTTAATAAGTAGCATAAGAAGAAAGCAAGTATTAGGACACTTGTGCAAAGATAACCGCGCTAGTATCAAGGTAGAAAATTGTAAAGAGTGTGATAGTAAATAAATATCATTTGTTAATCAGTATTTTCATGAGAAGAGAGAAAAACCATTTTTTCTTTAAAAGTTAAGTGTTTGGAGAAGCCAGATTAGACTGTTTTCATTTTTTTTCCACCAAACTGAAAACAGATGGTACATTCTATAGACTTGAGAAAACACAGCAGAAGTGGAAAAGGTCAGCCTTGGAGTGACAGGCAAGGAAGTTGACCTCAGATCTGAACTCTTTGCCCTTACGGCCTGTATTCAGAGCTCTCCTGTGACCATAGCTCAGAGCAGCAAATCCTCAAGAAGAAGAGCAAGAAGTGGAAGGTGGGTGGGAGAACTACAGAGCTAGATGCCAGAGCCCGGAAGCCCAGCTTTCCTCTCCCAGATAACCCTGTCCATGATGCTGGAGAGAATCCATGAAGTCTTCTGCATCCCCTGAAATATTACTTACAAATGGCAACATGATATACCTTCCTTCTTCCAGGAAAGAGCAGTTGATGACAACCATTAGGAGCAAACACGTTCCCTTTCTTGGGCTCTCAAGAAAGTATTGTTTCTTGAGCCAGCCTAAGGCTTTTGTTATGGGTATTAACTAAAAGATGAGTGATAAATTTAGGTAATGAGGCATAAATATTCTCATACAAGAAAAAAATGTAAATAGTCAACATCATCACCTACTAGAGAGAATGCACTTGCTATGTAGGAGTCACTATTCTGGTGTGTCTCAGAAATAGAAACATGCATAGAGATATCCTCAAAATATTGTGAGCATGAAGTACAAACATAGATAAGTCTCCAAAAATGAACTGATATTTCACAATATTATATACAAGTTCACAGGACTTTAAATACAGTGAGTATCAAAATACTATGTGAAGACTTGACTGTTGAGAATACTGCCCGTAGCCACTTTATACAATATACACTTTGTTATTTATTTATCCAGCAAATACTTGTTATCTGCATATTTCTCAGACTCAGTTTTTGATTACTATCAGCATTGCAGTTTTGTTTTAACACTGAAAAACACTGTGAATATTTTTGTTTTCTGTTTATGACAGGTCCAAGCTATGCTTGCCAAGCTAGCTTTGAACTATCTACATAGCCCAGACTGGCCTTGAGCTCACAGCCTTCCTGCTCCAGTCTCCTGTGTGCTGGAATAACAGACGTGTGCCACTAACTCCACCTCCATGGCTAACGTTTTGATGGACAACACCCTGTTACTGCTCTGGTGGCCAAGACTGGTTATCATTTGAGACTACTGGCCTGCTGTTCTCTAACAGGATGGCTCCAAAATGTAAATAATCATCTTCCTAGGCTTTTGTGTCCCCATTCAGAAATATAAAAATATCATGGGGAACTTAACTTAAAAGGCTAGCCTGGTATCTGCTAAACAGAAAGTAGCTGTTGCTGTGTGTGGTGATAGAGCATCAACAGTTGTGGTAAAGTCTGACACTTGCATGGAAATCCATGTCTTTGAAAGCAATTCTATCCCAGCATTACAACTGCTCAACCCATCTACAAGCTGTCAATCTTCTGGGAGGAAAGATTCAACCTTGAACAAGAAATATGTGATTCCAAGGTCAGGGGGTCGTCTATTCCTGAAGAGGGCACTGAAATTAGGTGGCTTTCTTCAAATCAAAACTCTGCCCTTCCCGGCTGCATAATCTTGGCAACAGTAATGTCCATAGCACAGTTTTCTTATTGGTGAGAGGTCACAGTGTGAGGACTGAATGAATTTGAGGATGTAAAGGGTATTAACGTCATCAGAAGGATTTCTATAAGGAGTATCCTCCTTGGGGTGTGGGTACAGGTACAAGTGCTCCTGTGCATGTGCATATGAAGGCCACAGGGGAACATCTGGTGGGTCTCCTCGGGGACTGTCCAATGTTTGTTGGGTTGCGTTCTGTTTCTTGTTTTGAGACAAGCATTCTAAATGATTTGGCTGGGACTTGCCAAATAGGCTAGAATGGCTGGCCAGCAAGTCCCAGGGGAGTCACTCACCTCGGCCTGCCCAGCACTGGGAGTGCAAATGTGTCTTACAACACTCAACTTCTCTCACTTTATTTTATCTACTGCTGTTGCAGTTCTTGTCATGTCAAGACTGCCATATAAGCTGGGTGTGGTGGTACACACCTTTAATCCCAGCACTCAGGAGGCAGAGGCATGTGGATCACTGTGAGTTCAAAGCCAGCCTGGTACCCAAAGTGAGTCCAGGCCATCCAGGACTACAAGAGAAACCCTGTCTCAAAAAGAAAAAGAAAAAGAAAAAGAAAACACACTACTGACAGCAAGAGACTATCATATAGTTCTCTATTTTTTCTCCACATGAACATATACTTTCCAAACTGCTTATTTGCCACAGATGGTGTCCAGCCACCAAATTACAAAAGTGGAGTCAAAGAAGAGTAATTGAAGTTTTTCTACTGAGCATGCTTACCACTGAGCCCAATCAATTACTTCATAGCAATTCTAATCAAGCCAGTTCTGAATAGACAGTGGTTCTCTACCTTGTGTGATGCTTATGGTCATTTGGAGAATTTTCACCATCATCCACAACACCCAGACAGTAGAACACACAATACCAGTATACACCTTCCCATTGGGTCATACATAGGTCTTTAAGAAAAGCACACCACTGGAATAATCATGAAGCAAAGTGACTGCTTGGTATGTGCCTGAAATTCAGGCTTATTTGTAGCATGCAGTTACATGGAGCCTTCTGGAAAGAGAAGACCAGATACTTAAACCCACCCACCCTATCTTTTCAAACCTCAGGAAAAGATATCATGACTTTGATTTTTAACGCGATAGTTTTCTTCTCCTAATACAAAGTCATTGGAAACCTAAATGGTCTGAGTCATGTAAACGATGCATGAGTCCAGACTGGGCAAGAATAGCCATTCCCTCAGCAAGGGAAGCAGCCAGTCCGAGACATTCCTGCTGGAGAATCCAACAATTCTCCTCAAAGGATATAGTTGCTTCAGTCTGCTCTGCGCCAATGCATCTCCTGACAGAAAGGTGATGAAAGGCTGTTTCCAATGCCCAAAGTCTTGTCTCAGGACTATTTACAAAACACTGCTGGCTAGGGAGCCATCAGGCACACAAGCCAATGAAATATTACTCCTAATTGAGTGGGCCATTTAAGAAGGCAACCAGGAGTATGTCCAAGGAATCAGCACTCACCTTCACAACTCCCCAAGCCCCCACCCCCAGTTTGTATCCATTTAAAGGGGAGGGGCCTCACTTTCCTCACTTAAGTACAAATGAATCAAAAAGTGGCATGGAGAAGAGAGCAGTCAGCTTCCCCTGAAGACGTCAGTTAAAGGGAGTGAAATGTGATTCATCCTGGATGTGGCATTCTCGAAGATGCAGCTGAATCATCTCATCCAGAGTCTATAAAAACCTCCCAGATGCAGAGAAGTATTAAGACATTCAGGTGGGGCAAAGGACACATAATATTCTGAGCCCTTTAAAGCTTTAGCTACATCAGACTTGTGCTCCGAGGTCAAGCTAACTTGATCTCTAAGCCACTACTCAGTGCTGCTGGTGATCGTATACCCTTATAATCCCAAGGCTTTTATGAAGATCCAGGTGCCTCTTTATTATGAAGAAGCATTCTGAGGTCAGTGGAAACAAACTAGTCTACATTCTTTGGCCCAAATAGTAATCCTATTTGCTTTAGTTCATTTTAACTAGTGTCGATATTTAATCATCACTGGAATTGTGCATCTCTTGAGGACTGACCATCATCTGACACTCTATTTCCAAAGGCAAGTATCAACTGGACCTAAGAAGCTATGCTTCTTCACATGGTCCTCCATCCAGCCTCCTCTTGGACATACTTCAGTCAACTGTCATAGGGACTGACCCGGTCCCTGATGTCAGGAAGTCAGTCTGATGTCTGTCTAAGAAGAAACCAAGTAGCCACTGATCGAATAGAAATCTGTTAGAAATGAATGTGTGCAATCCAGATGCTGTGACAGTCACCTGTAATCCTAGTCTTTGTGGGGCAGAGGCATATGGGTTTTGGTGCTAAGTCATCTTGAACCACATAGTAAGACGTTCTCCAGAGAAGGAGATAAATATCAGCCCCAGGGGCAAGGATGCAAAAGTCCACCCAGCAGACACCCTGCTGAGAGATGGCAAGACAGCTCTTTGAAAAGCTTATCTTTTAGAAGTAAGATTCATTTGGGAGACAGCTTGAGCCTGTGGTCAACTTTCTAAGAGATGCTATATCTGAGGGTTTTTTTTTTTAAATACCCAAACCCAGAATATCATGTCCAGTGAAAGTCAGTAACCTTTAAAATAGAACTTGTATTTCTGGAGATAATCTAAGGTTGTCCATTTCAGGAAATTCTAATATCTAATATCACGGTATATGTATCTGGTGAGGGTCTTTGAGCTGTGACATAACATGAGGAGAGGCTTGGAAGGGAAAGGGAAAGTGGCCGAGCTCACCCTTTTCATCAGGAAGCCACTGCCAAAATACCCTCTCACTACCACGTTAATGGTATTGACTCATTTGTGAGGATTCAGCTCTTACAATCTAATCACATTGGGCGCCAACAACATAACAGGGACTCTGAGGTCACAGTCAATGCATAACCACTGGTTAAAAAAAAAACCTTGAAAGTGGGTCCAAAGGGACTTGTAAATGGGGATGTGAAATGTGAACAATGGAGCAATGGGGGTGACTCCTAAATGTGGGAATAATAAGTCAAAAAGTGATGCTTCCTTTAAAGACAGGAACACTAGATGAAGATGCAGTCCCTCCTTAGATAGGGTAAAGGGAAAATTCACACCTTGGGCTTTAGAGGTGGCTATCAGGCATCCCAATGGGCCTGATAATAAAGTCAATTTTATGAGAATCTGTCTCAAGAAAAACTAAGCTGTGTGAGACCTAAGGAACAACACCCAAGGCTGACCTCTACTCTCCACAGGCAATCTCCCGCCCCCCAACCCCAGACAATAAGATAGGCTTGATTTTCAAGTTTTACTTAGCAAGCTGGTATACTCTTGGCACCTTAACAAGACAATTGCAGTAGAATAATAGCTAAAGTGTGATTAGAGGAAAGAAGGGGAGGGAATGGTAGACACTACCTAGTAAATTCTTCTAGATGTTTAACCTAAGAGGAAATGGCTTTATGTGTGGTAAATTATTCATACAGGGCAAGAACACAAGCAGAAATCCAGTTGGAGGCTATTAACATGTCTAAATGATGGAGAAAGTTGGCCTTACAGATATAAGAGATTTATGCAATTTATGCATATCCACTAAAGCCCCCCAAAGAAGTACTCATATTGCCAAGACAAACTGCATTTATATATTTTAACTATTCCAGAAAGACGGAAAAGAGAAATGTTAAAATACACAGAATACCTCAGATTATCTAATCAACTGCCATAAGCTGTCATTTCCCAGGTAAAAAGGTGAGACCAAGGAGCTGAAAGGAAGTGTGCAGTGATAGAGGATACCAGGGTAGAAACAAAATTATAGAGCAGAAATTCAACTCTCTCCACATAACACACATATTCCGCATAACAGCGGAATTCCATTCAACCAGAATCAAGACAATGAGAGTTTTTGAGTGTGGAGGCAGCCACTTTATAGGTTAAAAGCATGGAGCTGGAGCTGAAGGGAATTGAACTCAAAGGTCTGTCACCTTGTTTTTAATAGCTGAATAGTATTCCATAGTGTAAATATACCACAGTTTCTTCATCCATTCTTCAACTGAGGGACATTTAGGCTGTTTCCTGGTTCTGGCTATTATGAATAAGGCTGCTATGAACATGGTTGAGCATATATCCTTGTTGTGTGGTGGAGCATTTTCTGGGTATATTCCAAGGAATGGAATAGCTGGGTCTTGAGGAAGCCCTATTCCCAGTTTTCTACTCAGCTATTAAAAACAAGGAAATCTTCTTGGTAACTTGCTATCCTTCTTCTGAGTGCCACCAGGCCTCCCCATCCAGGGGACATGGTCAGAAAAGGGGCACCAGAGTTCACGTGAGAATCAGATCTCACTCTCCACTCAACAGTGGAGAATATCGTGTTCATCGGCTAGGTCTTGGTAGGGGTTCGAAGTTTACTGCCTATTTCTCCTTGGCTGGTGCTTTAGTTTGAGGAGGACCCCAGGACCCAGATCTGCCTGTCATAAAGTTCTTCTTGTAGGTTTCCAGGACCCTGTGGGTCCTGTTATTTCCCCATTCTTCCATGCTACTCTCGCCTAAAGTCTCAATAGGATGTCCTCTCCTCTGACCCACTTTCTTGGTAAGTAAGGTTTTTCCTGGGACGTATCCCTTGGACTAGTGTTTTGATATAAGTGAGTATATACCGTTTGTCTCTTTTTGCTTCTGGGTGAACTCACTCATTATGATAATTTCTAGGTCAATCCATTTGTCCACAAATTTCGGGAATTCCTCGTTTTTAATAGCTGAGTAATACTCCATAGTGTAAATGTACCATAGTTTCTTAGTCCATTCTTCTACTGAGGGACACTTAGGCTGTTTCCATGTTCTGGCTATTGTGTATAAAGCAGCTATGAACATGGTTGAGCATATGTCCCTGTTGTGTGTTCGAGCATTTTCTGGGTATATTCCAAGGAGTGGGATAGCTGGGTCTTGAGGACTCAATAATCTTAGAGCATACATAGGGGGAAGAAGTCTCCCTCAATCACAGACATAGGGGAGGGGAGAAGGGGGGAAGTGGGAGGGAGGGAGGAATGGGAGGAAACAGGGGAAGGGCTAACAATCAAGATGTAATATGAATAAATTAATTAAAAAAAAATTAAAAAAAAAATAAATAAATAAATAAAAAAAAAAAAAAAAAACAAGGAAATCCCAAAATTTGTGGACAAATGGATAGGACTAGAAATGATAATAATGAGTGAGTTAACCAAGAAGCAGAAAGACTCACATGGTATACACTTACTTATAATTGGACACTAGCCCAAAAGGCACATCCCATGAAAGTCTTCACTTACCAGGAGATTGGGATAGATGTGAGGACATCCTACTGAGACTCTAGGTAAGAGAAATATAGGAGATGGAGAAATAAAAGGACCCAGAGGGTCCTAGAAACCTACAAGAAGAACATCATGATGGGTGGATCAGGGCCGGGGGCGGGGGGGGGGGCAGGGGCAGGGAGGGTGTCTGCTTAAACTATTGCACTAACCAAGCACAATACAATAGTAAACATTGAACCCCTACTCTGATTTACCCAGTGGACAGAGCATTCTCCACAATTATGTGGAGAGCGGGAACTGACTTTGACATGAACTCTAGTGCCCCATATTTAACGATGTCCCCTTGGTGGAGAGGCCTGGTAGCACTCAAAGAAAGAATAAGCAGGCTACCAAGATGAGACTTGATAGCCTATGATCATATACTGGGGGAGGAGGTCCTCCTCCGTCATAGACCTAGGAGAGGGGAATAGGGTGAAAGCAGGAGGGAGGGAGGAATGGGCGGGTACAAGTGATGGGATAACAACTGAGTTGTAATCTGAATAAATTAATAAAAATTAAAATTAAAAATTAAAAAAAAAGTCTATCACCTAAGGTGTCTGAGTGTGAGTCTTCCCTTGCCTTCCTCCCTCCCCCCTCTTCCTCTCTCTGCCCTTCTCACATAAGCACGCGCACGCGTGTACACACACACACACACACACACACACACACACACGCACATACAAGGAAAAGATGAGAAAAAAAGCATAGACTTGACCACCACTTTAAGTATGCCACATCAGCCAAGCTGTTTATTCTATCCAAACCTAAATTCTTTCATTCATAAAAAGCAAGTGATCATCTCACCTTACAGGGATTTACAGGACACCTACGTACATAAAAGCATGCCATATGAAATTGATATTTAACAAATAATAATGATTGATAGCATTCTCTCTCTTTTTTTTTAAATCTTGGTTAATTCAGATGTGACGTCAAAGGTTAAATTCAAATTTCTCCGCAAAATTAGCAAAAGAAAGCCTGAGCAAGCAAAGTGTTCTGACTAAAGCAACCAAGGTGTGTATCATGAACCAAATTTGGGGGAGCATGCAGCACACAGTACTGGCTAAGCCTCATTTGGACCTACACATGATAGAGAGAAGATGAAACTCAAGTTCACTCAGATACAAAGTTCAGTTTTGCTTCTAGTGCTACCCTGTGATACTCCCAGATTCTCTACAGTTCAAAAGCAACCATGAGCATTGACTTCACCAACTACAGGGACAATTATTCCTATCGGTATGGCCACTGTAGAGGTGAGTGAAATAAGGCCAAGAAAGATGGACAAATGGACTCAAAGTTGGCCTAGGGCCCGAAATAAAAACTTCCCATCTTTGGGATGTTCCTTCCTGGTGTCTGATTTCTCCGGGAGCCCATTCACAGCTTCTGTAGCAGTTCATGATTTTATGAAGTGCTTTGGGATTTATGAATGCTGGTACCTCTCCACCTCGTAATCCACGATGGCAGTGTCTGCCTTTTGTCTATCAACTGTATCAAAGTGCCCAGAGGTTGTTAAGTGGTGGGACATCCAATAAATACGTAAATCATACAAATACAAAGAGTGCATGATGGCTGGCTTCCTCTCTGGCAAATCTGCTTCCTTCCCGATGAGAAATGCTGCCCTGCGGTTCTTCATGTGGGCAAATAAATGTCATAAGTTATCAGCTATTTAGTATTATGCCTTGTGTGAACCTACAGTTCCATAACACAGGCACATCCTTGATGAGGGCCAACCTCACCCTGTGTATCAGCAAAGCCAGTGACCCTTTGAAGAAGTGGTTTGACAACCTTCTAATCTGCTTCTCTGTCTGCAAATGTCTGCCTCTAGGAAATTCCTTATTATTAGAGGTTCATTTCTTTCAAGCAAGCTTCTTATAATATTTATCGTTTTGATTTTATGTGTATTGGTGTTTTACTAGCATGCATGCCTGCAACCCATATGAATGCAGTGCCAGTGGTGGCCAAAAGAGAAAGTTAGATTTCCTGGAACTTGAGTTATAGGGTGATGTGGATGCTTGGGATTGAACCCAGTTCCTCTGGAAGAGCAGCCAGTGCTCTTGACCATTAAGCAACTCTCTGGCCCATGGACCCCCTTTAAAGCCACAATGTGTAAGACACTGTCAGTGTAGACCAGACCAAAATGCTGCTGTCAAAGACTGTGCTCTCTTGAGAAGGGGAAGGGTGCATGGCAAGAAATAAGCATGCCAGTTTGACCGCATTGAGGGTTTTTTTTCATTAAATAAATAGTATCTACTTATCAGCATACCCAAAAGGAGATTCAGAGTAACCAGGCTAGGGGTATAGCCCAGTGGCAAAGGAATTGTCTGGCATGCACAAGGCCTTGGCATCAATACACAGCACAACGAAACAAAAACTAACAAAAAAAGAATAAATTATCACTTTAGCCAGGTACCAGATATTTTCAAGGAAATTCAGATAACATCAAACCTTGCATAGCCCTCCCCTGCCTGATAACAACTCACTGAGTCTCCATCTGTAGAAGCAGTTCTCACCATTGATGGCATGAAAGGTACTTAATAAATATAGACACCCACCTAACTCAATGCAGTTACCCACAAAAAGTATCCTGATAATTCATCTGCCTCCATTTTCTTAGCAAACATCCCTGAGTGTGTACAGGGTAGTCAGTGTTAGCAATACACAGACTCACAAGGTAGATGCCTAGTTGTAAGGCTTCGGAGCATCTAGGCAAAGGAGAGCATAGCAAAAATAAATTAAAAACTAAACTTAGGCCTAGATTCTGAATCATCATTGCTATATACAGATGCCCCTGCTCTTTCTTCCAAATGAGTTCACCCTCTAAATTCCTGATGTAGAACCAGTAGAACATGCTGCATTCATGGCAGACACTTCTATTAATTTAAGTAAATAAAAGGTAAGCCCACTTGACTATTGCCTACCATACTGGACAGTATAGGTCTATAACAAAGAATGTTTCCAGGGACATATAAGCCTGAACTGGAGGTCCTAGAATGCAGCGGTCAATAAGAGAGTAGGGCTGTAGAGCCAAATCCTAGGTCTTTTGTGCTCTAAAAGTGCGCTTCTACAAGAGAGGAAAAGCAGGTCAGATCACAAGTTTTGAGAACAGATGCTAACAAGTGAAGAATGGATAGAAAAGGGGAGCACTTGTTATAAAAGGGTAACCACGGCTAAGACTGTGAGACTTCAAGCAGGGACCGTAGTTTAGCCTGTCTATAAGTAAATAAATAAATAACACATAAATAAATAAATAAATAAATAAATAAATAAATAAATAGCAGGCTGATGTGCAGGGCCATTCTCTTGATAAGCATTTGTTACTATCATCATAAAATGCCCCTGCTGTCACTGTTCTTTCTTTATATGGTGGCTTGGACATGTCTTCACTTGCTTAATGATTACTCAGTATTATCTCTGGCCTGTGGGAGAGGATCACTCACGTTTAGTGAGGGGAAGAAGAGAAGGAGGAAGGGCAACCTCTGGCTGGCATATGCGCCTATGTCCCTGAAGGTTATTTAGTGAGGACCACAGAGATAGCTGAGCAGGTAAAGGAACCTACCACCAAGCCTGATGACCTGAGTTCAATGGCTGAGACCCACATGCCTGCAAGTTGTCTCTGACTTCCACATGCACGTATGTATACACACACACACACACACACACACACACACACACACACACAATGTAATACAAAAATATCAAGTTGTTAAAGGAATCGAATGGAGATCAGAGATGCGTACATAGTGGGTACTTTACAAATCTTTTAACAGATTGTTTCAGTATGTTACAGCATAGAAAAGTAATTACAGCTCTCATTACAGTCCATTGGAAGTGGCCTTTAGCTTGGTATGTCTCAAGACTCCTTACAATGCCTAGATCCTGTCTAGGACCAACAAATTTGAAAACAGGCCTTCCTAGAGCTGTGTTCTGTGCTATACCTATTAACTTAATAGTCTTCATTGGTGGCTGGCATCGGTCATGCCAACATAATATTAAATTACACTTTATAATTTTGTTAATTTCATAGCAGGCTCTTTGAAGCACTGAATTTCGGGGAACTGCAGACTGGATAGCAACTATGACTTCTTTTGCCTATACACAATGATAATCAAGATTATCTAAACTCATTTACAGATTAATAGATATATTCATTGGGGTAAGCTAGCTTCTATTCCCAATAAGTCATAATATTTCAATGTTTTTACCAAATATAAATTCTTTTGTCATGGAACAAGCCAGAATGGGTTTCTTTTAGTAAGAAAACTTTTTTTTTCCATGTACTGATTTAGAACCCAGATAACTGCCATTTTGTAACTAAACCCATTGCATCATTTAAAACCTCAAAGGCTTGTTTGGACAACAAATGGATGAAAAGAAAACAGAAAAGATATGCTGGCTTCTTGGGAAATTCAACCGCTAACACTGTTCATCCCTTATTCCTAGACATGGGGTTTGGGTGCTAAGTCATCTTGAGCTACATTAAATGTGTGCAACGGGTGCTGGGAACTGTAGTCCTCAGCTATCCAGCTGAGCTATCCAGCTCTCTGGGCTGGCTGCACACTTTGCAAAGAAAAGAAACTCATTTCTCATGAGCAGCTATTCATCCTTGTCACAACCAATATTAGGCCTCTGCTGGAATTTGGAACTTGAACTGAGGAAGGCACCTAGCTCATGGCCCCAAATAAAAGCTACTTTTCTTGTACTCAGAGGAAGAATTAATCAAAGTGCCATTGAACTCAAATCTCCAAACAGAAAATCAAAGGGTGTGTTTCCAGCAAACATTTCAGGACACAGTGCCCTTCATGCCTCTCCTTGCCTTGCCCACATGTGCTGCCTGATTTTCCAGAATCTTCTCATGTAAATGTTAAATGGATTTCTGGTTGTCCCCATCTCTTGGATATTTAATGGATTGATTTTATTTGATTTTTTTCCAATTCTCTTCACAGCTATGCCCAACCACACGGTATGCCAGGAACATTTGATAGCTTAAGTCCTGTAGGGGAGAGACTTTAGCAGGTGTTAAATCAAAGACTCCTCCTTGGGATCTGAAATGGCAAAGTTGTGTGGATCAGAACACAGAGCAAATTTGAATATTTGTGATTTATGGCTTTATTTTTGTGTTGACAGCTGCAGCTTCAAACTTGGGTTTCCCTGATTGTGAAACAACACAGGATGCATGTTCCATTGTCTGCATCAGGAATTATGGGTTGTATTGATGGTATCAGAACAATGTTATATAATTATCTTGCCATGAAAAAAAAATGCAATATAAGTCCCATACTTCTCACTTGTTCATTAGAATGACCTGAACGACTAAATCAAAAGCATTGTCATACCAGACAATCCTTCCCTTAGAATTTCATGTTTGCTGCATGAGGAATTCAATTATCAATGGGGTTAATCATCTCTGCAATCAGATTATCCTAAAATATTTATTAATTTACAGCAAGTGTACATTATGGAAAACGACTAATGACTCTTCTGCTATCGCTCCATAAATAAAATAATCTACCCCTAGGCATGTTGGGAAGCACAAAAAATTATATATAATGTATAAAATAGAAAAGTACTTGGCACCATCTCAAACATACAGTAAGGACTTACACTACATGCTGCTGCTGGGCTTAAATTCAGATCGACAAAGAAATACCCAAATGGTTGGCAATGTATACATCAGTGAGGGTGCTTATGGTAGAGACTGTCATGTGAATCAAAGAACAGAGTGAGAAAAGTTTACCCTCCTCTAATGTGGGTAAGTGTCATCTAATTAGCCAAGGGCCAGAGAGAAAAAGCAGAGGAAAAACAAATAATCTCATATTTTTTATGGCCCATCTCTCTCCCTCTTCCCTCCCTTGTCCTTCATCCCCCTTCCTCCATTCATCTTCTGTGCTTAGACATCAGAGATCCTTAGGACTCAAGGACATATATGAACAGCCTGGCTCCCTCTCTGAAACCAGGTTCTCTTGCCTCTAACCTAGAACTGAGAACTACATCATCAGATTCAGGCTAAAGCAACCTCCACAGCTCTAAACTACATGAAGTCTTTGCTTGGGCTTCTCATCCTCCAAATTTCCTAAGACAACATCCCTAATTAGTCCCTTATACCTACTTATCTGTCTGTCCTTCTATCCATCTTCCTGGGTATTTTTTTCTTGAAATGTCTCATAAAATACCGTCTCATCTCATTAAAACACTTCATCATCATCATTATTATTGTTGTTGTTGTTGTTGTTGTTGTTGTTGTTATTCCCCCTATTAAAGAGCTAATAAATATTTCCACTGTGGTTTTCTTTTGTCTAAGTTATATGTGTGTGTGTGTGTGTGTGTGTGTGTGTGTGTGTGTGTGTGTGTGTGCCAGAAGGAGTGTCATATTCCTGTTGCTTTAGTTACAGATAACAGATAAATATAAGCTACTTGAGGTAGATTCTAGGACCCAAACTCGAGTCCTCTGGAAAAGCAGTATGTATCCTTAGCAGCTCAGCCATATCTCCAGTCCCTTCAACTTTCTTTTGAATAATATTTCCAAACCCGTCTCCATAAGCTGCATTGCCTCCAATCCCCAGGATTAAACCTATGATCTACTCTTGATCAAATACTCACACAGTGAATTAACAGTTCTGGGATAGGCAAGTAACAAGGAAGAGAGGAAAGAAGGAAGGAGGGAGGGAGAGAGGAAGGAGGGAGAGAGGAAGGAGGGAGGGAGGAAACTAGAAAGGGAGGGAGGACTGGGCAGAAATTTTTCTCAAATCAATAAGGAAAAGATCGCCACACATTTCTGTTATCTGTCCTTGGTAGGACAAAATAAAATTATAGCAATAAATTACCATCCTATCAGGAAGACCCACATGGATCGTTTGCCTCTGAAATCCACCCTGAGCTGCTACAACAGATGCATCTTAGAGGTTCACACAAAGTTTCTTCTCATCCACATTGTAATCCATGGGACTTTAGGGTGACCATCTGCCTTGTTGCTGTGATGTCTAGAATGTGGTCCCTATAGCTGTGAAGGAGGCTGTAAAAGTATATAGGATGCTTAAGCACACATCCCTCATATGCCCATGCTATTGTACATAGTCATGTGACCCAATGTAACCGCAAGGTGGGCTGGGAAACATAATCATCTTGCATGTCCAGAAAGAAGAAATGTCACTATAATGTGATCTCTGTCACATCTTTCTTTATTTACTTTTTTAGGTGCAGTGAACTTTATTGATCGTATTCAATAGAGTAGGGCTGCCTGGGCCCCTTCCATTATTCTGGGGTCTAGGATCAGAACCGTGAGGGGAGATGTTCAGTGTCAGGGGCTGAGTTGGAATAGAGAATCCTCAGCAGCCGAGGGCCTCTCTCTTGCTCTCATGTCCTGGCTGGGGTTGGGTGGTCCAGGGCTTCTTACTCCTTGGAGGCCATGTAGGTCATGAGGTCCACTCCCCTGTTGCTACAGCCAAATTCATTGTCATACCAGGAAATGAGCTTCACGAAGTTGTCATTGAGGGCAATGTCGGCCCCAGCATCAAAGGTGGAAGAGTGAGGGTTGCTGCTAAAGTACCAGGAGACAGCCTGGTCCTCAGTGTAGCCCAGAATGCCCTTTAGTGGGCCCTTAGATGCCTGCTTTACCACCTTTTTGATGTCATCATACTTGGCGGGTTTCTCCAGTAGGCATGTCAGATCCACGATGGGCACATTAGGGGTAGAAACATGGAAATCCACGCCAGTGAGCTTCCCATTCAGCTCTGGGATGACGATGCCCATAGCCTTGGCAGCACCAGTAGGCGCAGGGATGATATTCTGGGCAGCCCCACACCCATCACACCACATCTTTCCAGAGGGGTCATCTGGGTAGCAGTGATAGCAGGGACTGTGGTCAATAGTCCTTCCATGATCCCAAAGTTGTCATGGATGACCTTGGCCAGGGGGGCTCAGCAGTTGGTGGTGCAGGAAGCATTGATGACAATTTTGAGTGAAATGTCATACTTCTCGTGGTTTACAAACATGGGGGCATCAGCAGAAGGGGCAGAGATGATGACCCTTTTGGCCCCACCCTTCAAGAGGGCCCCTACCTTCTCCATGGTGGTGAAGACAGCAGTAGACTCCACAACATACTCTGCACCAGAATCACCCCATTGGATGTTAGCGGAGTCTCGCTCCTGGAAGATGGTAATGGACTTCCCATTGATGACAAGCTTCCCGTTCTCAGCCATGACCATGCCATTGAACTTGGCACGGGTAGAGTCATACAGGAAGAGGTAGACCATGTAGTGGAGGTCAATGAAAGGGTCATTGATGGCAACAATCTCCATTTTGCCAGATAAGAAACAAACCCTGGGAACCAGGCACCCAATAGGCCAAATCCATTTACTCTGACCTTCGTCATGGTGTCAAAGGACAAGGCTGGCACTGCATAAGAAGATGCAGCTGTCTCTGTCACATCTTTTATCTGTTATGTCTCATCTCTCAACTAGATAGTGATAAGCCTGGGTTTCTGAACCCAAATCTAGCATGGCAATCAATCTCTTCAGAATTGGCCTCACAGAGCCACCCAAACTACGGGATCCTGAGAGTCTACAGGGCTGTGTGGGGTTAGAATGTGAGGCTGAGGTGGGTTCTAGGTAGGCAACACCCCAGGATTAAACAGAAGACAGTCTACCAATGTAAAGTACTCAAATATGATGAGAGAAGCCAAATGCGGTTTCAAGGGATTTGTAGAAGTTAGGAGACTACTTGGAAGAAATTTCTGCCCTGTTAAAACAAAGCCAGGGAAACCTTTGTAGAGAACCAGAATTCTCTGTATAGACATACTCTTAAGACCCTGAGACATACAAGGCAGGCATCAGCTAACTCTGTTTCACAGGTGAGATTCAGAAGACTAAGGTCACATGGCCAAGGTTTCACAGTAAGTAAAAGCCTATGGTGTGTAACGTGAGGCTCATGAGTTGAATTGGTTATTTGTTTGCACATCTGATCAAGGTACCACAGAACTATGCCCAAAGCCTGAGGTGGGCTCTGAAACCAATCAGCCATCTCTAGTTTGTCTTCCCTCAGCAAATACAAGACCTAAAACTAACTGAAGAAATTGGGATTTCTTCTGTTCAGGGACTACATTCACAGAGCCTATCACCTTGGGCAACCACTTTCTCCCTCAGCCTCTCTCTCTCTCTCTCTCTCTCTCTCTCTCTCTCTCTCTCTCTCTCTCTCTCTCTCTCTATCTCTATCTCTCTATCTCTCTATCTCTCTATCTCTCTATCTCTCTATCTCTCTATCTCTCTATCTCTCTATTCTCTATCTCTCTATCTCCATAATTAGAAATGGTGTTTGTGGGGCCTAGAGAGATGGCTCAGAGGTTAAGAGCACTGACTGCTCTTCTAAAGGACATGAGTTCAATTCCCAGCAACCACAAGGTGGCTCACAACCATTATAGTGAGATTTGGTGCCCTGTACACAAAATAAATAAATAAATCTTAAAAAAAAAAAAAAAAGAAAAGAAAAGAAAAGAAAAGAAATGGTGTTTGTGCTTCACTATGCCTGGCTCCTAAGTGCTAGATAGAATATACTATCTCTGTGTCCTCTCTGCTTTCCCACTTACTCTCTGTTAGGATTCGTCATGGTGTGTCATAATGGCTCATTCATGCATCCCTGTGCCCCAGTTGACTGCGAATTTGGGAAAAGCAGAGACACTGCCTAACCGCAACTCGCAGATATCCCCCACAGCCTAGCACGGAGTCTATCAGATGGAAAGAACACAACAAATGCTTCTGAATCGATGAGTGAACAGGAGGTCATATTTAGCAGCATGAAAAGACTCAGCCCTCTCTTCTCATTCTCCATGAGTGCTGGTACCCCAAGAACCAAAAACCTCTGTAAACAGCATCCCCATGGCCTGTCCGTAGTTTACAGCAGGTGCTCAACACGCATACTGGAATACAAAGTTGGAAGAAACGTAGGTAGAGCTTCATATTATGCAGTAATTTTACAGCTAGACTTTATATCTAGACTACTTTTTAGGAAATGAGATTAAACCAATCACCTGAGTTATTTAATCCACCCAAAAGAAATCCTTAACCCTGCCTTGACAAGCCTTGCCTGGAACACTGACTAAAGTGGGGCAGAAGGAGGTGGCAATGAATCCTTCAGAGTTTGATACAAAGGGAGTATAGAGAGATGGCTCAGTGAGTAAAAGGTAATCTGAGTTCTAGCCTCCAAACTCACAAAGCCTAGATGAGGTGGCTCACATCTGTAATCACATCTCACTATAATGTGAGGTGCTGGGAAGTGGATACAGCTGTATTGCCCAGAAGCCCCAGGGCCAGCTAACCAGGGCAGAAACCATGAGAGACTCTGCCTTGTCAAGGTGAAAAGTGAGAACTAATTCCTCAAAGTTGTACTCTGGAGTTCACATACACACCATGACAGAAACATACCTGCCCTTTCACATAGACATAATCCCCAAACACACACATAGATAGATAGATAGATAGATAGATAGATAGATAGATAGACAGACAGATAACAGTCTTTTGTTAATGAAAATATACTTTTACATGCAGTCCAGCTCTGGACCCTCCTGGAACCCATAACCCCTAAGTTAGAAGCACCCTGGTAATTGCTTTGCAGCTGCTCAGATGCAAGAAATCCCACCCCCACCCAAGCGCCTGCTAAGTTAGTTAGCAATTCAGAATGACTTTTCAGAGAGCAATCCCTCAGTCTCCCATGATACTTGTCTGACAACCCCTTAATCTTGGCAGGAGCTGCATTAAACCAACCTGTCATCATCCGTCGCCGCACACAGTGGCAGCTCTCACAGAGACACACACACACACACTTAAGGAGAAACCAGACTCCTCAACCTCAGAAAAGAAATTACAGTTCAGAGGCCTGTTGCTCCACAATCAACCCACAGGAGCTGACAGGCAGGGCGTGCCAAGAGGCAACAGGCCAAATTCAGGCTTGAGGTGAGCCGCTTCTATCCTAGGAGCTGTGGGAATTGCCCAAAGGAATGTTCAGACAGTTACTACACCGATGGTACCTGAGGAAGGGAGGAAGGGAAGAAGAGAAAGAAGGAGGGAAGGAGCGTGTGAAGGAGGGAGGGGATGGGAGGGGAGGGGAGGGGAGGGGAGGGGAGGGGAGAGGAGGGGAGGGGAACAATAATATGTAAAGGGGCCAACAGAACTTGAAAATACAATTCCTTGGGAGGGTTGTTGTTACCATCGTTCTATAGAATAAGAACTACTCATTAGCTACATTGAAACTTTGTGACATCCTATGGCCAGGTGTGGTGGCGCACGCCTTTAATCCCAGCACTCGGGAGGCAGAGGCAGGTGGATCTTTGTGAGTTCAAAGCCAGCCTGGTCTACAAAGGGAGTCCAGGACAGCCAAAGCTACCCAGAGAAACCCTGTCTCTGAAAAACAAACGAGCAAAACAAAAACAAAACATAAAGTGAGACTATGTCTCCCAATTATTTTGAAAAGTCTAGGTAAAAAGACAGAGCTGGCTGATTGTGACCAAACCCTCCTTTGATGTTCATTCTTTTGTGCACTTCATAGTTTCCTTTGGCAGGTTTGTGTTCCTGTTAGGAAATCTCACGTTGCAGTCCTTCTACCACATGCTAAGCATTTTCAAAGTCATTTCTTCAAGGTCTTGGAACAACTCAATACACATATGAGAAAGTAATTCAACTCTGTTAGATAATTAGCAAACCTGGCCTCTATTCACTTGTCCATCTCCGGGGACAGTGACTGGCCCTACCCTTTGGCTCTGTATGTTTGGTCAGATGAATTACTTTAGTCATAAACAAATGAAGTTAGGAACATCTACCATTTCTATTTACACCCTGGTACCATGAGATGATATTCAGACAAGGCTTCTGCAAGATAAAAGATAGGTGGGGCAGAAATCTACTTATCCCAGGGACCCCAGACAATAAACCGATGACCCAAGGCCCATAGGTAAGGCCAGACAAGATCAGCAGACCTACTTAGCCAATACCAAATGATTCTTGACATTGAACAATAAATCATATTGTATTGCTTATGACTATTATATCTTTATGTTGCTGTGACAAACACAATGACCAAAAGCAATTTGTGGAGACTAAGGGTTTATTTGGCTTACACTTCCAGGTCACAGATCACTGGGAAGTCAGGAAAGGAATTAAAGGAGGAACTTGAAGCAGCAATCGTGTAGGAACAATGCTTAGCTAGCATTCTTACACAGCCCAGAAGCATCTGCTCAGCAAGAGTACTTCCTATAGTAGGCTGGGATCTCCCATATCAATCATCAATCAAGACATTCTCCAAAAGACATGCCCACAGGCCAATCTGAACTATGTAATTCCACAATTAAGTCTCCCTTCTCAGGTAACTCTAGGCTGTGTCAAGCTGACAGGTAAAGATAACCATTACCAGATTGTGAGAGTTTATGTGTTGCATTATAGCCATAGGTAACTGTCACATCATATGACACACAATATTCTAAATAGTCTATAATATAGATATAGGGGCCAAAGCCTCTATATCTATAAAAACAGGGGATCTTGGGAGATAGCTCAGTAAGTGAAGTGTTTGTCTCACAAACATTAGGACTTGTGTTCTGCTTCTCAGAACTCACATAAACACTGGATGAAAAGTTGCACACCTGTAATCCCGGAACTAGGGAAATGGGTGGAGACAGGATGATCCCTGTCCTTGCTGTCCAACTGGTCTACCCAAATCAGTGGGAGACTCGGCCTTGAAATATTACACAGAGAGAAATTGAAAAAAGAGCTCAACGCTGACCTCTGACCAACTTTGGCCCTCACATATATTTGTATACAAGTGCATATCCACAAGGAGAGAAAAGATAGAAATAGAAATAACATAGACCATATGAATTACTGTGAACTACAAATGACAACAGGACTGAAAACACTTATCAAAGTGCTTTTGCACATAGTCAACTTTAGGAGGCATTTTGTGCCAACATAAGCTCCACTATTACTATTCCAGTGGCTGCTGATTTTTCTTGTTGTCATGACACCATTTATTGCTCTAGTGTCTTACTCTTTCTACTCTATCTATGTGTGCTAGAGGCAGACGTGTCTAACAAAAGAACCATCTTCACATTTCTCTAGCCCTGCTCTAAAATGAGAGGTCTGGGCCTCGTTCCAAACCTTCAGTATCAGGACATTATACCAAGTGTCACACTCTACTAATTCACTGCCACCTTCTTCATGGGGCCACCTTAAAGACCCAAGGAGATAAGACTTCTCCATCCTTAAAAGACAGTCACAGAGTAAATGGCAGAGGTCATCCATGTCATTGTTATCACTACTTGACTAGTGATACACTAAAAGTGACTCTCACACGATGTGAAGCTCTTTAACCTCTTCAAGTGGTTTACATGGCCACTCTCCTGTGTGGTTTTCATAAACAGTTCTTCACCTCTTGGCTTAAGACACAAGCTCTGACAGAAGGGTAATTTTCCATAAGCGACATCCCGGGAACTTGTATATGCACTTGTATACAAATATATGTGAGGGCCAAAGTTGGTCATAGGTCAGTGTTGAGCTCTTTTTTTTCAATTTCGCTCCATTTAATATTTTAAGGCCGAGTCTCCCACTGATTTGGGTAGACCAGTTGGACAGCAAGGACAGGGATCATCCTGTCTCCACCCATTTCCCTAGTTCCGGGATTACAGGTGTGCAACTTTTCATCCAGTGTTTTATTTCAGACACCCTCGTGTTCTTCTCTTCCTACCAAATCTGCCAGCTCTCTCTAGCTATAGCTGTCTGGGAAAGAATTGACACATGGGGAATGTAGTCATCTGGTACATCAAAACCTAGATATCAAGGTGAGAGTGAATACACTGCACAGTGACCCACATCAGAGGTTCCTGCAGGCTTCCCCTATCACCTCCTTCCCGGTGACTCACGTGATCTACTGTGTCTTTACAGCATGCCATAAGCTATGCAAGAGGGTAAGACATGGGAGATCTGTCTGGTGAAGCATTAGCACACAAACCCTTCACAAGAGAGTTTCAATCTTGTTCTGCCCCCTAGTAGCTTGGACAAGCACTTAATCTAGACTAGACAATCTGGACAGTACTCACATTTTGGACAAGCATTGTATCATGGGAAGATGGCCTGTTAACTGAAGAATGTCTGGTAGCAGTCCTGGCCTCTATCTTCATGTCAGCAGCACTTCTGACTTTGTCCATCATCCCTTGGGAAGGAGTGGGCAATATGTCTCCCAGTTAAAAACCACTGACTTTACAACCCCTCCAGGCATTGATGCCCTCAGCTACGGAGACCATGATACAAAACCCTGTCCTATCATGCTCCAAGGACCAAAAACAATGATCATGTGCTGGGATGACATAGGCCTGTTGCACACACAATAAATGTTATCTGGTGCTAGCAGATGCCCGTTGAGGAATAGAGCTCTTTCGAGAACTCATGAGCTTTGCAAATTTCAAAGTGAAAAGTATTCAACCCAGCAAAGACATATCAGAGATCGATTCCTATACTTATTTTGCAGGGTGTGCTGGCAATTAAATGGTGAATAGAATTCTGGCCCACTTTAAGGAAGCACCCTCTCTAGTGAGAAGCTTGCAGCTATTCCTGAAGCACAGGCTAGCTTTTCCACTTTTTCCACTTACAGTAACAACTTATGAAAGTCTGTTTTACTTTGTTTAGCCATTGTTGCTTCATCACTGGAAGGAAAGTAATAAAAAAGAATTTTAAATCCCTAAGAGGGGTTGAGTTATAGTGTTCACGTGCCTGGAAGCTTCCTAGCTTTGCAAGGCCTTGGGTTTGGCCCGAGCACAAGAAAGAAAGAAAAAAAGACCCTAAGAGACTCAGTTCTTAAGCAATGAATATCCTGTCTTCCAATAGCACCCAGGCCTCCCATTTGCCTGTCTGATTCCTCTCCTCGCCAGACTGCCTGCAGCACAGAGAATAAGTCCCTAGCACGCCCCAAGGAGAAGAAATTCTTCCTCCCATTGATCTTCAACAACCATCATGGAGAAGGTGGCTAAGGATCTAAGCCCTAGGGTCCTAAGGACTTGGGCTCTTGGCCCTGCCACATCACCTCGCTTCTCATTCATCAGTTCATTTGCCTTTATGATGTGGATAACAATGGTGCCTTTCATAGGGTTCACATAAGGATGAAATGAGACCACTCATGTAAGCCCAGCACAGAAGCAGCACTCAATGCTCCGTCACCATAGCGATGGAGGTGTTGGGAAGGGCAAGGCAGATGCTGACCAGGAAGATGGTAAGGCAAATGTAGATACGGCTCTCAGCAACCTGAGCCAATGGCCTCTGGAGATCTGGTGAGAGAGCCCGGAATGCCATCCACCTCCAGAACACTGTGAGGCATGAAGGGGAAAACCTGCTCCCCAGGCCAGCCCCTGCTAGCTCAACTGGACCAGCTTTTCCCAGGCTCTGGCCAAAAGACTCAAACATGCTCCTGTATATTTATATGGACAAGAGAAAGAGGGGGGAAAAAAACACGTTACTTCTAGTCAGAGAAATTTCCTGCCTCCACCGCCCAGCTGGATAGCAGGAGTTGTAACGGAAAACAGCCGCACAATTAGCTGGAGTTCTGTAGCTGTCTGCAGCAGACTGCTTACACCGATGTCTCGATAGGTGGTCCCCCAGTTCATCAGTTCATAAATAAGTAATTTGAAATGTGTTCCTGGGGGAAATTTTCCTCCTGCTCTCCCCCAACAGACTGTACTCATCAGTTTTCCCATTCTCCAGGTAGCTGCTGTCCTCATTTATAATGGCCAGAGGAACTGCGCTGTTCTAATTCCTGCTTCATTACATTGTCTAATGCGAGTTTCGCCAGCCTCACACTCCACATTTCCTTATATTGATAAGAAAAAGAAAAGCCTTGCATATATTATTTATTAGCGCTTTGGAACTAGCTTTGCTACAAGTTTAGATGGAATATTTTTACATACAAAGCAGGACAGGCAAGTTGAAGTCTGGACAGGGGTTTGGAAATGGAGTTTACCGGATCCCAGGGAACGCATTCACAAACACTGGACAGGTGCATGCGTGCAGCACCCAAATCGTGCACAGCTCAACCCTCACCAGACTATTTGCCCTCTCTTCCCCTCCATTCCTGCCCCTCACCATATGTTTTGCCCAGAAAAATGTTTGGGACACATTTTGATGCATTTATCCCAAGCCTAGATTTTTTTTTCCCACTCGAGAAAATGAACAACCAGCTCAAAAGCACCTGGTGATTTCAGAATAGCAGGGTCCCCCACTGGCGAAGCTAATGGAGTCACTAATTTGCCTGGCCAATAAAACCAATGACTTCTATACTAAAAGCCTTTGAGTGAAGCCTCCGGGGCTTGCTCTGGGGTAATGGAAGGGGGGTAGTTTCCTCTTAGCCAATAACCTAATTATTTTTTAAAGCACTAACTGTACCTTTCATTATAATAATGCACATAATTGATTTTGCTGATGATGTCTTTCATAAAAATCTATCAGTCACCATGAACTATATTTACTCCTTTTCGTTGTTTTTATGATTATTTAGCTTTGGAGCCCCATAATAGGTAATTAATAAAATATGTTAATCTGAGAGCCATTTGCCTCATGAGCTCTCTAGGAATTCTTTTTCATTCCATTCTAGAAAGCTTTTGTGGAAGGAAACACTTTCCAAGCAAAATCTTGGCACAAATCGAAAGTTACATTAGGGTTCATTTGTTTATTTTCTTTGCCTATAAACAAGCCTGAGACATTCATCAAAAGAATTCAAAAAATGAACATCATGTTAAAGCCATTTTTCAGGTCTGGCAAGAAGTGACACCTTTATCCCCAAAGACAGCCTTTAACTAGGTCATTGATGTCAGTGACCAGCCAGTCATCGGAGGATTCTATAAAGAAAGGATCACAGAAAATGAGTGTAGTTGTGAATCGCAAAGAGAAAAGAAAAAAGAAAAATGAAACACACGTATCTGAATATTCAAGTTAACATCCTCAAGTAAAATAAAAGATGCAACATTTGTCTTTCTGGGTCTGGGTTATCTTACTCAATGTAATTGTTTCCAGCTCCATCCATTTCCTGGCAAATTTTATAATTTTGTTTTTTGTAGTAACTGAATAATATTCCATTGTGCAAATATGCAACATTCTTGCTATCCATTCATCTGTTGATAGATATCCTGGCTACTGTGAACAGGAAGACAAAAGCATGGAAGAGTAAATATCTCTGTAACAAGATGTACTTTCATTGGGGTTTATACCCAAGAGTAGTACAGCTAGGTCCCCGAGTTGATCCATGTCTAGCTTTTTAAAGAACAGCCACACTAAATTCTGTAGTGGTTGCACCAGTTCGCATTCTCACCAGCAGTTAATAAATGTATCCCTTTGCCACACCCATACCATCATTTGTCAATAAGCAGATAATAAGTGACTTTGGGATGTCCAGCCCTAAATTTAACATCTATACCACATCCCTACCCCCCAAGGCATAAGAATCAATGTGAAAGAGGGGGCAGGAAGACTGTAAGAGCCAGAGGCTATGGGTGACTACAAGGAAACACTATTTTGCTGGACACAACAAGCACACAGACAAACTCAGAGCAGTTGTGACAGTGTGTACAAGATCTGCACAAGCCCAAGCCAGACAAAAGCCCAACATAGAGGGGGAAGGTATGTACAGAGTCCACCCCTTACTATAGAGCTATTGGTATAGCTTCTGGGAGTGGGGGAGCTAATTTTTATTATGGCTCCTGGTAGGTTGGACAAACTCTAGCAGATGGCCACCCATCCAGGAGCATACACAGAATTAGCTGGACTCAGTGTGTTTTTACACAATGAATTAGGACATAAGTTGGGCAGAAGTAGAATTGAAAGTGGATCTGGGAATAAATGGGGAGGGGATGAATGTGATCAAAATACAATGTATAGAATTCTCAAAGAATTAGTAAAAATACTTTTCTCTAAAATGAAAGGGGTGACAGAAGACGAAAGAAAGGAAACCAATCAGTCTTACATTAGCAGTGACTTCCAGACCAGAACCCACAATATGGTAAACTAACTCTAGACATGATCTCTCCAATACAAAAATAATTCACCCCTATCTGTTAATGGGGTAGAAAACCCAGGTTTTGCCTTAAATATTGGTCAGACAAGGATATGGAGGTGTACAGAAAAGGGGAGTGCTCATGGCTGAGGCACAGCATAGATGATCATTGGCACCTAGGCCATGGTGGCATTAATCATGGCATTTTTTTCTCTCCATATTATGCATTCTTCTATCAGAGAGAGAGGGGGGGGGAATATGTGTGTAGAGCCCAGAAGCAGCATCCGGTGTCTTCTTCTATTGTTCTCCACTTTATTTTTTGAGATAGGATCTCTCACTGGACCTGGGGTACCATTTTAGCTAGATAAGATGACCAGTAAGTTGGAGGGATCCTCCTATCTCTGTCTTACCCCACTTCCATCACTCGGATACAGACATGCATCACCATGCCAAGTTTTCACTCGGTGCTGAAGACCCAAACTCAGATCCTCATGATTATACAACAAGGACTTTTCCTCCTGGAACCATCCCTCCAGATCATCTTTCATTCCGCAATGTTTATTTTTATTATATGTAACTATGTATCTGCGGTGGGCACAGAGACATGTGCACAAGAGCGCCAGTGCCTGCAGCCAGCCAGAGGTGTCAGAGCTCTCTACAACTGAAATTAAGTAGTTGGTAGTTGTTAGCTGCCAGAACTGGGGTCTGGTCTTCTACAAAAGCAGAACATACTTTTGCCCATTGAGCCAGCTCCCCAGCTCCCATCTCTCATTCTTGAGATAGAGGCTGACAGTAGTAGACAGTGCTCGGCTCCTGAAGAGAACTGATAAAGGCGCATCTGTGATGAAAGAACACGGAGCTTGCAGCAAGGTTTCTCAAACACTATTGACACCTGGGCAAAGGTACTTCTTGGTGGCAGGATGCTATATATACCATACTCAGTTAGAAAGCATCCTTGCGTCTGGCCACTGGGTAACAACAGCAGCTAACCGTACCTCAGATTGAATGGCCAAAGCGTACTCTAGGTATTACCAAATATCCTCCAGATGACAGGATAGGTAAGGTGCGGTAACCAATGCCTCTGGCACAGGACACTTAATTCAGTACTACAGCGACCTTTCTGAGAGTCAGCTGTCAGAGCAGATGAAAAACCCATCCAGGGAAAGAAAGGAGTAAGGCGCTGGCCGATCAATTCCTCCAACTCTCCTCGCCATCACAGAGCGTAACACCAGACTTCACTTTCAGTCACTTGGAGGAATTTTGCTCCAGATGTAGCCTTCGTCTCACAGTATCTTCAAAGGCTAAATTGATGAAGAAAGATGAAAACAAGCTGGCAGACCCTCATGTGCAGTCCAAAGCTCGGGCTCCTGGAGAAAGACATCAAGCCCAAACCAAAAGGGCCACTAATACAAAACAATGCGAGTGTCTTGGAGTAGATACTACGCATGTGCAGATAGCTATAGCTATATACATAGACGCAAGCTTCTGAAAGATAAGCAAAGGAAAACTACAATAAAACTCCTTATGGATTAGAGAACAGTCAGATGCTGTAGAGACCACACCCCTAAAGGGTAAAATATGAGCCTCTCCAAATCTCATAGCAGATGCACTCTTTTTCACGCTTGTCACGTGGCTCCCCCTGAAAATTTAGATCCCAGGTTGTCCTGGTGCAGATTATTTAAGTATAGGTTAAGATTTGCATAGAGTGGCATCTTTTACATGTTATTAAGAGGCTCCTCCATGAGCTGAATATGGGCTGTGTGGAATGCCCTTATTACAGCCTCTCATTTAGAAAACAGAAGCCTGCCAATTTTATTGATCATTTGATTGCCTCGCTCTGTGTGTGTGTGGGGGGGGGGGGGAAGAAAACCAAACCTCCATTTATGTACATACTCATCTACACATGCACCCCCCCTTATTTCATCAAAACCATACCACACAAAAATACCCCAAGACGAAAACACACATTCGCTCAAAAAAAAAAAAAAAAATAAGTATGCAGTGCTCAAGTGCACAAACTGGATTTCCCAGATAAGGAAAGCATATGCCTGAGGCAACAGTAAAAACAGGACACCAGGAAGAAAAAATAAAACAGCAAGTCGAATATGCTATCTGTACAACATCAGCAGAGTCATCATGGGGGGGGGGGGGGGGAAATCTACTCTTTATTCTGATCGCTTACGTCTGTATCCTCACTTTGCATTGCTTTTATTCCCAACTACCTACATGAAAAAACCAGGGAGACAGGTAAAAGTTTGGAGTTATTCAGATCTTTGAAATCTTAATGAAGCCCTGAAGCTCACCCAAACATTGACATCCAAATGATAAACTATAGAAAGGTCTGCGTGTGACTACGCAGCAGGACATCAAGGAGAGGAGGTGGCTTTGCTTTGGAAAGCATGAGCCCTGGACTCTAACCCTAGTGGTCCACTTCCTTCCCAAAGATAACTTGTTCAAATCTGCTATGCAAATGTTTTTAATTGGATACTAGGATTAATAGGATGGCCAACAGCGTTCACTTTAGCTCTGACTGTCTATAGACCCCGCCCTTTGCCTAACGAAGACCTTTCCCATAAAATTGTCCCTTCACAAGCCTCCCAAGCCTCCCCCAGCTTCCTCATTGCTCTGCCTGCTCTCTCTCTCTCTCTCTCTCTCTCTCTCTCTCTCTCTCTCTCTCTCTCTCTCTCTCTCTCTCTCTCTCTCACTGCCTGCATATCCCATGCACAGCTCGCTCCCCACCCCCTACCGCTCACTCTGCAGGTAGTACAGGAGAAGAGTACAGTGGGAAAAGACAGGCATATTGAAGGGGTTTCTTTGCCCCAGGACCCCTTTATCTGAAGTTGTCCACAAAAGCGGAAATGAGTTGATTTGCATTTTCCCACTGAAGCAAGCAGCGCAGCTGAGGAGTGCTCTCAGTCCCAAATGCCATCTTCTCTAGTTTGCCCTGAGGCTTTCTCCGGGGCTGGAACAGCTCTGAAAACACCTGTATGCTGCCCATTTAAATATATGCTTCAGACAAATCTTTGGGGGAGTTTCAAAGGGAAAAGACTAATGCTTTCCCTCCCTGGCATACATTATCCTTCCTCTGAATGCTAAAGGCAGATATTAACTCTCTCTAGACAAGTTTTTCTCCAGGCAGGATGCCACACCTACTCGCTGTGTTAATGGTCTGGCAATTAACAGATTTCTCCAGAGCTCATCCATTTATTCTGTAAGTATTTACTGACCCTGAGGAGAAACCACTGTGCTGGCACCATGTCTCAGTCCAAGCCACAAGCAAACACCCTATGTTCAAACATTATTTCCTCACAGATCTAGAGGTTGAAAGGCCCAGGATCAAGGCACTGGTACCGGATAAAAGAGCCCCTGCTTTTCCCATCCCATAGCAGAAGGCAGAAGGGCAAGAGTGGATAAGAGTGAGCAAAGAACTCTACAGAAACAACTGTGGAAAGATCTTGCTTTTAAGCTTATCACAGCTTCACTCGGGAGGCAATGTGCCTAGAAGCACACAGAGATGCTAGGATGCTCATTGAAGAGGTATTTATAGTCAGAGCTTAGACACCATGCCCAGATGTGCACAGATGTTACCTGGAGGGGCTCTCACAGCATCAGAAAGATTAGCTTAGAGAGCTTTCTGGATTCTTTGAATGGACAGTTCTACGCACTCCCTGGCTTCCTCCTCTGTTTACATATCTGAGCTTGCAGCACTGGCTGCGCAGCACAATCTCGTAACTTTAGTAACTTCCATGAACAACACTGGAGAGCGGAAAGATACCATCACATGCCACCACCATCTGCCATCTTGGTGGATTCTCCACCTCAGCCTCACACCCTGCTAGTTCTCAAAAGTCCACCTTTCTAGGGGAACGCCACCACCACCACCATACTGAGCACATTTCTTTGTGCAGCATAAGCTGCACACCCACCTCACCCTCCTTTCCTAGGAAGCACCTCCAGCAAACCAGTCTTCCTTGCTTGGTATCCCAGAAACTGGAGGAGTAAGTTTTCTCCATTCTTTTACTCAAATAACTCCTGAGCAGCTGGCAAGAGGGTAGAACTCACACTAGTAGGCCTGCCCTAGGGACAACAAATAACTACATTAAATGAGTATATTTGTTAAAGGAGAAATTAGAAAAGAGCAATGGAGGGGTGGGAAAGACGACTGTCATAAATAATCCTAAGAAAGGCTTTCCCCCAAAAGAATAAAGATGCTGTCCATAGGTAGGTAGATAGCAAGTAGCTCCTGGATGAGTAGACTTAGCCCTGTCACATGCATGACATTCATCTGCATATACTTCTCTCTCATCCATATGATATACAGAACAGCATACATTAGGTAATTCAGAAAGGATAGGCATGTATTTCATCACTGTTCTAGAGACTAGGAAGTCCAAGATTTATGCTCTGGTATCAGATGAGAGCCTGGCATCATTCCATGATGGAAGACAGGAACACATATGAGTGGGTAAGTGAGAGCCAAGAGCCAAATTCAGCCCTTTGTAAGGAGGGCCCCCTCATGGCAGCAGCATTTATCTGCCAGTGCAGGCAGATGCAGACGCCACCTAAGCTGCTCCTTTCAGAGAGGCCCGGCCTCCCAGCATAGCCATGCTCCTCTGCAAGTTTCATCAATGAACCTCAGACCACCCTCTAAGCCCAGGGCAGCTTCTTGTCTTTTCTTGCTCATGCAGCTGACCTACAGGTGCTCTCTCCCCTCTGGGAGCTGAGACTAGACACAGCACCCTGTTTCCTTTGGCCTGTAGAATGCTGAGAATTTTGGTTTTCCTTTGTTTTCAGCTGGACGGAGTGATCAGCATTTCTTAGCTGAGAAATTTCACACATCCAGGGAAATCAAAGGCCTCTCAACCCTGCTCCCAGCACTGACCAGTAACAGTTGTTGGGGATTTTACTATTTTGGGGGCCTGAATGCACAGTCCCCTTATTGCCACTGCCTCACTTACTGCCATCTCTTCACAGAGATGAGGAGCCTGGCTACCTCATCTCTGTCCAGGCCATGGACCCTAAAGCTCTTCGAACTTAGAACTCTGACTCCACAGCCATCTGTCTGATCTGGGTCAAAACAACATCAACAATAACAAAAGCCAACCTCGGGTACAGATATGCACATATACATACACACACACACACACACACACACACACACACACACACACACACACCCTCCTCATTTTCTCTCTCAAGATCAACCAAATACTCAACGTCATTGTCGTCTAATATTTCAAATGTCTGCTGAAAGAAAAATACTTTCTGAAAGTAAAAACAAAACAAGCCCACTGCTTTGGAAGCAAACACGACTGAAGCAAATGCCAAGGCTTAGGAAGACAGACACTGCGTGTCGTGTCATTGAGTGAGGGCACATTGCGGGACAGGTACGAAACAAAAGGCAAGAAAGCAAAGGAGAGACCCTGTCACCTCAGCAAGGACCTGTTTTGTCACATCATCCAAGTCACAGCCAGGTAGACAGCAGACGGTAGAGACTGCTTCCTCAACTCGCTCCGTTCTCATGCTACTCCTGTCCCCACTGCGAGTTCAGGGAAACGGAGAACAAAGTGTCTCCTTCTAAACGACATGACACGAAGCTGGCCTCTCTGTGAGTCCCATTTTCTGTATCGTTTTAATTAGGAAAGGCGAGAAAGTTTCCACCGTGCCCCCTTTCCCCTGTGTCCTAGGTGAGGGTTTCATGAATTTTGACAGAGGCACCTTCCTTCCCTCCTAAGCATTCTTCTAATCCCCAGATAATACCCACCCACCCCCCATTCCTCCCACATTAGCTAACACACAACTTTCTTCCTCTCACCCTCCCTCAGCCCACACTTCTCTCCAAAATGTATAGCATAATTGTGAAGGCTAATTATCAAATAATGCTTAAACCTCTGGGAGTAAGATGGGGGTGGTGGTGGAGGGGTTCTAGGAATGTTTTAAAAGTTCTCAGGCTGTAAAAATAAACATGATTAGTTGAAACAAAACTGCCTGCTGCAGTCTCAAAACCAAAATGAGTTTTATACACACATACACACACACACACACACACACACACACACACACACACACAAATTAAATATATATATACAAACACACATGTATGTAATAACTTATGCATATATAGAAATCAAATGTATCATTTTTAATAGGTCACAGGAGTTCGCTGGCAAACTTCTTAAAGAAAGAAACAAGTTGATGTCAACCCTTGTTTTTGTGAACCTGGGAGATCCGCCAGGGATTCAACCGCAGAGGGGATCCTTCAAGGAGCTCAGAGAAGAGAGAGATGGGGACTGCCTCCACAGACTGAGAAGAGAGCCAACATGACTGACGCCTTTCTCCTCCTGCTTCAAATGTGAACAAACCGGGCAGCACACACGGAGTCTTTATCGCGGAAAGGGACAGGATCACAGCAGTGGGCCTCACACACAAATGTCACACTCTATAAACTGCTGCATGGCTGTCCTTCACACTGTGGTAAGCAGAGGTAGAGAGCCTGCCTGGCCTCCCCCTCCACTCCAGGCAGAGGCACTGGTTTTTCTGCCCATGTCCTCAGAGAGGAAGAAACAGCAGCCATGGATGCACCTGGGTGTTGCGGCCAAGTCCTCAGCTGTGATGCGTGAAGACGTTAAAAATAGCACTGTGGCTGGTCCGATTTCAACTGTCCTGGGACTCTGAGCTGTTATAGAGCAGAAGGGGCTAGCAAGGAGGGGGTGGGGGAGACGCAGAGAAACATGCATGATAATGCCTAGCTTATTAGCCACAGGAAAAAAATGCTGCAAGGCAGAAATAATGGCTTCTAGCTCTTTCTTTGGTAGAAGCCAAGCTGAGGATGCTATTTGCTTAATGAGGCCTCTTCACAGGAGGCAAAGAGCTGCCATGAACCCTGAACCAGGAAACCTGGAAGGTTCACACTAAGATTCAGGCCTCAGCCGGGTATTCCATAAGGACCAGTTGTCTACTCAATGCTGTGGAGACCATGGTATCTGGGACCCTCAGGGAACCTCCCTTCTAACTGGAGAATAAGTTTCAATGGTTCTCTTCACTGCATCTACTGAGCCCTCTGGCTTCTGTAGCAGGGCCCAAGTATGAGTAGAGAAGGCTGAGCAAGAGACAATCAGAGCTGGACAAAAATCTGTGGGGCTCTTCTTCTTATTCCCCAAACTATTAAGCTAGACCAAGGTCAGCGAGCATTGAGACCCCAGCCATTTCTTCACTGGCACTCCTTCCAGGGATGTGAGGCTATGCCATCTCGATGAGACAGTGACCACAAAAGGTTACCAGATTCCGGATGGCCATAGAACAATAGCACATCTGCCCACACCAGTTTTTGTTGTCCCTTTTCTCTGTGCTGGAAATTATACCCAGGCCTCGTGCATGCTAAGCATGTACTCTGCCACTCAGCGCCATGCCTGGTCACCTATGTTTCTCCTCCTAGTAGAAGGTGGGACTGGAAGGGTTTTCTTACAGTTAAGAAGCAAACACAAGTGCAAAGCAGAAAAATTAAACAGATGTGTAAGACAAAACAGCTTTCTTCAAAGAAATTGCAACATCCGTGACCCTGTCCGGAGTGACAGCCCTCCCACATCCCAAAACATCATTTTGCTTCCCTCACTTTTAAGTATTATTGTTATTTTTGTAAAAAGGAATGCATGTATGAGGTAAGCTAAATAGTGTTCCCCTACTAAATCCCACATAGCCTGTGCACCCTATCTGAGATGACTTGATAGATATATGTGGCTCAATTAGGAATATGAGCTTATTATGTTGGACTGTCTAGGTAGGGTGGGGGTTATCAGGGCCATATCGAGAAAGGAAAGCAGGTGTATATTTGACTCCGGAGAGAATGTGTTGTGAAGATGGAGGCAGAGTACGGAGTGACGTAATGCAAAACAGGAAGACAGAGCTATAAACAATGCAGTACAGAGGCCACTAACAGCGGCACAGGCCCGGGAGGTAAGTTCTCTCTGCAGAAGCTCAACAGGAAACATGCTTAATTTTGACTAGCCTCAGTGAGCCTACGTCTATGGTTTAGATATTTGAGCATGTTTCCTCCCAAAGGTTCATAGATGCTTGGTCCTATTATAATTATACTCAGGTATTAAGAAGTAGGGATTAGAAGAAGGTGGTGAGTATTAGATCATGGGGAACTACCCATGGAAGAGATGAACACAGGTCTCCTGAGTTAAGTTAGTTCCTGAAAGAACATACGGTTAGAATGCAGCCAAGTCCCATGCTTGGTCCTCTCTGTGTGAAATAATCCTCCTTTCTGCTTCTCTGACACATTGTGGTTTGTCCAGGACATCATATTATTTTGATTTCTAGTCGCCAAATCATAAACCAAATAAGCTTCTGTATAAAGTGCCCAGAGGCATGTATTTTGTTATAGAAACAGAAATAGACTAAGACATCATTGTGAACTGCTGATCCATGGAACCAGAAGGAAATAAATCGGTATGGTTTTCAAAGACTAAATCTGTGTGGGAACTCATCATCATGATATCCTGACTTCACTCAGGTAATTGTAATTGAGAGAGAGAGAGAGAGAGAGAGAGAGAGAGAGAGAGAGAGAGAGAGAGAGAAAAGAAGAAGAAGAAGAAGAAGAAGAAGAAGAAGAAGAAGAAGAAGAAGAAAGAAAGAAAGAAAGAAAGAAAAGAAAAATCCTCAGGGGGTTTCAGGGGACAGGTTTAATGGAGAAAGAGTTTATTTAGTTTACAACTCCAGATTATACATCCATCACTGTAGTCAAGGAAATAACTTGAAACAACCACAGTCACATCCATAGTCAAGAGCAGAGAAAGAAGCAATGCATGCATTACTTCAGCTCCTCTTTACCATGTCTACAACTGAGAGCCCCAGCTCATGGAATTGTGCCACCCACAGCAGGCAGATTTCCTTACCTTAAATAGCTCAATCAAGGCAATCCCTCACAGATGTGCCATCGACCAACCTAATCTAGATAATCTCCATTGAGACTCTTCTCCCAGGTGGTTCTCCAATGTGTTGAGGTGGCAGTTGAACCTAACCGTCACAATTATTTGCTTTACTACCAACAGGAAACAAATAATTTCATAAATAAGAGTCCAGGCAACAGCAGGAAACAGCAGCTTCATGCTGTGGTTATGAATGATTTTACTTTGAGCCACAAAGAACACGGGGTGTTTTCAGGAAATTATTTTATCTCCTCACCATTACAAATTATTCTATTAAGCTATGAAACACTCTTCTCTCAGACTACCTACTGTGTATTTGTTCATAGGATGTTCTCCTCATATAATCCCTACATTAAGTTCTATGGCAAAACAAATAAGTGGAATCTCCCTAAGTTCATAAACATATTAATAATCTCTGTCTTCCCAACAAACTTTAGTAATTAGAAGATACAAAGAATGGGTCTCTCGCCTACTAAGACTGAGAGGCTGGAAAGCTGGCTCAGCAGCTAAGAACGTGTATTCCTCCTTCCAGGGGACCTAAGTTCAGGTCCCAGCACCCACTTCAAGGAGCTCACAACCACCAGTAACTCCACTTCTATGGGATTCAACACCCTCTTCTGGCCTCCAAGGGTACTGCACCCACATGCACATGCACACATATACACTAGTGTACACATACACACATACACACACACACACACACACACACACACACACTTAAAAATAAAAATTAAATCTTAAAAAAAGAAAGTAATTGCATTCAGTGCTAACAGACTTATGACCATGGAACAGTGACAGCACATATCTCCTATATGCCTGCAGTGGGTAAGTGAATGCATACTGTCCATTATGGTGAGTATAGCTCACCTCTTCCCATGCTCCAGAATGAAACAAAAAAATAATACTGTAAAACATATTGCCCATCACCACTCCAAAAAATAAGTCAGTTGTAATAGGTATGTATTTGCCAAGAACTCTGATAAATTACTTTTTAAAGCCACTCTGAACTTACATTAAAGAGAAGATGCATAAAGAAAATCCAATAGACAGCTAACAAGAAACCCTGGAGATGAAAACAATGAGCAGACAGAATCTGAAGGGAATCGAGAAAATATTGAGACCTATAACATAAATGTCTCCTGGTACAAAAAAAAATTATTTGAACTATAATTGAAAGACCACACCATGTACCGGTGCATTCTGACACAGAATATGTAAAACCAAGACTTAATCTTGGAAAAAATGTATTTGAAAGAGAAAGGAAAGGAATTTGGAATGCTGAGCAAAAGAACCATATAACTTATGAAAGAAATTAAATTAGACTGCCCTGAATGATTTTTGACAGTAAGGCTGGGTGCCAGAAGTTAGAGTCACATATGCAAGCTATTCAGAGAATGAAACTTACAAATCATTAATGCCAGCCCAAGCCCTCAAGAACACTGCTCTTACGAAAAACCCTTCCCCAGGAAGAGAGCAGGGACTGCATGCAGATATTAGGCATTTGGCTGGGGAGGTGGCTCAGTGGGCAAAGGGCTTGCCACACAAGCCTGACAACCTGAATTCAGATTTCAGACCCCCAAGTAAAGGCTGAATGCAGTACTGCACTCATCTATAAACCCAACATGTACATACAGCCAAATGGAAAGTGGAAACCAGAAACTCCTGGGCCAACGAACAGTCTCAAGTGAGGTACAAGGTGAGGACTGATACCTCACGCCGTCCTCTGACCCTCACATATGGGCCTTGGTATGTATACACAAATACGCCCCCTCACACAATAAATATATAGTTACTTAAAAATCAAAGACTGAAGACTAAAAGAGAGTCTCATCTGAAAGTGCTGTATTATTTAAAATGCAAGTACATTTCAGCTATAAAAATGAGATGATTGGAATATGCAAAATAAGCTTTTAGTAACAATGATGTCTCTGACAGTTCTAGAATTATTCCTCTGATATTGTGTTTATAGAGTAGTGGAAAGTACGTTCGCAGGCTCTCAATGAAAGAACAAATCTTCTGAAGTAGACCAGAAGGTACCAAAGAACCCGCTGCAGACCTAACTCTTAACTGGAAATATCAATACAAACCCATGACATATTTGCATATTCTACTTCTTTCCATGAAGATGGCCAGGAAACAAAGGCCAGGCCAATGGCAGTGAGCATCTTCTCTCATCAGATGTAGTCTTCAAATGTCTGTCTTCTTGAGTGACCCAAGGTTTCCTGTGCCAGCTCCAGCCTGTGGTAGGAAGTGCCTGCAATGGGCTTTGAAGTCAGAAGAATCTCCCCAAAGCTACTAAGTTCACGTCAAGGAAGCATAGAGAAGGATCTTCATGAGGCTTCCATTGGCCAAAGATGAAAGCTTTAGAATAGACTAAATTCTACTAAGACTTCACACAGCATCACCAAACAAGAAGTAGACAGATTCTGAATAAATGATCCATTCGTTATTTTGAAACTAGGGAAGTAAAAATGTATCCTGCTTATCCTATATGACCTGCACGGCAATGGATGACATAGGAGATGAAAGAGTGTCATTATAAAAAGTGTCACAACAGTGCAGTCATGATATCACCTCCACTACAACTGTCTATATTGAACCTGCACAATACGGGGCCTATCAATACTCAATCATTGATGGGGAGGGACTTATGTGGTTATGCGGTCTTGCATCTTCCAGATGAACCAGTGGTTACTAATGGATGCCTGGGAGTGGGGTAGTCATTGTGTTTTATTGTGTACCCACATTTGAGCTAATCAGAGACCATGAAAGAATGCTGCTTACTGGTTTTCTCCCAGTGGCCTGCTTCATTTGTGTTTTATACAATCCAGGACCGCCTGTAGGTAGATGGTACTTCCCACATCAATCATTAACCTAGGAAATGCCTCACAGATTTGTCTACAGAATAGTCTTATGAAGGCATTTCTCAGTCTCTTCCCAGGTAACCCTCACTTGTATTGAGTTGACATAAAAAGTAACCAGCTGAGCCAGAGATGTGGCTTAAGGGTAAAAGCATGTGCCACAAGCCTGACAACCTGAGTTATCTCCCTGGGCCATACATGGTGGATACCTGCAAGTTGTCCTGTATACTCGACACACATAAAGTAGATATACAAAGGTAATTTTAAACAATAAAATAAAAAGAGCAATGTAGAAGGCAAAGTCACAGACTTGAAAAGACCTAAAAGCTTTACAAAACTTAAAAGTATGGACATGAAACACACAGGTAATCAAGGCCTGTGCAAGATGTGGCCATTTTAAAGGTGATTATTTTTGGAGAGGGAGGTGTGGGTGACAGTGGGACATACAGAGAGTTGCATCTGCCAGCAGCTGTTCCATTTCCTGATTTGTGCACTTGTTATACTGTTGTTTACCGTCTAACAATTCCACATGCAGAACACAGTTTTGTCTTTCTATAAGTCTAATTTCACAATGGTATGTGTTGAAATCTTTAAATACAGTGATAGTTCACTTGCTTTTCGCATTAAGTTACTGTTTGGACATGAGTAAGACACAGTCCCCCTAAGCAAAGGCTTATGCTTCCTTCACCTTCTGAAAGAACTGGGGTGGCCCAACTGTTAGTTAAACACACAGCAGGACCCACTAGAGCCTCAGTGAAGGGTCTATGACTTGGTGAAGAAATAGTGTAAACTCTCTGAATCCCAAGCTATGCAGCATTTCCTCCCAGATGTCTCTCACTGGCACGGAGAATCCTCAGGTCTCAAATCCCAGTAGGAAGAACTTATGTTCCCTAGTTTTATATTTTAAAAAAACAGCCTCTTGTGTTTTTATATATATACTTTGGAAATGACAGGCATGTGTACAATGTATCTTGATCATACATCCACTCCCTCCCTACAACTGCCCTTGGCCTGCCCTCGACACACTTCCCGATTTCAAATTTGTTCTTTCTTCTCTTCTTCTTCTTCTTCTTCCTTCTTCTTCTTCTTCTTCTTCTTCTTCTTCTTCTTCTTCGTCTTCTTCTTCTTCTTCTTCTTCTTCCTCCTCCTCCTCCTCCTCCTCCTCCTTCTTCTTCTTCTTCTTTCTCTCTCTCTCTCTCTCTCTCTCTCTCTCTCTCTCTCTCTCTCTGCTTATTTGTGGGGTCTGAACTGAACTTTACTTTATATTAAGTCTGGAACTATAACTGATTCCTTAATTTGTTTTGTTTTTCCAGACGGGGTTTCTCTGTATAGCCTTGGCTGTCCTGGACTCATTTTGTAGACCAGGCTGGCCTTGAGCTCACATATCCCCTTGCCTTTGCCTCCCTGAGTGCTGGGATTACAGGCATGAGCCACCATGCCTGGCTCCCCTTTATACATTTTTAAAGAAATCCTTTGGTGGCACTTTGTGGATGGGTAGTAGATAAGTAAGTGGGAGGGGGGTGATGGAGGGATGGGTGGATAAATGAATGAATGAATGAATGAATGAGTGAATGAATGAATGAATGAATGAGTAGATTAATGGATAAAGAAATGGATGGATGCATGGAAAGATGGGTGGGTAGGTGGTAGGTAAGAAGGTAAGTCAGTGCATGGGGAGGTAAATAGATAAATGGATGGGTAGATGGATGTGTGAGTAGGGGGTGAACAGAAGGATGGGTGGGTGGGTAGACAGATGGGTAGGTAGGTAAGCAGGAAGTAATGGGTATGTGAATAGATGAGTGGGTAGATGGACATATGAGTAGGTGGGTGGTTAAATGGATGGATAGATGAACAGATGAGTGGATGAGTATGTGAGTGGATCATTAGGTGATTGATGGACGGTTGGGTGGACAGATGGGTGGGAGGGTGGTGGGTAGATGATTAGAAGAACAAACCAAATGATACTATATTTGAAAGCATTGAGTACTGACAGACATCACTTGTTTCTATTCAGTTAGAATAGAATTATGGTTCTCCACTTGATGGTGGTACAGTCACTACAAAGGAGTCATTGGTCAGCTGTGAATTATTGCACGTTGGGTACTGGGATGCTGAGATGCTAAAATGAAGATAGAGGGCACAGAGCGTGAGAATGCATGTGACAAACTTTCACTCCAGCTTTCCCTCACACCAGGACATTTAAGCAGCTCGCGTGTTGAAAGATCTGAAACTTTATGCAGACAATTTGAAAATGAATATACTATATACATTTTACAAAGACTTATGTACAGAATCAGTAATGGTAAGTTTGGTGCCAGACTGGAACAGCTGCATAAAAGACCTTGGGATCTAAAATCTAGGAATGTACATACAGGTGCCAAGAACAAGCAAAGCTCCCATCCCTGAGCTGCACAGGTGGCATCTGTACCAAGAATGAAGAGTAAAATGCTTGGTATGCAGCAACAATTTCATAGCATGTCCAAGCTAAAAGGAACACTTCGGATCACCAGGACAATGGGGTGGCCCAGTCACCGGTTCTAGAACCCTCTATTCAGTAGCCAGTGTCCCATATCCTTCTGAAGAATGGCTGCAGGAAGAGGTGTGCAAGAAGCAGACAGATTGGAAAGAGAGTCTGATCTCAACTGTCAGTAGCACAGTGTTAGAGATGAAAAAGTCGTGGTCCGTTGTGCACAGGGATGTCCCCTGGAGAAAAAGCTGAGACACATGAGATGGGGTGGGACATTGCCGATGTCTCCCACGTAGGAGTAATGTTAAAACAGCCATCACATGCACCCATGTATTTAGCCGAGTTAGCATTCCTTTTTCACTTATGACACAAGGCAAGATTCAGAGAGATCAAGAGTTAGCCAAGGGCAGGAGACGTGGATTAGCAGTTAAGAGCACTGGATGATCTTCCAGATGGCCCAGGTTCGATTCCCAGCACCTACATAGCAGCTCACTACCATACTCTTCTGGCCTTCTCAAGCACCAGGTATACAAGTGATACAAAAACACATGGAAACAAAACCACCCCCAACATATACAAATTATTTAAATTTAAAAAAATTAATTTTCAAAAAGAACTAATTAGCCAGAACCACACAGCCAATCAGCATCAGAACTAGGATTTCAACCCATGTTTATTTTCTTCCAAATCCCTGCACATTGTACTACAAGCTGAACTCATAGCACATATCAGTGGAAGGTCACCTCACTACCATGCCCACTTCATGGATGAAGAAACTGAGTCCACTGAAGAGAAGCCACCGAGCCAAGACCCCTTGGTCAACTTGTGACACTGGCTTTTCAGTTGTCACCAGGCTGCCATCATTTCCAGGTAAACATTCTCATTCCTTGGATCCATACAGAACCCTTTACAAAAGGATGGGGAGGCTTCTAGGAGCCCTAGCATCTGAGGACCACGAAGCTACTGTACCTAAAGAGGCAAAGCTGGAGCCCTGAGTCCAGAGAGAGCTTCATCTGAGGCTGTAAGCTGTTGATATAGAGGAACTCTGCACTTCAGTAGAGAAAGCCACTGGCCCAGTTACAGTCTGTCAGAGGGAGGGATGGACCAAGCACTCTTCTTCCAGCCCACTAACCTACAGTGCTTCCCATCACACAAACACATAGAAAGCCAAGAAGGAACGGGTTTCTATACTGCAGTGTCCAAGGTCCCCAAACACATCAGAAGGAGAAAAGGGCACCGAGCCATGCCGCTGTGATAGCCAGGGATGCTTTCTTCATTTCCGGCCTTGAGAAATCAGAGCTCTCAGCAAATATTAGAAAACTTAACATTGAGAAACACAGGGCTTCGTCCAGCAGAGAACTTGAACCCTTCGTCCCCAGAGCAGACAGGCCTCCTGTCCTCATATGCTCAACCCATCTGCAGTAAAGTGGGAAGAAGCCCTGCTCTAGCCCCCTGGAGATCCAAAGTTTCTCTTGAGACTTTTTGGCTCCGGAACTCAAGTCTTTTCAGGGAGGGAGGCTGCTTTTTCCCAGTCCTTACTAGTAAATGCTACTTTCTAAATAGAGACAATCCTATATGAAGATGGCTCAAACATCCCAGTAAGATACATTCTTCTTCTGTATGCCCTTGGTGTATACACACACACACACACACACACACACACACACACACACACACACACACAGCATATACATTCCTATATGTATGCATGTGCATAGCTACATGCACATACATACAGGCATACATATGCACATCTACATGCACGCATATACACACTTACATGCACATACACATATACACACATAGCCATATATACACACATGCTCACCCATTCCTACTTATGAGGTTTCTGGGATGCAGCCCAGCTTTCCAAGCCTGCCTAAAGTTTTACCCTCAACTTCCACAGATTGCCCAAACCCCAGCTGATTTGGTCATACGTCCTAGTTTAAATCAACAGTCTGATTTTATCAACAGTGCTCTACCAAGGTTTATTTTGTCAAACAGACTGTGCTCCTCTTTGCTATAAAGTTAATTTTTCTGTTCTTTGTTCACTTCCCTAATCTGCAAATTACATTCTCCTGTTCCCTGATTGCTTACTATTGGAAAAACAGCCCTTTTTTTTTTGCTTCCAGTTTGAATATTCTCAGCCTTATCTTGATGACCCTAATCTCTCTCCTCTCACTGGCCTCTCAAGGAGCCAGTAAGTAACCAGCAGGGGTGTAGAGTATCACAGGCACAGATGCAGTTCTGGGGCCAGGGCCAGGCTTCTGTGAGGACCACCTTTCTCCTGCCCCTGCCCTCTTTCCTATGGGAAGAGGCTGCCTTTGCAGCAGGGAGGATTAGAAATCCTGGGATCTGCTCCATACTCGCAGAGAGTCTTGGGGGGGGGGGGGGGGGAGACAGAACTGACACTTGCAGAACCGTGAACAAATGCTTCGGAGGTGAACAAATGCAGGAGAAATAGATGATTGGACTTTTTTGTTGGGAAGCTGAGCCAAATCCTTAGGCCAGGCAGACAAAAAGAGACCTGGGACTCTAGGAATCTCTGGGAATGGTAAAGGAGAAAGTGAAACCAGACTTTATACTGTCAGGACTCTAAAAGAGGATGCCTCCCCCTATAAGAAATGCTCAAGAGAATTAAATCTGTTGCAACCACGTAGGGGTGGGAGTGAAAAACAAAGGAATTGGTTTGTGTGTGTGTTGCTTATTTTGGTTTGGTTTGGGTTGAGTTGGGTTTTTTTTGTTTTGTTTTGTTTTGTTTTTTGGTGGGGTTGGGGGCTATTGCTGCTGTTTTAACTCATTTTAAAGAATCCTAAGCAAGTTGTATGCTTTACAGTTGGAGAAGTTTGGTTCCCAAGATCGGACACCAAGTCCTAACACCTTCAAGATCGACACACTACTAATAACGGGGATGCCAACAGATGCTCGCCACATGCATTGTTTCCTGATTACACTCTCCATGTTCAGTAGTTATAAAGTTTGTGTTTATGCAAGCCAGATACTGTTCAAGTACATTACATGGACCTCTGTATTTAATCTTAAAATTTGAAAACAAAAACAAAAGAAAAGTGCTATTATCCCAATATCACAAGTGAGAAAATTGAGCCCCAGAGACCGGTAATTTGGCTAGGATCACAGGAACTAGGATTCGAATGAGATCTGTCTGTGCCCTGAGCTCACATTCAAATAGATATTTCTGAAATGTATGCGTGACTCACAGTTAACACAGCATTCAGCATCCCACCCTTATCCTGGCTTTAATCGCCGCTATAACTTCCTGTGAGATGCTGCATTCTTCCCAGGCTCTCCCTGTCTGCCTTATTTCTACAATGCAGTTTCCTGAGGTCCTTAGTCCATGTTAGGACACAGCAATTCATTGTATAAGAAGAAAAAAATCATAAACATTTAGATGCTGCAGATTATATTTCTCTATCCCATATTTTTATTTGGTTTTGGCTTTTTCAATTCTTTAAAAATGATATACAATGTGTTTTTTCCAATTCCTGATCCTGGCCCTAAGCCCTCAGAACCATACTTGAAATGCCCCTCTCTTCCTATTTAACCATCCAATCACCAAGCACTCAGATGTCTTTCATAATACCCTGGATATATATATATATATATATATATATATATATATATATATATATATATATATATATATATTGGCAATACCCTGCTCCACAATCTTTGCCTCTTCTCTCATAGCCTTCCCTTCTCCCCAGACCAGCCCACAGGCCACCATGAAATCCATTATCCCCACATGATACTTGGTACAAATCATTCCCTTGCTCAAACATCTTCACATCTAAGCCCCCCTTACTCTGCATTCGAGGACAGATTCCCCAGAACACACGTATCGGTATCTGGTCCTAATTATCATACATGGCAGGCTAGCTAACATGGAGTGGGCATGGACACAAGCAGTCACTCTGTTAGACATATGCATCATCTCGCTGAGCCTCTCAGAATCACATCAGATCGGCCTAATGAAAACTAATGGGCAGGGGGGCTGGAGAGATGGCTCAGAGATTAAGAGCACTGTCTATTCTTCCAGAGATCCTGAGTTCAATTCCCAGCAACCACATGGTGGCTCACAACCATCTACAATGAGATCCGGTGCCCTCTTCTGGTGTGCAGGCACACATTTGGGCAGAATACCGTATAAATAAATAAATCTTGGAAAACCAATGGGCAGGGATGCGGATGGAGCGCTATTCATGTGTATGGTGAGGGTGTAGGGGTGGGGGTGGAACACGCATAGACCAGAAGTCAACCTCAGGTGTTGTTTCTCAGAAGCCATCCACCTTGGTTTAGGGCACAGGATCTCTCATGACATATAGCATATGGATTAAGGTAGGCTGGCTAGCCAATGACTTACAGGAATCTACCAGGCTCTAACTCCATGTGCTGAAATCACAGGTGTGTTCAAATGTCATTTTTTTAAAGGGTGATCTGGGAAGCGAACCCAGGTCCTTATGTTTAGGTAGCAAGCCTTTTACTGACTGAGCTGTCTCCCAAGTCCACAAGCTGCAAAGTGATCTATAGATCACTTGCCAGAGGCTCAGAAAGGCACACAGACATGTGCTAGTTTACATGGTACAATGGTAAGACTCAGAACTGAACTGTGGCCATCGGTCTCCATGGATCTTTCCCTTGACCTCCACGCTCCTTATGATGCCCTCAACTACGTACCCCCCTTTCTACTCTACCCTGCGCCCAACCAGGAAACAGGTTCAAGTGGACCTCATCCCGATGCTTAACCCACAAAAGAAACTGATGCTGCAGGACTCGGGACTCGCAGCACCATGAATAGAGCAGGGATAATCCTCCCGCAGACAGCAGGCCCAGCAGGTATCCTCCACACCTGGCTGCCAGCCAACAAGAAGGCAACTCTGGGCAGCCCACAAAGCAGACCAGTGTGATCTGCTCACTGGTGTGGCCCCCAACAACTCAACCATTTGCTTAAAAGCCATGCTGTGTTTCCTGGACAATGGCTATACTCCAAGACACACATTCTGGTTTTTTTTTTTTTTTTTTAAGGCTCTAATGTAAACAGACTATGAATGGCTCTTTTCCCATGCCTTTACCCTCCACATGTCGCCTTTCGCATATTGTTGCTGCCTGGTTCTCCCCGCCCCTCCCCCCGCCCCACCCCCCCACCCCCACCCCCGCACTGCCCTTTTCTGAATTCAGCTCTGCTCTTTCCTTCCCTTGCTTCCAGAACCTTCTGTTTCAATGTCCCCATGCCCATCTTCTGCATCATCCTTGTCACTGTGGCTGTGTTGCTTTGAGGAACCTGGCCAGGTTTCCTCCAGTTCCTAGCCATTTCTTGCATTTTGTTTCCCTCTTTGCCCAGCAGAGTCATCTTCCTCTGCTGGGTCTGTGTCTCAGCTTTTACATTTACTGGAAAGCCCCATTCTAGTTCCCACTCCTTCCCACTGCCCCCCTCATCTCTCCATTGCCCTTTCTTTCTGGATGCCTGGTCCTCCTTGTCTGATTCTTCTCTTCCCACTCCCTTCACCCTTCATCCCTGTTCTTTGTTCTCTCTTCCCTTATCCTACTCTCTCCTCTCCCTCCCATTGTGTTCCTTCCTGGTTTCCGTACTCCCCTCTTTATCACTGCTTTCCTTCCTTCTGGCTGCTGATGCCTAGGGGCAGTTGCAGACTCCATCCGTGGCTGCACAGGCACACCAGGAGCCAGCCTGGCAGCGTAACATCAAAGTTGCGCAGAGAACAGATCTTGGCATGTTTGTGTAGCTCAGCCCTGGATAGATCTCAGTTAGAGGGCATCAGGGTAAAGCCACCTGGAGTCCCAGGCATCCAGCTCAGAAGGCAAGATACAGAAAGAACAGTTTCTATTTTCCAGGGACTTTGGTCAAGTTAAGGCCAAAGACCAGTTGAGACTTGTCATTTGTAACTTGCAGCTTAGGGGTGCCTGAATGATACCATCCTTACCACTTTCTCTTCTCCATCTTATCTCTGACTCTCTGATGTGTGTGTGTGTGTGTGTGTGTGTGTGTGTGTGTGTGTGTCTGTGTGTGTCTGTGTGGGTGTCTGTGGGTGTCTGTGGGTGTCTGTGTGGGTGTATCTGTGTGTTCCTCATGTGTATGTATTCCTCATCCGGTCTTCCTTTTGTCCATAATAAAAGGCCTTGTAACTTATCAGGTTTAGCGTACAACACTCCCTCACTACAAAGTAAAATAAAAGAAGGAACAAGAAGCAAGCACCCTGGCCGGAAGAGCTGGTGCTGCAGGCAGGAGGCTGCATCCTTCCCCCTCTGCCTTCTGCCCACCAACACGGGTTTCTCAACTTTGGTTACTCCGGTTTTCCTGAATCTTCACGAAGCAGGACCTGGTGCCTTTCCTTAGAGTACAGCGCCATCTAGCAGATGAAATGTCAGCCCTTGTAGCTGAGGGCCTAAAAGAAAGCTTCCGCGGACTCAGGCCCTTCAGTCTCCTAACTTTTCACGCTGAGATAAGCCAGTCAGACCGCAAATGGTCTGAAATAGCAATGGATCCCTTTGGCCTTGTTTGATATTTCAGTCCATTTTCAACTCTCCGTTTTTCCGGAGCCTGATTCAGGCTCCACTATGTCCTTCATTCCTAGAAAAGGCAGCCAAGTCCCAGGCAAGCTGGCAGGCTCTGCCTGAAGCTAGGAAGCACTGGGTGGTATTTTCCAAAGCAAAATAAAACTGAATTTTCTGAAGGGATGGTAATCTTTGTCCCTCATTCCTTTTAGTATTGTTTCTTCTTCCATCATTCTGTGAAGGCCCTATTTTCAATCACCTCCATGAAAGCACTCTCTCTACATATTTTTAACCTGAAAACCCCATTCAGTTGTCAGGGAGTATCTAGATTCCCTGCAAAAAATAAAAATAAAAAGGTATGTTAAAGAGTCTAAAGTCAAGTCCACATAGGTTCAGGTAGAGAGCTGTGAATAGCTGCCAATGTCTATAATGAATGTGGGTATATAGGGTGGCAATGTGGCTGTCCCACATCTGCCTTAAAGAATTAGGGCATAAGCAACATAAATATCTCAACATTTAAAAAAAATAGTCCACGGCCACACATCTGAAAGAAAGCTATGTCATTACTCAGCTCTCTCTAGGCTGTCATTTTACATAAGGCAAACTAAGGTCACAGGAGGCCATGCCTGACCTAAGATCACTTAAGTCTTTTGTGGCATCAAGAAAAGACTCCATCTTGGTCCCTCCTCATCTCTGGTCCCTATAACATCTCCTTAATTACATCCAACAGAGAAAGATGCTATATATTATCCATGTAGGATACCCATGTCTTCCATCGCCATAGACCAAGTGAGAGGCAAATCAACGTTGAAGGTCCTAACAACTTAATGGCTACTCACTGGGCATTAAAAGATCCTGAGGCCACATGTAGGTCTTTCCAGAGGAAACACTACCATTGATTCATGGTGTCCACCATTGCTACGGACACAAAAGAAGAACCAGAAAACAATATTCTACATTTGTTTAGTTTCTTTCAACCCCAGTACTCTGCGATGTGTGCCTTCAGCAGGAGTCTTGAGTTGTTTTGGTTTTGTTTTTGTTTTTTCTTGAGCTTAAGCCAGAGAGTTGGTTTTAGGGATATGCAGAAATCCTTTGACACACAGATAGTTTTACACAACCATGCACAGGTCCATAGTTTGAGTCGTACTGTGGTTCCCAGTGGTATGCATGTCTACTAATTCTCCCAACCCCAGAGTTAGCTTATAAAATTCCAAGCCCTAGCTGATCCCTGGTAACATCCACTCCTTTGACATAAGTAACATGTAAAGAGTATTCATAGAAAACTTGTTTCTTGGCCAATGTAGATGAAGGGCCATGCCAAAACAATTAGCCTGATAGAGGTTAACTACAAGTGAAGAGGGCCCTTCTTAAATGTTCTCAAACATGTCAAACCTTGTGTATTGTTGACCTATGGGGCAGCTCATGATAAACACATGTAACAAGCTGAGAACATTTCCTCAAAGGACACAAAGCCTTGGTCAGGCTCTCCCAACTCAGCTTGCAAATTCCCAGAATTCTCTTGTCCTCATTTCTCTTTAATGCATAGACCTGTCTCCAGGGAACATCTGGGAGTATAAAATTATCACCCAGAGAATCAGACTCCAGTAAAATGGGATAATGGAGACAGAGAACTAGCTTAGAACCCCTCAGATTGCATCTAAGCTCAAATCACAAATCCACTTATTAGCTGTATGGCCTCAGATAAGTTACTTCTGTCCTCCTAGCCTTGGTATTTTCATGATAGAGGAAAAGAAAATAGTATTGTCTATCTCACAGGATTCTTATAAGATTAAATGAGATTGGACTCATTGGCGTTTTTGTTAATATTGTTGATTCATGTCAATTTGTGGTATACATTGACTCTGAATGGGTTGTATATAAGAAGAGAGCACATGGTATTGTTTGTTATAGGTTCACAGACAATTGTAGTTCAGTTACAATATGATACTACCAAATGTTAAATCAGTATATGTCCAAAATTCAAAGAGGAGAGGATGAGCTTAGTCTGGAGAGCTGGAGACGTTCCCTTTATTGAGTTGAAAATTTGAGCAAGACCTTGAAGAAGGAATAAGATGTCATCACAAGTCTATCATGGGAACCGCATATATTGAGGAGGAACACAGTCTCGTTTGGTGAAAGAAAGTTGACCATAGGCTATACCTGGAGCCAAGAAACTCCCGGACTTCTTGTCAGCACACCTCCTAATTTCAAGAAGGAGCACTTCAGCCTAAAGATCTGATGCAACCCCCTATCCGTAGCTATTAGCTGACAATGACTTCCAGGAGGAGTCTCTGTGAGGTCTGCAGCTCCCCGGAAAGAGCTATGCAAAATCCTTGGAAACTTAAAAGATCTATTCAAATAGTAATAATAATACTAGAGAAAGCTTTCTCACCTGGGTCTGTCACTAAATGTAAGGCCTGAGTTGTGGGCTTACGAGCATCATGCTATCCCAGCCACTGTTATAACTGTCATTTCACAGATGAGGAGACCTACTCGGAAGAGAGCTGATTTGCTCATGGAAACAATGGGTAAATGGTAGAGCTGATAATGATGTGCAAGTGAATGTCAGAGGCAGGCCAAATCTTCCCACCCATACATGCAAGAGCTGCTCTAATGAAAAATGGAGACCTCAAACAACAGCAATGTTCCCAGAACAGATACAGGGTGCAGGGGCAGCGTTCCTCTTACTTTTGCTGGGAAGGTGAGAGCTGCACTACCCTCCCCTTGTTTTGTCAAGAACAGCTCCAGATGAAAAATGTCAACTTTCATTAAAGTGCATCCTTGATCCTGCAGGACACCTCACTTGTGTACCGTGGGTTCCTTGTCCCCTTGAATGAGCACTGTCAGAATGGGGCTAATGGAAGGCATCCCAGGGTCACTAATACCTTGATGGCACATGTCTTCAAGATGTGAGAGACTCAGTGGGAGCCAGGCTAAGGCCCCCAGAGCAAATCTGACAGGGAGAATGAGAGGGATGTGCTTGGAGGCAGGACAAAACTGACCTCTCTCAGATAGGGTGTAAAAGGATGCTCACACATTTTGAAACTGGAGGAGTAAAGGTTCCCAATACAGAAGTACTGCCTCGTGATGCCTGCATCAGGGAGATCCCAGGTTGCAGTCTCTTCTGTTTTTAAGGACAGCAGATGGCCTGAGTCTGCTTCCTCCATTTGAGCCCTCTGTCCCATTCTATTTTTGTCTGCCTCTTATTCTTCTTCACCTATCTCTACCTCTAGATATAATGCATTAAGGACTACCATGATCCTGGGACAGTTCTTAGTGAGGGTATGTTCGTCATCTTATTCAACCTTTGGGACCATCTTATGGGGTAGCTAATTTGTAAAGATCTTAGTGTGGGTGGATGGGGATGAAAATGTATATCGACAAGATTTAAATAAACTCCCTAAACAGGCAAATATAGCACAAAAACCCTTCCTCCAGCAGAAGAGTCCATCCTCCCAACACTGTAAAACAATACCATGTTCTAAAAATTCTTGAGCTATATTCTAGCTGTCCTGAAACAGAAGCCTACAGATAGAAGGTTGAGCAGGTCTGTAGCTCGTCTTCCCATTGTAGCATCTGCCTATGAAACCTTTCTCTATAGCGGTAGCCTACCCAGGGAGTACCTACCAGGGGGCAGAGCTGAGGCTATCCCTGACCTTTCAGTAGGAGAACTTACCAGATGCAGTATAGTACAAGTCACCAATGAGAATGCTCATTTTAAAAAGAGGAAGCCAGGGATGGAGAGATGGCTCAGTCATTACCAGTATTTTCTGCTTTTGCAGAGGATCAGAGTTTAGCTTCCAGAATTGACATTGAATAACTCACAGTGCCTTTAATATGGGAGTAAAGGTTCCCAATACAAAAAATAAAGTTATTGCCACAGTAATGCATTTAACTACAGTTCCAAGGAATCCAACACCTTCTTTTTGGCCTCTGGATGCACACACACACACACACACACACACACACACACACACACACACACACAGAGAGAGAGAGAGAGAGAGAGAGAGAGAGAGAGAGAGAGAGAGAGAGAGAGAATGCACACATATATAAATAAAAATGTAAAGAATCTTAAAAATAAATGAGAGAAAGATGTGAAAGCACATGATTGCTCTCAGACAGGCATGTGATAAAGCCTTCTGCACTTTAAGGTTTTGAGGGGGAAAAAATCCCCACCCCAAGGAAGGAGGGAGATGGGAACATGGGGGTCCAAATTCTAAGCTGCTTTTAAAAATGTGGGTGTAAATCCAGGCCTCCGGAAATGCCGCAGCTGACAACTACATCCCCAGAAGACAGATAAGCAAGGGGAGAACAAGCCAAAAGAGCAGGAGATGCTGGGCAAACCTGGCGGGACTCAAGAGACAAAGCCCCATCCAGGAACACTGCAGGCATGCATACACTGCGGACCAGCAGGAAGCCAAGCCGAAGCCTGGGAAGCTGACCACATCCTCAGCCTGTCCTTGGTAAGCATCCTAAAAGGACTGACTGCCTTTCGGCTAAGTTAGCATCTAGGGTTTGGGATGATCCCAAGGGTAGTGGACTAGTAGTCTCTACTTCCTTTAACCGGGGATGTGGGGATTTTGAACAATTAAGTTGCAAAAGAAGATGATCTGTCTGCAAAAATGAAGCTGTCCCCCAAGCAGTGATATAACCTGAGTTTTTATTTGGTTTCTCTTATGGCCCTTCTCTTCTATTTTCATGATAGGACAAATGAGCAGCTAGAAAACTTGCTTTTAAAAGCCATAACAGAGACACAAAAGTAGCTTCTCTCCCACTAAGGCAGGCCCATCAAGGACAGCTGTACACACTGAGCAGCCATTAGCTCTGTATAGCGCTATTCACACAGACTATTATTTGAATGGCTCTCCCATGAGTTATGTAATGGTGACCCTTGACCTGCATCCTCCAGTCTGTTAAGGACCAAGACAAACACATTTCGTAACACTACAATTGATAAGAGCCGCTCCCTCTGTGATCTCCAAGGTACACTCCGGAGGTTACACAACACATCTGCTGTGTGGTTACTGTACTGTGTGAATAGCTTGTCTCTCCTAAGAGTGATGGCTTGTAATCATTTAAAAGAGATCCTGGGCCTTTTTGAAAATTCACCCCAAGGTGCAAACATCTTCTCTAAGTGAAAACTAACACAGGCACATATGATTTGGCACTCAAGTTCTCAAAACTCATGGCGTGATCAATACTTGTTGAAGAAAGACATGATTTGATTCTGGAAGGTTCTTAGATTCACGTTAACTGTGAGGTTCATTTTTTTGTAGTTTTGGAGAACTTTTAAGGCAACAAGCACCTCAACCAGCATGCTGTAGTGGTAGAAATGATAGCTGACAAATTTTTGTTCATCACCTGCAGGCACGGACATCCCAACCAATCCAACCAGACAAGGAAGTACAAACAGCAGGGCCTCTACTGCGGAAAGGGGAGAGCTTCTGTTTGGAGATGGCTTTGGTGGCTGAGTGAGAAACCTAAAAGCATGACTTTCTGGCCACTTTGAATATTAAGAATCTGTGCTTCCATCTTTGTTGCCTGAGGAGGTAGAGAAATATTACTTCATTTGTTGTTTGCATGTGTCATACATGCATGAATGTGGATGTACAGAGAGGTACATGTCTGGGTGGGTCCCCAGAGGCCTAAGGAGCCCTTCTGGGATGTTTCTCTCCATATTCACTGAGGCACAGTCTCTCAGATGAACCCAGAGCCCTATTGCAAAAGTAGTCTAGCTAGCCAGTTTATTCCTGGGATCCCATCTCTGCCTTCCAAAACTTGAAATGGCAGTTGGACCACCATGCCTCCTAGCACTTATATGGGCTCTGGGAAATCAGAATCTTATCCTCACATTGATCCACTGAGCCATATTCTCAGGCCCAAGATAAAGAAATCTGTCTAGAGGAATGAATGATGATAGCATTGGTACAATAATCACTTATATAATTTGAAATGTAAATGATCCTCTTTATTTTCCTATGCATGAGTTCTGGCTCTCCAAGACTATCCAGTGCACTAAAAATCTCATTCTACAGCTCAGGACATTGAGGCTCAGAGATGGCAAATAGCTTGCCCAAGTCGTACTCCTTGTCAAAGCCTAGTGCTGGCACCCTAAAATTTTGTTTCTCTGGCATTCTTTCTGCTGACCTCAGACTGCCATCTAAGCATTTGCAGAGTCACATATTAAGTGTCTTCTATGTGCAGATGTCAGCACGCTCTGAGTTTAGCCTATATCTGGGACATGCTCCCGAGTTTGTCTGCATCAAGCTAGAAAAGCTAAAAGGCTCAGCAAATATCACCTGCCACAAGCTTCTAGCTGCCAGCGGGGGGGGGGGGGGGGGAGGGGAGGAACAAGCTAAATCTGGCCTGGGACTGCCAAGAGGACTTTCTCAGGTCAGCCTTCAGCAGCACAGAGCCCCCAGATGGCCCTCTTCCTTCTAGTGTTGGCCACAGAACTTTCTGGGCCACAATTCTTTCCCGAGAGAAAGTAATGTATGTTAACATCTCTAAGCTCCATCTCTAAGCTATCCAATATGGCGGAAGGTGAGAATCTGCAACATCCATGTGCACAGAGAACCCTTGGATGACTGAAAGAGAGCGCAAGACTAGGGTGTGATATAAAATGATCTATATGAGCAGAGACTTGTACTCTGAGGGAAATTAGTTAGCTCGGCAGCACGCCTTCTGCACAATCCTTAAAAGCAAAAGTGGCATGCCAGCATGGATGCTTTGGACTCATTGTTCTCAGTTTCTATCAGAAGTAAAGGCAGTGGTCCCCACTGCCAGTGTACAAATTTTATGTAAAGTGTGAATAATGACATACTGACTAGAAGAGAAAATGAGGCTGTGGGATGTCCATTCCTAGAGGACTAGAAACTATTGAATTGCTTAAGGACGAACAGACTTGCTGGTAGGAAAAGCCAGCCAGCTGACCTCGACCCAGGCTTCCCTTCTCAGTCTGAAATGGGGTTGCCACCTGGCATAGGGATAAATTTGTTATGTCTGTATAAACTCCAAAGCTTTCATAATCCTTCTATGAATACAGGATTACCTTTGACAATCCTGGCAAGTAACACTCTCGTGCTCAGGTGTAAAGAAAGCCAAGATGCTACCACCAGTAAAAGACCAAGAAAGGATTTGTACCATGACCTTCGGGTTTGTAACGGACAATGCTTTTCCCACCCAGCCACGGAGAGCCATGAAACTTCCCCCATTAATTCTCCACAGCCCAATTCCCAAGGTCTGAATCTTTGCACCAGCCATCTGGGTTTCGTGAGAAAGCCCCAGGGAAGCCCATACACAGACACTCAGGCCAGTACAGCCACAAGTGACAAATCACAGTGACACCCTTATCTAGCCGGAGCTGCCTGCAGATAAGGTAGAAGATAATGTGTATCACAGCAACTTCCTGGGTTTGTGCTCGGACAGCCACTCTCCCTTAGTCCCTCTAAGAACCCAGCCATAAACAACGCCTGTTTTCCTGCCTTTTTGTCTTCTCTCTGTCCTCAGCCCTCCTGCCTGTCCATATCATTTCTTCTCCTTCGATCAAGTCAGGCCATACCTCTCACCTCTCACCTCTCACCTCTCACCTCTCACCTCTCACTGTCAGAGCAAAGAAGCTACTTGGTGTGATAAAAGCTGAGAGGTAAAAGTCCTTTGCACTGCAAAGTCTCTCATTGTCAAGGGGTAAACTAGACAAAATGAGGGGCATTCTCTCGTGCTTATCTGGACTCCAGTCCACAGCAACTTGGTGGGGAGTCTTCTGTCAGATCTTTCTTTGTAGCTCGGGTATATCCAGGGATGGACCCAGCAGGAACTGTGCCGGGCAGATGCCTAGATACACAGCCTGAGTCCTCCTTTACTGCCTGGTACAGAGCTCCCCTGACTGCTACTGGAGGGGAGGGGCCACCATCTGGACTCTCATTCCCCGAACAGCAACTGGACTGTGGGTACGCTGAGCCCCATACGCGACAGCGTAAGTCAACAGTTCCTGTGCACACAGTGCAGCACAGAGCTGGAACTCTGGTGTCGTGGACTTGCGTCAGCCAAGTTCAAAATACCTCAAGAGTGGAGAGGACAGTGGAAAGGAAAGAAATTGCCCCCCAAATCAGAGAATTCGGGTCCTGGAGACAAGTGCTATTTCACAGTGTTTCTAGAATTTCCTGTTTTCCTATCAACATGGATCCCTAACAGCACACACACACACATAGCACACACACACAAGACCACCACCAACAGCAACAACAGAATGCTCTATCAACTAAGTGGTGACAGAAATGAGATCCCCTCATCATTTGCTGTGATTTTTTTTAAGTTGATTTATTCATTCACTTTACATCCTGACCGAAGCCCCCTCCTTCCTCTCCTCCTGGTCCCACCCTCCTGTCCTCTTCCTCTTCCCTCCTCTCAGAAAAGGAGAGTACCCCACAACCCCACATCAACCCACCCCAGTCTTATCAGGACTGAGTGCGTCCTCTTCCACTGAGGCCAGGTAAGGCAGCCCTGATAGGGACAAGTGATCCAATAGCAGACAACATAGTGTATGTTAGAAAAAGCTCCCACTACACTTACTAGGGGACCCCCGTAAAGACCAAGCTGTCTGTCAGTTATATACATGCAAGAGGCCTCGGTCCAGACATTGCATGCTCTTTGATTGGTGGTTCAGTCTCTGTGAGCCCGTGTGGGCCTAGGTTAATTGACTAGGTTGGGCTTCTTGTGGAGTTCTTGTCCCTTCTGGGACCTTCTATCCTCCCACACACACATACTTCTGTTCCTGGTGAGGGTACAAACTTGTACAGCCACTTTGGAAATCAGTCTGGCACTTTCTCAGAAAAATAGGCATAGTTCTACCTCAAGACCCAGCTATACCACTCGTGGACATATACCCAAAAGAAGCTTCACCATACAACAAGGACATTTATTCAACTATGTTCATAGTGGCTTTATTTGTTACAGCCAGAATCTGGAAACAACCTAGATGTCCCTCAACCAAAGAATGAATAAAGGAACTGTGAGATATTTATACAACGTACTACTACTCAGCTATTAAAAACAATCATGAAAAAAAATCATGAAATTTGCAGGCAAATAAATGGAACTAGAAAAGATCGTCCTAAGTGAGGTAACCCAGACCCAGAAAGACACACGTGGCATGTACTCACTTATAAGTCAATATTAGCCATATAGTGCAGGATAACCACACTCCAATTCACAGATACAAAGAAAGATAGGTAACAAGGAGGACCCAAAGGAAGTTGTTTGAATCTCACTCAGAAGGAGAAATTGAATAGACAGCAGACGTGAATGAAGAGAGGGAACCGGGCAGGAGACGGTGTGGGGAGGGAAACAAGGGTGGAGAGCAGATGTCAAGAGATCAGAGGCCATGGAGACTGAACGGGCCACCTTCTAGCCAGGCAGGACTCCTAGCGGAGGAATGGGAACAACAATTCACCCATAAAACCTCCAACCCAAATTTTACCCTGCCTACGAGAAGTGCAAGGATAAAGAGGGATGGATGAGAGATTGAGGGAATGTCCAACCAATGACTGGCCCAACATGAGACCTACACCATGGTAGAGAGCCAACCCCTGACACTATTAAGGATACGTTGCTATGCTTGCAAACAGGAGCCTAGCGTGCCTGCCCTCTGAGAGGCTCCACGCAGCAGCAGGTCAAAACAGATGTTGAGACTCGCAGCCAAACTTGCTGTGATTTCTAAGCCAGCCATTTCACGCCTGCCCTCTCCATCTGAGTTCAACACCACACAATAAATAAAGGCAGAGAAGATAAGCACCTGGCTGTGAATCCTGATCATCTCCCCCTAAACCCATGACTTCGAGTTCATTAATTGACCTGCTTTTTCCTTCATCTGTGCAATGGGCTCAGGTTTTTTGTTTTGTTTTGTATTTGTTTGGTTGGTTGGTTTTGTTTGCACTGAGTTCTAATTTGTTTTTCACTTTACATCCCAGTCATAGCCCCCTTTTTGCTTCTCTTTGTGGTCCCACCCGCCCTCTATCTTCTCCCTATCTCCCCGTCCTGTACTCTTCAGAAAAGGAGAGCCCCACCACCCGTGCCACCCACCATCACCTGAGCCCAGCAAGTCACATCAGGACTGGGCGCATCCTCTTCTACAGTGTCTAGTCAAGGCAGCTTCACTAGGGGGAAATGACCAAAGAACGGGCAACACAGTCCAGGCAGAGGCAGCCCCCATGCTCCCTGTACTACGGGATGCACATGAAGACCAAGCTACCCATCTGCTTCATCTGTGTAAGGGGCCTAGGTCCAGCCCATGCATGGTCCTTGGTTGGTCTTTCCATCTCTGTAAGCCCACCCCCCCAGGCCCTGGTTAGTTGGCTCTGTTGATTCCAGGGTCTCGTTAGCCCAGGCTAACCTCACACTCACTATGTAGCCAAGACATACTCACTATGTCAAACTTCTGAAGAGATGTTTAGGACTTAGCACATTACAAGGACTTGATGTATTTTCTAGCCAGGTCTAAAACTCTGGCCTTGAGTGCGTAGTTCAGCCCTATTTTGTTGTTTCCCCTAACAGACCCTTTGTCACACTGAGACATTTACTCCTTGATTTCTGGTTCTGTGAAGAAAGTAACCCCTCCAACTGTCACACACACACACACACACACACACACACACACACACACACACACACAACAAAGTTGTTTTCTGCCCTGAATTCTTATCACCAGAGTTCTGATACTCTCACCTCAAGGAGGTCCCCCCCCCCACACCCCTTCCCCCACCTGCCTCTTAAATCAAATTATGGGAAGATCCCCTTTTCAATTGCAACTCTGATTTCAGTCTAGCCAAAAAGATATGGGGCCCTGATCTCAGAGACACAATTCTTATCTCCCTAGTGCTTTTTGCCAAAGAAAAGATATGAAAGTCTAATTTTTCCACCAAAGGACTTGAGTAGAATTGAAAATTTTGCAGTCCACGGAAGACTTGCTATATAATATCTGAAATCGCCAGGCATTTGAAAGCAGAAATGTCTTTCTCCTTTGAGTATTGCATCCTAACTGCCACCCAGAGGTGATTTATACATGTTCATCCTCATTACAGACTACACATCATGAAGGCATGATAGAAATCATATCTGCATAGATCCGGGCAGCTCCGGGAGAGCGGCTGCCAGTTTTGTTTGACAAGACGCTCAATCAAGCCGAGGGGTTTAAACTATTTCAGGAGGCCCGCACTGCCTGCTCAACCCAATATATTTCTATCCAGATCACAGGAACTCTAATTGAGTGCAATATTAGTACTCATTTTCCCCCTAACTCCTTGAAGTAAGAGGCAGAAGAGGCACAATCACGGAAGCCCTTGCTTTGGTGTACACGGCTGTGCTCATAAACGTAGGCGCGGCCATTGACTCTGGTGCTTCCCGCCTGCAAATGGTGAAGACTGTGCTGAGAACGGAACGTTAATACTGGCAGGGGCTTCTCCCTGCATTTCTCATTTGCTGGGGGGAAATATTTCAGGCAGGAATTCTTTGTGTGTTTTAATCCTTTTTAGAGTGTGCTTTACTCTTCGAAGGAAGGCAGGGCCCAGACCAGACAGAGCAAAGCAAGGAAGCCACTCACTTGAGGTCAGGGAATGGCAGACCAGCTTGCAGCGAAGGTTTACGCCATTCCATGCCTGGCATTGTTGAACTTCCCTCACGAGGGATGCTGTAAAAGCTAGATCACAGGTTTACAACCTCTCCCCTTATTTATTTGTTCATTTGGAGATACGGTCTCACTATGTTGTCCGGGCTGGCCTCAAAGATGCAATCCCCTTACTTAACTTCGCAAGTACTAAGAATAGAGGCACGTGCCACCATGCCCACCTGAGGCAATGCTGTTAAAGGGAGGTATGGGTAGGCAAAACCAAGCTCATGATGCCTAAGTTTAAATAACAATAAAAAGAGAATTTCTACTTATGCATATCACCCTCATTCTCCTCACTTGCTCCAGTTGAGGCTCAAAAAAATATTTTGACAAAAATGGGTTGCTTGTCTATGGATTACAATTCACTGACCTCACTTATCTTTTAAATATTGTATTATGCTATTACTCAGCTTGATCTTGCATTAGAAAAAGTGCAAATGTGCACACGTATGTGTGTGAATGGATGGATGGATGGATGGATGGATGGATGGATGGATGGATAGGTGGGTGGGTGGATGGGTGGATGGATGGATGGATGGATGGATGGATGGATATGCATATATTGCACAAGAGAGAAATAACCAATCTTAGCCCCAAATGTTCTAAAACCCACAAGGAAACTAAGACCCCAGATTGATTCATTCAAGTTTCCCCTCCTGGCATCACCTCCAATAGCAGTGGGCACCTTTATTCTAGACCCAAGCTGAGGGCAACCAAGAATGGAAAAAACCTTCATCCTAGGCCCTAAAGAGAACCTCACTTTCTAGCCATTCCGAAGGCTGACAGGTTGATAAAATGTTTAAGGGCACAATGTTCAAACAGAGAAAAAATTAAAAATGTAATAATAAAGTTAAATGTAACTGTTTTAAAGCATAATTCTTCAGAGAGACGAGTTTTATGTGGGACCAGCATTTGAAGTAGCAGCAATCATTATTAACGGGGACCTCGAAGAGAGGAGATTTAAATCACCCAAGTAATAAAAGCTGAACAAGGACTACTCGCACCTTGAAAGGCACTTGGAGAGAAGATTGCATACAAACGCAATTAAAACGATGCTTATAAAATACTAAGATGTTAATTGGGTTCAGTCCCAGAAGCCCCAGCAGTACAGTATGTCAGAAGTTAGCTGGTTTGAAGTTTAAAAAGAGTAGTTTAATTTGTACACCTTGTCCTAATTACGAAGCTTTCTGCAGCCCACGTATCTGGATGGTTTATGGTAGCTTGGAGCTTTGTAAAACAAACACACGCACCAGTTAATTGGGTTATGGCGATGGAAAGTCGGGCTGCAGAATAGCAACCTCTCTTGCTGGGGTACCTTTACAGCTGGTAATGAACGTTCCAGCCACGTCAGGGGGATGCTGATTTGTAAGGTGTGCTGTTTACAGCTTGGTGATCCTGGGGAGCTGAGACATAGGAGGCAATGCCTTGGAAACAAAGAATCGCACCAGATAGTGTTCACTCCATACCATGCTCCCAGCCCAGCTGGCCTGCTCGGAATTTACAGCACTGCCAGCCTCACTCCCTGGTCCCTGCCCTTTCAAATACCCCAGGATTCTGGGGCCAAATGCTCATATGAAAGACCCAAATTGGATGAAGGCAGGTGAGTGGTTCCTTCCAGTAGCCCTGCTTCTTGGTGCACCTGGTAGGGGATGATGTTTTTCCTCCTGCCCAGCAAATAAATAGGTGAAGCTATCAAAAAACAGCATCATTAAATTGGATTAGGAGCAAAGGCAGCTAAATCATTTTCCAGGAGTCCTACAGGATTGTGCTGGCCACAGTGGGGGGTTCTAGCCAGGTCGTGCCTGGCACCAGCAAACCTGCTTCATGAGGGAGGCTGTAAAATGCTGATCACGGGTTCACAATTGCTCTCGGTCACTATTGCCATCCCTTTCACTTCTAGCTACCAAATATGAATCCTACAAAGAGCGAGACGGCAGGTCTTCGAATACCACCTCCGTTAACTCATCCAGCTCTAGTAAACATGAGTACCAACCATTGGCTGATAAAGCAGTCTTTGGAAATGGTAAATGGCCCAGCTTCTGGAAAAGACGCCAACAGCCCCTGTTGGCCACTGACTGAGTGGAAGAGAAATGTCATCCTCCAGCCACATTCCAGATCAGTCCATGGTTCAGCCAGCCCCAGGCAGTGGTGGCTAATGCAAACTGGGTAAAGATCATAATATCCTGGCTGCCACTTCTCTTCCTGCAAGGTATACAGAGCCTTCCTCCTTACAACTGTAAGGAAATAGCCAATAAATGAAGGAATCCTGAAGAGGTGACATCACAGAACACTCCCTAACCTAGAGGGTTCACAGCTTAAGACGAAATTGCAAGGTATAGACCTCACATTACACAGAAAGGAGAAGAAACACCTCAGGAGCCAGGTGTGTCACACAAAGCTCTATTCACCAAGGCTGTGGTCTTTAAAACTCCCTGGACATTGAGATTAAGCGTTTCAATGTGCCAAGTGCTCGGAGGAGCATTAGCATACACAGCTCCTCTTGTCAACGTGCTGACATTTGAGATACAGCCAATACCAGACCTTTCCCTTGGGCACAGGGCTGGTCTGGAGAGGAGGTTAAGTAGGAAACAGTGGTTACAGCATCTTTGGCCCATATTAGGATAATCACCCACAGCAGCTATCTTTTTTTATAGTTGAAAACTCAGAATTAAAAGTATTTGCTTTGGGCCTGGGGAGATCTCTCAATCACGCGCCCACTGTGCTGAGTTTGATTCTGTAGAACCCATAAGAAGAGCCAGGCATAGTGGCACATACTTGCAATCCTGCCACTAGAGACTTGGGTCTCACTGGCCAGCCAGTATAACCTAATTGGCAAGTTCCAGGTCAATGAGAGACCTTGTCTCAGTGATTGAGGATGGATGGAACCTGAGGAACAATATTCACAATTGACCTCTGGTCTCCATATACATGCATACACATGTGTACATGACTAGACACATACACATACAGAACATATTTCAAGAGAAAACAAAGGTCCTGATAGTCTCTCAGCTCAGAGGGAAGAATGCCTATGCTAACTGTGTCCAGGAAGCTTGGAGCAGGGACTTGGACTGGGCTGGGCAATATGTTTTAATGATGGTCATCCTGCTGGCACCTGTGTAGCCTCTGCTGTGCTTATCTATAAGCCAAAGACAATCGTATTTCCTCTCTGGGGCTGGTTGTGAGGATTTAAAGGGATAATGCAGGAAAAGCACTTAGAACTCTGCCTGGAACATCATAGGCACTAAATAAACACTACCTAGGATAAGGGCCACTATTAATGGTCCTCTCATTTTGTTAATGCCTAGGTGTGATTCAGAGAGCTGATGTGACTGGGGAATTGCACTTGCCCTTGCACACCTATATGGAGCAGGAACATCAAATCCAAACCCAGGGGCTCCGATTCCCACGCCCAAGGTCACGATCATTTCCGGAGGCATATCATCCTGAGGGAGGGACCCTCTCACATCCAGGAGCTATGTATTCAACCTAGGTATCCAAGCCATAAAGTGGAGGTGGGGAAAGGACCAATAGGGCATCTGCGAACATAAACAGTGCCTGAGAACTCGGGAATCCAGGACTAGGAATGCAGGGCTTCCATAGGCACAGCACTCAGGCAATAACAGCAGCCTGGATAGGTCCCAAGCCTGGGTAACAGACAGGAGGATGTTGCAAGGAGAAATCTCTGCACTGCAGAGATGCTGTGGTTCCAGCTCAAAATTGACTTTGCGGTTAAATTAAGAAGTGGGAATGCTTCAGCCATCTCAGCCTTCCTGGCTCCAACAACCCCGAGGCAGATGGGTTGTTGTTATTATTATTATTATTATTTATTTGTTGATGGATATTCAAAGTCATCAGTCAGGTCTCCCCTCAGGCAAGGAAGCCTGGGAGAAATGGCACTGGAAATCTTAAGTTTGGTTCCCAGAGCCACTCGAGAGCTGAGAGTTATTAAAGTACACTTCGCTATTGCTATCTGCTCTGCGGGGTGCTTGACCCTACATCTGACTTCAGGCTTCAGCTGTCCCTGAAGTACAGGCGACAAGAGAGTTGAACAAATTGCAAAGAAGGACTCCTGGGATGGGAGAGGAGGAACTGGTGCGAACGGGATCCTGGGAGTGTGTTGGAGTGGGGATGTCACACCCTTGCTTGCACTCTCGCTGTCCCTGCTCTACTCCATGAAGGCTAGACGCAGGAGAGCAGATGAGGAAGGAACTGACCAACTACCACTGTCAAGGGCAGTAAACAAAGATAGGACAGTCTACGTTATATAATCAGGGTAGATTCCTTACCAAGAGCTTTATTTTTTTTTTTTTTAACCTTGACTGATTCACAATTAGAAACATTTTACAAGATGGTCCATGACACACTCAAAACAGAAATACACATTTCACTCCAGGGTCAGTGAGTTGGCTCAGGGTAAAGACACTTGCCATCAAACCCAACAACCCGAGGATCTGAGTTCAAATGGTTCAAGTTGTGACTTCTGACTTCCACATATACACTGTGTATATCCTCACACATACAAAAAAATAAATACATAAATAAAATGTAATGAAATTTTAAAAACAATTTCACACTGATGACACTTTTATTAGATGGCATGTCCTCCAACACTTCCTGTAACCTATAGGGGTACAGACACACAGACAAACAGGCACACACACACACACACACACACATACACACACACACAACTCTCCACAGAGACCTACAAAATTAACTTCATTGGTCTTGGGCCTTGTGAGTGAAGTCATGAAACCAACATCATAAACAAGCACCCAGATAACTCTTTTGCCTGTTAAAGTTGTCTTGGACCTACCACCATTTAGCTCAACTTCTACAGAACTATTGAAATCATCCAAGAACTAGGAATATCTACAGGTGATCAGCTTCACAATGTCTCCCAGTCTGTGATGGTTAGCTGCATGTGTTGGTGGCTCGGTCACAGAGGCTCGCTATTCAGCTGAACAGTAGGCCACTGGCTACAAAGGTAGAGTAAACTTTCATCAAACGACATTCAACTACATGGTTGTACGTCCCTGTGTGTCTGTGTCTCTGTGTGTCCCTCTGTGTGCGTTAGTGAAGACATTAAGAAATAGACTAAGCCACTGAATGTTGGACATGGTTATTGGGTCATGTATACAAAAGGTAAAGGATTACACTGGCTTTAGGCACAGATGGATAAGGGTAACCAGATGCCAAACGTGTAAATGTTACCACCAGGAATTAGTCTGTCTCTACCTCTTATCTCAGCATTTTTCTCTCTTTGATAGAAATTGGAAATGGTCACTGTCACCTCCATGGTGACATTTTACATGTTCAGACACCTCTAGGTAAAAGGTCTACCTCCTTTTACATAAAATCAACAAAAGTTTAGGATGGCGAATTTGGACCATCTGCCAGGTCTGTTTGGGATCATGTCTCGTTTGGGTCTTGATTCAAAATTCAGCTTCTCAGACGAAGCATTCCCTGAGCACTCACTGAAGATAGCTTCCTACCCCACTCCCTCGTGTCTCTTTACTCTGCTTTATTTTTATAGCACATACCACTGTCTGGTATATTATCATACTCATGTATGTACTTAATTATTTGCCTTACAGTCCACTCTGCATTTAGAATACAAAATCCATGAGCATATAAAGTCCACAAGACTATAAAATCCATGGTTGTTATTTATCTTTTGGATTCCTAGCCTTTAACAGACTACCTGCTGGCCTGTATTGTGCTAAGCAATTTCAAATTGATTTAATGGGGTTTAAGCACACATGAGTATTTATAATGCCTAAATGCTACAAGTTACATCTCCATACCCCCAAGCTGATTGGTAAACATTTACCGGCACTCTACAATCATATGTAATAAGCCTGTACAAGCTTCGCTGTTCCACCAAAACCAATCAATTTTGCTTTCACTCAAACAAGGGTAGAATGGTTGCTGCGCCCAAACAGCAGCTGCCATTAAATGAAGCTGAACTGGGAGGGTTCAAAAACCAAGAAGAGACACTCAGCAACAATGACACATTGTAGGACACATTTGACTAGACACAGATAGATATAAAAACTCATGGCACACATGTGAAAAGAAGCCATAAGAAATAAGGAAATCAAGTCAGTGTTCTGTCCCCAGAAATCAAGGGTAAATTGTGTTACAAAGAAGAAATGGTCGGTTTCACCATGCTGCCTAAAGTAGCAATTCGGGGCCAGGGTCTTCATTTGACTGCAGAGACGGCAAGCGTCTGATGCCCACATTTCTCTATGACGTAGAAAATGTGAGTCCATGTGCCTGTCTGCTGACCTCTCATCTTTGGGGTGTTCTGTGTGCCTATAAATGTGAAGCAGATCTCCATATATAATATAGGGCAACACATCTTGCCTTTTCTGTGGATAACTACCACCAACACAATATCAATAATGGCAGGTGGCTATACTGATCTGGACAAAGAAATATGAGAAGCATTCAAGTATCTACCTCCTAGACTTGACAACATTTAATCTTCTGTTGGGGCCCATTGGTTTCTGAAGCACTATTCAACTGAGGGAGAGAATGGGACTTCTTTTAGGGCTGCGTTTGCCAAATGTCTTCCTGTTTTCACACCTCAACTCACCTGGATTCCAAGAGATCTATCAGGTCCTATAAGAATCATTGCCCTGGGGACTCAGTGACTAGGGGACCATAGACTTTCACCGTGCCCTTTCATCACAGGACATAAGCCAGTGGTCCATGCTGACCTTTCTATTTCCTCTTCTGTAAAAAAAAAAAAATAAGTATTAAGCCACACTATCGTAAATGTATCTTTTAGCTCTAAACTTGTCTCTGTATTGTGAGCTGCCTCTGTATTCCTCAGAGAATCTGCCATCATGTGAAGCATTAGTAACTGCTTCCTGGAGAAATGAACAGAGAAGGCACACTCTATTTCCTTGGCACCATGTTACTACCAGAAAGGAAGGGGGCGAGGGAAAACACAAAGCAAACGACAACCAAGGAAAATTAATATCAGACCAGACTTCATAATTCATCGACTCAGACTAAGGACACTCTTTCCTGGACCTCCTCTGTAGATGGTTCATTACTGTAAATTCTAGAAGGACCTCATATATCAGTCTCTACTCCATTATGACCCTACCCCTTGGACAGTGTTCTAACAAAGCAACAAAATGTTCCTTCCTTGCCTTCGGCATCTCAATGACCACAATTCTCCCTGGAATGGACCCCATCAGTGCAATAAAATAAAGGGATGATTTACATCAATTAAGTCTCTTTGGTGGCAGCAGAAATTGACTCAACAGAGTGAAGCAATTATTGGAGCTTTACCATGAAGCTTGCAGAATAAAAGAGCTGCTTAAACTGAGCAGAGGACAGGCAATACCAAGGCGGTTAGAGATACAGTCACTGACTGGGGTTGTCTCAAGAGCACATCAACCAGATGACTGTGTTTCATCTGTCCTATGTCTGCATGGCATGGAAAGAGGGGTGTGTACATGTTCGTATGTATCCATGCACAGGTATGTAGGCAGAATGTACTTCTTGCACACATATGTGTGGAAACCAGAGGCCTCTACCACTCCCCACTCTGTGTTTTTAGACAGATCTCTCACTGAACCCAAATCTCACAGATTTGACAAGGTTGGCTTATTAACAAGCCCCAGGGATGCCTTTTCTTGTCTTTGCCTTCTTGGTGCTCACACCCACACAGCACTTGGGTTTTATGGGGGCGGGTGTTGGGAATCAAGCTCAGGTTGCCATGACTCTGCAGCAAGCACATTGCCAACTAACCCAGTTCTCTAGCCCATCTGTGTGTCTTAATCCAGGGTCTAAGGCGAGGAGAGAGTCCTCCTTGGCCTGTTATGAGCTTTGTGTTATAAAGTTACCTGTAGAGTCCAAGAATTGGGTAATTTCTTCTTTTAAAAAAATGAGGTATACATAGCACAAGTGTGTGTGTGTGTGTGTGTGTGTGTGTGTGTGTGCGCGCGCGCACGTGTGTGTGTGTGTGTGTGTAACAAGAATATGGATACTTATATGTGAAAAGAATATACATATATGATGCACGTATATACATGATACAATTATTCGTTGCATTCATACTGAGTTTATAAGTATGTGCTTTAGTGAGCACAGATCAGGAAGCACCACACTCAGAGAACAGTGCGCAGTGTCGGGTAGGCAACTTCTTTGTAAAGTCTCTATGATGGCTTTGGAGTTTGGATGCCCTTCTGGACCAGCTTTATAGCTAGCTACATGACCTATCCCCAGGCCTTATTCCTTCCCTCCTACAAAAATGAAAATATGAATAGCACCTCCCAAGGTTACTCTGAGGATGAGATGAGGCATGCATGCAGCAAACAGTAGGAATGGCACAATAACCTGAATACATGGGAGTTAATATTCTCACTATCTTATTATCCCTGTGTTGTTCAAAAATAGGTCAAAAGCAAGTCAAAAAAAAGTCTCCTCCTCTCCCAAGAGCATCTATATTTAAGGAAGTTACTCCCCTCCTGTTCCCAGGAGATTATTCCCTCTCTTTCAACCCCAAGGGCTTAACTAGTGCACTTCTTCCTGCTGGAATACCCTCCTGGCTGCTATCCCACACCTACACTACGGTGCACACTACTAGCTACATGACCGATCCCCCAGCTTTATTTTTTCTCTCCTGCAAACTAAGAATATGCAGAACATCTCCCAAGGTAACTCTGGCGGCAGGATGAGGTAGACAAATAACCTCTGTCTCCTTCAAGGTAGAGTTTGAGCCTAACAGCCCTACAGATTTCACTGACTGTTGCAGGTCTCAGTCACCCCCATTCTTCCAAAGGACAATCATCCTTACAGGAGGAAACGTAACAAAGCGCAAAAGCTGTGGTTCGTTCCCTGGTGGTGCTGTACTAAGATTCTGAACCCATACTGAGAGTCACCAGGAAAGAAGACTGAGCAGAGATGGGATACAAGATGTGAGCAGGCATGGGTGCCAGAACCAGGATGTGGTCCTGGGAACTGCCTGATACCTCCAGGCAAGCCTTTGAATACTGTGTTGTCTCGCCCGATGAATACTTATCACATGAGTTCTTCCTTCAAAACCAGGAGTCACTCCTCACCCTCTTTATTAATGCCATACTATATCTAACCGTGATGCTGAGCACAGCCAAGGGATCACTCAAGGCTGGCGAGAGGGCTGAATCACTCCTTGACATGTTGCCAAGAAGCATGAGGTGACGTACTACAAACCCAGGAGCATCTAGGGCTGCTGAGCCAATGCAGGTCTATGGAGCAAATTCAGCCCCACAACTTTATAGGAGGAAATACAGGACCAGTGGTAGGATCATGACTGCTGACTCAAAGAAGCCTAGAGTAGACTCCAACTCCAAACAATCACATAACCACACCATTTACTGGTAAAAAAAAAAAAATACATAGGGTTAATATTACCCATGATATAGGCCCATTGAGAAGATTAAAAAACATTACACATAGAAAAGACTCGGTCCAGATGCTAGAGAGAAACACTGATGTCTGAATTTCATCTTAAGATGCCAATAGGGATTTGATAAGAAGTCAGAGATACAATAACATCAGTACCGTTGCTTAGGTCATTCTATAACAATGCAGTGGTCCAGGAAAATATACAGGTCCGCACTTATGTTTCTATGAGCACTTTGCAAGGAATCCCCTCTACTCATTCACTTGGCTTCCAGGGTGACTGCCCACGGGGCACTCTCTGCACTCTCTTCCCACTAGCTCAGACACTATCCTTCTGGAAGGAGGGGTGGGGAATTCAGACAAGCTTCCCATAGATTCCAGCCTGAAGTTCTCAAGCCAGTACTAAGTGTATTTGCATACCAGCCAGTATCAAGTGGGACACTGGATTACCTCTGCTTATGCGATTTTCTAGGGAAATTTGGAACATAAAAATCACTAAGTACCAAGCATCACTTAACATTGGCCTTCCTTGCAGATTCCCAAATCAACCCGTAGAGGGAGCGCTTTAAAAATAATAATAAAGAAGGCTGAGGGAAGACCAAACAAACAACAACAACAACAACAAAAAAAAAAAAAAAAAAAAAAAAGGGCAGTGGCTCAGGACACTGGCTGCTCTTCCAGAGGATCCAGGTTCAAGTTCTAGCACTCACATGGTGGCTTGCAACTGTCTATAATGACAGCTCCAGGGCATCTAGCACCATCTTCTGGAACCAGGCATACATATCTATATACATACATACATACATACATACATACATACATGCATACATACATACATACACACACACACATACACACACACACATATATATATATATATATATATATATATATATATATATATATATACAGGCAAAATACCCATATATTTATTTAAAAGGATAATCTATTTACTGAGTGCTTCCTAGGTGCTACCTGTGTAGCAAAAACTTAATAGGTAAAGCCATAGTTAATACAACACCTCCAGTTTCTCAGAAAATTGGGGATAGATCTACCTCAAGGCCTAGCAATACCACTCCTGGGCATATACCCAAAAGATGTTCCACCATACCACAAGGACATTTGCTCAGCTATGTTCATAGCAGCTTTATTTGTTATAGCCAGAAACTGGAAACAACCTAGATGTTCCTCAACCGAAGAATGGATAAAGAAACTGTGGTACATTCACACAATGGAATACTAGTCAGCTATTAAAAACAAGGAAATCTTAAATGTTGCCAGCAAATGGATGGAACTAGAAAAGATCATCCTGAGTGAGGTCACCCAGACCCAGAAAGACACGCATGGTATATACTCACTTATAAGTGAATATTAGCCAGAAAGTACAGGATGAACATGCTACAATCCACAGACCCAAATAAGCCAGGGTAGGCTCAAGAGACGATGCTGAATCTTTCTCAGAACAGGAAATAGAATTGACATCTGACGTAGTTGGAGGGTAGGAAGTAGGTGGGAAAGGGGATGAGGATGGGAATTAGGGGTGTGGAGCAGGGAGGGATGGACAAGAACGGGAATGTGTGTGAGGAGTGCATCTCTGGGACATGGGAGGCTCCCAGGAGTCCATGGGGGTGACCCTAGCAGAGACCTTCTAGCAGCAGGCAGTTAAGGAGCCTGAAGTGGCCACCTACTGTAGCCAGGCAGAACTTCTAGTGGATGGAGGAAGGCGTCAACCCACTCACAAAACCTTTGACCCAAAATTTGTCTTACGTACCAAGAATGTGAAGGGGGTAAAGATGGAGCAGAGGTTTAGGGAATGGCAAACCAACGACTGGCCCAACATGAGACTCACCCCATGGGAGAGAGCCAACTCCTGCCAATATTAATGATACTCCGCTATGCGTGCAGACAGGAGCCTCGCATAACTGTCTTCTGAGAGGCTTCACCCAGCAGCGGGTGGGAACAGATGCAGAGACCCAGAGCCAGACAATAGGCCAAACTCGGGGAGTTCCAATGGAGGAGTTGGGGAAATGATTGAGGGAGGTGGAGGGGTCAATGACACCACAAGAAGACCTACAGAGTCAACTAACCTGGGCCCGTGACAGTTCACAGAGACTGAGCCACCAACCAAAGAGCGTGCACGGACTAGACCTAGACCCCCTACACCTATGTAGCAGATGTGCAGCATGCTCAGCACGTGGGCCCTCTAACAATGGGAGTAGGGGCTATCTCTGATTCTACTGCCTGCCCCTGGATCCTTTTCCCCTAGCTGGGCTGCCTAGTCAGGCCCCAGGAGGAGAGGATGCATTTAGTCTTGCTGTGACTTGAGGTGACAGGATGGACTGGTGCCCCTTGGGGGAAGGGGGCTCCTCTCCTCTGAGAAAAAGGAAAAGGGGGGATGGGAGAGGGGAATGAGGGTGAAACTGGGGTGAGAGGAGGAAAGGGGGCTAGAATCAAGCTGTAAAAAGATTAAATAAATAAATGAAAAAAATTAAAAATAAATAAAATAAATGAAAAAGCAGCACTTCCAATAAAAATATAAACTAGCACTTTTCCTCAAATCTGTAGAAAACATGGTGATTATCTGAAATGCTGGAACTTGATGGTAATTAAACTTCAAAGGCACATTACCGACCCCTGGGCTGTGTCTATCCTCCTGAAGAATGGGTCTCCAAAAGTCCAGTGAGCAGAGATGCCCAAGGGAGAAGCTCCCCTTTTCCTTCCAACACCCCCAGAGATTTCCTCCTGGATCGTTCGTTAGCCCTGGCAGGCATCACTAGAGTAAATCAGCAGCCGGCACTCAATGAGAATATAGTTATTATAACAATTGCTGCCTTGCATGATGTTCATGCCATTTGGAAATGTAGGTCTAATTAGCTCTAAGCTGTGGAAGATCTGAGTGGAGTAGTTTCATTTTGGCTTAATGCTTGGTGCCTGGTGTAAAATCTGAATTTATTACTCGTTTTTTAATCATTTCTACATAGCTCAACCAGCCGTATCAAAACTACTCTGTGTTATAGACTTTAAAAAGTGATTCCCCATAGGCGTTTTAAGGTATAGGATCTATTATGGGAAGATATATATTTGACAGCGTTCTGTTTATGACTCAGTTCCGCTACATTGTTCATGAACCCAGTGAAAGATGTTCACAGTGGTAAGTAACTCTTTATTCCACGAAGGGAAAATATGGTGCAACTAACACAAGGAAATGCCAGAAACTGTGTGCTGCACGATTACAGAACTAATGGCTGAAAGCCTCGCTTACTCCATCAAGACCGTCACAGATAGACTGCTTAGTGCCACAGAACTCCAGAGACAGGCTCCGAAATATTTTCCGTTAACAGTAACACGTCTCATATTGTCAAACTGCTTTCTAAACATTTATCTTTATGCTCAGAGATGGGTGCTGCTTTCAACCTTGGATAAAGACGCACCCTTTTGCAGTGGGCTGCAGTTAATGCAGAGACTTATAACCTGTCCAAATCCTGAGAATAAGAAGGCCAGTCCTCAACGGGACATCTGTAACACAAACACCCTTCAGAGCCTCTGAAAACATTCTGGAAGGGGAAGCAAAAAGAGTGTAAGGGCAGAGATAGCGTGGCAAGGAGCACTGTCAAATGCTGTCTCCTGGACATGGCCATTGAGCTCATGAATTGTACTAGCTTCAGTTACCTGCACAAGACCTGTACAAGATTAAGACAACCAGCATGCCAGCACGGATGAGCCCCCCCCCATCCCCCCGCCCCGCCCCCAGCTAAGGAGCTACTGCCAATCAACAATTGCTGGGAGACAGGATTTTTTTTCTTTAGGAGTGAAACTACTGATAAGTAGCCTCTAATAAGTAAATGATTACACATCCATGCTTATGCAAGTAACCATAATTATACTGAGTATAATTTAAACATTTTAACACATACATACAACACATGCATGCATGTGCTTGTGCATGCATGCACACACACACACACACATGCACACACACATGTCATTGAGGAGAATAGTAGGAAGAAGAAAGGTTCTACAGAGAGATATATATATAATGAAATTACCTTTCAAAAGTATTATGTCTCAGTGGTTATCCCATCCCTTGTATCCTCCCATTCCTCCCTCCCTCCCATTTTCCCCTTACTCCCCTCCCCTATGACTGTGACTGAGGGGGACCTCCTCTCCCTGTATATGCTCATAGGGTATCAAGTCCCTGCTATCCTTCCTCTGAGTGCCACCAGGTCTCCCCATCCAGGGGACGTGGTCAAATTCTAACAACATAATTCATATTATACCACTCCTTGGAGGGCAGTTATCTGGCAATGGAAAAGTACTCCATTGTGTAGTTTTTTTGTTTTGTTTTGTTTTGTTTTGTTTCTCTCTTTGTGTCTTCATGCTCAGCTCCTTTCCCTAGGTGCTGAAGGGAACCTTGGCCAAATGGGCCCCCTAACACACAGGCCTCAGTCTCCCCAGTTTCTCATATTTCTGCATTGTCCCTATGTCCTGAGGATGTGACAGCAGCAGTCCTCTGCTCAGACCCCACACTGGCTTTATTTGGGGAATTTCTCCACAGTCTTTGGGCACTCCTAACCCACCTGGATGGAACCTGAGCCCAGGTCAGGGTCTCCAGGAATTCTGGCCTTCTGGGTTGAGTTGTTAGTATATTTGAAAGAAGGTTTCAGGTTGCTTGTTTGTTTGTTTGTTTGCTTGCTTGCTTGCTTGCTTGTTTGCTGTTTGGGCAACTAGTATCATTCAGTTACTGAGCATAGCTACCTATACCAGCCCTGCATAGTCTTTGATGTTGGTCCTCTCCATGCTTTAGAATAGCTAAGTACAGGGTTAGTGCAAGTGTCATGAATAAACTTGACCCAGGTCCTTGACCTTAATGACTTACCAAGCGATCTGAGTACCACCTGCCCTCTGGACCCTTCTCACATGTGATAATAGTACTCAAACCACTTCCCAGTGAATAGCATTGCTTATCGCTGAAAGCATCCTGATTAGATAACTGGAAATACCAGAATCCTCCACCTTCAAAGCACAGAAATATCTAGAGAAGAAAAAGCAGGGACTTGAGATGACGATCAAGATATTTTCCTTTATTTGGTAGCTCAACTCATTACTTATTTGTTGTTTGGCTGTACTGTAGCCTCTTGACCAGGGAGTGTGTAAAGGGGATAGTCAAACACCTTGACCAGATTCCAAGCCCTGAAAAGCCGGGCACAGATGGTGGCACAAGCCAGGCATGGCGGCACACACCTGTAACCCCAGGGCTGGGAGGGTGGGAACAAGCAGATCCCTGGAGTTTGCTGCCCACAGCCTAGCCCACTTGCGAAGTTTCAGGCCAGCAAGAGACCCTGTCAAAAAGGACAAGATATGGATTGTTGTTGTTTTTATTGTTGTTGTTGTAATATTTTTTATAATAAAGTTTAAAGTAATTTTATTTTAAAAAGAGGAATGGAGGAAAGGAAGAAGGATAGAAAGAGGGAAGGAAGGTATATGAAGAGTGATATCGTCTTCCTGTATACTCATGGGGGCGGGGGGAAGACAGAGAAAGACGGAGACAGAGGGGGAGGGGGGGAGAGGGCAGGGGGGAAAGAGGGAGGGGGCAGGGGGGAGAGGGAGGGAGAGAGGGAGAGAGAGGGGAGAGAGAGAGAGAGAGAGAGAGAGAGAGAGAGAGAGAGAATGAGTACAGGATCTGTCCCTTACTAAATGTGTAATCTTGAGTAAATGACTAAATCTCTCTTTAAAAGAGGGTTATGGGGACATCTTTCAGTTAGCAGAGTGTTCCCTAGCACATCTGAGGCCCTATGTTCAATCCTTAGTACCATCGAAACAGAGGCGAGGATATTGTTGTAAGAAGACCCAGATGATCACACAGTAAATTGCTCAGCACAGCACCCTGGCATGTCACTGAATCTTTTTTTTTTTTTTTTAGATTTATTTATTTATTTATTATGTATACAGTGTTCTAACTGCATGTACACCTGCAGGCCAGAAGAGGGCACCAGATCACACTATAGATGGTTTTGAGCCACCATGTGGTTTCTGGGAATTGAACTCAGGACCTTTGGAAGAGCAGCCAGTGCTCTTCTTAGCCTCTGAACCATCACTGAACTTTTTAAGACATTTATTAGTTTGGAAATTTTGCATTAACCAAGACATATCTTGATAGTTAACAAAAATTAATAAAATTAATATATAGCTGAAAAATAAAGATAAGAATGAATAACAACTTCAATTGCATTGCGTTTGGTTTCTAGGGTAGAGGCATAAAGCTTGAGATACTGAAAACAGACTCATCTTGTAATGTCATGTAGCTTTTAGACTTCTGTATTTTATTTTATGTGTTGTCTGAATGTATGTCTGTGTACTGCATATATGCTTGTTGCCTGCAAAAGTCAGAAGAGGGTGTCAGATCACATGGAACTGGAGTTACAGATGGCTGTGAGCCAACTTGTGGATACTGGCAACTGAACCCGGTCATTCGCAAGATCAGCAAGTACTTTTAACTGCTGAGCCATCTCTACAGCCCCTTATATAACTTTAGATCATATTAAGCTTCATTCCTTTTCCAGTGTATGTTTGCTTGTGTTTGCTGTTGTTGTTGTTGTTGTTGTTGTTGTTGTTGTTTTAGAAGAAGCCTATTTATAAGCTGCATGGAACTGATATGTTAATAAATGTACCTTTATGTATGGGCAAATGCATTTTCTAATATTAAATCCATAACTAGCATTTTTACCCACATAGAGAACAGCACTGGGCCAGGCAGAAGACCCCTTCAAGAGGTTACAGGCAAACCAAACATGCTATCTGCAGGCAGCTGTCTTACCAAGAACAGGGAGGAGTTGAAGGGAGTTTGCCCAGAATATTCTCCCCAAATTTCCCTATCAGATGTACTATCAAAGGGGTCACCATTGTAATCACCATAGAACTTAAGCTTCGAAGATAGGAAGAAGGAAGAAGGAGTTGGCTGACAATGCATGGGGTCCAGGTCTAGAAATTCTCAAACCCACAAAATGTGACTGTGGGTATTCCAATGTGGGGGGGCAGGGTGCAGCTAGGGAAATGACTCAGTCTATAAGTCACTTGTCTAACAAGCCTGGGAATCTGAGTTCAGATCTCCAGATCCTGTGTGAAAAGCGGTGCATGCTGGTATACTCCTGTGACCCAGTGATGGAGAGACGGGAGGCAGAGGCTAGCAGACGCTTCCTTAGAAGCTTGCCAGACAACTAACCTGGCCTAAATGGCAATGTTCCAGGCCTGTGAGAGACCCTGTTGCAAACAAAAAGTGGAAAGCGTCTGAGGGTCAACTTGTGTGCACAGACACCCCTCCCACAGGATACACCCACTCACAGACACTCAAGTGCATTTAAAAAACAAAACAAAACGATGAGCCTGACATAAGATTTTTTTGCTTCCGGGATTTCAGAAGTACTACAGATTCAGACTCTGATAAATTTGGGGAATGGCTATAAGAGTAAGGCGGGGATGGAATAGATTTTTTTTTTTGTAAAAAGCTGTTAGAGGCAAGATCAAATCTGGGAAGGAAGATACAGAATAGGCTATCTACCGGAACGATAAAATTACAAGGATGATGGATGAGGAGGAGATAAAAAAGATATCTCAGAGCTCTAAACTGGAGTCTTTAGTGTACGCAACGGCAAAGAGAATGTTAAACATTAGCAGTGAGGGGAGAAAACAGAGGCTGCACTGGATGAGAGGGGCATCCTTTTTTTAAGAAACAGCACAGGCTACACCAACTCTACTCCCCCTCACAGCCCCGAGGTGCTGGACTGCCATGACAAAAGCAAGGACATCAGAGTGCAGATGAATTTCCCCATCCACATGAAAGGCAGCCTGGGGTCACAAGGCCCTCTCCCTGTCAGAGAGGGAGACATTCTGAAGCGCATTTCAGAGGCAATGAAGAGATCTGAAAGGTGGGAAGGGATCGGTGGGAAGTCATCACCATGTACCCTACGAGCAAGTCACACTGCTGTTGTGGGGCATGGAGAACGCGCAGAATTCCATCAGCTTTGTCACCACAAGGGCCCTGGAGCAACGTGAGAACACACATTTTGGGAAAGCACGGGCTTTGGTTCTGACTTTAAACTCAATGGTAAGCTGTTGACAATGAGGATACCGTTTTTTTCAAAGCAGGAGTAAATCTTGCAAATTTGCCTGAGGGCAAGCCAACGGCAGAGAGCATCACCCTAGCTCTGGGTCTTGGGTTCGATCTTCAGGACCTCACACTTCCAACTGGCTCTTTTCCCTGTGCTATCAAGTGAATTCGGGCTCTAGTCAGTAGTTTTTCGTCAACACCACCATTGCCTTGTCTTTGCTTCTCTTTTTGCATAGACAGCATTGTCTGCGCCAGATCAAACATATGAAAAGGCTTCTCCTTCTCCTTCTTGCCCAGTAGTGGGTAGCAAGTAGCAAGTCGTGGGGTAGAGTGCAAGATGGAGCAGAGCTGTGGGAGTAGCCAACAAGAAATGCATTATCTCATTTGAATCCTGCTTTTCTCAATGTCTACTTTGAACACAGAGGTTTGATAAGGAAACATACGCAGCTCCTCTCGCCTCAAAGGACTGAGAGGCAGCTGGTACTTTTCTCTGAGAAACATCTTTTGCAAGATGGAACAAGTCCTTGACAAACTGAGAATTCTACATGGTGCATTCAAAACTCTCTACCATGTGGGGGCAATCAGACAGCAACCCTCGGGCTACCTATTTGCCACAAACACATCATAGCGGCTACCCATTCTTTCTGGGGGCACTTGATTCTCTTCCTTCTCGCGCGTGATGTGGGTGGGTGTGTACGGTGTGTGTATGTATGTATGAATGGTGTGCTACAAATGTAGGCTTCAGTGTGAGCATACCACACACAGCATCTGTACAGTTAGAGGACAATACCAGGTGTTGGCCCTCACCTTCCACACTAAGACAAGCTTTCCCTTGTTGTTCAATGCTGTGTCTGCTAGGCTGGCTGAGCCGAGCATCTCTGCAGACTCTCCTCTATTACACTGGGAGAATTTAGATTTACAGAGCCACTTCTGTACCTGGCTTTTACATGGTTTCTGAAGATATGAGCTCAGATCTTAAAACTTACACCGCCAAGTAATTTGCCCACTGGTTCACCTCTTCACCCCCCCCTTCCACCTCCATTTTTACGACAGTCTAGGGTAAGATCTGCTCCAACATTCTCTTATTGAGTCCAAAAAAAAAAAATCCAGTGGGATGGCGCCCACTTTCCTGCAGGGGGTCAGCACCCCAGAGCTGAAAAGCCATGTCTGAGTACCAGGCTGGCTCTGCCCTTCTCTCAGCCTGAAGAAGCTGTGGCAAATGATTGGCTGGCAGTGAACAGAATCACAGGATGGATGCTCTGTGTGTTCTGGCTCAAGAGCATCAGGAAAGTAGGGAAGAGTGCCTCAGAAACCAAGGGCATGAATGCTGCCAACGGGCTAAGAAGAAGCTGGATTCTAGATACACAAATAAGGTATTGACAGTCAACAACACTTATAGGTTGGGCAAGAAAGAGAAAGGTCCTAGGACAAGACTACACTTGAGTCTCATCTTGTGCTTTATCCGACTTTCCAAAAGTAGTTAGTTGATACAGCTCTAGGCATTCATTTCCTAGAAGGGAGGATGGTATATTTTGAAAGCTACTTTGTCTTTAATATTGCACGTCTGCATTGTATGACCTTTCCCTAGGAAAACACAAACAAGCCTCTATGTGCTCCTCACCTCCTGGGCACCTACAAAGAGGCTCCTCTTCCCAGCAATTTAACCTTAGGGAGAGCCCTAGTGAATCTTGGAACTTTCTTGAGCCTCATCAGCTTCCTTGAGAGGGTGGTCAACCTCCCTCCTAAGACAGAATGTTCCAGGTCAGAGGAAATGGCCTCACAAGAGTGTGTACTGTAACACACCTTTACAGAGTCAGGGATGATAGTAGCTGGCGGGGGCCGAGGGGGAGGGAGGTGTGCATCTCATGCAACCCTCTACCATAGGTGGAACTGACAATGACACTGAGGAATAGTTGGGTAGCTCGTGTCTTGAGAAGCTCGCTCCCTATAGCTGTCAGTCTTCTGAACTGCCCTGTAAACACACTAGGACCTTATGATGATGATGACAGTAATATGCACATGGGGAGGCAGACTTTCTCACCTAACTTACAGGATGCACAGTATGATTCTCAGACACTTTGGTCATCTAGGGCTAGACTTATTCCTACCCTTCCCCAGATTCTAAGATCTCCCCCCATGAAAGACACTCTTCCCTTGGCCATTATAGTCTCTCCAGCCATGTACAGGCTTAAGAGAGCTCCCATTAAAATAAACTCCAGGACTGTCTGGGGGGAAAAAAATGTTTAAGTCTCTTTTGTTCCCGAGTTAGCAGAGAGACATGTGGTTGGGAGGGTAGAGGGACAACTGGAATAAAAAGCAGCCTACTTCTCTAATTATGGCACCAATAATCCCCTTTATATTCTGGTGTTTTGTAGCATGTTTATGGTTTTGTCTTACTTCATCTTAAAGCTGAACAAAAGCTGACTCTAATGGTCACAAACACACAGGGCCCCAGCCGCAGGCCTCATGCAAGGAACTAAACCAACAGAGTGCATGGGAACTCAATTTCTCAGATTAAGTATGACAATGGTGTAGAGTCCATATGTCTCAAGAAGATGGGAAATACTTTTTAAAAGTCTCTAGGGTGCCCCGCCAAGTCAGGATCATCTAGGACCCATGTAATTACTCACTTTTCATCCTCCGTGCAATGTCATATGGACCACGTCCCTTACTTGTACTCTAAGATGGATGGCCAATTGTTTAACCCTGGTGTTTTTAATTAATTAGGGTCTCCACCAGCAAAGCTTTAAGTAAAGTCATTCAATTTAGACTTCGCTTAGTGGGGTATAGAAAATCAGCATTTATTACAATCTTTCATTAATTTTATTTTCTATATGCAGGAGGCTGGGGCTTTGAAATCCTACAAACCCACTCTCCTGAAATAGCAGAAACCATTAGATTTATTGTTTGGAGCAATTGTGAAACCTAAGCTTAGGTGTATCTAAAGAAAGCAAAGAACAACAACAAAAAAAGTAAAATACAAACATTAAAGTTGGCTTTTCTCCGTCCTCACTATGGTAGAGAGATGGGGTGAAAATTTTAGATCATCTGTAGAGTCTAAATTCTTGTTTATGGTCTCAAAAATCAAAAGGCAATTCTCTTTCATTCTAAGAAAGAACGTGTTAGTTAAGGTGTGATTTTTTTTAAGCCAACAAGACAATCTGGTCATGCCCTTACTCCCCTCACTTAATGATCTAGTTGTTAGGTAGTGACAACAGTTGCCAAGCAGTACTGCATTGCCAGTGAGCTGAGAAAATAGGAGTAGTCAGTAGCCTGCACGGGGCCACGTGACCAGCTGCACCTAGCTTGACAGAAATGTGCTGTCTTTTAGTTCTCTTGAACTGTGATGCTATCCTTCGTGTGGGAGGTTGGAGGGGACCCTTCCTTTAAAGAGATGTATTTTACTGCAGGCCATGCTAAAACTGGGCAGAAGCCATCTGGAAGAAGCAAGGTGATAAAGAAATTATTTGCAGGGTTCATGTTTTCTGGGAAAATAAGAAAAAATGATTTTAACAACAAAATGGCAGTTTTCCCATTTTTAGTGAAAACCTCAACCACGGATTGAAAATAAAATACTTGTTTAAGTGTGGCCAGGACTGAGAAGACCCCCAGTGTGAGGATCACAAGGAGGCTGGGTACTCATGGAATCAGAAATAAGAAGTTGGGTCAAATAGCATATTGCATAGCAACCATCTCTTGGTTCCAAAGACACAGACGGTGTGATGCACACATTTTCAAAGTTCTCCAATAAGAACTTACTCTTATGGCCATAGTAGCCATACTCTGCCACTAAAGTCAAACTACACATACACAGAATGCAAATCAAGGCTCTCCCTCTGGTCTGTGAGACTGTAGAGGGCCTGGCTGCTTCCTTTCTGGAAGTGAATCAAAAACCAGGTTCATAGAAGAAATGCTGGTCCACCTACCCACAATATGCAGACTATTAAGAACATCAAAAGAGACATTATTCTTGCTGTCTAAAAGCCTTGTTATTTCTGTTAAGAGTCCTTAAATTTACTAACTTACATATCAGTTACTTTCAGAGGATAGTAGGAATCAAATCATTATCTTGAAAAACGATCAAACAACTGTGCATGGAACCTGCATCATCTATGTGAACCCCACCACTGCAGAATCAGAGGACAGAGAAATGGAAATGGTTGTTTAAATTTTTTTTCAAGCTAGTAATTGAAAGGAAAATGACAGAACTAAGTATCTCCACCTAGCAATGCCCAGTTAATTTACAGACTCAGGCACTGAGCTCATGTTAGGATTAAAAGAAAAAGAGTAAAAATCAGACATTAGACAACTCCTAGTAAAAAGACTCAGTGTTATCTGGCCAGTGTGTTGACTCTGGACATCATCACATCTCTGAATATAGATCCCACTTCCCAAATTGGTATGATGTAGGGTACAGGAGATGTGCAATGAGTGACAGCCATGTTCTAAGAGAACAGTAGGTCAAAAGATAGTAGTAGTAGTAGTAGTAGTAGTAGTAGTAGTAGTAGTAGTAGTAGAAGAAGAAGAAGAAGAAGAAGAAGAAGAAGAAGAAGAAGAAGAAGAAGAAGAAGAAGAAGAAGAGAGAAGAGAGGGAGAAGGGAAGGGGAGGGGGAGGAGGCACAAAGAACCACATACTAAAGTGTGTTTGAAAAATATATCCATCTTTATTGTTGTTTTATGTGATTTGTGTGTCTGTGTGTATATATGTTGGTGCAATAAGTACGGGCACACATTGCATGATTGTGTATGTGAGTGCAGAGGTCAAAGGTTGACACTGGGTGTCTTCCTTCATTGCTCTCCACTTTATTTACAGGTGGGAAATCCTCATGGAGCCTGGAACTCACTGACTCAGCTTGCCTTGCTGGCCAGATCACACTAGGGATTCCTCTGGAGGGCTGGGATTACATATGGGCCCTAAACACACTTGGATTTTATGTGGATGCTCCCAATATGAACTCCGGTCCTTAGATTTGTTCAGCAAGAGCCACCTCCCCAGTCCTAATGTAGTGATTTTTATTCATAAAAAAAGACAAAACGAGCATACTGGGCATTGTGCAGTGGCATTATAAAACCATAGTGGATACAAGAAAGAGATTACTAAGAAATCTGGGAAAGTCATTATGTTCAGGAAAGAAGGGTGAAATTAGATAAGGCGCATCAAAGTCTTTGAGGGTCACTAGTAGTTTTTATCGCTTGGACTTGTTGGTAGTTGCAGTTGCCTTATAACTCATTAAACTATACTGCTATTTCACATGACTTTTTCTATCTTTGTGTGATTTAATAATCAAGAGTTCACAGAAAGGATAAATCTACCCTTTCCTTTCAATGGATTCCAAAGCCTAGAAGGACTTCTTACATTCCAAAGCGATCTTATCACTGCTCGCCACGGGCACGACATCAAAATCTTTTGTAAGTAGCTCTATGACCACTTTAAGCTGGTGATTTGGTTCTGCCCTTCACACCTTCAGGGGACACTTTGCTCTAAAATCAATATTTCTAAGAGGATCTCTCAGGACATAAACCCATCCCCCAAGCCTAAAAGGCTTTACTTCCCAATGGTGACAAATAACACGTGTTCTTTCAAAGCTGACATCAGTCCTTTTGAGGCCATCCCTTTTCTAAACAGAGTGTGGGAGCAGTGCGGATGCAGGAATAGGGTAAGATTTTATAGCTCCAATATACTGTCTGGATAAGAAGCTAGTCAAGAAACCCCACACCATTTTAGGACCTCTTTCTTTAGTCATAACCAAATAGCAAACCTACAAACAGCTCAAAGCCCCTTTCCAGAACATGTAACAGGGCGGGAAAGAGTGGACTTAACTAATATTAATGGACAGGGTAACATGATGACATCAAGAGTATTAATTTTTACAGATCTACATCCAGTCCCCTCCACAGCCATCGCAAGCAGTGGTTGTGGGTGGCTTTCTATCTGAATAATAAGCGCCCTGGAATTTTCCTCAGATGAGCCCATCTTACTGTCAGGCAGTCTGCAGTCAATGCCAGCATCGAAGAAAAAATGTTACCTTGGAAGCAGTGAAGATCTCCTCCCCAATCCCACAAGTCTACCCTTTCAGCCTTGCTACTCCTCACCCCAAATCATTTCTATTATTTTTAATAATGAGAGTAATAAATTACTTTTAATTTACAGCTCCAGAGTACCTAGTATCAAATTGTTTAAAACTGGTCAATCAGTGCCATAAGTCAAGGCAAACTGAGAAGGGATACAGGGGATATAGAATATATAGGGAAGAAAGAGCTCTTGGAAAAATGAAACTACACACAGAAACAGACACATACACACACACACACACACACACACACACACACACACACACATCTAGCCCACACTTACTTCAGGCATGTAAAATCCGTCAGGAAGCTGATGTGATGTGGGTTTTGATGACCTAAGCCAGCGGCAGCCCTGAAAGAACAGAGATGCTAACTTTGTCCTCCCAAAACTCTATTGAGAAATTTGAACTCCATTCTTCTGCATACAAAATTGACAGTTTCTGGGATGGTGACCATTTTGTTGGAAGCCATCGTGCCCAATATCTTTATTTATGAATGGGAAAACTGGAATTCAGAGAGACAGCAGATTAACCTGAGGTCACAGAAGTAGGTACCATACCAACTCCATCCTTTTATTCTTTGACGACAGGACCTAAAATTATGTTTGTTTAATTATTTAGCACACATCCAGGAACTCAAAAAACCGGCTTCAGAGAGACAGATGGGTCAAAGTCAACTGCAATGAATTCACTGCCAAGAACAGATGTGGGATCAACATTAGCCCATGAAATATTAAGGCAGCCCCCTGGACAATCCTCAGTTACAAAGAAGAAAGCGAAAAAGGCAACAAGAAATAGTGCTATTCTTTGTGAGATGCTTTGAGGTCTGAGTAGGGCACCTAGGACTTCCATAGTATTGTGGAGCCACCACAGGAAATCCATGGAGAAAGATGGCAGCCCCAAGCACCAGCAATGTCTTGTATCTGAACCCCAGGGCTTATTTCTCTATAAACTAACACATTTTTATGGTTTAAATCACTTTTTGTTGTATTTTTGTTTTGTTTCTTACGATCTAACTTGCATATTAATTAGTACAATCACATAAGAAATTTGTGGAAGAGGTAAGACCAGAACCCACAACTGCACATCACAGATATGCAGCAAAGGCATCTTTCTAAGGAAACAGTGAAGTCTCTTCACAGCTCCAGTGGTCAGGGACAGTCTAGGTAATGCCTTCTGGAAGAAACAACCCCACAACTCAGTGGCCAAGAACCCCACTTTGCACTACATATACCAACCCCACCTGATCTTATGCTCCAGGGGCCCAAACTAAAGGGGAAATGTCTTTTACAGAACACTGCTTCTCCTGTGACCAAGAGAAGAAAGCATAGCTGGCATGACCCCTCAACTGCTGCTCAGGAGTGACTTCCATCACCTCTGCTCACGTTTCGTTCAGAGTCCAGCTTGTCATCAGTAAAGAAAAGAACTCCTTCCTCATGAGAGAACCACTCTTTAGTCAGCATTGGTTGCCTTCCGGTACTCAAGAGGTTAGTAAAATGAGTAACAAATTGTCCTGAAAGCATTCCTAGACCTTAGACTACTTTCTGAGACAGATAAAGACATTCTAAAGCCTACTTTAGAATACCTTTTCGCCATAATGATGACATACCTGTATTAGTTTTCTCCGCACTTTTGCAAAACACCTAACAAGAAGCCACTAAAGAAAGGAAGGGTTTGTTTCGGTTTAGAGTTCAAGGTGATACGGCCCATCGTGTCGAGAAAGTCATGGCCACAGAAACATGAGGCAGCTGGTCATGTTGCAACCACAAGCAGGGAGCAGAGAGTGAGGCATTCTAGTGCTCAGTTTGCTTTCTCCTTTTTACACAGTCCGACATCCCTAGCCCATGAAGTGGTACCACACGTAGTTAAGATAGATCATCCACATCCTAAGGTAACCTAGATAATCCCTCACAGGCCTGCCCAGAGGTTAATCTGATGGAGACAACCCCTCACAGGTATACCTGGAGACTTGCCTCCTCACTAATCCTAGACTGTCAGATTGAAAGTCAGCATTAACTGTCAGAGTACCCATTTATTTCCCAGTCAGTAAAACATTTTTAAGCAACTTTAATACATATCTTCTTGTCTTTTCCTATATATATTTATATATCTGACACATCTGTACATACACACATATATAGATGACTGACAAAAATACTATTATATAAAATTATACATAATTTTATACCTTATTTGTTCCCTTAATAATACAGAGATATTTGTATGTCAATATCTAGAGAATTAGTTATCTTTCATGATTATATAATAACAATGTGTATATACTAATTTGTGATGTATATTATTTGTATAATATATCATAATTTATCAAATGAAAATTTAAGTGCTTCTAATTTAAACAATAAACAAGACTCTTACTATATGCAAATATAGATCTTTGCATATTTCTATAAGTACTTTTTTATGATCAAGCTAAGAAACAGAATTGATGAGCAAAACGGCATTCATATTTAAAGTTTTTATAAATATTTCCAAACTGTACTGCAAAACCCTTCTTCAAATTGTACCTCTGGACTTCTAGAATCAAACATGTTGGCAATGATCTTTTGAAATATACATATGTGCTGAAATTTTTATGTATAGTCAGCAAAACAAAGATAAAAGGATATATTTGTGATGCCCACCCTTTCAGTGAGCTTAGAAATAAGGGGGAGAGAAGAGGCATATGAAAATACTAAAAATACATGTATCATTTAGGAAGTGTAGGATCCTGGATCAAGCATGTGTTAAGACTCCTGCAAGAAAATAAATATAATAAGGAGAGAGATGCTGGGTAGAGTCAAGACCATTTAGTCCAGAGAAAGGCAACTGGAAAGAGGCAACAGTACCAACGACCACGTGTGGAGGAGCAGCTGAATCCTGTAGGCTGGCAGCACTGGGAGAGGGGGGACAGCTTTTCATGGGCTACTGAGCTCACAAGATTGCTTATTTGAACATACGACATTTAGGGTCAGAGGCTCAGCTTCAGGCCAAGGTTTGACATAACCATTTCTTGGGTCATTATCTTGCAGATTGTCTTTGCAACAGGGGATGGGTTGGTCCAGCTGACCAACCTATAGAAGGTAGACTAGAAGCATTCTGCCACCTTTATGTTAGTGGGTAAGTTAGAAATGCCATCATAGACATTCAATCCACAGGAGGAAAGGAAGGGGGAGCTGAGCTAAGTACACCAATCAAAGAATCTTAAAGGGTATTAATCCCCTAATGGTTCTCTCTCATCCTAAGGTCTTTCCCAAACATGTTAGCCGTCAGTGCTCCCTAAAACCTTAAGCAGACTAAGGGACTGGTCATCATTTGCCCTGTTATCTTGAACTCACATGCAAAAGATAAGTACTATCTACAAGCTTAGGGATCAGGGTACAAATGCTCAATCCAAACAGTGCCATGTCTCCTTTCCAAGTTCAGGGAGTTGCAAGGTACTGTTTTCCACTAGGCCTAGAAACACCTTCAGAATTCTTTTCCACCCAGCCTTTCCAATAACTGCTACCAACTAAGAATCATCACCACTGATATTGAGGCCATTTGTCTGTTTTTCTTATCATTTCCTAACCAAACATACCCTCTCTTTGGATCAGCCATGCTGCCTACCAACCTGAGTTTTTCTTTAAAGAAAAAAAAAAGACAATAATTGTTTAGACTCTATGTGGTCTTGTATCCATCCTGGGAAATATGAGGAAGCTAATTCATCTCTTTTGATGCTCTCCAGGATCCCCACTCACCAGCCAAGGGCATCTTCTTTTCCAAACCCCAGCATTCTAAAAAAGGCCTTTCCCATTCCTCCTTCCCCATTCCTCCTTAAAGTACTTATTCAAGGCCTGCTATATACAAAGTCTCATTCTACACACTTGTAGAATATAGCAGTTAGACAGAAATCCCTATAGGGCTTTCCTAGGAGAGGAGTGAGCAGGCATGAAATGGTGTAAACAAAGATAAAATGCATGCTGGGTGAGCTGGTGCTAGATGACAAGGAAAATCCCTTTAAAAGTGGGAAAAGAAAATACATACCATCAGAAACTGAAGGAACCAGTTGGAATTTTTCAAAGGAATCCTTTACTGGGGAGATACTTGAACCAAGACCTAAAGAAGATGAAAGTTAAGGATACTGAGACCCTTCTGGTTACAACAAGTCAGCAACGGTAGAGATCCCAACCTAGTAGGTTAATTGGGAGCATGGGAGAGAATGTCAGAGAAGGAAGGGAGGAAATGGATATGAGCCAAAGGAAGAAAATAAGGATGGGCCAGAAGAAGGTGGAAATTATACAGGTCACAGAGCATCTCATTGTGGGCCCAAAAGAGGATTCTCTAACTTACATTGTCTCTGCCTTCACTGCAGGTGTACTTATTACAAAAGATAAATTGTAAATGTAACATCACACTAGTTCATTTGAAATGTCAGTGTTACAAGAACATAAAGAAGTAATGCATAAACCATGGAGTACTGAACAGGGCAGCGTGATGACACCTGCTAGTCAGAGAAGGATTCCCAGAAAGGGGACATTTAGATGAAGAATACAGAAGTGGGGGCTGGAGAGATGGCTCAGAGGTTAGGAGCACTGACTGCTCCTCCAGAGGTCCTGAGTTCAATTCCAACCTATAATGTGATCTGATGCCCTCTTCTGGCCTGCAGGTGTACATGCAGATAGAGCACTGTATACATAATAATAAATAAATCTTTAAAAAGAGAGTTGTAGGAACAGGGTAGAAGTGGGAACTGGAGCAGAACTATGCCTAGAAGCAGAGGCATAGGGATGGTTTGGGGTCTGGAGGAACTGGGAAGAACCAAAAACCCCAGGGCCTTGAAGGGCTTAAAATGGTCGAGGCCCCTGCTAGTCTAAAGTTCATGGCATATCCCATACTCGAAATTAGGCCTCAAAAATATTTTTCTGATTAAAAATGTATACATCTCATGACAGCCTCTTTCTAGAACATACCCCCTAACTAATTCATGTTCACCTACCCTGCAGTTTTCTATTTATAATATTTTACAGAGCCGAAGGGCTCTGTGGACCTTGCTCAAAGTAAATGGGGGTGCTTTTGAAAAGTTAGCAGAAGGCTCAGCTTTTTACCTTTTTGTGTTCCTATCCATCATCACTTCCCACCTGATAGTTGGCCTTGCTCCCCCATCCCTCCCCCCTCAATGATATCTTGAAAGCACTCTTCGTACTGTGGGAAATAAAGTCACACCATCCTCAACTAGTCTCAGATACATTAAGTCCCCAGGGGTGGCTTCCTAAGACACAGCTGGGTCCAAATGTGTAAGAATTCTGCTTGGAAATTTTGGAAAAGAAGAAAGAAAGAAAGAAAAATCTAGCCTCTCTTTACTTCAAGCTTTTTCCATGGAGAAACCCAATAGATTAAAACCACTTCAAAATGGGATGGCTCCATGTGGCTTCCAGCATCAAACATGGTTTTACAAGGTCAGGCCGAGGAGCCTGCCATTCTCTTGCAGGGCAAATGAGCCAGACTTTTCCCATTTGCCATTATTACCTGGAGGTAATGGGTGTCTACCTGTATAGACAGCATGTCCAGTGTCACAGGTGATGTGCGACATCAAAGGCGACATGCCTCTCTTCCTGCCTGCAACCCTCACCTGCGTGGGCCCTGGTTTCCCCCAGAAAGCAGTGTTTACCAAATCTCTGAGCCACAGGAACATGTTGTTGTTTGGTTGAGGCCCCTGCTAGTCTAAAGTTCATGGCATATCCCATACTCTAAATGAGGCCTCAAAAATATTTCTGATTAAAAATTTATACAGCTCATGACAGCCTCTTTCTAGAACATACCCCCTAACTAATTCATGTTCACTTACCCTGCAGTTTTCTATTTATAATATTTTACAATTTCTGTGTATTTGTATTATAAATTATTAAGTGACATCAAGGTTTTTTATTTTGATGAGAGAATATTTGATGAATCTGACAGTGTAATTACTTCAGATCCTGCTCTGGATTGCAGAGAAAATATTTAATTTTATTTACCTCAATGAATAATTAACACATGCAAGTAGAGGGCTTCCTTGCTGTGCCTATAGCTTCTTCCTTCAGTTTGCTTCTTGCTAATTAAAATAGCGGTGCATATATGTGTGGTGGCTTCGAGAAATAAATTACCAATGTGTGTTGTCGGGTGCTTCATTTGATAAGACTTCAGAAAAGTAAGAGGAAGGAGGAAGATGATGAAAGCGTGGCTGGCTTTTTTTTTTCTTCTTCTTCTTCACATCTTTCTTGTAAGAGCCAGGGCAGTGAAGAACAAGAGCTTTATTTATTCAGTGAATGGGTGTCCTCAAACCCAAGAACTTCTGACCTACAAACCTTGACTCAGGCAGCGGAAACCATGCATGGGAAAAGCAACTGGCTATGACTTGGTTTGCTTTGAATTTATTTGATTTATTTATCTTTACTTTTTGCAATGCTAGAAACTGAACCCAGAGCCTCTCTCCACTGGGCTCTAAGAGTCACACACCCAACGCTACCACCCACATCACCACCCACAACCCATGCCACCCCCCATACCATCACCCACTGCCCACACTACCACATACAAAACCATAATCAGAGCCAAAGAAAATAGACTGTCTGGCATACCATGCTAGTGGGTTCATAACTTTCATCTTTATTTGATTTCTACTTGGCTATCATAAAACCATACAGGGGGCGAGGGAGATAGGTTAGTTGTTAAGGTGTCTATCTTGCAAATGTGAAGAGTTAAGTTCAATTTCTAGAACCTACATTTTAAAAGCCAAGTGTAGTAGCCCCATGACCTCCTCCCAACCCACAGACATACATACAGATATTGAAAAAGTAAAGATTCGATTTTATGGATGTCCCACACCCACAACGCACACAGGATATGGGTTTTATGATACCTCATTCACTGAAATGAAAGAAGTAGAGGCAGTATTTTTCACACTGTCCTATTTTAAATTATCAGTAAAAACCCACACTATTCAGTGAATACAGCAATATGATGTGTGTATCTCCATATATGCTAAAATATACAACTGCTAAAACACTATGGGCACCAAATACTGAACTATAGACCAGCCCTAAATTCAAAGTCTAGCCAAGATGATAATAAAGGGACCAACAAAATGGTTCAGCACATACGGCCACTTGCCGCTAAGTCTGAAGACCTGAGTTCAATCCCTGGGACCCACATGAAGGAAGAGGACTGACTCCCACATGAGTTATTCCTTGGCCTCAGCATACATGTGAGCACACACATACATATAACCAAGTAAGTAAATATAACCCAAAAAAATCTTTTAAAAAAAAGACCATAATGGAAAAACATCTGACATTGCACCTCAGTTTTCTAGTCTACAAATAGAAACACTGGCAATCCATGCCAAAGAATTTAATAGGCCCAGCAACTTCTATTGGTTCCAGTCAAAGGCCCTGTCACTGGCATGGTTAAATATGGTACCAGGGAGTACCAATTACCAACCCTGTGTTAGCTCTCTTTATATCCCTGGCCAGTTACATACTACCTGGCATATTGTCATTTCAGTAAATGAGTTTGATGGGTGGATAAATGGTTTGGGGCTCTATAATGACCAGACTAAAAGTTCCTAATTGAATCCTATCACTCTTGAGAGCAGTGTGCTTCCTGGACCTACCCAGTGTATCACTTGGATACACATGATGAAAAAAAAAAAAAAAGTAACAGTACTGCTGATTTTTACTAGGATGGAAGATCTAGTATCCATCACGCAGACCTCCAAGAGGTTTCTGCAGCAGCCTTCCCCAGGAGTGTTGCCTAAGACTCCAGGCCTGTGAAAAAGCCTGAAAGTAGAGAGGCCACCTTGGTGGGGGGGAAAAAGGCCTTTGTTTGGGACCAGGACCCCTAGTGAGCGAGGTCGGTTCCAATCAAAGGCCCTGTCACTGGTGTGTGTTCCACAAGCCCCTTGGGTCTGGCCCACATTGTACATTGGAGCCACTGGGGGGGCAGGGACAGTGCCTACCTCCCAGACTGTATCGATTAGCTGCTCCATCTGCTGCTCAGCAAACGAGCAGCCTAGTTTCCCCATTGGATGAAAATGTCACCCATGGTAACAGATCCTTGCAGCTGGCATCTGACCACAGGGCCCTCTGGGAGGGAATAATCAGATCCTGAAAAGCGGTTGGCCCACACCCAGCACAATGAAAGCGGCTAACTAAACAGGTGCCTACTCTAATCTGCTTGAACCCATTCCCACCTTGAGGGTGAAGAGATGGCCCCAGACAGGGCCTGTCGCACAAGGGGACTGGTATTAGGGATGCAGGTTGCCTGGGGGCACTCAGGATAGTATGTGGGTACCATAGCTCAGAGATGCCCCTGAGTTCCCAAGTTAAACAGAATACACCCAAACCCTATTCCAGCCTCCCTAGGTTGTAATCCTTTCTCCCTTTCTCTCTTTCTCTTGTCTGTCTTTCTCCTTCCTTTTCTCCTTACTCTGTCCTTGTTTGCTCGCTCACTTCATTTCTCCCTCCCTGCTCTCCCTTTGTCTCCTCTAGATGTTGGGTCTCTATTCAGGACACGCTGTCACATCCTCCTCTTCTGGGTTGCTCCTCTTTTTTCAGGTTCTGCCTTAAACATCGTTTCCTCCGGGACACCATGAAACTACTTCCCCCACACACTCACTTCTTCCCTTCTCACACTCCTCCATCTGTCCTGCCAGCCTGGAGGGACCTGGAGAGCAGAAAAATCTTGTTTGTCAAGCTGACTGCCCCCTTCCTCAGCGCCTACTGTGATGCCCGGCACACAGCACACACTCAGTGTTTACGATATGGCTAAACCAACACTGGCAGACGCAAAAGTGGGTCCTTACAGAATGTCTGGGCACTGTCTCTGAAGATAACGGTGCCGTGGGCTTCTTTGTCACTTCCAGTCACTGAGCTGGGCCAGGGAATTAATAAGGGCAGAACAAGGGCAGCTTAGAATGCAGAAGGACAAGCTTTGAGGGAAAACGTATTTTTTTTAACTGTTAAAAATGGGGGCTGCTGTAGCCTCCCTCCCCCCCTCCTCCTCCCTTACAGCATCCCTTCTGCCCATCCTCCCTGTCCAGTCCTCACATCCCATCCTTGCTCATCACTAATATAAGCTTCGTTTCCCTGCAACGTCAAACACAACTTTGCAATCAAATTTTTAACCACTGAATTTTCAGAGGGGGTAAAAGGACGAATTTCTGCCTCTGGTTCCCAAGAAGATCTCCAGGAAGAAGGCTGTTGTGGCGGCCAATTTGCATGTCCGTCCCTTGACCGATCTAAATGCTGGAACGCTGTACAAGGCTCAGCCTAGGAGGATATATTGTCTATCCTCCATGTCCTGTGATCAACACACTAGCCAAAACAAGTTAAGAAAGGAATAGATTACCTCAGCCTGTAGCTCAAGGGTGCCTCCATCCCACCATGCTGGGGAGGGCATGGAGGCAGGAGCTTGAGGCAACTATTTGCACTACGTTCACCATCAAGAAGCAGAGAGAGATGAACTCTGACCCCCAGCTCACTTTCCCCTTTTCATTCAGTCCAGGACCATGGCTCACATAATGGTGCCACCCCACTGTTCAAGTGGATCTTCCGACACCAATCTAACCTAAATAAGGTCTCCCAGGCATGCAAGAGGCTTGTCTCCCAGGTGACCAAAGTACCTGTAAAGGTGGCAATCGATGTTTGTTAACCATTACAAGTGCCAACACGAATAGACCCCCTATTCTCTAGATCCAAAAGAAGCCAACATTAGTTTGATGAAAATCAAGCAACAGACCTAAGAGGGACACAGGGTCTGGACCTTTGGCTTCTCTACATAAAACATCTATGGGAACTGAGGGTTGGAGGCGCACACTGCAGCCTTGTTGTCTACCGTTCACACACATTTCAGGAATCCGTGTGCCTTCTATGCCTCACACTAACAACTTATAAGGGCAGAGACCAGAGACTCCATCCACTCCCCATCTCATCACAGCTTATGTGCCACAGCCACCTCCTGAACAACTCGTCAGCCTCCAGTCTCTCCTCAGTTCACCTTACAAGCCTCTGCTAACCTCACCTTTCTAGAATCGCAATTTCTATTGTCACATTCCTTCTCAAGACTCCTATTCCCTAGCCACTTAAATTAGGTGTGGATATCAAACCAATTAACAACCTAGTTTCGTCCCACCTGAAAGCTAAAAATGGTGCCTATCACTTTCCATGCTCTGATTAGGGAAAATGCATGCCTTTGCTCATTAAAGCCTATAAAACAACCACTATGTTTATCTTTTTTCTGATCATCTACTGTGTACCCTATCTTCTATCTTCCATGTGTATTATATTTCACTTTATCCACATGGTAACTTTTGATAGACTCCAAGATTATGTATTTTTTTTTAGTGCTGTTCTTTTATTTTTATTTTATGTGTATGAGTGTTTTGCTTGCATGCGTGTCTGTGCACCACTTGCACGCAGTCCCTGTGGAGACTAGCAGAGGGAATTGGATCCCCTAAGACTGGTTATGAGGTGATGGGAATTGAACCCAAATCCTCTGGAAGAACATCCAGTGTTCTCAACTGCTGAATCATCTCTTTCAGCCCCAAAATTGTGGATTTTCAAAGTCAATCCACAAACAGCCAAGCCACGCTCCGACTCCACTTCCTGCTCTCTTCCTTCTAGGCTATGGTGTTTCCTAACCCTGCAGCCATCTCCTCTGTGGTCCAGCTGCTACCCCAGCCCTCTCTCTGCACATTTCTCCCTCCATGATGACCAGCACCCTCATCCTAGAATACATGTTGGGCTCCCTCTCATTCACATTTGGGAGGAAATGCCTTCCCATTAACAGTCTCGCCAATACTGACATGTTTGACATCAGCTTCACAGACACGTCAACAGACTGTCTTTCCTTCTTTCTATGGTCTTCTCCGTGCAGAAATGGGCCCGACCCATCCATGCCCTGCTCTGTACTTTACATACAACCCATGCACTTAGCAGGATAGTATGTGGAGCACCACAAAACAACAGGTTTTTATCTACATGACCATCCCTGCACTGGGGTCATTTTATCCTTCCAAGGGCATATCTAAGAGGGTTGCCATATTTCCTCACTTTGAATCCCAAGTCTATCTCTTTTTGCATGGTTTGCTTAATCTTTCTGAATCTGTCTCCTCATCTATAACATGGGAATTATAACGTATCTGAGAGTGATACACAAGCCACTGGGGGAAGGTAGCTCATTGGCAGAGACACCTGATTCACAGCATGAGGTCCTGGGCTCAGTTCCCGTGTGTGTGTGTGTGTGTGTGTGTGTGTGTGTGTGTGTGTGTGTGTGTGTGTGTGTTATGGAGGTATAAGTATCCAATAAGTATATGTGACATGCTACTTAGCAGGAAAATGTTAACAATTTTTTTTATGTGACAATAAGTAATCAAGACATTGTAAGAGTTTTGACTGGGCTGTTCTCTTTGTAACAAATGTGCTAGCCCTTGTCATTTTAACTGGGGTTGATTCATGGCTATATTCAGTTGCTATTGTTGTTATTGTTTCAAATTTCATTTATTTATCTATTTGGGTATGTGTGGAGGTCAGACAACAACTTAGAGGAGTCAGTTCTCTCCTTCCTCCATGTGGGTCCCAGAAATAGAACCCAGCTCCCCAGCCTTGATGGCAAGCACCTTCTGCCTCACCAGCCATCACTTGGTTTTGTGTGAGTGAGCATTGTCCCAGACACAAAGCTGCAGAGATACAAGTGGAAGTGTGTGCCAAGGAAAGATGCTTGGTCCGTGAGAATCTTTTTTTTTTTCCTTCAGAGCTGAGGACCGAACCCAGGGCCTTGCACTTGCTAGGCAAGTGCTCCACCACTGAGCTAAATCCCCAACTCCACCCATGAGAATCTAAAAGTGCCTGGACAAGGGACTAGTCCAGACCAGAGAAGCTCAGCTGTAGACTGAGGGTAGATGACAAAAGGTCTGGCTGAGAGATCAGAGCAGACTCTTAGCAGGTAAGGGGTTGGCAGGACATGTTGAAGACATGCACTTTGGTGGCATAGGGAAGAGTTCTCACCCTCCTCGTTACGACTCTTCATGTGCCGTACCAACCTTGATCTTCAAGTTGAAAACAACCAACACAACTACCAGCCACAGAATTATAACACACACCATCTTTCTGAAAGGCAGTTTGGCAGTATTCCTGAGACATCTTAGAACAGGAATGCTCTCTCACCCTGGAAATTCCATGTGTAGGATCTATCCTGAATTTATGAAAAATGTGCAAATTTTTTCCTGGCAATAAAAGCTCCCTTTATCCAGATGTGGTAACACATACCCTTCTCTGTGGCACATGGAGGACAAGAGAGAAGGACAGCATATTCAAGGCCAGCCTGAGATAGATGACTAGTACTTATCTCAAAACAATAATGCCAACACAACTCTCTTTTAGCATAGTTTGTAGACATGAAATGCCAAAAAAAACCCTAACACTGTTCTACAATAACTAGCAAAGTACATTAAAATACAAGTATCTTCTATGAAGGCATTTAAGCCTTATCATTGGAGTGTGGACAAAGAGGCTTCAAAGCAGGGCACAATGGGATTCTTTCTAAAGCACTTACACAGACATTCACACATATGCACACAAATGCATGAATACACACCTCCATATTTTTAACACTCCTGGTGAGCTATGATATGGCTGTACTATTAATGCAGGTAAGAATAACAACATATGTGTGAAAATGTGTGTGTGTGTGTTGCATATCATGTGAATATACTAGGGTTTGTGTCCATGCAAAGGCTAGAAGATGACATCAGGTATCTGCTGCCTCATGTCCACTTCCCCCTCAGGGTAGCCAGGCCTGTTGTGCACCAAGCTAGACTGGAGGGAGGGAAGTATAGCCACTTGAGATGTAGGATCTTGGTCAGTGATGAGTGTCAGGGAAAAGAACACACCCAGGAACAGTTTCATAGAACTGGTTTGTTTTACTGGTGGAGAAATGGGTGTTTATGCCCCTAGGGAGGTGGCCAGGGTCTCTGGAGCAAAGTTTATGTGGCCATGTACCATTGGCCAGCCCAGGGGTGTTGGAAGATGCTTCATCTGCATACCCAGGGGCTATAGAGAAGGACAAGGTGTAAAGCCTGACAACTTTCAGGTTAGTAAATTCTAACTAGGGTTGATGGTGACAGAGCGGGTTGTATGGTGCTATGTTGGGAGTACAAAGGTAGCCAACTCCTGACATCCTCATGTTTGAGGTATCTGGGCTTGAAGCTGCCTCTCTCCTTCCTCCATAACCCTGGGCTATTACAGTCCCACCAGTATCTTCCTCTAGTACTCTCTGTCTTAGTAACTTGAGACAGACTGTCTCACTGATTTGGAAGCTTGATATTCCAACTAGGTTGACTCCATCTCCCCATATTGGACTCAACTGCCTCCATAACCCTATGCTGGAGTTACAGGCACATGAAGCCATGCCTAGCTTTTGTAATCAATGGGGATTTGAACCAACATCCTCATTCTTGTATGGCAAGCATTCTTACCTCCTGAGCCATCTCACCAGCCACACACCGACAGAGTTCCATGAAATTGAAACATACTACAAATTTTCCTTAATTTGAGTATATTTTAAATTTATCACATACTGAATTTAATATTATGTATACTCACTGAGCTGCCATTGTCTGTCCAGCTACATCTTTGGGAAGTAAGAGGTAATTACTAATGAGGAAATTATAACCTATATAATTTTTTTCTTCAATTTATTTATATGCCATCTAGTAGAAATAGATGTGCACAGAATCTAGGACAAATTCAAGGCCACTTGTCAGAAAGTTATAAATGATAACAGAAAGATGCTGAATAATGGTTTAGAGTCTTAAGACTATATGTTGATGGAATCAGAAAGTTTCTTCTGAATTCTTAACACACAGTCTTCACAAAATAGATGGTGTGGTACAAAAAGGAGAGCCTTGGCATAACAGGCAGAAAAACATGACAGAGACAGCAGCCAGCTTGGGTAACTCACTGGGTTCCTGTTGAAGACTGAAGACAGTAACAACGATCTAGGGAGGATCCTAACCACTGGCCTCACTGAACAATGACGTCTTTGTAACACAATCAAACTATCCTCAGATTGACAATGCTATGGGGGAAAATTTGGAAACGTCAAATAGAAAGGTAAGGACAAATCAGGTATTGATCAAATAGAAAGCACTTGAAAAACACAAGCAAGTAGAAGCAAGAGGAGCATGAAAACCTTTTCCAAGTGAGTAGCAAACTCATCATAAAACATGTTTAGATTGGGTTGTAGAGTTGGTTCTGTGATTAAGAGCATGTATTACTCTTGAAGAGAACTAATGTTTGGTTCCCAGCACTCATGTTGGGAGGCTCCTAACTCAAGATCTAGGAGATCTGATGCCCTCTTCTGGCTGCCATATGCACCTGCAGTCACATGTACCTATACAGTTACACAACATTCTCTTTCTCCCCGCTCTCTCATCTCCCGTCTCTCTCAAATTTATCTTTAAAACAGGCTTCCAAAAAATCATTCTCTCGGTAGAAAACAAGTTTAATGAGTATTAGAAGTGACATGAGAGGAACCTGTCCAAGGATAAGCATATTCACTTTGTAAATACAGGTTTAGAAATCTGTACAGGGGCCTGAGGAGGACAAACTTGATTATGCACTCAGAGCAGAAGTTCTACAATGAGTTTGATTCACAATCTTAAACTTTTGGCTGCGATGTATCATTGTCAGTCTTTGTTGCTCTGGCTCAAGGCACATTTCAATAATATCCGTTGTTTGCTATCAAAGCTGACATGGATTAGGAGTTGAGCATGTGCCCTCCTTATAGGTTATAGTAATATATCAGAATCCACAGCATGCCACAGCTTTCAGAAGTAGTAATAAAGCACCCTAAAATATTCCCAGAATATATCTATAAATTATTTTTTCAGTGTGCTTATGTTAAAAGGATGTCAATTGCCATGCTCTAGAAGATTCTAAAGTTACAGCCATCCTATTTGTATTTGATAAAGCTCTTACTCTTTTGGGTCAGAGTAAGTTATGCTGTAGGAGGAAAAAAATCATTATTTTTCTTAATAAATAAATTACTTAACTATATTTCATGCATCACTCAGGCCAGCCAGAATTGAATGCTTCAATAATAATAACAAAAGGCTCCATTCATTTATTAATCATGACGCATCATTTGTGTGTGATTATGTGAGTGTGGTGTGTGGTGTGTGTGTGTGTGTGTGTGTGTGTGAGAGAGAGAGAGTGTGTGGGGTGTGTGGGGGGAGGGCGTATGTGTATGTGAGTGTGTTATAGGGGTGGATATGTATTTTCTTTTAGACTCATGGGGGGGTGACAGACAGTAGTCCTCTAAAGCAGAGACAAAAGGCATGCCTCTAAGATCATTGATATTTTGCCAAGTTGAGGAAACAGCTCATGCCGAGACAATGTTCCAGGTGACAAAATCCAGGTGGCTGAGAACTGTGCTAGTAATATCATTGGAAGATTCTAAACCATCTAATGTGGTGGTTCTCAATCCTCCTAATACTGAGACTTTTTAATACAGCTCCTCATGTTGTGATGACCCCTAACCATAAAATTATTTTCATTGCTACTTCATAACCATGATTTTGCTACTGTTATGAATCATAATGTAAATATCTGATATGTAGCATGTGATATGTGACCCCCAAAGAAGTTGTGACCACAGGGTAAGAACCACTGATAATGAATTTAAACTACGATGCACTAAGCAGGGAGCTGGGGGTCATGGTGCAGTAGTTAAGAACCTTTGTTACTCTTTCAGAGGACCAGGGTTGAGTTCCCAGCACCCACATGGTAGCTCACAACCCTCCCTCGCCCCAGTTACGAGGGATATGAAGCCCTCTTCTGGCATCTTGGGGCAACAGGAATGCATGCAATGCACTTACATAAAAGCAAGTACAACAATCACACACAGAAATAAAAATAAATAAATCCTTTAAAGATTCATTTAGCATAGTCTTTAAAGTTGATTCTTTTTCATGGAACTCTGGGGCAGGTAGTTCCAGGTTACGGGATGTCAGGGGACAGAGTCTCTTTTAAAAATATATATATTTTTGGGATAGATGTGAGGACATCCTACTGGAACTTTAGGTAAGAGAAATATAGGAGATGAGGAAATAGAAGGACCCAGAGGGTCCTAGAAACCTACAAGAAGAACATCGTGACAGGTGGATTGGTGCCCAGAGGGGTCTGATCAAACTATTGCACTAACCAAGGGCAATACAAGTAGTAAACATTGAACCCCTACTCTGATCTACCCAATGGACAGGGCATTCTCCACAGTTATGTGGACAGCAGGGACTGAATCTGACATGAACTCTGGTGCCCCATATTTGACCATGTCCCCTTGGTGGGGAGGCTGGATGGCACTCAAAGAAAGAATTAGCAGACTACCAAGATGAGATTTGATAGCTTATGACCATATAGTGGGAGAGGAGGTCCCCCTCGGTCTTAGGCCTAGGGGAGGGGAATAAGGTAAAAGCGGGAGGGAGGGAGGGAGGAATGGGAGGATACAAGTGATGAGATAGCCATTGAGTTGTAATCAGAATAAATTAATTAAATAATAAAAAATAAAAACATATATCTTTAATAAATTAAAAAAATAAAAGAACAAGGCTGGGATGGTTCTGTCATCCCGTCACTGTCACCCCCACATCCAAAGGGTAGTAAAGCCTCTTGATCTGTCCTCCCTTCCCCACACCTGTTCACCCTTACTTCCATGATTTCCAATCAGTAATTCTGCTGTCTTAGTAATCCAGTACAAAATTAGAATACTCTTCAATGACTGAGCAAAGAAAGAAAATCTGGAATATGATAGAATGAGATATGATCCTAGCCTTGGAAAGGGAAGGAGTGCTTTCCTATCCTATAACATAGGCAAGCCTTGGAGACATTAAGCTAAGCAAAATAAAGAAGTCACCCAAAATCAAATACGGATTTGATCTCCATTTATATAAGGACTTTAGAGTCATCCGTATTGTAGAGACAGGAAGCAAAGGAGAGGTTCCAAAGGCTGGCAGAATAAAGTGGATCAGAGTTTAATGGGCATGTCTTTAGGTTGAGATGGTGAAACGGTTCTGGAGTGATGAACAGAGCCAGTGATGATGGGTGCACAACAGCATGGATGTTAGACTGAGTACTTTAAAGTGATTAACTAGGAGTCTTGGGGTAGACTGGGCAGCAAAGTGCTTGCTGCACAAAAATGTGAGGCTCCATGTCTGATTCCCAGAATCTATGCTGGAAAAACTGTTAAAGCAAGGTACAGCAGCTTACACTTGCAATCCCAGGATTGGAGAGGCAGAGACAGGCTGACCTCTTAAGCTCACAGGCAAGACATCCTAGACTAATTGGCAAGGAGACAGAGAAAGAAAAGAGGAGAGAGAGAGACAGAGACAGAGAGACAGACAGAGACAGACAGAGACAGAGAGACAGAGAGGAGAGAGAGAGAGAGAGAGAGAGAGAGAGAGAGAGAGAGAGAGAGAGAGGGAGGGAGAATGCAACCCTGCCTCAATAAACAATGTGGATAGTACCAGAAGAATAATACCTGAGGTCATCCACTGGTCTCCATGTAGAAATGCACACAGATGATGTACCCAGACATACATACATGCACAGGAGAAAGACAGACAGGCAGACAGACAGAGACAGAGACAAGTGAAAGGAGGAGTAGCCATGAAAGTTACTGTCACCTTCAGTCTGTGGTTAATAAAGCCATCAACTTTGACACTACCACACAGCCACACCCAGTGTTCCTACAAGGTTTTTTTTTATTTAATATTTAAAACAGGCAGCAGTGGATCAACCCAGGAATCTCATTCCTACGAAAGGCCAGCTAAGATATATATATTGCACTACATTCTGTCCCCCAGGGGATACCTGGACCACATAAACAGCTGGACCCTGCAATGAGTTGCTGTTGGCCCTGGGCCAGAGTGAAAGGCAATCAGCCTTGCAGTGATTCTGAAACAGATGGAAGCCCCGACTCCCACCCCATTTGCCCTTCTTGCCCACATCTAGGGCAAGCATAAGGCTGGGCTGGAGCTCCAGAGATGCATGTAGAGTCTCAAGACCACTTTTTCATTATGAATTGCATCTATTTCTATATTAGTTACCTACAGGGTTAAAAACACATATGAAAAAGGAAAAAAAAAAAAGCACCTGCTCCCATAGCCAAGCTAATTGGGATCTAAAATGTTAGGTGCAAAAGCCTAGACCTACTTCCCTGCCAGAAGTCTGTTGCAGACTCCCTTCCACCTTCAGACAATCACCTCTCTTTCTTTGGTCTCTTCTTTAAGCAAGCCTCGCTAGTAAACTGCGACACAGAGCAGGGCGCAGCAGGCTGCCACACATGAGTCTTGTTTAAAGAACAGGGCCAGCTCCTCGCTGTGAACAGATTATCCTCTGTGGGAGCAGGTTTGTGTTTACCTTTCAAGTCACAGAAACAAACTCAGGGTCGCTAACATGTGCTGCACAGCTGCTGCAGTGCCTGATTTATGTACAAATCTGCATATAATTGTCTTGGTTTCCACCCCCACCCCCCTCTGCCCGCCCTTGGCTAATTTTTCCCTTAAATAAAATGGTTTAGTCCAGGGTGCATAAAACCCTAATTCTAAAGTCATATAATTTTATGGACAAGGGGTGGGGGTAGGAGTGTGGGGAGTTCTTTTGTATGGCACCTGAACTCATTAAAATCCTAAATTCCATAATTTTACGCTACCATGTGCCACAACTGAACGGCCTAATTGCTTACCATCTTTATGAGAACCGCAAATGGGGCAGGAAAACCAGAGAACAGGTGGGAAGGCCACACTGGGGTTTGAGGCCAAGCCCCATCAGGCAATAGTGACCAGAAGAGAATGGGATGGCTTCGTGGTACAAGAGATAAATGCTGCCAAAAGTCAGTGGAAGGGCAAGGCGCATGTGGAAACTAAGAGGCTCCTAACGAGATTCACAAAGGAGGCATCTTCTTCTACTCATCACACAGCTGTTTTTAAAACCGGGCACTAGAAAATGAGGTAAGAATTTGTGACTACGTGTCTTTTTCCTCCCTATAAATTAACAGAGCCTGGATACAAATAAACACTGGGCTCCACAATGCTGAATATGCACTCACAGACAGACACTCGGAGGCACCTGTACAGAGGCTCACACACAAATACACATAAAATTGTGTGGGTACCAAGAGACTGAGTCTTTTGCTGGTCCCTTGTACCAGAATCTGGTGAATCTGGAGTCATGGATATGAAAATTACTTGGCTCTTAATTCTGTCCAAGGTAAAACCAACAAATGACCAGATTCACTGCCTTTCATCTACCTTGTTTTCCTCACAAATGATGCCTCTGAAGAAGATGTTATGGTTCAGTGATTGTAAGAAGTCCAGAAAACCCAGTGAGGATGAAGTTTCTAGAATATCCTTCTCAAACTGGGCCAATTGAGCCATAGGCATCAGACCCTTCTCATCAGCCTGCCCCAACTAGCCAAGTTTCCTCCACCACTTACGGTGATAGGATGTCCAAAATGTATCAGTTTGTTTGAGTCTCACACCTGAAAATTGGGGGATCCAGCATTATACCATAAGCTGAAATAACTGTAAGACAGAGGCCAAGTTGCTGACATCCATAAGCCCACCAAATGAGAGGGGTGGCAAGGTATCAAATACCAAGACAGCTGGGAAGTCCACAGTTAGCAGTGGCAGCTAAGCAAGTACTGTTCAGAGCTGGGCAAAATGCTTTATCTGAACTGAACATTGATGTTGAGGAGGGAGGGAGGGAGGGAGGGAGGGAGGGAGGGAGGGAGGGAGGGAGACAAAGAGCTGATCTCAAGAAAGAAGGTTCTAGAAGCAGGAATGGTAAGGAAGTAAGGCCAGAGAACACAGCTCACAAGTACTGGTTCTAACTAAAGGACAGGGATGGACTTTCCACAAGTCTGGAGACCTAAAACTATAAACAAGCCCTATTCTCCAAAGGAACTTCTCACAGTTGGCGCCTAGATGCATAGAAAGCTTTGGGCAGTCAGCAACATCTCCAACATGAACTGCCATGTCTTCAGAAAACTGCCAGGTTTTCCTCTTTAAATTCGAGGGACAGGGGGTTTCAGCTGAGTCCTCTGCAGCAACCTGGAATCTCACCCCCCCCCCAAGAACGTGATGTCTTGCATTGGGAATGTGCTGGCACAAGGTGAAGGCCAAAGGGATGGACTCTGTGCCAGGCCTGGTCTCGGGAACAGAGGTCTCTTACTAAGGCCTACTAATTAGGGAATATTATCTGATATTCATGGGACAGCGAGTCCTCCATCTGTCTCTGCTAATTACAACACAAGAGCCAAAATATCGAACAAGAGAATTCTCTTGTTCACCTCCCTCCTGTTTTCTCTTTGCTGCTTTTGGAATCCATTTCCAGTTATCTTTCCTTAGGCCATACTCCATGCTGACCACCTCACCATTGCACAAAGACTGGTCATCAAGCACTGTCCTAGTTAGCATTGACTGTCAACTTGACACAACCTAGAGTCACCTCAGAAGGGAGTCAAGTTGGTGGGTTATCCCGATCACAGTTGCCCGTGCACATGCCTGTGGCATACCGGCATTAGTTTTAATTCATGTATGAGTGCCAAGCCCACTGTGGGCAGCACCATCCCTAGGCAGATGGTCCTGAACTGTATAAGAAAGCTAGATGCGTGTAAGCCACTGAGTGAGCCAGCAAGCAGAATTCCTCCGTGGTTTCTCCTGTACTTCCTTGGCTGTTGGGTGATTTCCCTAGCTAGAAGTGGTGCTACATGGACTAGCAAGCAAGGGGAGCCTTTGAGTTCATGCCTAACTTACCCCAATAATGGACTCTGACCTGGAAACAAGCCAGATAAACCCTTCCATTCACCGGAATATTATTACAGCGACATTCGCTGTGTCATTCAACTCAATCCCAGCACAATTTGCTGAGGCAGACAGCCCCATTTAGCATGTGAGGAAACAGAGGCTTAGCACAAATGCATCTAATTAAAGCCAGTTTCACTGATGCTGGTGTTTTCCATCTGGTCCATCTACTCTCCTCTCCGCCTTCCTATCTGTGGGCCTCTCCTGGTTCCTAAAAGCTGTGCCTGTCTCTTCAGCCTGCCAAGTTTCTATTTACCCAGCTGTCTGCTCAGGCCTCCCTTTGCTCTGCAGAAACGCAATGCATAAACCAGAACAAATCATACAGATGTGCAGACTTATCTGTGTGCAAGTGTGTACATGTGTGCATAAGCCTCTGTGTGTGTGTGTGTGTGTGTGTGTGTGTGTGTGTGTGTGTGTGTGTCACAATTATGACTGCTCCCTATTCTCTCACTGTTACTTTACCTTTTCCTGAATCTTACCTGAATTTCAAACTCCTGGCTGGATGAAAGCCCGGGCCTCCGTCCCCACCCACACACTGACTACATGCCTTGAAGCTCTGGCCTTAGCTCCTTTCAAATTTAGAAATGGCCCGAGGCTACTTCTGTGTGAGACCCAGAAGTGATGGTGCTGCATGCTGAGAGAATCTTCATGAAATATCTGCTTCTCCCAGCATCCTGTGGCTCACTCATTTGCCCTGTGTCCTTCCCAGTGATTCCCACTGCCCTTCAGATTGGTCTCCCATGATTCTTTTAAAGCTTGAAATATACTTTCCTATTGTATCTCCCCATCACCAACCAAACCTTACCATTACATCTAAAAAAAAACAAAAACAAAAAACAACAACAACAAAAAAAAAACAAATCAAAATACTGCTGGGTATCATAACATTAATTCTATACCTAGCACTTTGCATACATTATTTTATTTAATTTGTGAGGTATAGGAAAATTCAATCTCCATTTAGCAGATGGTAGAACCCAGGCTAAAGATGAACCCAAGTTATAACACTCTCAGAGGCCAAACTGAGATCGCGGTCTGATTTTATGTGTGTCCAATGCTGTATGCACATGACTAGTGCACCACAGGTGGACACTGGATAAAAGATAATATTCTTTTTTTATAATTTTTTAATTTAATTTTTTATATATACATTTATATTATTACACATATATACAATAGATTACCTATAGCAAGAAAAACCATGACACAATCAGGAATTATATAAATGTTACATTCTTAGTGTTCTGGCTATTTGTATTTGACAGCCTTGAAGAAGACATCTTTCCTATCTTGGCGCACCTAAATTTCTGAATGCAAATCAATCTCCATCACATATTGTCATTATCAACTTAGAACACCTATCTAGACCTAAAAACATCTTAACCTCTAAACAATTAAGCTTCACTGTAAAACTAAGCTACCTGGTCTTCGATTCCCTCAGAGACTTGAGAAGGAATAAACTTCCTGAGTATGCCAGGAGTACAGATTGGAGTGCTTTCCAAATGAAAACATGACAGAGACAGTTTTTTACCTGAACAGTCACCCAAAACTCTCTATAACGTTAGAGCATCTTCTTCAGCCTTCTGGTCCAATATATGTGACAGACATATTTGTGAGGCAGGAACTCTTGAGGAGTTGCTTACTCTGTATTGGCAGAGTTTGGCCATTGACTCTGCCTGCATGCAAGCTTGCTCTTTTTCAGGCAGAATTCTGTCTGTGGTAGAAATGAGGACCTTTTGTCCAGTGGCTAGTTTGCCACATTTGAAGCCATCTCCATAAGGAGATTCTTTTCTTTGGTGTTCATCATCCTCTTTGAGGTAAGCTGGGTGTTGCCAGGAGTTAACCTGTCTCATTGTCAATGAATCTTTAAAGTAATAAAAAATATTTTAAATGCCATATTCTGCATGTCTCTGGAGTTTTTGAAGACCTTATCTTTCTAGGGCATCATATCTATCTGCTGCACCTAAGATGTATATTCTTGTGATAAAAGTAGACTAGCAATTGACATGACCATGATTTAATCTACTAACATTTAATCTGTATGACTTATTTTTCCTAAACAGCTTGCTATAGCAATTTCAAGCATTGGAAGTAAACCTTGTATTATAATTGAGTTATATGGGTACAATACAAGAGAATATTCTAAAGTAAAAGACAAGCCACACAGAATTATGATGTCTTTTTTTTTCCCAGTTAATAAGATTCCTGGATGTTGAACTCCAATATTAGAGACCAGTGCTTCCCTTTCTAGACTCCTCCTCCTCCTCAGGACATTCCCTAAGTCATCAAGAGTTGTCTCTGCTGGTTTAGAGAAGTGCCCGCCACAGCCAGTACTTGACTAGAAGCAAGCACTGGTTAACTAACACTGAACATGAGTTCTCAAGCCTGACATCCAGGATGAAAACCCCAGCTTCCTTCACATTCGCAAACCTCTCTGAGACTCAGCTTCCTTAGTCATTGTGAGTGTCAAATAAAATGATGACTATTTAGTCATGTCACCAAGGCTTTGAGACTGTGTCATATATCAGGATCACCTAAAGCATCCTATCATCATCATCATCATCATCATCGAACTTTTAAGTTAGTACAAAAAGTAGTAGATTTCGTTACAGCATTTCACTTCATTGTCACTCATCCTCCTCAACTGCCTTCCTTCCATCCGCTCCATCCTGCCCCTCACCCCAGTTAGAATCGCTGCCAGCTGAAGCGTCAGAAAACAGCTGGAGGCAGACAACACCCCAGTAAAACTGAAGCCCCTGAGGCAGAGGCCACTGTAGAGACCCCCTGACAGAAAATCGAAACTGGGTCATTCAAACAAAGAACATATGAGACTGGCAAGGAAAATTAGTAAGCAAGAACTGCATGTCCCATAAGGCAAGTGGCCTACGGGGCAAGTTGGGACAGATAACCACCTCCTTTGGACCTTACAGTCTCACTCAGTTGTGGTTGTTTGTCTGCCTGTTGAAGAGTGAAAATATGAAATGGCTGGGGAAACAAACTGGCCTTCATAGGCAGATGGGAATACTCAGATACTACTGTGAAGACAAAAGAAAAAGGGAAAGGAAAAGAAACACAGAGGAAGGAAGCAAACCAAGGGGAAGGGGGAAATGACAGTAGATGGGAAACCAGCTTTTCTATCATAGCCAGAAGGAAATACACATGCATACATACACACACACACACACACACACACACACACACACACACACACACACGGCAAAAAGAGGAAAAAATAGGGATTCAGCAGCTTTTCTATCATAGCCAGAAGGAAATTCACAAACATACACACACAGATGTACACACACACACACACACACACACACACACACACACACACACACACACATACACACACACATACACAGCAAAAAGAGGAAAGAATAGGGATTCAGCAGCTTTTCTATCATAGCCAGAAGGAAATACACACACACACAGATGTGCATACACAGACACACACACACACACAGCAAAAAGAGGAAAGGCTGGGGACAGAGTGCCTCTTCCCCAGTCCAAACAGGCCCTGCAGCTCAAATGGAGCTTCTTCAAGTGGTGGCCTCACTGCATCACCACACTTCTCTCTCCTTGTCCCTACAGAACCCTAAACACGGAGAGGTGAGAACATCAGCCATAAGAGCTGGTCTCTTTAAACAGCTTCTCCCTCATTTGTAGAGGAGGCCACCTCAGGAGAGGGATACACCCACAGAAAGAAGGGAAAGAGGAAGGGAGGGAGCGAGGGAGGGAACAAAGAAGGGAGGGAGGGAGGGGAGTAAGAGGTTGAAGTCTTCGGGTACTCCATTGCCAATGCCATTATCACAAATGCAGGTAGGACAGTCATGTTTTATAAAATGAACCAGAGGAAGAAACAAACGCAGACCTGGGGAACGCACTTTCTCCAGAAGCCCAAGCCTGTCTCCTTCATTGTCTTCACACATGGCGGAAACCAGCATCTTGGCATTTAAGGAACATGCCGGCTCGTTTCCTGGCTCCCTTTATTACAATTCCTTCTCATTTAAAATTTATAATGAATGCAAACAATAATCAGTTTGTAAATACTGTTTTTAAGTTCACTAGAGCTCTGCCGAGATATTCCTTCTAGGTAACAAGTCTGTGGCTCATTACTCTCTCATTAGCAAAATAGAAATAAAGACGCAAACAAAAAAAAAAGGAAGAATGAAAAAAAAAATAAACACTCTCTCCAAAGATATTGTTGGAGTCTAATTGCCTGCAAGGAATTCTTAATAATGTTTCCTAATGCCTTTCCAGCCTTGCCAATTTTATAACATTCATTCCAGGCTCCAGGTGTGACGTCTATGGTCCCTGCTGTGACCCTTGCTAGTGAATTTAGACACCATAAATCGAGATTTTTAGAGAGTTTTTAGCCCCATCTTATGTCCCCAGAAAGAAATCACATTCACCAAGCTTTAGAAAGCAAATTGAAATGTTGGCACTTTATTTATTCATTTAAAAACAAATCTCTGGTCGAGCAAGCCCTGTCTTTTACTTGGACAGGACAGGACACCGCCTCATCCTGACTCAGCAAGACTGAGGATCTTCTCAGACACACCAAGAAGCTAAAAAGTCATCACCACCACTTCCTCGTCTACCTCCACCTCTATCTTCACCTTCACCACCTCCACCAGCACCACCACCATGACCACTACCACCTCCACCAGCACCACCAGCACCACTACCATGACTACTATCAATACCCCTTATTTAAGTCCACAACCTCTGGTGAAGGCAGATTATCATCCACTCTGAAACAAGGCTCTTTTTAGAATTGTTCTTGATATTTGAGAACTTTTAAAAACAAATAAAAACATTTTGTAGTAATAAAAGAATACATAATAAATACCAGCCTTAAAGCAAAAGTAGCCAAGAGCTCATAAGTAGCATAGTTTGGGGTAGATGGTACCAGAGAAGGCATGTGTCATCTAGTTTTCCTTCAACCCACAAGTTATTTAGTACTAGGAACTAGTTACCTAGGAAATAACTTATTGGCTATGTAAAAATCTTCCCATGTCAGAAAACAGGGACAAGGGATGGCCAACTCACTGCAAGTCAGAGAGCACAGCCACCCAAGACTTGTCTTCGTTACCACTTGCAGCCAGCCCCTGCATTTAATTGTTTTTGGTTTTTGTTTGAAACAAGTTACCGTGTAGCCTATCTGGCTTTGAACTCAATACACAGATGAGGATGCCCTTGAACTGTTGGTCCTGTTAACTCCATCTCCCATTGGAATGACAGAGATGGGCCACCATGCCTGGCTTGCACGCTGAGGATAGAACCTAAGGCCTCATACATCCCAAGCAAGCAGTCTATTGACTGTGCTAGATCTTGGCCTCAGCCCTAGTCTTCCTAAGCCACGTTTCTCAAGCTGCCCCTTCTGTTGTTTAAGCTGGCGGAAATGGACTTCCTACACCTGTCACTTTAGCTTTCGTGGCATTTTCGAGGAGGAACAAACTAGAGATGATTTCACTCCACTCAGTTTATGCTGACAATCCCCTTTCCCTGAGTTTTGTAGTACGAAGGAGGAAAGGAGTGGGAGGGAACCCAAAGTCTGTCTCCCCCACCATTCTAACGTTTCAAAGCAAATTTTTGGAACTGGTTCGCAATAGTCTGCTGTAGATTACATGGGACAAAGCCCTGCAAACAAGCGCCCTCAAAGTTCATGTGGCAAACACTGACTCCTGCAGGGCTGTAACTGCCCTCAAAGGCCTTCTACACTCCAGTCTCTAGCCCTAAGCTGGCATATGCAATGGTTAATTGTATGACCTTGCCCGACTCCTTCAGCTTCATGGCCAGTTTCCTTTTTCTGGGGGAAAACAAAACAAGTACCTCAGCAGCTTAGGAAATATCCAGAGATGAGCAAAGAAGAAAATAGTTAGAGCTCCTGTTCATGGGAGAACCTCTATGCCAGACCTTTGATTGGGCAAGTCACATCACCTCAGTTCAATGATGTCACGCCAAACAAGAGCTAAAAGTTACAACACAAATCACGTGTCCATTGCTCAGGCCTCAGAGTCATTCTTGCATTTTGTGATTCCACAGCCTTCCATGAGGTCATCTTCGTTCTGCTTTCAGAAGACTAAGTACATAGATTAAAGGGCCTCAAAGTGAAGCCTGAAACTGCTGCAAGGAAATGTAATTGTATGTGGAGGAAAAGACTTTCTGAATAGGATTCCTTTTGCCCAGGAACTAAGGCCCACAACTGACAGTGGGACCTTATTTAAAAAAGAAAGAAAGAAAGAACGAAAGAAAGAAAGAAAGAAAAGAAAAGAAACTAAATGTATTTGCACAGCTAAAGAAACAATGACTCAAGTGAAGAGGAAACCCACAGAATGAGAGGGAACCTTGGCCAGCCATATGTCTGACAGAGGATTAATACCCAGAATACATAAAGAACTCAAAGATCAAAGACTCAAAGACTCAAAGAAACAAACAACCCATTGTTGAAAAGGGGGTTACAGAGCTCAACACAGAATTCTCAATAGAATAAATACAAATGGCTAGGAAATCTCTCAAAAAGTGTTTATAGCCCATAGCAATTGGGAAAATAAAAATCCAATCAACTTTAATATTTCATCTTATCCCCAGTCAGAATGGTTAAGATCAACAAAAAACAATCAATAACAAATGCTGGTAGGAAAGGGATGAACCCTTATTCACAGTTGATGGCATAGCCACTATGAAAAATCAATATAGAGAACCCTCAAAAAACTATATGGCACATGCCTTTAATCCAAGCACTCTGGAGTCAGGGACAGGCAGAGTTTAAAGCCAGCCTAGTTTATATAGTAAGTTCCAGGCCAATCAAGGCTACATAGCAAAACCTTGTTCAAAAAATAATAATAATACATCTACCATATGGCCTACCAAGAGGCTATATTATTCCTTGACATCTCTCCAAGGGATTTGACATCCTATTCTACAAATCTTTGCCCAGTCACATTCATTGCTTCTCTGTTCACAAAAACTAGGAAGTGGAAACAACCTAAATGTCCCTCGTCTGACAAATGTGGTTCCTATACACCATGGAACACTATTCATCTACAAAGAACAATGAGATCCTCAAACTGTAGGTAAATGAGGGAACTGAACAGTACTGTATTGAGTGAGGGAAGCTAGACCAGAGAGAAAAATGTTCTCTCATCTACAGTCCGTAGTCCAAATCCTCAGGTATGTATACACTCCAGTATATAACCTGGAGTAACTGCAGAGACCCGGGACGTACAAAGGCACCATGAGAGCGGTAACCAAGAGTAACCAAAGAAAAAGAGGTTATGAAGTGAGGGTGCATGGGAGGGCCTGGTGGGAGAGAACATAGAATGATTGCAAGAGGGAAAGGAAAGAGGGAAATGACATGGTTATACTTAAATTAAAATTTTAAAAACACAAGTGAAGACGAATGTCTTTTTTTAAATGTTAGGTGCAGATGCGTTGTTACAAATTCTACCTCCACCACCTGGTCCCCCCTTCTCCACAGCCTGTGTAGACCAGCTCAGTAGCCTGATATACTAGTTAGTTGTCTCAGTGCTCGGAAATAATACCTCACATGAAGCAAACGTAAGGAAAGAAGCATTTGTTTGCGCTCACATGTCAATCCAACATGGCGGGCAGTCTTAAGGCGAGAAGCAGGGAGCAATTAAGTGCTACACTCAGTTCACTTTCTCCTTTGTATTCAGCCCAGGACCGGAGCCCATGGAATGGCGCCACCCACAGCTAACGTAGGTCTTGCCATCAGTGTTAACCTGCTCTAGATCATCCTTCATAAACACACCCGAGGTGATTCTAAATACTATCAAGGCGACAATATTAACCATGTTGCATATCGACTCCTGTCCCCTGCGCCAGGCTGCTCTGTTGTCCACCAGCGACTGAAGATTTATTCTAAGAACAAACAGTGAGTCACCTCTTCCATGTCAAAACCTTTCTATCATATACCCAATAAAAACCCAGGTTTTACTCATAGCTTGTAAGTGGGGCTATGCTGATATGGGGAGGTCCAGGACTAGTCAAATTACTGGATTCTAAATTACTTTAACAAAGCCAAGATAATGAACTAGTTTTAAGATGTTTTATGTACCTGACATATATTAAGTAGAAAACTTAAAAATCTACAAATCATGGCTTTTAAATGACAAAGGTATAAAATTATGGCTTTAAATATCTAAAGGTTGGCACAATATCAAAGGCCATGCAATGTAATAATTGAATTATCCTATGCACATTTGGTGTTCTCTTGATGGGCTGGCAATATTCGGATAAACGATAAAATAAATGTGTAGATATTCATAATTATTATGCATTTATTCTATAAAAATTTTGTAGCTCTAATTTTGGCAAAGTTAATCGTTATGCAATTGCAAGCAATATTTTTACATAATTTGTATTACATTGACAATAATTATCTTAAATATTGAAAGGCAGTGTTATTCAAAGTACATAATGACTGAATGTGTTTTCATCAAATTTTTTTAATTAATACAACTGAACAAAACCAGAAGACTTACAATTACTTTTTATTCTTGTAAAAAATGCTACTTTTGTTCTAAAATACTCAAATAGACATTTGTTTTAAAATACAGAGATTAGTTATATTAGCATCAATAGTGTTCTCAAATAATTTAAAGAAATCTCAATTTTAAATTTTTAAGTTGAATTTTATGAAGAGTTTCATAAAAGTTTTAATAATTCCAGATTGAATATCATCCAACAGCCACTGCACAGACTCTTTATCATACTGCACACTTTTTGCCACTAGATAAAAGCAACCTAAAAACACATCTAATAGTAAAATGAGTTTTCAACTATTATAAAAATGCTTCTTTAAAATATGAAAAATTTCAAGTGAGATGTAGTGGCACATACCTTTAATCCCAGCATCCTGGTGGCAAAGACAGGTACAGCTCTGTGAGTTTGAGGGCAGCCTGGTCTACAGAGTGAGTTAGTTTCAGGACAGCCAGGGCTATGTAGAGAGACACTATCTCACAAAATACAGAAAGTGGGGGAAGATTTTCAGAATCACATGAAGAGAAGGAAGAAAATGAGTGATTGACACTCAGAAAAATAACACCTTGTTATACAAAACTGCTTCTGGTTCCTAGCGCCCAAGTTGTATTTTTGCATCTTGCAAAACACCCTGCCAAAAAGCACCATAGAGGAAGGTTGGGTTTGTCTTATGATTCTCGGTTACAGTTCATCATTAAAGCCAGGAGTCACATCATATCCACGATGAAAATCAGAGACACTAAATAAGTCCTTGCTTGTTACCTGGTTTTCCCCTCAGCTGGATTCCTTCACTCTTACACAATTTTCATGGCCTAAGCTGTGAAATGGGTGTTGCCACATTCAGGGTCTTCCCACCTAACAATCAAGAAAACTCCCAACACACACACACACACACACACACACACACACACACACACACACACACACACACACCACTCTAATCATTGTTATTTTCCAAGTGACACCCCCTTCTTCTCCCCACTTCACCCTCCCAGGTTGCTGAAATCATGGGCGCATGCTCAGTGTCTGGCTCACGTAAAAGCTTTGGTCTCTGAGATATGAGAATAATAATCTGTCGAGTTAACTTGCTTTTCCTCTTCCCTTTTCTGTATTCACTCAAGCCTTCCTCGTCCTCTGAGGCTGTTTTCAAGATCAACAAAACACCAATACAGCCTTCAGTGACACTCTCACTACATCTGGATCAAGATACCGTTGGTATTGAGGACAGAGCAAAAGAATGGGGAAAAAAAGGTCCCTCTAGGGCTAAACACTTATTCTTAAGAGTGTTCGGGGAGCACAGAGCACATGGTTACAAACAATACAGAGCTATGAGTCTGTTAAGAAAGTTGTACTTTAGTGGTTAAAGCCCACTGGAGCTCTAGCCCGGGTCTAAGTCAGTATTGTCTATGACATCCTATGTCACCTGGTTCCTGGTACCCGTTCTGTCCCTTCTCTTCCTCTGCCATGCCAGTTCCCTGAGACTTGGCTTCTTGGACCACTTTGCTTACAGCAGCCATGTGAACACCTCAGGGGATTTTTCTGCCTCCTGTCTCAGATGCCTTTCCTCTAGCTATTGGTGTGACTCACAAACAATAAGTACATCCTGTCTCGTTTTTCCCTTGTAGAAAAAAAAACCTCCCCTGATCATGGTACCTACAGCATCCCTTCCATCACTTGACACTCCCTTCACCCTTATGCTATTTGGCTCTTTTACTTACCTAGAATTAAATTTTTTTTAAATACTCATGAAGCCTAGGGGGGCCCTGAACTTTCAATCCTTCTGCCTCTAACTCCTAAATGCTAAGATAACGCGACTATGTGCCCGGGTTTGAGCAGTGCTTGAGGACCTAGCCCAGGCCTTTTGTATGGTCACAAGTAATACCCACTGAGCTACACTCTGGGCCCTAAATAGTTCTTTATTGCCAAGTTTGTTCACAAAATGTAGCAAAGTACAATCTCAATAAATGCATAGCCCATAGAAAGTACACACCATTGCTCACTCCTCCCTTTTGTTTGTTCACTGTACTGCATTCCTGTGTTAGTTGAAGGCTGGGGTCTGGGGGGTGGTTCTTATTCAGTCAGGGCTCCTTGAAGACAGATTAGCTCAAGTGTCTCTGTAGACAGCAGAAATACATCAGTTACGGGCCAGACTTCCTGTCACCAGAGAGGGATAGAAGACAGAGGTTACTAACAGCATCTCAAAGTTATGGGAAGACGTAAACAATACCGGCTACACCATGTCTGAGGCCAGTTGGCTTTTGTAAGTGATCCATGCTTTCAGGGGTTATCACTGTTGGCCAGCGTTTATGGATTCCTTACATTCATTCCCTCCTCATTTACACTTCTCGCTGCTGTAAGAAAACTGAGGTGAGCCTCCTTGCTGTCTGCGTTCTTTTGTCCCTTGGCTTGCCACTTACTGGAGCATTATTGACCATATGCCAAGTACTGGTCCTATACTTGCAGTGTTCTGTCTCACCTAACCTTCGTGCCAACTAGCAAAGCAGCTGCCCTGACAGCCCACATTGTACAAATCCTCACAAGGCTGAGGAAGAAGTGTCACTTTTCAGAGGTGTCATTTTCCTCAAGTCTAGAACATGCTGCATGTAATGGCTTATATGAGAAAAGTCCTCTTAAGCATGTGTATTTCCATGCTTGGCTCCCAACTGGTGGTGCAGTGTTGGGGTGTCACATAACTTTTAGAAGGTGCTGCCTTATTGAAGGAAGGACGTCACTGGGAGGCAGTCTTTGAGAGTTTATAGACTCACCCCATTTGCAGTTTGTTCTCTCAGCTTCCTGTGGAATAGAATGTGATGGCTGAACTTCCTCCTCTAGCCAGATGCTACCAAGCTCTCCCTCCCATCACAGACTCCAAAACCTACTCTTTATTCCGTAAGTTGCTTTTGGTCGTATTTTATCACAACAGCAGAAAAGTAATGACTACAGCTAGACTGGCCCTCTCTGGGCAATGCAACGGAGTCGTATTCCCCTGGGCAGACACATGGACCACATGTGCGTCCCCTAGGCAATGCATATTGGTCTCTCTTCACACTCCTGGAAATAGGCTGGGTGGCCACACTGGGTGCTAGCAAACTGAAAAGGTGTGCTTCTGAGGAGAAAATTAAATTAAGGTAGGGTGGATCTTGGCTCTATGAGAAATGGAAGGCTGCCTTCCTGGATCCAAAGGGGGCAAAAAAATAATGTTTAGCATCCCCCTATTACTACCCCAAATGAAAGGACATTTTGTAATCAAGAACCAGTAAGTGGGTCCCAGGAACCCGCCATCCTGCACCACGTTTGGTTTCAGGGGAGGCTCTTCTTTGTAACTCTCCTGGGGTGAAAGCCCAGGGTGGACAGAGGAGCAGGCTTTAAGCTTGGCGACCTCAGGGGAACTTTGTAGTCCTGAGCAAAAGATCTTATCCCTCTGAGCCTCGCTTTCCTCAGTTACAGAACAGAGAGATCCCTCCTTGCTGTGTAGCGTCTCAGCAAGCGTTAGGTAAGATCCATTAGCGTACTGGAATGAACTTAAAACCCAGAGACCATTATTTTCTTCTGTTTCCTATTTTTCCTTAAAAATAGTCTCCAGCTTTCTAAGGAACTCTAGTCTGCTATTTTCCTTCCATTGTATCTTGACTAAGTTCTCACACGCCTGCCAGGCAATTCCAGCCTCCAGCTCTCTCGACAAGGTCATCCTGTCCAAGTGCATGCCCATGCCACCACGTTCCCACTGGCTTTTCTCCTCATCCTGGACTCAAAACCCCAGGTTTTCCCTCCTCAGGCTAAGAATCCACAAAGAACATCTTAGACCCATTTAAGATTGTGAAGCAAATAATTATAACAGGGCAGCCCCTGCTTTCTCCTGCAATAATCCCTCTTTGGGATAAATGACTTGGTCATCCGCCTTATAGTTCTTCCACGTGGGAACTGGGCTGTTGCTTCATAAAATTGTGCTGCATGGTATCGTTACCATTCCATAAGTTGCACTGAGAGGAGGAAGTACGATCTCGTCACTTGGAGCACTAGACCCCAGCTTTCCCCACACTTCTTGAGTGTTTGAGGGCTTTTGGAAGCTGACGTCTCAGCTTAGCTTCTACATGAAAACTTCCCGGGAGACTAAAAGGTCACTTGTTTGGTATACTCCCTCGGCTGAGATACTATCTTGAAAATGACAGCTTGATCTCCCTTATTAAAATGCTATTGCAAGTTGTACAGACTGCAATCCGCGGAGCTATGAGAGGAAGTTGCTTTCTGTGCGTTGCAAAGCACACACCTTCGTATGTCCCCTTGTCACTCAGTGTAAGAGCTGGCTTCTGACAGCCTTCAGGAATGTGTGGAAGGAAGTCTGCATTAGTTGCTTTTCTGCTGCTATGACAAAACAGCATGGCCAAGACAACTTATAGAAGGGAGGATTTATTGGGGGCGTATGGTTCCAAAGAGATAAGAGTCCATCATCAGGCTGGAGAGATGGCTCAAAAGATAAGAGCACTGGCTGCTCTTCCAGGGGTCCTGAGTTCAATTCCCAGCAACCACATAGTAGCTCACAACCATCTTTAATGTGATCTGATGCCCTCTTCTGGCCTGCAGGTGTACATGCAGGCAGAGCACTGTATGCATAATAATAAATAAATAAATCTTTAAAAAAAAAAAGAGTCCATCATCATCACAGTGCGGAAGTGGTGCAGCAGGCGGGCATGAAGGCTGTCACAATGAGACAAAGGGCCACGTCTCAAACCATGAGCAAGGAAGCCAAGAGAGCGAACCCAGGATGGCACATAAACTAGTTGTTCTCAACCTGTGGGTCGTGACCCCCACAGGGGTGGTCCATCAGACATCCTGTATGTCAGGCATTTACATTACAGTTCATAACAGTAACAAGATTACAGTTGTAAAGCTGGGGGTCACCGCAGCGTGACGAACTGTCTTAAAGGGTCGCCGCATTAGGAAGGTTGAGAACCACCTCCGGTGAGACACTTCCTCTAACAAGGCCATGCCTCCTGAGCCCCAGCCAAACAGTGCCAACAACTAGAGACTAAATATTCAAACGCTCAAGACTATTGGGGAGAGGCATCACAGTCAACACACCGCAGCACCCAGGGCAATCACCCTTCCCCAGTCACTAAAACTGCCAGAGCCAGAGTGAGACAGCAGTGAGTTACACGCCTGCCACCAAGGGTGAGGATCGAAGTTCAAACTCCAGAAGCTCTGTAAAGATGAGGTGGGCGTGGCAGCACACATTTGTCATTCCATCGATGGGGAGGTAGAGACGGGTGAATCCCTGGGAGTCACTGAATTAGCCAATGATAGACTCTGTCTCCAAAAAAACACAGTGGGTGGCTCCTAAGTCCTGACACTGAAAGTGGACCTCTGGCCCTGGGCATTTAAAGGCTTGTTCCCAGTCAGCGGTGTGTGCGTGAGCGCATGTAGCCACAGGTGTACACACAACTGCATACACACATACACACAAATGCGAGCCTATGTTTCCCCCCCCAAAAAAAATGTTATCTCCATTCTTTTATGTTAATACATTTTATCATTCTCAAAGCAGCTACCCGCAGGGAATGTCTGGGGTGGGACACAGTAAATTTTAGGCCAAAAGAAACAGGAAGCAATCGCTGTGCTGGTTGAAGCGTGGCACACGGTGTCTGTGTTCTTTCTGCTTCTGCATAAGTTTGAAGTCTTTCAGAAGTTATTGCCCCAAGAAGAGCAACAAGGCCAGCTACTATTAATTTATGTGTGGGGGTCTAGAAAGTTCTTTCAGGAAGCAAAGCAAGTAGCACAAAATGGGAAAGCAAAGGAAAAGATGCACACTCTACTGCACGGGAGTAGCCTGGCTGTGCAACTGTGTGCTGCCATACTGCAACCGAGAAGGAAGGGGCGGGCTGCAAGTCTAAGTGACAGTGTGAGAGGGGTGTGGGGAGGGGAGCCGCTGGCCATTTCAACCTTGTGGAAGGGAGGGAAGGCATCTATGGACTTAACTCTGTGTTCTCGTACTGTCTGGGATATATATGAAGAAAGGTGAGGCACAACACTCCCAAGGAGAAAAACAAACACTCCCAAACAGGAAGGACAGAAGCCGGGGTGCTACGAATGACAACAAAGCGGCTCCTGCTATGACTTCAGTAGTCTTTGTAAAATACAAATGTGACCTTCCCTTGGTCTTAATAAATCCTGTCTTGTCATCTCATTGTGCTCTCAATAAAGTCCCAAATTGCCTAGCAACATCTACAGTGCCCTTACGTGTCTGGTACCTGGCTTTCTCTAGCCTCTTCAAACTCCGTCTGCATCTCCCCGCCCCCATCCAGTAAGTGCAAAGAACGTGTGACTATTTCCACTGTCCACATAATAGTGGACCGCCCTACAACCATGTATATAGGGTAACAGTAATTGTACTGAATGCTATGTAATACTATACAAAAGAAGACACTAGGCTGTAGGGAGGGGTATGAGAGAAGAGACAGTGCGGAGGAGGCAGGGAGTGAGAACGGGCTTGATTGAAATGGAATGCACTCATGCAAAAAAAAAAAAAATCAGTAAACCAAAATGTAAAAACAAAATAAATAAATAGTGGCTAGCCCTAGATTTTTGGCTTGTAGAGAATTTTTTTTTTTTTGACCTGTCTTCCAATTCCTAAATTCTTGCATTTTCACGGTAATGGTTTTCTAAGGGACTCTGAAAACTGCATGCGAGGAAAAAGGATTAAGGAGCAATTTTATCAATAAGGGTCTTTACTAAGGGCCATGAACAAGGACACTGAGCTCCAGCCATGGAGGGATCCACTGGGGACAAGGCCAGCCAAGTCCCAGACACAGACTTACAATATTTATATGGCATGAGGCAGGACCGAAGGAAAGGTAAATGTCCCTCTGTTCTTCCAAAGAACCCGGGGGAAAAAGAAAGAAGTCATGGCTTGCGAGTGGGTAGGGACAAACAACGTATCTCTGTGGTTTTTAGTTGGTTTGGTTTCCTTTTAGCTTGGAGACATTAAACTATTTTGTTAAATTCGGTGCAGCTCTCAGAAAAAGCATCCCCCCCCCCCGCCGCCCCCTCTCTGCACATACCACGTGTGGCTTTAGTGTTGTTATTTGGGGAGGGAGTAATTTCTCTGAGTTTGTTTGGTTTCTTTTTGTGGCTGTGCCAGCTGAACCCAGGACCTCGTACACGTTAGGCAAGTATGCTCCTGCTGAGCTGCACCTCCCACCCTGCCTGTAAAACACTTTAAATAAACATCGGTCATTTTCCACTCATAAAAATAATAACTCACAGGGACCGGCAAGGAAGCTCGGTAATGAAGAGTGCTTGCTGCTCTTTCAAAGGACCGGGGTTCAGTTTCAGCACCCTCCGGCCTGCTCAAAACCATCTCTAACTCCAGTTCCAGGGAGATCTGACGCCCTCTTCTGGCCACTGCAGGCACTGCACAAACAGGGTATATTGGCATAGGCATAGGGACAAATGACGGGTACAAGTGAAAAAAAAATCAGATTAATTAGAAAAACAATAGTTTTCACAGATAAGTGTAGCTAGAACTTACTCATCTACTATGTGAATATTTTAGATTTATTTATTTATTCTTGTTTTATGTGCAGTGGTCTTTTGACTGCATGTATATCTGTGTGATGGTACCGGATTCCCTGAAACTGGAGTTACAGACAGTTGTGATCTACCATGTGGGTGCTGGAAATTGAACCTGGGACCTCTGGAAGAGCAGCCAAACCACTGAGTTATCGTTCCAGCAGCACCTCACCCTAAATCTTAGCTTCCAGAGCTCTGTGAGGATGGAGGTCTGCAAAGCGACTCCCAGTGGCCCTTGCAGTCTTTCCCGTCTGGGTTCACAAGATGCCAGGGAATTTCGAGCTTACTAGACACACCTTCTTGGTAAGTACTTCTGAGCCACCTTGAGAGTTAGTAAGGTTATTTAATTTATCACAAAGACACTAAGGACATTGATGTTTGACATCTGAAAGCTACATGGAAAGGGAAGAGTAATCGAACCCAAGATCCTACAACCAGAAAGGGAAGCCAAGTCACTGGAGACGAAGCACCATTCAACAAGCCCCACAGATGAGCAGCTGAGCCAAAGGACTCGGGGACTTAAGACTCTCAGCCAGTGGCCTCTCCACAGGCAGTCATGTTCCCGACGCTGCCTCATGGCCAACACAAGCATTTCTTTACCAACCCTCTAGAACTTCCAAACTCCCCGAGGAAGTGGCCCGGGGTTTTATGTTTCAGTGTTAGTATTCTTTGTGAAAAGAAGTCTTGAAAAAAAAAGGAAGGAAAAGTTTGCCTTGCTATAAATATAAATATGGTCCTAGGTAAACTAAGTTTCCCAGCATTCCAAGAGCCAGAAATACTCTTTACTGCTGTCTGTCTTTGGGTCTACATGCTATACATACCAGTGAAAACAATATACGTAAAGTAACAAACATAGCAGTAGGCACTGGCTAGGGTCAGTATTCACCAGCTCACCAGGTATCGTGCATGCTTCTGTGCCACACTCACTTGCCATCCTCTGGCTCAGGAGAGTGGCCGTGTCCACCTTCCCAAGTAAAGTGAGATGAGCTCTTCACCATGGCGACTGTGAACCCCCCTGAGAGCCCCCCCCCTTTCCCCAGATCCCTGTAGCTGTTTTAGGGTGTACTTTTGGATCCTCTGTGACTTGGACCCATGTCTTAGAAACAAGTCTCCCCTAACCCCATGCCACCTTCTCTCTGTGTGATCATGAGGTCAGTAACAGCTATAAAAAGCACACAATTAGCTCCAAAGAGCAGCCTTGAGTGTAGGAGAGGGATTTTTAAGTCCTCAGAGGGCCATGAACCCCATTTGGAGGGTAGAGGATGTGCCTCGGATTTTTGCAGTGTTTTTCCTTTTAATTGGTTTTATTATGCTACAATCCAGCCTCCGAGTCACCTAATAGACACAGCCTAAAAACAGTGTGATTGAACTGCCATCTTTTGCAGGGTGAGCAAATTTATTTTAATAAGTAAATTAGCAGAGCTCCTGGGGAGACAGAGCCAGCAGCTCAGAGGAACATGGTTCCAAGCTCAGAAACGGCCTCCAAATGAGCTATCTGTGTCCCGTGCCACCTTTCCCCCATCTGCTCTGTGACGTCAGCATACTCTAAAGCCCACTGCCCACTAAGTGGAGACAGGAGTTTAGAGGAGACAAACCAAAGGAGACATCAAGTGTCAGCACAGGTCAGTCTGTTACAGAGCACACCAGAAGCTTCAAAACTTTTAAGCATAGATACATCTAACTTCAAGGAACCTGCAAATCAGTGCTAGCTTACAAAAAGGACAATAGTCAAGAAAACCTCTGCCATATTTACTTTGATTGGAGTGTGTGTAGGGGGGGCAGGTTGTGTATGCACAAAGCATGTGCAGGTGCCCTGGCATGCATGCAAAATTGAGAAGACAATTGTGGGTCTCAGCCCTCACATGCTACCTTGTTTGAGAGAGAGTCTTTTTGTTGGGCACCACTGCACTGCCCAGACTCACTGGCCTTCAACCTCCCATCTCTGCCTCTGTCTCATCAAGGGCTCTCTGCAACTACAGACACATGACAGCACACTCACTATGACTCCTGGGAGTTCAAACACGAGTCTGAGCACTTGTACTGAAAACTCTTCACCCACTGCATCATCTCCTCAGGCCTTTACTCTTGACTGTGAGAACGGGGCAGAAAGCAAGAGTGTCCCAGGACAGCCTTGTTATTCTGAATGAAGTGAGGCAAGAGGGAATAAACCCGTGCTAAAAACTAAATTCACAAATCAAATAAGCATCGACTAATCTGCTCAAACTCATATGGTTTAAGATAGTTCTCCATCTGTAAATCAGTGTATTCTCACTTTTTTCTCTTTGATATTTTATTTTTTTAATATATTTTATTAATTTATTCATATTACATATCAATTGTTATCCCATCCCTTGTATCCTCCCATTTTCCCCTTACTCCTGTCCCCTATGACTGTGACTGAGGGGGGACCTCTTCCCCCTGTATATATGCTCATAGGGTATCAGTATTCTCACATTATATATAATATTTATGTCCACATGAACTGGAAGCATAGCAGACTGGGTGAAAAAAACAATTTCTGTATCAGAAACATAAATATCATTACTAAGCTTTAGACTTCATTAAGTCCATTGGCTTTTCTAGGCTTCAATCTCCTTGTCTGTACAAATAAAAATATTCCTGAAACTTATCTAGAAGGATACAGGATAATTAAAAAGGAAAAATCACGTTAAAAAAAAAAAGAAAGAAAGAAACCTTAAGACCATAATACTTTAAGTATTATCATTATATGACTAAACTTCATATGACCTTGACTAAAAATAAAATTTGCTAATCAAATAACTCTTTGAGTACATCATTCATCGCTTTCCCCAACATCCTTTTTGCTAGAAATGAGATCTGCACCAGAGCAGTTCTTGCACACGTGCCAAGAAAATGCTTCCCGGACTGGAAGCCTCACACCCGCTCCAGCAGAATCCATCCTGGGCTAATCACCACACCAAAGAACTCTAGGAGGCCTTGGCAGGCTTTTCCACACTGACCATTAGGATGCAGGCGAGAGAGGCTGGTGGAAAGTGCATGCCACCCTTTCAGAGGGCCTAAGTCCAGAGGCTCACAGGTAACTCCAGCTCCCAGACATCTCTGGAACTAGCTCTGTAGACCAGGCTGGCCTCAAACTAAGAGATCCACTTGCCTCTGCATCCTGAGGGCTAGGATTAAAAGCAAGCTTATGCCACCACACCCAGCTAGATTTACATTCTTTTAAGATTTCTAAAATGTATGCTAGAATTAAAAGCATTGCTAATACAATTTTATGTTGAATGTAATATATGTGCTATATATATATATACACATGTGGTTTTATAATAATAATAATAATATTATTATTATTATTATTATTATTATTATTATTATTATCATCATCATTATTATTAAACTGTGCCCTTCCAAGTATGCTAAAGGCTATGATTAAAACATAATCAAATGTTAAATCCTTCTTGGTGAGAGTATAGATACCTATTGTTTCCATTTTATCTTGTTATATTTTCCTAATTTTCTGCAAGGGATCTGTGATGACTTGATCAAAAATAAGGGTTTTTGTTTGTTTTGTTTTGTTTTGTTTTTGAGAGATCTGGACAAAAACAAAATATCTCATCTCAGTTATTCTTCTGACAGGTTGAAGGAAGAACACTAAATTCATTCACTCACACAGAAGACTAACGGGGAGAAGCGAAGGCCATCTTGAAATTCTTTGTGACATGTATGTGTGTGTTAGGTGTGTGTACATTATATACATGTTTATATGTGTGTGTGTTATGTATATGTGTATATATACATGTGTGTGTGTATGTGTGTGTGTGTCACAAAAGGATAATAAAGGCCCCTAATTACTGGCCAGGAAAACTAAATAAGACAAGTTATGTTGGCGTTTAGTTGCCCACCTAGCATTTGGAGAGTGCTCAGAGAACACTGGCTGCCAGTCAGCACCTCTCCTGTTCAGAGCAGAATGGCATCCAACAGTTCTCACCGTGGAGCTTCAAGAGTGGATGAGGCCTCTGCCTTCTGTGCTTCCCCAGAAGCCAAGCCCATCCCCCAAAGAGAGAGAGAGAGAGAGAGAGAGAGAGAGAGAGAGGGGGGGGGGGGGGAGCTGGACTCTGCGGCTTGTGTGCATTCTGACTCTGCCTGCCCCTGACATTCACTTCATTCCCACCGTCCCAAACCGCCCCAGAGCCCTGCAGGTCACCAGGGAAAGGACAGACTTGGGAACAAATGAGGTGCGTGCTGGCCCAGAGCACATGAAGATAACCTCTCCTACCTATCAAAGGGACAGTTGGTGTGTGTGACCCGTGACAGAGAGACCAGTGTTGACTTTGCTTTGTGAGAGACTATCTCAGATCCCCTGGTTTTGTTTGATCAATTGTTTGGTGTAGATAACGCAGCACTGTCTCCTCTCTCTCCAATGCTGCCACCAAGAACAGATTAACCAAAAAGAAAAAAGAAAAAAAAAATGTGCTCTACGTGTCGGAAAATGCAGCCCTGACTAAACAGTTCTTGAGGGAGAAAAACATTTTTGTGCCTTTTGTTGATCATTTTCCCACGCTCTGTGGACAGCTGGCCTATACTCAGATTCGTCTTCTCTTCTCTGGAACTGTGGTGGGGGAGGAGTGGTAGGGTTCAAGACCCAGCATGTGACCCACAGCTAAAACTAAGAGAGATGGAAAGTAGGCTGCAGGAAACCCATGGAATACAGGAGGTCCCAGACCCTGGAACCCGTGAGTGGCTACAGAGAGGGGAGGATTACAGCAGCCTTTGTGTACAGCTCAGATAAGGCACAGTCAGTAGTCAGAGAAGACTGCACAGCCTAGTGCTAAGCAAACCTCAAGGGCTCTGGCGCCAGAAAGGTCTCTGTTTCCATCCTGCCACTGCCACCTGTCCAGACAAGTGACACGGCTGAGCCTCAGCACCCACTGAGAAGCTGTAAGCCAACCTCAGAAGGGCTAGAGGCCTAGAGGAGACGCAGGCTTAAGATGGTGGTGGTGATGACATGTACTTCCTTGGGATCTAGGCTTTTATTTCATTCCAGCCTGTAAAGGGCAATCAGAGATGCCCTGCTCTGTGTCGTGGAAAGTACACTGGCATGAGAGACGCTCCCTAAACACCTTCTTCTCAGTACTTCTGGGAAGCCTGTTATAGGGCTATAGAGAACCAATGCCAGCTCTGCGCATGGGTTGCTACATTCAGTTATCAAGACTCTGAAGTGTGGTGACTAAGAGGCGGGCAGCATTCTGGGTATTGCTTCTGAGTCGTCCTCTTATTGGTTCTGTAAAGAATGCTTATCACTGTGGCATTATACAATCTTCTCATTGGACATATAACAGAAATCCAAGGCTGAGAAACTTGCCAAAGGCATCCCACAGAGGAAATGAGAGAGCTAGAACTGACCTGTGTGGATACGCATCTCCCTTTCAGGAAACTCCTTGATTGGTGTCCTTGAAGAACGAGACACTTCTCCTGTGGAAATCTGTCAAGGCAGACTCTTCTCATACCATAGCACGCTTTCACTCATACCCTGCCATCCCTTAAGTTGGGCATCCATTGACAGGGACTAGAAATGACATCCGAGGGGTTTTCCAGGCAGGCCCCCATCTTGCATGGCCATCCAGCACCACTCATTGAGGCTCCTCAGACACGGCTGGTCACTTTTTGTCACTGTGACAAACATCTGAGAGGAAGAGTACAAGGGAAGATAGATTTGTTCAAGTTCATGCTTTCTGAGGCTTCTGTCTGTGGCCCGTTGGCTCCATCGTTCCAGGCCTGACAATGGTAGAAACATCATGGCAGAAGCATGTGACAGGGAGAAACTACTTACCTCATGAAACCCAGGAAGCAAAGAAATGGAGAGAGAGAGAGAGAGAGAGAGAGAGAGAGAGAGAGAGAGAGAGAGAGATCGGAACCTGGTACAAGATATTTCCTTCTGAGTCACATCTTCCAGTGTCCTGCTTCCTACAACTACCCCCATAATATCATACTGAGCTATAAACTCATTTAAAGGCTGATATAGCTAGAGACCATGGCCTGTGGCCACTCACTGCATCAGTAAGCTAAGAACCAAGCTTTGAACATATGAGCCTTTCAGAGAGACACCTCACACCCATTGAAGTGTGTCCCATCTACTCCCCTCACTCCACAGATAACAAAATGAGGTGGCGTGATCACAATAGACACACAGCCAGTTCTTAGTTCAGCCATATCAGAAAAACAAACAGCTATCCAAATTTCCTCGCTATCGTTTCCATGTATCAGCGTGAATGCTTTGGGTCTCTCTACAAGGAAGGCATGTGCTTGTACCAGGGTTAAGAACAATAGCTGGTAATCCATGTCTGCCCAGCTTTTCAGCAAATATGACAAGAGGGGAACCCTCACCACACATCAAGCAGGCTGACAACTGCCACCACAGCAACGAGAATGCCTCCTTTCCAGAATCTCGTCGCTGTCCTAATACATCTTCACCTTTTTTCTAGTACACAGCCCCCTCTCAGTCTCTCACTACACTTGCTGTCTCTACAGAAACATATATAGCCGTCATGTATAAGGGCCGCCATGCCAATTCCTTCTCTTATGTTCAGAATTTTGCCACCAATCCTGGAAACCAAGGGTCATAAATGTTGAATTTTTTATTTAGTAACAAAAAGTTTTTTATTGAGGCACTGCTCCAGCAGCGGGTTCCTCAAAATGGCGAACTAGCAGAGGTGATCCTTGATCAAATCCAGCCCAGGGGAAGAAACAAATAGTGAACAAGAGGGGCTGGAACAATGGTTCAGCAGTTAAGAGCACATACTGCTCTTGCCAAGGACCCAAGTTTGGTTCCCAGAACCCTCATCAGATAGCACACAACTATCTGTAACTGCAGCTCCATGAGGGATATATCGCCCTCTTCTGGCCTCCATGTGTACGTGCACTTATATGTACACACACACACACACACACACACACACACACACACACACACACACACTCATAATTAAAAATAAAAATAAATCTTACAAACAAATACTAAATAGACAGATACACTGATAAATAGAATGTAAAGAAAGTTAGTCAGCAGGGTGATATGGAGAGAGAAGCTAGGCAGGCATAGTCATCATGGTATTCTCAGGATGAGGTCACTCTGAGGAATCAAACCTCATAACAAGACATAGGCAGGCTCCTGGAGATGCCAATGAGATCAAGGCAGAGACTCTTATCTTCCCGTCCCTGGCTGTGTTCCAGGTTTTCAGCCCCTTCCAAATCTTGTTTGATTTGTTAAAATCATAAAAGTAAGATATACGTATTGTAGAACACTTAGAAACTCAAAATACGAGAAGCATTATTACCCACAAACTCCCTCAGATTCGCATTATGGATAAATGATATATTTTAGGGAGACACATAAATAGGTAGGTAAGTGGGTGTATATATAGGTAGGTTTTAAGAGGATAAGTGAGTAGATACAGACAGACAAATTGTTATAAAAATAGAAACTGTTGTTACAGAGAAGAAAATATAAGGACACTTTAAAATCTGAAATATAAAGTTCTTATTATAAAAATAAAAATATTCCTTTGCTCTATACCAGAGAAACAATTATTGTGTGAGCTTCCCGAAAACAACTACATGTGGTTACACACACACACACACACACACACACAGAGAGAGAGACAGAGACAGAGAGAGAGAGAGAGACAGAGACAGAGAGAGAGACAGAGAGAGACAGAGAGAGAGAGACAGAGAGAGAGAGAGAGAGAGAGAGAGAGAGAGAGAGAGAGAGAGAATATGGTCCAAGTAGTCCATCAATGGTGATCTTACATTGAAGCAATTGTAATTGTTAAGCCCAAGATGCCAGATGTCCCAGCTGTCCTAGTCAGGCACTGAAGGCCTGGAAGATTCATGGAGAGTGGCTGGTCTGAATTCTACATTGGAACCCTGTGGTGATTTGAATAAAAAAACGACTCACTTAGGCTCATAGGGAGTGGCCCTATTGGGAGGTGTGGTCATGCTGGAGAAAGTGTGTCACTAGGGTTGGGCTTTGAGGTTTCAAGTGCTCAAGCCAGGCCCAGAGGCTCTCTGTTCTTGCTACCTGCCAATGCAGATGTAGAACTCTCAGCTACCTTTCCCTCAGTATGTCTGCCTGTACAGCTGAGTGCTTCCCACCATGCCGATAATGGACTAAGTCTCTGAACTGTAAGGCAGCCCCAACTAAATGCTGTCCTTTTTAAATGTCAGTCCTAATATTAGCGGAGTATGCTGTTGCAATAGAGTAGATGAAATGCCAGCCAGAGTGAAGCAAGCAGGCAAAAAGCAACATTGTTTTTTTTTTATCTGAGCTGTCATAAGAAGTGGTGACCCACATGTAGGGTTGGTCTTACTCTGTTAGATATTATGATCAAGAAAATCCTCCACAGGAGCACCAGTCATCTTGTGTTTTGGTTGATTCCAGATGCAGTCACATGGACAACCAAAATTAGCCATCACATACATCTTTTTTTCTCCGGGGTTTCTCTGTATGGCCCTGGCTGTCCTGGAACTCACTCTATAGACCAGGCTGGCCTCCGACTCATAGCGATCCACCTGCGTCTGCCTCCCTGAGTGCTGCGATTACAGGCGTGCACCAGAGCGCCCAGCTGCGATCACATGTATCTTATCTGCTGCCATACCTTATCATTACTTGGTATATATGCTGTGATTATATATATATATATATATATATATATATATATATATGTTTGTTTGTTTTATCACATTAATAGAAAACAAACTAAAATATTGACCAAAAACAACTTGAAGAGGAAAAGGTTTATTTTGCCCCATAGTCCATGGCAGTGGGAACTCAGCAGGGATTATGGAGGAGTGCTGCTTACAAGCTTGCTCTTCGTGACTTACTCAACTTGCTTTAAACACACACACACACACACACACACACACACACACACACTCACACAACCCAGGACTTATTAAGGGATAACAGCACTCACAATGGGCTAGGCCCTCCCACATCAATCAGTGGTTTTTTAAAATGCCCTATAGACTTTCTTACAGGCAATCTGATGGAGGCACTTTCTCAATTGAACTTTCCTGACCCAGATGACTCTAGCTTAAATCCAGTTGACAAAAAAAAAAAAAAAAAGTAGCCAGCATAATCTGTGACTCATGGATGGTGCAGGATTGTAGTGGTTAAATGTGACTATGACAAGTAGCTACTGAGCAGAGATATTGCAGGGATGTGCATGTTGTGTGGCGAGCGAGTCTGGAGTGAGTGTCCATCCCCGTGTTGTAAGAAGGTAACGGTTCAAGTCCAGCTTCCTTAGCTGGGCTGCTGCTAATGGTGCCAGCTGTGGCATGTGTTGCCGAGTGCATGGTACCGGTGGTCTTATCTGGGCGTAGGTCAGAGGCTCAGAGTTACAGGCATCTCTTCCTTTAACTCCTCCACGACCGAGCAGGCCCCAGCCTGAGCCTTAACAGCTTGAAGTCCTTCCACTTTCAATAGACAGGAGAATCAACCATAATTAAAGCTAATTATTCCGCAGTGCTCTGCATGCGTGTGTCGGCCTCCAAAGTACCCCACAACGAGCGGCGAGGCAGTAGGGCTGTTTTTCTTCATAAAAACTTACGAGGAGTGCTGAGCAGATTAACAGCTTTAATGACAAAAATTACCGCTTACAACACTGACTTCAAATCAGAGGACAATATCCGCAGACAGATATTTTCATGGTTTTCATAACAATTCATTATAGGTGGCACCAAGGGATTCCATTTTTATTTCCCTTGCGTCGTCTTTCTCAGACTCAGGTTCATTTCTCTTAATGAGGCAGGAGAAGATAAAGGGCAGAGACAGTGTCTCCACGGTGGCTGCGAGCGGGAGGCATTTAGGGTCACAGAGCCGTCAGAGTTTGGAGGGGAGGGGGGCCCCGAGAAAAGATAGTGATGGGAGCAAGAGGCGTCCTGCCATAATGAACCAAAATTAAGACATAAATTCTCCTACCTTTGTTCCAACAGCTCCAACTTGGGGATTCAGCTTTTTAATGAGGAATGGATCAGAAGCAAAAATTATTAGCTAATTAATTGTACAGAGGACAAAAAAAAAATCAAACCCAAAACAATGAACTAATAGGAAGAATTGGGAGTAGGGAAGCTGTTCCATCATAGTCTTCCAGAGTCGGGTCGGAATCCTCCGGGCCTGCTGGGTGCAGTGGAATGCAGCCGAGAGTCAAGGGGCTTCCTGCGGGGCAGGCTCTCTGCCTTGCTGTAGACTCTCACACAATGCTGGTGTGATTAGGCCAAATAGAGTAGAACCATTTGAAAGGGTTACGATAGCACAGTCTAAGAACCACGGGGCCAGTGGCACTTAGAGGGGCATCTGCGGGAATTAGCTGAGAGGCCCCTTAGAACGCCCGGAGAAAGCTGCTTCAGCAGGTCCGGGCTGCAGCTCAGCTCAGAAATCTGCGTCTGTAATGGGTGTGTTTGGGCTGCGAAGATGCTTCAGTGAGTAAAGTACTTGCCACCGAGCATAAGGACCTGAGTTCCATTCCCCAGAACTTATATATAAATTTAAAAAAAAAAATGCCAGGCGTAGTAGTGGTTATGACTTGTAATCTCAGCACTGGGGAGATAGAGAGGAAAAAAAGATCCCAGAGGTTACTCGACAGCCAGCCTAGCCTAACTGGTCAGCTCTCAACAGATGAGAGAGAGACCTTGTGTCAAAAGGTGGCTGGTATTTCCGAGGTTGTTATTCCAACTTGTCCTCTGGCCTTTGCATATGCAATCATGCGTATACTTGTACATACGTGGACACACAAACAAATAAATAAGTACTAGATGAAGTTGCTACCATGAACCAGGTTGTGGGAATCAGGAATTTGATTCCGTTTGGTGTCTTCTTCAAACTCTGTGTGTGACTTTGGATTTGGTGCCTCCTTTCTCTGTGTGGGGCCCCTCTTTTCCTTGTCAGCACACGAAGAGCGATAATGCCAGTTGAGAAATTACTCCGGGATAAATGCCTCATTTGCTTTCACTGTTTGTTAAAGCCCAAATTAAATCTCAGAAACCCTGCCACACGCTTCACAATCCATTCAGATCGCTAACAGGTTTAGAGGCAAAGAATAATTAAAATAGAAAAACATGTTGCGTGTTGTCAGCTTCTGGGTTGGAGTTTGATCTTCGGTTTCTTTGTTACTATTTTCCTTGGTCTTGGAGAGGAAGAAACTTTAACTTTTTTTTTTCTTTTTGTCACCTTAACTTAAGGGATAGAGCTAAACAAAATGAAAGAGGAGAAAAGAGCAGGTGGTTTTACAGTGTGTTTAGAATGCAGCGGATAGCATATGAGTATCTTGATTAAATTCGTCAGACTACTCATCTTTTATCAGTTCCAACAGGTTAGGAGACATTAGCACATCAGTCTGTGAGAGGCTAGTGCCACTGCTGTGACCATCATGGGCCCTCAGACAATAAAGATCCTGCACCATAGGGGTCCTGTTGAAGGCTGAGCTGTGTGCCAGACACTGCAAGGTGAGGACACTGTGGAAATAATGCAACGAGCAGTCTCAGTCTAGAGGACACAGGTAGAGGAACATAATTAGGACATTGTGTAATCATCTACCCTGGGCATTTGCTGGCACAGAGGAACTTGCTGAGAGACAGAGGAAACATGGAGGTAGTGGGAGAAAGAAGCTGCATTGGAAGGAGGGAGCGAGCATCCTGACAGAACAGCCAGATAGATGAAGATCATGACATCTGACCTATCTCAGGTTCCAACACGTTTTCTCTGCTTTGGGTGTTTCTTGATCCCCCTAGGAGCCCTAGATTTCTCCCCTTCTTCCCATCACCAGAACATTTCTGTTTCCATCCTGCAGAGGATGCCTGCCAAACAGTAACACTTAGCTATGCTACGCTCTGAGCACCTGTATTCCTGACATGCCGTTGGAACAACTGTAAGTTCTGTTTCCCCACTTACATCATGAATTCCCACTGCTTCTGTCTCTGCAGTGTCTCCTGATGGTTTCCTTTTTTTCTCCTGACTCTTCTGTCTTTCAACACTTCTCATCTGGATGAGGAGGAAGAAGAGGAAGAGGATGGTGGTGATGGCAACAATGATGATGATGATTAAGATGAAGACGATGATGATGATGATGATGACAGGGTCTCACTACGCAACTCTGCCTGTCCTGGAATCCCCTATATGGACCAGTCTAGCCTCAGACTCACGGAGCTCTGTGTGCCTCTGCCTCCTGAGTGCTGTGGTTAAAAGTGTTCGCCACCATGCATGGTTCTCAACTGGATTCTTAACAACAACCATATTTTTACATCACCTGGCATAAGGACAAACCGTAATGACATACATACGTGGAAACATCATCATAAAACCCATCACTCTGCATGCTAACTTGATCTTTTTTGTTGCTTGATTCGTGTTAATTTAGTTTTATAAGTGCCAGTAAACTAAACTTCAATGTCTCCCAATATAGTAATTTAATTTTCAAAATGTGTGTCCCTCCTCCATGAGCCCTCCCCTGACTTCCTCCTGGTCTCCATCCTCTAATCAAATAGCCCTTCTTCCTGCTTTCAGGTCATGTGTGTGCCATTACCACCTCTTCCCAGAACTTATTTCCTCTGCCCCCCCTACACACACACACACACACACACACACACACACACACACACACCGATTCCTTATGTAAGAGAAAACTTGGTGTTTGTCTTTATGGGTCTGATTTATTTCACTTTTTTTAACAGCTGAATTCCACTGTGAGTCTGTCCCAAATTTCCTTTATCCATCTATTGGTGGACGTTTAGGCTGGTTCAGTTTCCGAGGCAGTGTGAATAAATACGGCTGTGGTATATGGTATGTTCACTGAGTCTTGCAGTCGTGCTATAACTGTCTGATACGGTTGTTCTGTTGTCAGCTTTGTGAGGAAGCTCCACACTGACTCCCTTTGTGGTTGTAGCTGTCTACATTTTCCCACAGTGCATAAGCGTTCCCTTTACCTTACATCCTTGTGGGCATTTGCTGTAGCTTGTTTTCTTTTCTCTTTTGAAAAACTTTATTGGTTCTTTGGGTTTCATATCATGCACCGCCATCCTGCTCATCTCCTTGCCCCCTCCCTTTGCCCTTGTAACCTCAACAAAATGGAACACACACACACACACACACACACACACACACACCAAGAACAACAACAACAGGCATAGAAAACATCTCACCTTGGAAGCTGTAGGATGTCACAGTGTGTCCCACTGTTCCTCTGTGCACATACCATCACTTGCAGATGCCATTGCAATGAGTTATTGGTCTGGTTTGAGATCTCTGGCTTTCTATGACACCATCTATATTGGATCCCCACCAGGACTACATCATGGAGATCATGAAGCTTTGGCCTATCTGCACCAGTAGGGGGAGCTCTCCAGCACTGCTCAGCAAGGCCACCCAGGAAGCAGGGTCAACTCTCTTGCTCTCTCATGCCCTAGCCTGGCTCACCCTGCACCCTTGCCTCCAGGGCTAGTTCCACTGTGCTGACCAGTCACGGTGCAAGGCCCACTCTCCCAAGTACTACAGCCTATGAGGGGGAAGGCCTAGCTATCCCACTCTCATACCCTTAGGGCCAGCTCTCCTGAGTGGGAAGAGTAAGGGGTAGGGGCTCCCCAGTCTGTTCTCCGTGCCCAGGCTGCCCCATGGCAGACAATTGGTAGGGTGACCTCTCCTACACTCATGTGCCCTTTGGGCCAGCTCACCCACATCCCAGCCACCAGGGCCAGCTCTGCTTGTTGACTAAGGTTAGGTAGAGGGCCCACTCTACTGAGTGCTATCACGGGTGAGAGGTAGGGCTACCTCTCTAGAACACCACAGCCAATGAGGGGTGGGGCCAGTTCTGCACAGCCCTTGAACATCCACGTGGTCCCCTGTGGCTGCTCCTACAGGGGTGTGCCCGTGTACTTTAGTGCTAATACGAGGCACAGACATAGACACTGACCCCTGCCAGTGTGTGACCGCGATTCAAACATGACCCTCAGTGGCACCTCAGGCTGGGACCTCACCATGGGCCCGGGTGCAAGGGTGGCCACTCACAAGAGGCTACTCCTTTGCTGGGCTGCCTGGATTTGATTTGATTTTTATGTGTCCGAGGCATAAAACAGCTTTGGACCTTACTCCAGGCACCAAGCTAGGGTGAACAGAGGACTGCCATCTGCTCTGCTCCTAACTGATCTAAGAACAAACACTACCACCACCAAGATGTGTCTTTGTCCATCACCAGGACATGGTTGTTTTCCTGATACCAGCCATTCATCTTGGGGTGAGATGAAATCTCTGATGGTTAATCCTGACTGTCAATGGGTCAGGATCTGGAATTGCCCAGGAGAAACACCTCTTGGGCGTGTCTGTGACATTTCTAGAGACAGAAAGACACACCCTGTCCCTTAAGCATGGGCAGTAGTCTTACATGAGTCGGAGCTCTAGTCTGAAGGGGGTGGAGAAAAAAGAAAGCCAGCTAAAGCCAGCTCCCACCCTCATTGTGGGTGCAACATGAGCAGCTGTCTCAGGCTCCTGCTGCGATGACTTCCTCATTGAGGGGAGCCTTAGCCTCAGACCAGGACCCAAAACAAGCCTTTTCTATTCTTTTCCTCTGTCAGTTGCTTAAGTATTCTGTCACAGTAATGATAAAGGAATACAGAGTCTCAAAAATAATTTTAATGCAAATTTTCCCAGTGACTGAAGATGCTGGACATATTTCCAGATGCATGCTGAGGCACGTGTGCTTGCTTCTCAGAACCAGCTGCTCAGTTCATCTGCTCATTCATTCACCAGATGATTTGGTTTATTTCTTCTTCTTAGTTTTCTAGCTCTTTTTGTATTCTAGACACTAATCCTCCATCTAATGCATATTTGACAAAGATATAGCCCCCCTCCCCATGCTCCATCTAAAGGCTTACTGTTCACTCTGCAGATGGTTTTGTTTGCTGTATGGAGGCTTTTTATTCTCTGCCATCACATTATTTTTTGGAGGCCTTTTCAGAAAGCCCTCACCTATGTGTGTACCTTGCAGCATTATCCCTTCCCTGTTTCGGGCCCTACATCAAAGTATATGACCTATTTGGAATTGAGAGAGAGAGAGAGAGAGAGAGAGAGAGAGAGAGAGAGAGAGAGAGAGAGAGAGAGTACAGAGTGGGAGAAATGGATCTACTATCATTTTTCTGCATGAGGATATCACATTTCCCTATACCATGTGTAGAAGAATCTGTCGTTCCTCCAATGAATATTTTTAACACCTTTATTGTAACTGTCTGTGCTTATTCTGGGTTCTCTGTTTATTCTACATCCTACTCTATTCTATTTTTATTTTATTCTATTCTGTTCCATTCTATTCTATTCTTCTGCATGCGTGTTTTGTGCTAATACCATCTGAGTTTTTGTTATCATGGCTCTGTATTTAATGTGCGCCCAAGTTCTGTGATTCCTCCAATATTATCCTTCCTGCTTAGGACTGCTTCGGTTATGTATTTTGTGCTGCCATTTGAATTTTAGAATTTTTTTATTAGTTTCATGAAAAATGTCATTGGAATTTGAATGGGGATTGCACTGAAATTTTAGATGGCTTTGGAGATATAAACCATTTTTACAATACTAACTGCCAAGTCATGAGCATGAGAGGTCTTTCTGTCTTCTGGTGTCCTCAATTTCTGCTTTTAAACTGTTTTAAAATGTTCATTTCAAGGGTCTTTCATCTTCTAGGTAAGGTTTGTTCATAGTTATGATTCTTTCTTTTTGATACTCACACAATTTCTTTCTCAGCAAGTTCACTGGTAGTATATAGAAAGGCTGCCGATGTTTGTATTGTTGATTTTGCATCTTGTTATTTTTTGCCAAGTGTGTGTATTGGGTCTAAGATTTTTTTTTTTCTGGTGGAGTCTTCAGGGTGTTTGAAGTACAGGGTCATGTCATCAACAAATAGGGACACTTTGATGACCTCATTTACTATTTGTATTCCTTTTATTTCTTTCTCTTTATTACTGATCTACTCAAGACTTCAAGCATCGTGAGAGTGGATGCCCTTATCTCATTCCTGATATTGGATGAAATGATTTCAGTTTTGTACCATTTAGTATGATATTGGCTAGAGATGTCATGTACAGGCTTTATTAGCTTGTGTTTTTTTCAGTTCCTAATTTCTTCAGACATGATGTCAGACTTTGTGAAGGACTATTTCTGACACCATGAAGACTATCATGTGATTTCCATCATTATTTCTGTCTGATTACACATTTGCTGACTGACATGTGTTGAACCAACCTTGCATCCTTGGGATGAAACCAAATTGGTCATGGAGTATAATCTTCTTAATGCATTCTTGAATTCACCTTGGAAGTATTGATTGAAAAAATTACATTTATCCAGGTAGTGGTGGTACATGCCTTTAATCCCAGAACTTGGGAAGCATAGGAAGATGGACCTCTGAGTTCGAGACCAGCCTGGTCTACAGAGTGAGTTCCAAGACAGCCAGAGCTGCATAGAGAAACCCTATCTCAAAAAACAGGGAAGCTGGCCTATAGTTTTAATTATTTTCTTATCATGTCATTATCTGACCTTGGTATCATAGTAACACTGGGTTTGTAAAATGACTTCATAGTGCACCTTCCTGTGTGTGTGTGTGTGTGTGTGTGTGTGTGTGTGTGTGTGTGTTAGGGCAGTCTAGGGACCGCTTCCTAAAGATCTAGTAGAATTTGGAAGCAAATTCATCTGATCTTGGAATTTTCTTTGTTGGGAGACTTTTTCTACACCTGAAGATGAGAGCTGGGATTGAACTCATTCACTATTAATGTATTAGGACCTCTGTGGCTGGATATATTTAGAAGGAATATGGAAGTTGTTTCTCTCCTTACAGTTATTAGTTAGGTACTACTACTCTTAGTGGACCTAAAGGCCCACAAATCCCACCCTTAGAGAGCTGTCTTTTTTATGCTAGGTTGTGGCTTCTAGCATAGTCACGAGTGAGCCGTTTGTTATTGTACAAGCGCACAGTATACTCCTGGCTGCATGCTTTGCTAATGTGATTCCATCTGCCTGTAATGCCTTCCAGACAGGCTGGCATGCCTACTCTGTCTTAGCAGAGTGAGGAGGAAGAGCAGAAGGGGGTTAAAGAGATGCCTCAGTGGTTAAGAGCTCATACAGAGGGCCAGAATATGCTTCTCGGCATCCATGTTGGATGGCTCACAACTATCTGTAATTTCAGCACCAGGGATTTTGACGCCCTCTTCTGGACTCATCATGCACCTACACTCATGTGTGCATACTCCTATAATAGCAACACATACACATATACACATAATTGAAAATATGTGTATTTTTATTATAGTGGCACATACTCTAATCCCGTCACTCAGAAGGCAGAGGCAGATCTTTGTGGGTTTGAGACCAGCCTGATCTACATAGTGGCTTCTGGGACAACTAGAGCTACACAGAGAAACCCTGTTTCAAAAAAAAAATCTTAAAAAGTAGGAATTCCCTTTAAGTTAGTATCTTCTCCATTATAATGCATGTCGTGGATAAAAGGAAGTTCTATGGCTTTGTTCACTCCTTGATCTTAGGAATTTAGTGTGTGTGTGTGTGTGTGTGTGTGTGTGTGTGTGTGTGTGTATAAAATATATATGTTGCATATATGCCAACATCTAATATGCATGACCACACACTGTGGAGAATGCTGCTGGTTTTCAGTTGTTCCTGAAAGGCATTTAAGTCTTCTTGAGCCTCTTCTATCATCTGTTGAATTTACAGTTAAGAAAATCTCTTCAGTGCCGTGTTTCATATCTTACAAACTCTAATGGTAAACATGTATAGTGTCCCAGGCACAAGTTCTGGTCCCAGGCTCAAGTAACTGGTCTTTGAAATTCTCTCACTAATCTTGCAAAGTCCATCCTAGTCTTATCCTCATTTGAAGTATAAAGACATTAGAGCCAGAGGGCTTAAGTAACGTATATAGGAAATGGTGGGCCCTCTGGCTCCAGAACCCTTTACTCATGAATCATGGAAACTGAGACAGCACTGTAGAGGCACAGACAGTAGGAAGACTAAGTAGCCATCCTCATCCAGTCTGGTCTCATCCACCCCTCCCCTAGATTCAGTGAAACTCCCCCAGAATGTATGTCCATAGAATCCAAGCTTCAGGATCATTTATTATCAGCTTGAACTTTGGCGTCCCACCTTTGTGTGAAGCCCTCTGAGCCTCCCCGAGGGCATTGTTTTTTCTTAAGCAGAAGAGGAGGAGTCTTCCACAGAGCCTAAAGTGGCTACATGGCTTGCTTCCTCCCTCTCTAAACTAGACTCTTCATCACTCTATTGGTGGGGAAAGAACATTTGTAAAGAAATAAGTCAGACAGGAAAATAATGGGAAGAAGTGTCTGTCCTGCTGCCTGGAGCCACCTGGAGACGGACGCGTCTGGAGAGCATTTGCATACAGCCCAGCTCGTGTTCTGCTTATTTAAAACATTAATATTCACATTGTATCTGCTCTTGGTGTCACAGTAGAATGGAGAACAATGCTGGGTTTGTAAGAGGTTTCAATAAATTTTTATAGAAATGAACTCAAGATTCTATAACTAGAGAAACACAGTAAAGGCTATGCATAATGTTCATTGAAACCATTAATAGGATTTTCTGAACCATTCCAAATGCTCATAATTAGGCAGTGTCTATGTAAATTGTGGTTTACTCCTGTAGCAGAATGTTTTGCAGTCATTAAAATAGTTTTTCACAAATAATTTTTAATGGGGTAAGAATTTTTAATGATATAAAGTGAAAAAACAACGATACAAGATTATTATATAAAGTATTCTTGGCTATGTAAAAATAGGCATTAATAGTCATAAAGAAAGAATAAAGATTACAGAAGCTTCCCTAGGATATATTGTTAAGGAATGAGGTAATGCACAGAATAAGACCTATAGAATGATTCTATTTCCTCTCTCCACCTCTCTCTTTCTCACACACACATACACACACATACAAATACACACACTCACACTAGTTCTCTCTTCCTCCCTCTGTGAGACACACACACACACACACACACACACACACACACACACACACACATATATATATATATATATATATATATATATATATATATATATATATATATATATATATTCACTCTATCAATTCTGTTCCTTTAGAGAGTCTTAATAAACATGCATCCCCAAACAGCATATATAGCCAGCTATGTCCCCTGCATGTCCTCAACATAACATTTGACCATACCACACACATACACCCACTTTTTTGTTTGTTTTGTTTTTCAAGGCAGGGTTTCTTAGTATAGCCCTGGCTGTCCTGGAACTCCCTCTGTAGATCAGGCTGGCCTCAAACTCATAGAGATCCACTTGCCTCTGCCTCTCAAGTGCTAAGATGAAAGGTGTGCACCACCACAGCATGGCATGCACCCACTTCTTAACCACTGCCATGCCATTCATAATACACACACACGGCCAGCCAGGATATACGAACCTTGGCAAATATGGCCAACCTCATGTGCCCAACTAAGAAATACCTTCCTAAGCATTAGGCCTAAGAGGAACCAAATCAACAACCACTCAAGTGTAAAAGGCCTATTAATAAGGTCTGGAGGAGTAAATGTTCTTGACTTGAATGAATCATCATTATATGATCAAAAATAAGAGTCAAGGCAGAAACTAAGGACCAATACTTCATTTAGCACCTATTGTTGCCCTGAATAATTGCTAATCACAGGAACAAGCACTGTGGGGGTCTTCACAGGTAAACAGGACATCATGACGCCTCCAACAGTGTGGAGCGGAAACAGGACCTGTCACACTTGCTGGGAGTGTTATCTGCAAAGGGCTTTCTACAGCAGTTCACTCCAGGGATGGTACCATATGGCGCTTCCCATGGGTCAAGCATTCTAACTCATGGGTCTATGGGGGTCATATTTCTTCAGACTATCACACTTAGTCACTTAGTGATCTCACCTGGTCCCAACTCATTCCCCCCCTCTCTCCTTCCCTCCCCCCCTCCCCCCTCCATGTTTTCCAGAGAGCCTATACCAAAAGGCATTCCCTAATAAGCCCTACCTATTCGTCTCTATCTTAAGGTCTGTTTCCCAAGAAACATAAAACTAAATCAAGTATCATGCATGTCCCATATGCAATAAGAATCTGAGAGGGGAAGTCTGAGGGGGTCTCCAGAAGGATAGCAAAAGAACAGAAAGGGGCTTGAAGCAGGTAAGATAGAAAATGACTCTGGAATTATAAAATTGAGATAGATGAGGGACAGTAAGCCCTACTTATAGAGGAATGACCTGGGCAAAGGTGAAAGAGTAGGAAGTATAGGGTATGATAAAGGGAAACTTAGAAACTATGTTGAGAAAACATATGGGAAGCAAGGATGAGCCAGAATATGGATGAAGCTTGAATTGAAAAACAAGCAAGTGAAGAGATTTACTTTATCTGATGAATGAACATTTATCAGTACATTAGCACTACAAAACAAATCTTAGGTTTATGTCACCCAAAGGCCTGATTAAAAGTACAGACATGAGAAGAGATCTCATAAATTAATTATTATTTTAAAAGAAAGGGGGAGTAAGTATGGTCATAAGCAAAAGTCTGGCAACCACTGCTACAGTGAAGGTAGTGTTGAGAGTTCTCTTGTGGTAATCCAAGGCATACGTCCATCCTCCTTTCATCTACCCTCATCCACCCATCCACTCACCTACAAATCCATCCATCTACCAATCTATCTATCCATCCACCTCCACTCACCCATCCACTATTCATCAACCAGACCATCATTTACCCATCCACACACATACACATCCATCCACCCGCTCTTCCATCCACCATTCTACCCACCAACCCATCCATCTGATATTTATTAGAAACATTCTGTAGACAAGTCACATTCCAAAGAAACACCTTCGTGGAGTGTAACTTATGGTTATAAAGACAGATATTAAGCTAAGAAAGAAACATAGGTATAGATAAGGTTGTTGTTTAAATGTAATTCAGAATGGAAGACAAATACAGTTTAAAAAATGCAAACTGAACTCCACTGGGATAGGGAAACAGTGAAAGAAATCACTGAAAAAATAAAACGATTGATATTGAGCAATCAGTTCTTAGGAGAACGCTCAAAGAACACAAAAGAAGAAGATGTGCCCTCTTATGAAAGTATGGCAGTGAGCTAGGCACAGTAATTGGAAGCACTTGGGAGGTAGAGGCTGGGGGATCCAAAATTCAAGTCCTGTCTCTACTACATAACAGGTCTCAGGCCAACCTGACTATGTGAGATCTTGTCTCAAACAAATCAGAGGTAAAGAGGTGGTTTAACAAGTAAGAGTGATGACTACTCTTTCAGAGGACTTGAAATCAGTTTCTAGCACCCACATTGGGGTGGTCACAACCGCCTCTAATTGCAACTTCAGGGGATCTGATGCCCTCTTATGGCCTAAGCAGGAACTGCATTCATGTGCACATATACACACACATACACACACACATAAATACATATGAGAGAGCAGAAAATAACAGAGATAGTAAAAATTATATAGTACTATGATGGCTGTTATTGGTTGTCAACTTGACTACATCTGAAATTAAATAAAACCTAAAAATGGAGGGCAAAGTTCTGATGATTTGTCACTTAATTTGAAGTAGAAAAATCCACATCTAATTCAGATCTTTTGAGCTTGGAAAAGATACAATTTTAGTCTATATCATTTGAACTGAGAAGGTCTACCTCTAACCTGGGCCATGCCTTCTGCTAGAGAAAGGAAGATTTTGTTCTTTGCCTGCTGCTGGTGCTCGCCTTGCTAACACATCCATTCCCTCACTGGCATTACAGCTTCAGGATTCCAGCATACACTGAAGACCACCTGAGACATCAGCCTCGTGGACCAAGCAGCTACTGGTTTTTCAGACTTTGGGTCCATAGCCAGCCATTGTTGGATTAGCTGGACTGCAGACAATGAGTAATTCTAATAAGCTCCCCTTTCTACATATATAGAGAGATTCATTCTATAAGTCCTGTTACTCTAAGGAAACCTGAATTTAAAAAAAAAATACTAAAAGCAATTTTTGCCTTCTTCGCAACTTTTGCATGAAAACCCACCCTCAAGGACAAAGTCTAACTTTGACACTTGCTTGACTGCAGTGACAGGGCATGGTGGAAGGAAAGCTGAAATATATCTGTACTGTGTCCTTCTCCTTCTTCAAATAACAAACACTGGCTTAAATTGATGTACAGCATCATGTCAAGAAATCTTCATAGCCTGCCTAAGTCCTAGGATGATGGTAGGATGAGAAGTCATCAAAATACTGAAAAATCAACAGAAGGAGATAAGGTTGCACTGCCATTTCTAGATTTGGCTACCCCAGCCCCAAGTGCTTCTGCATGCCTGTAATTAACGCCTGTGTGTGAGGGAGCATCTGTCTCCAGCAGATTGAATTTTGAGACATTAGAAGCTCTTGCCTTGCTCCATTTCAGCAGTGTTGAAGAATACATAACATGAGCACTGCTTCTGAACTCATATCCTAGGGAACTTTGAAGAAAGGAAAGGGCCTTTTCTTTGCTTTTCTTTTGTACCATTATAAATAATATTTGGACTTGGTTTGAAAGTTCAAAAAATTAGCATTTATTTTCTGGTGGGTCAATTAATCAATTCAGTTAAAGTTCCTGTAGTTGGCCTAACCCAGAACAATCTATGCCAAAAAAGAAAAAATCACTGTGTTTGCTTAAGATTGAGCCCAACTTCCTGGCTGCCCCCAAGGCCTGGTTTTATGGGTCCAAGGAGAATAGAAAAGTGGCTCCAGTCTGAATATCTGAGAACCACTATTTCTATTGACAACAATAAAGAAATCAAACTACAAATCCTTATTTTTGCTAGAATCAAAAGAACTTTATTAATGTGACTTTAAATACATACTAAATACAAGCAACCCACATACATAATGGTGATCCACTCATGATGTTTCCATTAGAACCAGGAAGAAACAGAGATGCTACTGTCATTGCTGACACTCAGCCTTGTTATGAAGGTCCTAACAATGCAGTAGGAAAAGAAATTCTAAATACATATCGGAGAGGCAGGTGTAGTGGTACATGTGCGCAACCCCAGCTACTCAGGAGGCTAAAGCAGTCAAGACATCAAGCTCAGGTTAGGCAACAATGACAAACCCTGTTTCATAGATAGATAGATAGACACATAAATACATACATACATACAAACATCATACTTACGCAGATAGATATATACATATATAGATGATAGATATATAGATAGATGATAAATAGATATGTAGATAGATACATATATATACACACATACGATAATCAGACAAAACTACTATTAATAATTGTCATAAATATTTTCCTTGGAAATCATCTTAAAAACTATTTGAGCTAATAAAGGATTTATAGGTTGCTACAAGATGAACATCCCAAAATTAGAATCTTTCCTATATTCCAGCTAAAATAATTTAGAAAGCATCATATTGTAGGAATATCTCATTTTGTAATACAAATGAGAGATGAAAATTGACTTAGCAAGAGGCTGAGGAGATAGCTTAGTTGGTGAAGTTCTTGCTCTGTGAGTGTGGGCACAGCCCACATAAAACTAGAAGGCAAGACATGGCAGAGGACACTTGTAATTCCAGTGCTGGGAATTTGGGAATTGGTAGGTCCCTGGGGCTTATTGGCCAGTCTAATTTGGCAAGTCCAAAATCAAATGAGAAAGACCCTGTCAAAATCAAAGTGGACAGCACTTGAAGAATGACACCCAAAGTTGATCTCTGACCAACACACACACACAATCACAAAAAAACTAATGGTAAGTGGCCGAGCATTCGGTGCTCCCAGACAAGTCTATCTGATAGCAGGAGTGCTTCCCCGCACCACGCTTTCCCCAATGTTGGTAGCATTATATTATCAATGTTATTATCATCATTGGCATGCTTTTTCTGTATACTTGAGAAAATGAAATTCATAGTTTTTGCGTAAGACAATACAGATATAAAATAGAGGAACTCAGACACTAACCTGAATGGCTCTGTAACAAATGCCACCCTCTCTCCACTCGCCTGCAGTAATTTTCCCCACTGTTGGGGTGGAAACAGCACAAACCATCAAATAATACAAAATTCTTTCTCAGTTTGCTTTGGGGGAAAAAAATTAACAACCATCTTCAAATTCCCAGTTTTGTTTTCAACATTAGTTTAAAGCTGCCACTGAAATGAATTACATTGTTCATCCTCACCTCTAAGCCCATCCTGAGAACAAAGAGAATTAGTCTCACACCAAATTGACATGCATTGTCAAGACAGCAGGATATTAAAAAATCTAACATAGCAAAACCACATGCACAAGCCAGGAACTGGCCTTCTGTTTTTTGATGTATTTCAAAAGAAGGGCTATATAACTCCAAATTGCTTGCCTACATATAAGCATTTGATTCAAATTCACAGGGTCCTAGAATACAGGCACCTTATTATTTCCCACACTCATTTATTCACTTAATCCCTCAACTAACATTTGCTGAGTTACCCAGTCAGCCCCAAACTAACTCATTTAGTCAACATATGACAGCTATTTTCTTTCCCACAGACTCTTCCTAAACAGAACACCAACAGCTCAAGCTCTAAAATGAACAATTCACAAATGGGGCCTCTTGGAACTGAAAGGCTTCCGTAAGGCAAAGGACCTTGTCAATAAAACAAAATGGCAGTCTACAGATCAGGAAAAAGATATTTACCAACCCAACATATGACAGAGGGCTAATATCCAAAATATATAAGGAACTCTAGAAATTAAACACCAACCAAATGCTCCAATCAAAAAATGGGGTCTGGCCTCCATATAGGAGGAACTGTGGCATGGGCACATGTGTGCGTGTGCACATACGTGAATGGTTTATAAAGAGGGCTCTTGAATATGCCCCCAACACATGAAGACAACTGTGCTTATAAGCAGATAAGCATGTAAGATTATGACCCATGATTCTTGAACATATCCAAAACACGAAGCCGAGAGTTGATGGGCAACTTCCATCCCTAAAATGGAAAACTATGACTCATAAGTATATAAGGGCACATACCTAAGGGCTCACAGCTTACCCTGTGTATCACTAAAGTACAAGGAGTAAGCAGGTGAAAGAAACAGAGGCGAAGAGGTTTTATTTACATAGAGCTAAAGAACATTGAAATAAACATGGAAATAGATGCGGCACAAATTTCCTTCACAGAGGAAAATACTTGTTCCCTCAAAAGATAGAATTCATTTCCATGTCTAGAGGCAAGAATTATTTTTGCCTTTCTGCCTATTATTCATAATGCTGAAGAGTAATAAAATAGTGCACAAGTCTAGAATCAAATAACTTTTGAGAGGTATGCTCTGAAAAAAAAAAAAAAAAAGAAAGGTTTGCTCTGAGGGGAGGCACATTCCTAATCCCACACAGGGAGCGCTGAAGAAAATGGAGCGGATGCAGCCAGCCTAGCAGACTCAGCATGGTTCTGGAGCCGTGGACTCTCAGACCCTCAGGTGTGTGAGCATAGGCACATAAGTTCCCTGTCCCTCATCCAGATGGCTCATTTATAAACGGAAGATGTACTAAGATGCTCCCAACAATAAGCAGTGAAATTCTCAGGTTCACAATGCTTAGGTCTCCAGGACTTCAGCTACATTTTTTTTAAATGGCAGCCAAGTGTGCCAGCACTCAGGAGGCAAAGGCAGACCTAACTCTGTGAGTTAAAGGCCAGCCTGGTCTACAGTGTGAATTCCAGGACAGTTATGGCTTACACAAGGAAAACTTGTCTCAAAAATAAAAAATTAATGGCACTTGAAAGGGCACTTCTTGTCTCAATCTGAAATTTTCTTGTTTACTAATATTCTCCAACAAGAAGGAAGGCAGTGGCTTCTACTGAGCCCGAATGGGAGTGTGGCCAACAGGTTAGCAACCAGCAAGCCCCACCCAAGCACCAACAGCTTTGTTAAAGACTGTCCTCCGCTGTGATCACACTGTAATTAGGACTCTGCTGAAATCCAATAGATATTCTTAATTTATCATCACCATTATTGCTATCATTAATAACTGGAGGAGTCCCAGCATCCGTTGGCTCCCACCTCACATTATTAACTTCCTTCTCCTTGGGCCAGTAGCGGGTCCCACTTTGGCTTAGAAAGTTCCTATGCCATGGGAGGCATTAGCATGGCTATTTCAAAAAGTAATTTGATGTGAGAATTTCACAGATACACAGTTCAATTTCTATACCCCCTTCAGAGTTCTTCAGACCTCCGCTTTGAGAAAACTGGATTAACAAAACTACATTCATTAAGTTTGATCCATTCCTTCCTCCAGTGAGAAGAGACTGGGAAATGGGCAGAAGTGGCTAGAAGTGACATCACCCGTGGAGCAGGCCCCAGGATGAAGTGAACACTGCTTTTTCTCTACCAACATAATCTCTCTCCCTCTCTCTCTCTCTCTCTCTCTCTCTCTCTCTCTCTCTCTCTCTGTGCGTGTGTGTGTGTGTGTGTACGTGTCTTCTTTTGAAAACAAAAGCGTCGACTTTGCTGATGGGTCGGCAACTATGACACTTAACTGCAAGCATTCACATTTTTGCACCTCGAGGCCCTGGTCTGTTAAAATGATGGTACTAGCAGACTCACAGAAGCAGCAGCCAAAGGCCCAGCAGAGCTCAGTGTTAACTGCTGCTGCTTCGGCAGCCATGATGGGTCTGCCCAGCCACACTTAGTTTTAGAAAACAGAAGTGAGCACAACAGTGTGGATCCCTGTCTTCATCCACTCAACAGGCATCTCTCCTTTGCCCAGTAGTGTTATTTCTCACTATAAAAACTATGAATTACACAAGTGTATTAATTAACAATTGTACACACACACACATACACACACACACACACACACACACACACACACACACACACACCCAGTTGGACAGAAAATGCTTCAAACTAACAAGAATTGTAACCACGTGGTCTGGTGCCTTATATTGGGTTGTTATTATTTTGCTCCCTGACACCTGGCTGCTGCCCAGATGAGCATAAGCTCACATATACCAAATCTTGGTCTATCTAATTAAAAAAAAAAAAGGCCTACACCTAGGCAAGGGCAGAAGTGGGGGGTGAGCTAAGGTTCTGGGGCTTTAGGGAGAGAAGGATCTTGGGTAGGAGGAGGAGAGAGATACCGGAGAAGAAACAAGAACAGAACCACCATGGGACAGGAAGGAGCCAAGCAGGCCAGGAGGAGGAACTCTGAGGTTCCGTGTGCAAAGAAGCAGCTTAGATGAGCAGCACAAGCAAGCATTGGGGGCAGGTCTGCTTGGCTGTCCCCGCATTGTTCAATGTCTCTGTTCCCTCCTTAGGTATGGACAGCTGAGCCACATGGTGGAGCCCTTGGCCGGGGTCTTCGGAGCCTTTGCAGTGGTGCTTGCTGAGCCCGTCCTGCCCTACGCACTGGCCTTTGCTGCTGGTGCCATGGTCTATGTAGTCATGGATGGCATCCTCCAGGAAGCCCATATCAGGTGGAGAGCTTGATTGTGCTATGTGGGAAATAGCCCACATAGAAATGATTAAGGCAGATGACATGGGGTGGGGGCTGGGAGATAACGGGAGGTCGTTTTAAGGGGGCTATCATCTGCCCAACCGCAGGTAAAATCAGGCTTGCTCTAAATACAACAGCTGTCTGTGTCTTTTATTGATTATGATAGTGGGTTAGATAATGCCACTTTGGTAATTATAGGCTAATTTAATAATAAATAATATTAGCTATTTTTTTATATTCTGCAACAAAGAACATTTCCAAAGCCTAGGGTCAGGAGGGAGGGTTTATCTCGTGCTTGCAGTGCTGTGGGCTTGTGGTCCTTTTACCGTGTACCTGCGCTTTGTACTAAGTTTCTATTTTCAGAAAAGAAACTAAAATGCAAATCACACAAGTGCATGACAAACAATGACCAGAAATGCACACAGAGGAGAAGGGAGGGGGGAAGAGGGGGAGGAGGAGGGGGAGGAGGGGGAGGGGGAGGAGGGGGAGGGGGGAGGAGGAGAGGGGGGAGGGGGAGGGGGAAGAGGAGGAGGGGAGGAGGGGGAGGAGGGGGAGGGGGAGGAGGGGGAGGAGGGGGAGGGGGAGGGGGAGGAGGAAGAAGGGAAGTGGGGAAGAAATAGTCCTTGCCCTCTTCCATATCAGTTATTGTCAGCCTCTTCCTTCTCTATCATAATTCATGGAGAACATTAGTAAAAGATCCTGGGTGTGGGTGGGCTTTACCTGGCTGGGGTCCCCAAAATCTGCATGATCCTAGAGCCATCAAGCATCTGAGTGGAGTTATGGTGATCTCTCTGACGAATATGCTCATCATGTGAAATGGCTGCATGCAAGAAAGCATTGTAAACCTCCTGAGGGATATGGAGAAACAGCAGATGCACAGATCTGTTCGGCACCACTGAGATGTTCAACGTGCTTTTGGTTGCTTGTAAACCAAGGTCTTGTCTCTATAGTATAGTGCTCACAGGCCTCAGAGCAGAGCTGCCACCACTGCCATCCCCTCCCCCTCCCCCTCCCCCTCCCCCTCCCCCTCCTCCTCCTCCTCCCTCTTCTTCTGTGCATGTTTCTATTATACATGCACTTGTGCATTTTGCATCTCAGCTCTTTTTCTCAAAGTATAAACTTAAGAATTGTTTGATAATTGCTGGGTATGTGGTTAAATAGCTCATATTTAGAGTTCATGTGTGCCAAAGTATTCCAAACAATAAAACTGTGAGCAGCCTCCAAAAAAAAAATGAATGTAACACTATGCAGTCATCATTTACTCGTTTTACCAACACATGCTTACAGAACATCTGTTAAATGTCAGGTATGGAGCACTAATATGGTTCTCTCTAAACTCAGGAGTCTGGAATATGAAAGAGATTAAGGAAGGAGAATGAAGAATGAACGTGTGCATACATGGGGTAACCAAAGCAATGGAATAGAGCATCTAAGCAGAGACAACACTGCGGAGGATGCTCAGGGAGGCTTCCTGTAGATGTAACCCAGGAGACAAGCCAACCACACTGACAGATATGAGAGAGGAGCACCATTTGTGGCAATGCTCACTCCACACTCTTTCTCTGATGAAGGCAGCTTACAAAGACAGGAGGAAAGCAAAGTCCAGAAGAGGCACGCACACACTACAGAGAGAAAAGAAGAGGTGACCACAGGGAAGTCACAAAAGAGAGAAATTTGGAGCAAAGATGGACAAGTAACATACAGAAAGCCACACCCACCCTGTGTTACACGTTGCAACAGGCAGAATCTTCTCAGCTGCAAAGGATGCACATTTGGCTCAAATAGCTGCCATGGTCATGGTGCGGTTTATCCCTTAAGATTCTCATCATGGGAGAGTGGTATTCAGTATACCATGTGGGGATGGTTGGGCCTTTAAGGAGTCTAGCTCCTTAGGTCATTGGAGGATGCTCTTTACAGACTTCCAAGCTGGTTCCCAAAGGCAAGTTGTCAGAATAACGTCCAGTCTGCCTGATTCCCAGGCATGGATTTTGGCCTTTCTTTCTACCATGTCTTTCAAGTATTACTACTGTGAAAATAAGACCTCTCCCAGAGCTAAGCTGGTGCCACTCTTCCCCTGAGCCTCTGGAACTGTGAACCAATCAAATCTATTCTACTTTATCATCACCCTGCCTCTCGTGTTTTGTTATAAAAGAAAATGAGCTACAGTGCTGACTTAAGCAATAAGGAATTTCATTGGTGGTGCAGTGCAGAATTTTGGTGTAGAAGCACCAGGGCTTATCTGGGTCCCTCCCTCATGGGATGGAGGTCCAGTTAATGATCAATAGAGAAATCACTGCCATGGAGATATAGAAATAGACCCACCTCACCCCACCCCCGGTGTTCATTGCTACACATGAGCAGCATCTAGTCCTTCCAGGATTATCTATTCCCCTTTGATGCAGAAATAACTTTCTGGCTTTGTTCACTTGGGTTCTTCCCCCAAAGCCCATTGAGACCACTGCTTTGGTTTCATAACAGAAGTGAGAAGAAGGGTTAATAGACAAAGGACTCAGAGACCAGACTGGAAATGCTCTATCCTGGGAACTTGAGAAAACCATAGAAAAGAAGAAACACAGTAGACAAAGATTTCCATGACTGAAAAATGAGTGGGTTTTAAAAAAAAATTCTGGCATTTGTAGCCCTCTATGAACATTTATCTCTTCAATGCATGCTCCCAGCAAAACTGGATATCCACATATAAAAAAATAAGCAAACATGAAAATTAGATATCCCACTTGCACCATATGCAAAAACAAATTCAATATGGATTAAGGATTTGAATATGAGGCTTGGAAACAAAAACGTCCTGCAAGAAAACCCAGGGAAAGCACTAGGACACAGGGTTTCACTGTGGCTACGTGAATGTGACGTCACAGTGACATCACACGAAAACGTCCTGCACGAAAAGCCACAGAAAGCACTAGGGCACCGGGCTTCGCTGTGGCTATGTGAATGTGACGTCACAGTGACATCACTTGAAAACGTCCTGCACGAAAAGCCACAGAAAGCACTAGGGCACCGGGCTTCGCTGTGGCTATGTGAATGTGACGTCACAGTGACATCACTTGAAAACGTCCTACCAGAAAACCCAGAGAAAGCACTAGGACACAGGGCTTCGCTGTGGCTGTGTGAACGTGACATCACAAGTGTGAGCAGCAAAAGCGGAGACAGACAAATAGGAGCAAAATAAACAAGAGAAATTTCTGCCCAGCAGAGGGAAGAATCCGTAAGATAAATTTGCAAACCACCAAGCTAATGAGAGGGTAATATTCAAAGTGTATAAGGATCCCATACTTCACAACAGAAAAAAAAAAGAATAAAATAAAAAAAATTTTTAAAACCCAACAATTTCCAAAGGGATTTTTCAGGGATCAGGAATAGGTGCACACTGACCACTCAAACACTAGACTCAGATTGGTGGAAGTTTATTGAATGCTGAACAAAGCTGACCAGGCAGGGACATGGTCTGGATTCAGAAACCAGATTGTAATACAGGTCTGTTTCTAAGGCAGGCTTTTTATATGAAAAAGCAGGTATCAGAAGCGAGGGGGGACACAGTCTTACATCATTTTGACTAACTAAACATAATCGATTTTGTTCCAAGTGTACTGTATCTACACAGCTAGACAAAACATTTTAAGCTGATTGGCAAAGATATATATAGGCTTGGGGATTTTTCTAGATCCCCATTGTTCCTGGAAAAGGGAACATAGAACAATATTGTGGTTTTGATTAAGTAGAACACATATCATTAGTTCAAGCAGAATGTTCAGCAAGTATTGAATTATAAGTTAAAGGCTAGTCAAGCTCTCAGGCAGGTAGAGCCTTGAGACCCTGAACTTAATTTTACCTTAGGATCAAAATGGCTCCTATTATGCTAAGACAAAAGCAGATGTTAACAGAGGAGCTACGGTTTTAAGCAGGTCACAACAGGACATAAAAGCTGGAGAGATGGCTCAGCAGCTAAAAGCCTTTGTTGCTCTTGCTGAACACAGCTTTGGCTCCCAGCACCCACAAGGCAGTTCACAACTGGCAGTAACTTCAGCTCCAAGGACTCCAATGCCCTCTTCTGGTCTCTGTAGGTACTGCATGCACAGAGTGCACAGCCTTATGCCTTCAAAGCATACCCATTCACACACTTTTTTTTTTTAAGGGAGACAGGACCTGAGTAGAGATTTTTCCAAAGCACACATGCAAATGGCCAAGAAGTCTAGGAAAATATTCTCAGACTAATTCACCATCAGAGACTGCAGATGGAAAACAAAGCCACTTATCACTTCAGGGCTGTTGAAACAGTTTTTAAAAGATCAACCTTAGAGAGGGTGTGAAGAAAGGGGGAACCCTGAGCACCACTGGATGGGGTGTAACAGATAAAACCCTTAAGGAAAGCAGCATGGGTGATTCCTCAAAGAATTAAAGTCAGCCACATCGTAGGATCCGGCAAATCTGGTTCTTAGTCACATGAAGAAAGCCAACCAAGATCTCAGAGGTGTCTGAATTCCCGTGACTGTCACAGCCTTGCTCACAGGGGCCCTGACATAGGAACAATCTAGATAGCTACTAAGAGCTAAAATGATAAATTATGGTATCTAATGTATAATACACATTATTATATGTGTATATATGTATATATATTATACATATAGCATATATTCCATTATAGAGCCGATGGGCTATTATTTGGTCATAAAAAGAAAATCCGGCACTTAAAACAATAGGAATAAATCTGAATATGCTAAGTGACTCCAACTAGATGTGCAAAAGCAACTGCTATATGACCTCATTATACATGGGATCCAGAGAAGTCAAATTCATAGAAACAGGAATATCAGAGTGGTTGTCTGGGCACATGAGAAGGAGAGGAGCTGTGAGCCAGTAATGAAGGAGGATGAAGTTTCAAATTTATCATATGGGTAAATTCTCCAGATTTGTTACACAGCACGGTGCATGTAGCTGGCTGTCACTTAAAATGTTGCAACTAGCATAGGTTTTATATTTTCTTGCCACAGAAACAACTTGGGGTATGGGGGGGACGAGAAGGGGCACACTGGAAGACAGCTGGGTGTAATGCTTGAGTGGTGATGGTTTCCTAGGGACACGCATACAACTCGTTAGGCTATGAAAAGCAACAACTTTATAAATTCAAGTGAGGCTTGGCACTTTTAAAGACACTTGAAGAATTATAAAGAACTGAGCCATTTGTAATTGCCATTTTTATCTTTAAACTAAGCTCTTTGGTTGCAGCATGGATGGCCTGAGACTAGCCTATATAGGCGCTGGCTTCAAATGGATTCCATGTTCTACCCCATGCCCGGAAGCACAGCAAAAGCTTAACAATCCCACTTCTCACATTCTGTGGGGACAAGAGCATCACAGCCTGCTCCAACTCTGGCCTTGTCTACGCAAGTCATAGAGAAGGGCCTCAGATTTTGGAAAGCCACCATTTAAAGGTTATTTACCTCTGGTTTACAGTACAGTTCAAACCATGTCCTACCTGCTATAAATGGCAGTTTTAAACAGCCTGGGTATAGCAAGAAAGTCTTGGTTTTGTACATAGGAGACACAGCTGCATGGGCTGTACCTTGCCTGCTGTCTTTAGAACTTTCCTGAACATCCCATTATCGCCTGATGGGCACATAGCATTTACCTGGCAATGTCAATGCAGAACTGGAATTGCACATGTGTCAGGACTGATTACATGTCATCTGTGGTGGATTTGGCTGAGATTAGTCTTATAAGCTCATGTATATTAAGTGCTTGGTCTATGGTAGGTGGAACTTGTTGGGAAGGATTGGGAGATATGACCTCATTAGAGGAGGTGTGTCACTGTGAATGGGCTTTAAGATTTCAAAAACCTATACAATTCCCAGTTAGCTCTCTCTCTTTCTCTGTGTCATGCCTTGCAGATTAGGATGTAAGCTCTTGGCTACTGCTCCAAGGCCATCCTGTTTCCCTGCTGCCATGCTCCCCACTGTGATGATCTGGACCATCCCTCTGAAACTGTTAGCAAACCTTCAATTAAATGATTTCTTTTTCAGAATTGCCTTGGCTGTGGTGCTGTGTCATAATAATAGAAGAGCACCCTAAGACACCATCCATTCCTTATTCTCGCACAAAACCTTAAGACACGTGTCCCCAGACAATGAATATCACCCTGCTGCTGCTGTGACGTCTCACTGAAAACAAAGGTTCATTCCTCGAATATAGGGAAAGTAAACAAAGGAAAAAACTCAAAGTGGGGTGGGTAGGTGGGTAACTATGACCAAAACACATTGTATCAAATTCTCAAATAATAAAAATACTAAATAAATAGATGCATACATAAAGTCTTCTGAATGCCAAGTCAACACAACACAGAGATACTTGTATATCCAAGTTTACCAAATCCCTATTCACAATATCTAAGCTGTGGGGCCAACCTAAGTATCCAACACAGAGGAGTGGGTAGAGAAAATAAGGTATAGATAGATACACAATGGGATTCTTTTCAGCTTTGAGGAGGAATGAAGTTTTATCACTTGTAGAAAAATTGAAATAACTAGACATACTCATGTTAAATGAATCCATTTGAGACTCAATCTGGAAAGGCAAATATCCTGTTTTCTACCATATGTGGTTTCTAGATTTTTATAGAGATACAAAACTCATGTGTGTATATGTGATGTGAAAGCAGAAGAAAATTATCTAGGAGGAGACAACCGGGGAGAGATGAGATAGAGAAAAAAATAAGGACATGGCAGGAATCTGCTCAAAGTGCAATGTATACTCTATGAACATATTTGCAATAATGAAAAAATAAAAGAACCTAAAACATACCATCTTTAAGGGACTGGAGAGATGGCTCATTAATTAAGACCACTAGCTGCTCTTCCAGAGATCCCAAGTTCAATTTCCAGTACCACATGGCAGTTCACGACCATCTCTAACTCCAGAGACACTCACCATATAGCAGTTAACTAACTTTCCTTCCAGAAATAGTCTGTGAATCATGGTCACGTATGAGCATACCATGTACATACCATTGTGCTAATATGGACAATTCGTATGTGTGTTTTCCATTTTAATTGCCCAGCCATACGGAGAAACATTCTGGATATTAGAAACCTCATGCTATACTCTATCACAGAATTTACCATAAATTTTTGGACCAAATCTCTGCTGATGAATATTCAGTTCCTGATAGTTTTGTGCAATGGTAAACAGTGATGCAATAACACTGCAGGCTGTTGTACACACATGTAGGTGCATATTAACACAGACCACCAGAACTTTAGTTATTGAGTTAAATGAAGTGTGCATTTTAATTTTGCTAAGTAATGCCAACTTGCTTTTCTCAGAGGTTAAACCAATCCACATTAATAAACCATGCAAATCTTTTTCCACTTTAATGCAAGATGATACAAAGATTTTTTTTTTTAATCTTGTCAGTCTAACAAGTGAGAGGTTAAATTTCTATGTGGTTTTTAATGTTTGTTTCTCTTCTAAGGAAATTAATAAAGATTTTTTTCTGTAAGCCATCCTAGCTACTTGTGAGGTGCCTGTGCCCTTGACTATTTCTCCTTTTGTAGTTGAATTTCTCTCATTGATTTATAACAGGCCTTTTCATATGAATAAAGTAGATTTTGTTGTTCTAGAGTATTCATTACAATGTGATTTTCCTTTTGCTTACTATTTATCTTTGACTCTTTGTCTGAAATCTTTCATGCAGAATTTTTTGGCCTTATGCATCTCTATTTCATTTTGGCCTCTGAGTTTTGCAGCGCACATAGAAGTTTCCTTCTTGGAGGATTCTAGCTCTTCCCCTCCCCCCACCAGCACTACCCCTCCCCCACCACCATGCCACACTCCCAGTTCTCCTCTAGGAGCCTGATCAATGGTTTTATAATTTTCCCTTCCATCTTTGACTCATCTGAAATGCTCTTTGGTTCTTGGAATGGCTCGGATGCCAAGCATCGTACATTTCCCCCGGATGTAGGTTTTCTTTAGAAAAAGATTTATTTTTATTCTTATGTATGTGTATGTATGTGTGTCAGAGCATGAGCTTCTGTATGTGCATGCAGTGCTCTCAGGGGCCAAATAAAATGTCTGATCCCCTGGAGCTGGGATGACAGTCAGTTGTGGACTGCCTGATGTGGGTATTAGGGAACCAACTTAGATCCTCTGAAGAGCAGGACCTATGCCTAAACCATCCAAGCTTCCCCCTCCAGCCCTCAGTCATTTGGTTTTCTATCGCAGTCTTGCAGTTGCTGAAAAATTCCTAGGAAGCACTGCTGTCCCTGTGTTCTGCTTCAAGAATGATTGGCAGGTAGGTTGAGCATCTCAGAAACTCAAGTAATGGATGCCAACCATTGAAAAATCTGGAAAGGAATCCCAGGGCAGGGTGGGATGGGGGAGTCTGTTTTCATTTCTTAACCCCTCTTGCAGGCAGGACATTTATAACCTTGAGAAGAATGGGCTGGCCTTACAGATAATACTCGTGGGGCCAAACCTTGGCAGCCAGTGAGGAGCTGGCTAGCACTGGTAGAATGAAGTATCACAAGCCCGTGTTAAATATGTGCTTTCCTATGGTGATGGAAGGTCATTTGGCTCATAATGGCTTTTTCCCTACCATAAATTATTGCCTGATATTCTTGAGGAGAATTTTTCTTAATCCACCAGAATATGTCTGAGAGGTGATTTTTATCTCCAGGGCCCTCGTTCTGGACTGCTTCCTTTCTGATTTTCCCCACAGTGATTTGCCGTGTTGGCTGCATTTTTTTTTCCCCTCCACGGTCAACTCAGTTACACTGAAATTCTTTGTCCTGTGTCACAGTTGGAGTCATTCATCTTGGTTATTTGGGGAGGGAAAGATACTTTGCAATAAGATGTAGTCATTCTTTCTCATATCCCTCCACTGTCCTCATCTCTCTGTGGACCCGTGTCTACATGAAGTGATGAGGTCATCCGTCAGAAGCTCACTGCCCAGTTCATTGATGCAGAGCTGTGTCATCTTCACATGGGTCCACCAGGCACTTGGCATCTCTCAACAGAAAATAGTCACTTCTTTGTGAAGATGGCATTGCTCTAAGTGTTGCATTTAAATGGTTTTTTTTAAAGATTTTATTTATTTTTATTTTAAATTGGGGGGTGTGTGTTTGGCTGCTTGTACGTCTGTGTACATGTATGTGTGCAGCATTTACAGGGGACAGAAGAGAGGGTGTAAGGTTCCCTAGGACTAAAGGAAAAGAAATAAGTGCCTGGGAACTGAGAGGAGCAAAGAGTGAAATGTTTATTTTATTTTCTCACATATAGGTTTATTAATTTTGGCACCAGAAGACAACTTGCAGGAGTCAGTCTTCTCCTTCTACCAGGTGGGCTCTGAGAGTGGACCTTTGGCAGCCAGCAACTTTACTCACTGGGCCATCCCACAGTCCCTAAAACCTCAACAGAGTATAAAACTCACATACAGAGCAGGCACTGGAGACAGCCACGGTGCCTTCGAACGGGAGCCGAATTCCTTCTTGGGTAAGAGTCAATCCAGGGAGAGGGGATGAGGACCACTGAGGGCCCCCAGCACCACCAAAGCAAAGAAATGCCTACTGACTGTTTGAAGAAAAGTAATGAAGAAGGCTGAGAACAGAGCTGAGACCCTGGAGGTATGGGGAGTCATCTGCAGTGCTAAATTTAAAGCCCACCGAGAGCCCAAAGTATCTCCCTAGTAGATCCCGTACAGCCTTCTGGAATCACGCTGATGAGCTTCCTTTGCTTTAGGGTCTGTGCTCATCCCCCAAGGCCACATTTTTTTCTTATAAACTTTGGACATTTTCTCAAGAGCCTGAGAGATTCAAGAACATACTTGAATCGTGTTTTCATACAATTTTTTAAATGAATTCTAGCAGCCTTAAGACTCTGGTGCTCCATATTTGACCACCTCCCCTCGGTGGGGAGGCCTGGTGGCACTCAAAGAAAGAATAAGCAGGCTACTAAGATGAGACTTGATAGCCTATAACCGTATAGTGGGGGAGGAGGTCCCCCTTGGTCATAGACCTAGGGGAGGGGAATAGGGTGAAAGCGGGAGGGAGGGAGGAATGGGAGGATACAAATGATGGGATAACAATTTAGTTGTAATCGGAATAAATTAAGAAAAATTTTTACAAAGAAATTCATTAAGACACACCTCATTTAGGAAAAAAAAAAAAAAGACCACACAGGCTTCATGACAGCCAATCTACAATGGAAAGTATTGTTAAGAAAGACAGGCTTGCCTTCTCTGCAACCAAGAGAAACTAATTCCTTTCAAAATGGTCCATGCAAGACACGATCTTATAAAAACCATGGCTTCAAACATTATCTCAAAAAATAGGGTAGGATATGAACAGTGCCTTCATCTACTAGCAAATGTCTTAGCACTGGAGCAGCCATACACAGCCATGGGGAGCAGCTCCTTAGCTATCAACCTAACAGGTGTATGTACTTTAGAAGAAACCAGTGCTTCATCATGAAGCTGAGTTGTACCCACTAGGACATCTCCAAACGGCCAGCCAGCACATTCTAACTGCCACAATATGTACCAGCATCCCAATAGCCCAGGATATACACCAGCCTCTGACGCCTGCCCATCCTTCTATAAACCCCACCCACTCCTCACCTTCTAGCATGTGACATCACTTGTGTCAGCGATTCCATCACCTGGACTGAACTGCTCATTATTCATTAACCAGTATTCTGTCTGTTCAAGTAGAGCTGGATTCCTGTAGGTAAATTTCAGAAAAAAACCGCCAACGCATAATAACCCCTGTCACTGTCATCTTCTACAAAGGCACTGATGTACATATTCACTCACTTGATTCAAAAATCTATGTAGTTAGGCAAACAAAAGAGAAATGATCACAGACTTCTATCCTGAAAAAGATCCCAAGTCCCAGAAAAGGGTGGTGAGTGTATTTAAATCCAGTAACTGAACTTATGGCTCAGTGATACAGTCACTGTCCTTCGTTCCATGTTTCGTTTTGACAGACTGCGGTTACCTGCATTCAGCTCCAGTTCAAAACTAATAAATGGGAAGTTCTATAAATAAGCTGTCATTTTAAAAACTATGGGCCAGTGAGATGGCTCAGCAGGTAAAGGTGCCCACTGCCAAGTGTAATGACCTGAGTTCAATACCCAGGACACACATGGTGAAAGGAGAGAGCCAACCTCAACAAGTTGCCTCTGACCTCTATACCTGTGCAAGCACATGATAAATAAATATGCAAATAAATGTAAAAATCACGTGCCGCTTGGAGTGGTATAGTGGAAGCTTACATTGTTGTATTTTGTCCTCCTTGGAATATGAATTGTCTGTGTGCCCAGTGTAGCCACGCTATAGATGCCACCCACCCACTAGTCATTGAGTAGTTCTGTAGATTAGCAAAGAGACTGTCAGCAGTAAAAGATGACCGCAAAGCAAGAGAGGAGCGATACCGGCAATACACCAATGCCAAGGAGAAGTTGTAGATGTCTCCTCTCCCTTCAGAAAGTTGACATACAATAAAATGTTTTGATAGAAAGAGACCGTATTCGCCCCCTTTCTAGTATAAATTACTGTTAGAGATGTTTTGTTTTCATTGTTTTCAATCCCTTAGTCTGCCTTATTTATAATCAAACATTAACTTAGGTATCTGAGCATAGAAAAAAAAAAAAAAAAAACAGGAGTGCACACACAGTTCAGGGCTACCAAGTTACCAACATCCCCTGCAAGTCTGGGAACGTAGCCACAACAGACAGAGGGTCCATGGCAAGCTCTAGTCTGCCCTGTGGGATGATATGGGGGAGCTTTATAACTTATGTTGTTTTTCTTAAGATTATTCTTTAAAACTTAACTTTTTTTTTTCCTTTGTGAGTCTATGTACGTGCTCATGCGCATATGTAACCGGGGGCGGGGGGGGGGGCGGTGAGCGAGGCTGAGGTTGGACATCTCTCACTGTTCTCTGCCCCATCTTTGAAGACAGGATCTCTCACTGAGCCTTGAGCTCATAAATTCGAACCCAGAGTTCTTCCTGTGTCTACCTTCCTAGTCTGAGAGTTCAACCTCCTACAACCATAGCCCTTTTTTAACCCGGGTTCTGTGGTATCAAGCTGGGGTCTTCACCTTTTCAGCGACGCTTAACCAACTAAGCCGTCTTCCAAACACATTCTCTTTTATTCTTTTTTACACTTCTTTATTCACTAGGGGGCACGCTATGATGAACATTGGGGGCCAGAGGACAACTTACAGAAGTTAAGTTCTCTCTGCCATGTGAGTCCTAAAGATGAAACTCACTTCTCTAGGCTTGGTGGTGAGCGCCTTTACCCACTAGCCCATCATCTCATTAGCCTTCTTTTTTTTTTTATATAAAAATATATTTTGGTGAGCATATACAGGGGGAGGAAATCCCCCTCAGGAACAGTCATAGAGGAGGGGAATAAGGGGAAAATGGGAGGGAAGGAAAAATGGAAGGATACAAGGGATGGGATAACCATTGAGATGTAACAAGAATAAATTAATAAAAAATTTTAAAAAACAAGTATATATATATACTTGTATATATATATACAAGTATATATATATATATTGGAATTAACTTTTAAAGGCTTAGCTCCTGAAACTACGAGTTGCGGTCCCATTGTGAGTCACAAAAAGAATTGGTCACAGGGCCGGTGAGACGGCTCCGTGGGTAGAGGCATTTTCTGGCAAGCCTGACAACCTCGGCTCAGTCCCTGGGACCCATATGGTGGAAGGAGAGAATAGATTTGTTCCAATTGTTCTCCCACTTCCACCCAGGCAGCCCTTGCCCCAACGCACATCACACATAAAATTAATAGTTTAAATTTTTTAATTGGTAAAAGGTTTCTGAATGCTGTGACCAAAAAAAAAAAAATTAATTTAAAATGACATGTGTTACGAATCCTGGATGTTTCCCACAGTACGCTTCCATGGTGAGTCACAAGACATCACAGCTGTATCGGTGCTAAACATGCATCACGTACACTGTGTACTGCATGCGTCATCTCATCACACAATGCCACAGAAACCCGCCTAAAATCCAGATTTGAAACTGTGGCATGTTATAAATTGCCGTGTTTTTTACTGCGTACATGTGTTTCCTGCCCATGGAGAGAAAAAAATATTTGTTTATTATAGAAAACAAAGATATATTTCCCTACTGGCGTCCATTGGCATATAAGTATCAAATTAGTCTATCTTTGGATTGGATTCTGTCAGAATGCCTAATTTTAAAAGTCATTGTTTGCTTGCGCTGGAGGTAATTCGATAAGAGTGTACCCCATGAGCTTGTGTATTTGAACATTTGACTTTCATTGAGTGACACTCTTTGGGAGGTTTAGGAGAAATGGCTTTCTTGGAGGAAATACATCCCTGGAGACAGGCTTTGAGAATTTAAAGGTGCGTGCCACTTCCAGTTCCTCTCTGTTGTGTGCTCCTAGTACAAGCTGTGACCTCGCAGCCTGCTGCTCCATGTCCGCCACCGTGTCCGCCGCTGTGCCCGCCTGCTGCCTCCATCCTCCTTTCCCGCCACCATACCCGCCACCGTGCCCACCTGCTGCCTCCACCCACTGTTAAGGCCCCTCTGGAATCCCAGGTAAGTCAATGCTTTCTCCCATAACTTGTCCTGATGGTGGGATTTTTACTACCACAGTCAACAGAAGGGTAACTAATGGAGAAACCTAACTCGAGTTTGTAAGGGAATCAAGTGAGCTGGGGTTGGGATTAGGGCAGAATTTCCATCCATTTCTGCCATTTTGGACTACGTATTTATCAAAGGAGCATTTTGGCACTGAGGACTATAAAATCAAAGTATCAATCAGCCCTTTTAAAAAGCTGAAAATGCTCTAGATCCTGTATGTATTTATATTCATGATAAATAATATTGTTTATATGATAATACATTTAATATAAATATGATTAATAATAAATATTCAGCCATTTAATTCTCTATGTAAAAAATAATCAAGGCTAGAGAGACAGCTCAGAGGTAGAGGATGTATACTGTTTTTGTAGAGGACCCAAGTTCAGTTCCCAGCACCCACATCTGGTTGCTTACAACTGTAGCTCTAGCTCCTGGAAATCCAGTGTCTCTGAGCTCTGTGGCACTGTACTGCGTGCCTGTGTGCATGCGCGTGCGCATGCGCACCCACACTTCAAAATAACAACAAAAGCCAGCCAGGATGTCCATGAGGCCCACAATAACTGTTTCTACAGTCTGCTTCCCAGGCTGGAGGGATGGATCATCATTTAAAGATAGGTTCCCAACACCCTGGTCAGGTGGTTCACAACCACCCGGAACTCCAGCTCCTAGAGACTGGCACCGTTGGTCTCTTCAGGAACCTGTACTCCCCACTACACACACACACACACACACACACACACACACACACACACACACACACACACACACACACACACACACACTAAAAACAAAATATTATGTATAAACCTACCTTCCATCAACCCCCACCCCAACTCCCAACCAGGACAAGGAACCCAAAACAGAGTGAGATTACTTCCAAGAAAATCAACTGTTCCCCAGTTACACATTGGCTGTAGATGGCTGCCGTTTCTCGCCCATTTGCGCTCTCTTCAGGCAGCTATTTCAGGTGACACGATTATCATCGATGGAATTCAATAAGCGACCCGCTTCCCCCCGCCCCACCTTCGTTTTCTACAATCCGTCTTACAGCGGGAGACCATTATCCAGTCAAACAACGTTCAATTTCATCTGCATTGCCGCTTCGAGAAAACACACGAAGGGCTCGCACAAATGGGTGTGTAGTAAATTTAGTCTGTTAATAGGTTCATTCTTTATTAGGTATTTATTTCGGGAGGCGAAGTCCTAATTAGATCAAGCGGAAGAGCTAAAAAGCTGTAGAAACCCACAGAGATTCTAGAATTCAATGGATTCGGTATAGGTCTTGGGTTTTCTTTTTATTTTCTTTGCTCAGTTGGCTGGAGAGATGCACGCATCAGTTTCCAGCTCCTCGGATGGGAGCTGGAGGTAAAAAAATAAAAATTAAAATTAAAAAAAAATAAAAATAAATAAATAACCTAAGGACCATTTGTGTGAGGAAATAGCATTTGTCTTTCTTCTAAGGCAAAGTTAGCCTGGCCTGGAATCCAGTGCAAAGTAGCTCCGGAGCCAAGGGTGAGCACAATTTACTGCGGTGGAGAAATCTAACAAAGGCGGTGGTCTAGATGTTTGGCCTGAAGGCACAATTCAATTTTCAGCTGTTTCAAAGCTATTATGTCAAAGGCTGTTTGCATAAACATAGTGTTGTTGCCTGGGTAATATCACCCGGGCATGAGTGGAAACATCTGCCCTCTACTGCCCAAAGTAGAAACAGCAGCCGATTCCTTCGCCACTGCAAATTGCTGATGTAAATATATAACTATACACGTAGCCCCCAAACGGTGGGCCATCTCTGGAACTTTCTGAATTTTTTCCCTCTAGTATCTTTCAAACCGGAAGTGATTGCTTGGTTTGGTTTTTTTTTTTTTTCTTCCAATGGATTGAGGATGTGAGGAGTTGAGTGAAGATATGGGAATCTGTAAGAAAGCTATTTCCCTTCTGAGAGTTTGTAAAAACATTCCCCTCACGCTCTCATCCACACACCCACACAAGCACATATATTTTTTTTATCATCGCATTGATATTTAATACGTTTTTACCATAGGAAGGATAAATAGGCAGTGACTCACAGTGGGCGGAAAAACAATACATTTCAGAATGGGCTAAAAAAAAAAAAAAAGAATGTCACCACAAAAAAAAAAAAATTAATGTTTATGAGGGCGAGAGTGGAACAGGATGTCTTCTCAGTTTCACACAGAAATGTCCATGTTTCCTTGGGCTTCTTCTGTCTTTGTCTTTTTCTAGGCAGGGGGAGGGGGCTTAGCTAAGCATTGCAGTCAACGTTTTACAGTCCTAGGGAACAGTGTGTTAATGCTTGGATGCTCATCCTAAACACAGATGAGGTGTGGTGAGATATGACAGAGGCCTCTCTGGGCAAGGGCTTTTAGTTTGGGGGTGCTGCTGGAGGAACGGGGCCCAGAGCAAGAGGATGGTCAAGTGCAAACAGGTGTGAGAGGTGTTGAGAGAACACTGACACAAGGCCAACACATCCGACCACTCCAGAAGTAGATGTGGAAGAGAACACTACTTATGCAACAACAGTGACCTCATTGCCAAGAGCTAATCCCCCAGGTGGACGTGACACTTGTGGTCTATATGCAGAAGTGTCTCTAAAGGATTTATGCCAAATTTTCCTAGCTTGGTCCATTACTGGATACAAGTTATACTCTGGTAGCCAGTAAGGCCAGTGCATTAAAACTGAAGAGTTGGGGTCATGGATTTGTATCTCAGACTGTAAAAGGCCTTACCATGAACACATAAGGACCTGGGGTGGCATCTCCAGAACCCACATGAGAAGCTGGGTACAGCAGCACACACCTGAAAGCCCAGCACTGGGGAGGTGGAGATAGGCAGAGGTGGAACTCACTGGGCAGCAAGCCTAGGCAATTCAGTGAGCTTTGAGACCAAGGTAGGAATCTGCCCCCAAAATAAAGCAGAGAACAACTGAAGAAAACATGCACACACACATGCACAAACACACACACAAACACACTTGAATATGCATACACACACCACACAAACACACACACAAACACACACACACACAAAAAAAAAAAAAAAACCCTAAACAATATAAATACACGCTGGAGTTTAGAGGCAGAATTTACAACATAATGGAATTTATAGACAAGTGAATGAGACCAGCATTCGTCGGTTAAGGCAATCAAGTTCACTTAAAAGCAGAGGCCCCTTTCAAATGTCCAGGGCTGAAGAGATTCACATTAGGCAGAGTTCATATACAAGCAGAGGAAGAGTTAAGCATTTCTCGGCAGTCGAGGACTTGCCAGTGGCAGCTTGGATCCTTAGCAGCTACGTTTACTTTCTGAGACTAAGTAGGTTGGGATCAAGTCTTAGAACTCCCAGTGGCCACCTCTGTGACACTGTGGCAAGATTCTCCATCTTGTTGCGCTGTGGCATCAACCCTGTGGGGTCAGGGGTCACTCTAGAGGATTGTGCAAGAGAACCCAATATATCTGAGAAGCCTTGAACAGTGCCTGGAAGCGAATGAGTGACCTGTAAATGCTGAACGAAAGCATCACTCGGTAGCCCTGATGGGAAGAGAGCTCTGCCCTCATCATCCATCACAGCTTCAAGATGAACCATGCACCCCTGTCCACCTAGATGTTTGAGACCGGAGCATTGCTCAGAGGCTCTACTCTATCTAGCTAAAGAGTAGGCTAACTCTGTACACCCACCGGCATTTATTAGCAAAGCCTGGGTATTAGGACTCTTCAGAGCAGCACTGCGTGGGAAAAGATGAATAGATTACAGAAGGGAAGGGCTTCTCTGGTTTCTTCCCACATTCCCAGTGGTTTGCCTCATCCACCCACGCAGAAACGGAGACCGAGGGCTTCGGTGACCTCACATCTTCCCAGTCAGTACATTAAAGGATAGAAAGGAAGGCTGAAATGGCAATTAGGGAGACGACATTGGAAGTCAGGAAAAAAATGGACTTAAATTTCATCTCCACCCTTTCCTCACATATGGTTGAGAAGGTTAGACTTTCTAGCCTTCTTTTTCATTGGTAAAGTGGAGTCTTTGATAGCATTTTCCTTACGGATGTGTTATAAAAATAAAATATGATAATAAAAAGGTTCATAATGTAATGGTACCTACAAGGACTGGAGATGCAGTGCAGTGGTGCAGTGTTTGTGCATTGTGTGCGAGGCCCAATACCCAGAACCAATAAATACATACACAGGTAAATAAATCCTAGCGTTTGAGTGCAGACTGTGTCAGGATCCTTCTACAGAGTCCTGTGAGTGACAACAAACCAGCCCAAATACTCCAATAGTCATATTGAACAGATGCTGTTTGGAAGGACTGAGTCACTCGCTGATGTCACACAATTTCTAATCAAAACTGATTGGTGGTGGGGCACAGTGTCCTGGTATCACTTTTTGTGTCAAACTCATCAATGATTCAGACTTGTTTTGTTTTGTTTTGTTTGACGTTCTCAACTTGTGAGTTGAAACTAAGCAGGGCGAGACACTGTTCCCAGCTTCATGGAGCCTTTGCTTTCCTTGTTTAGACAAGATGCATGCACTTGGCGAGCTATTTATTGTTCTCATCTCCCCAGTCTGACTTCCAAAAGCCCTGTTTCCACTGCTCAACGTTAACATTATTTGCCATCCAAACATCAGCTAGGAATTCCAAAGAGAATGCAACCTGATTGGAGTTAGATGTGAAATTATACACTGTCCACTCGAGTAAGTGCTTGCCATAGACACGTGGTGTTTTCCCCTGACATCCAGACATCCTTCCGCACTTATCAGCTTTACAGCTTTCCTCTGCAGCCTCCAACTCTCGGGCCAATTTGCATCAGAGAGAATTGACTCCATTCCAGGCTGTGCTAGCAGAGTGTAGAATGGAGAACTAATTTGGATTTAGGCTTAGCCAATCAAACTTGGGATTCTCTAATCTAAGCAATTAGTTGGAAGATCAGAACCTCGGAGGTTTGTCTAAGACTCATAAGAGAACACCATCATGATTTCCTTGGGTTGGATAGGAGTTTCCAGGATGTTCCATTTTCCTTTCTTTTGTGATGAAAAAGCACTCCAGAAAAAAAGCAGTTTAGGGGAAGAAAAGATGTATTTGGCTTATGCATTCAGTGCCCAGTCCATTGTAGAGGGAGGTGAGCACAGAAACTCAATCGAAAACTTGAAGGAGAAACTATGGCGGAACATTGTTTCTGGCTTGCTCACAGGCACATGCTTAGCTAAGTTTCTTACCAAACCCAGGACTACCTGCCTGTGATGGTACCACCCAAAATGGGCTAGGCTCCCTGAATCAAATTAACAATCAAGACAATCCCCCACAGACATGCCTACAGACCAACGTGGTAGGCAGTTACTCAGTTGAAATGCCTCTCTGCCCATTTTAGCATGCATCAAGTTGACAGTGCTAAGTAGGACACAGGCCACCATAAGGATCCTGGGAATAGAGCCAGGATGATGAGAAGCAGACATGAGAAATGGAAAGAAACCAAGTCCTCGTGACATCTGTGAACCAGTGGTCACAACACTCACGAAGCACACTATGGGAGAAAGAAAAACGTTCACCATTCCATACAAGTGCCTCCTTTGTCTAATCTGGACTTTATGAGAGATGTGCCCTTTTCAGCCAAATCGAGTGCTTGTATTATTATTAGCAGCCACCAGCTCTGTTCACTCTTCTCCATTTCTCATAACTGGGAAATATCTCTCCAGAGTTGATAGTGTTCTCCAAAAAAGAGAATGAACAAAACCTGAGAATGAGCCAGCAAGCCCAACAAACTAAATTCCAACCATAACGTTGACCTCGGCACCCAACAGGTGCCGATTCCTTCTCTGCCCATTCTATGAGGTCACTCGGGAACAAGACTGGATGAGCAAGTTGGCTCAAAAGTAAGCTAATTTCTTAGTTGCTGTGTTGATTTGAATAGGTTTGGCCCCCATGTGTTTGAATGATTAGCCCTTGAGGAGTGGCACTATTAGGAGATGTGGCCTTGTTGGAAGGAGTGTGTTACTGTGGGGGTGGCCTTTGAGGTCTCCTGAGCTCAAGCTACACCCAATGTGACAGTCTCCTCCAGGCTGCTTTCAGATCAAGATGGCTTCTCCAGCACCATGTCTGCCTGTATGCATCCATGCTTCCCACCATGATGATAATGGACTAAACCCCTTGAAACTATAAGCCAGCCCCAATTAAATGTTAGCTTTTATAAGAGTTGCCTTGGTCATGGTGTCTTTCTTTTTTAATTTATTATAATTTATTCAGATTAAATCCTGATTGTTATCCCCTTGCTTGTATCCTCCCATTCCCACCTTCTCTATTCCTCTTCTGCCCTATTCCCCTCCACTAGACCTCTGACAGAAGGGGACCTCCTACCCCCTGCCAAATGACCATAGCCTATTAGGTCTCATCTGGATAGTCTGCTTCCCATTCCTCTGTATGCTCACCAGGCCTCCCCACTACAGGGAAGTAATCAAATTGGGGGCACCGGAGTTCATGTCAGAGGCTGTCCCTGCTCTCCCAACAACTATGAAGAATGACCTGTCCATTGGCTAGATCTGAACAGGGGTCCAGGTTTACTGCATGCATTATCCTTGGCTGGTGCTACAGTTGCCAGGTCGTGGTGTCTCTTAATAGCAATGAAAATCCTAATTCAGACAGTACCATAGCAACTAAGCTAAGAAAAGCAAATGCTAAAACACCTTCCTCTGTGGGACAGCAGGACCCTTGAGAAATTCACCTCATGTTTTTCCTTCTAGTCTTTTTTTTTTCTCTTCTTTCCTTCCTGTGTATTTAGATCCAAGCTCTGTGTGTCCTTGTCCAAGTAACTGTAGAAGTGATTTTTCTCTGGGCTATGTCTTCAAACCCCTACACTAATCATGGAAACCTTTAGCATGTGGCTATTTTATTTTGGGCTCCACAGAATAATTTTAAGTACTTGAACCAGTATTTGAGCCATAGAAGATTAGTCATAGCAATCTGGATTTTTTTCCTTGAAAAATCAGAAGATCCAACACACCACAAAGCAGCATGGGTGGCATAAGCCAATACCGGCAACCCCCTCCGCTCAGACCAAATGCTCTCTAGAGCACTGAACTCCTACCTAATGACATGGCTCTCACTGCCTGACCTCCACGGCCATTTGGGTATGGAATTGTTGGCCTCACCCTAGGTGGGACAGATTGCCAGGAATCCTGAAGAGATAGGAGTAGATAGTAAAATTTCTCTAAGAGAACCAAGAAGACAAAATCACAAATGACTAGGAAGGTCTTGGAGACCTCTAGGAGAGAGAATAAGAGGCCTTTGGAGCCAGTGAGAGCAGAAGCCCCCAGCGAGCTGCAGTTCCACATAGATGGTACAACTTGAGCCGAGACTGGCTGCCGAGATTTCTGCACTGACAGTGATTCTCTTCTTGCCATTGTGGCTCAATACGCAGGGAAGCAGGAAACATACTATGTGGTCTGGGTTGACGGATATCTCAGTAGACAAGGCACACTGATGGTCTCTGTCCCAGGACCCTCCCAAGTGACATAAATCTACTGCAGAGTCCCTTAATCCTTCTGGAGAAACAGAGAGACTTTCAAAGACTAGGGAGGATTGAACTTCTAGCTTAACTAGGACATGAGGCCCTGAGTTGTTTTGGAGGGGAAACACATTATTTCTTCAATACATAAGACTAAAAGCTGCTCCTATGTTAGAACACTCTAGAAAGTCACAAAACTCTCTCTCTCTCTCTCTCTCTCTCTCTCTCTCTCTCTCTCTCTCTCTCTCTCCCTTCTCCTTCTCCTTCTTCTTTCCCTGTTTAGATTTTTGTTTGTTTTGTTTCCATACTCTCCTGGGTGGGTTTGTTTCATCTGAAAGTCGTTCCTCTCACTTTGTTCCTATGACTACCATGACCTTGACCTAGAAAGGTCAACATTTTACAGTCTCTTCAGACTCAGGATGTTAGCCATTCCTGTTTCTCTGATGGGGACACTGTGATCCAGAGATGATTCAGGAGTCAACACATTCTTCACATACTAGACGCAGCCCAGATGATAGCTTCCTAGCTGACAAAAAAGGGTTCAGCTGAGGCAAGTGTGCAGAACGGGGAGGAAAATGGCTCCCTGCAAGCTCTCCAGGACACAAGTGTATCCGGTGACTCAGGAGCCTGACCATCAGGAGCAGAAACTTCCATGTGGAATGGATGAATCACCAATCAAGGTTCTGCCTCCTCCCAGGTTCTCACATGAGAAAGCTCCACATCCACCTTATCAGAGAGATCCCAGGAGATAAAGCATAAAAACGTATCAATGCTATTCACAGTAAGAACCTGATTGGTGGCTAGCCCTTAAAATAAAAATAAATAAATAAATAAATAAATCTTGTTTTTTAATGGGAAACAGCCCAGGTGCCCTGGGAATTCAGAACCCGAATAATGAAGCCAGCTAAATCAACATCTGTCCAGTGGTTTCATTTATAGAACATACGTTTTTAAAAGAGAACACCAGACCCAGTGCCAGTGTGTGGTCATTCCAGACTAGGCTCAATCCAAGGTAAATTCAGATTGGCCTTCTCTGCCCCAAAAGCCAGAACTTCCTTGCACTCAAGAATGGAGGTCACTTTTCTCTAGGTTTGCCTATGAAAGGAATGACACGAAGGACAACAAACAATGGTTCCAGAGGACAAGAAGGAACCAAGAAAAATTACCCAAGTCAAGTCTTTCAGAGGAAGCCGAGTTAGACCAGAGCCAGCAGATGCAACTGTGGAGACCAAGGTCCCATTCAGCATTCTGTTCATCTCTTTGTTGTTGTATTAGAGTATATATCCTCCTGTCTGGATACCTAATATTTCATTCTGTCCTTTTGATGCCCATGGTCTCATGAACCCCACTGATAACACAGGAGCTATGGACACTTGTGGCTTCAGGAGGATGGAGACGTTGGTTTTATTTAAAGATGTGGCTCCTGTTGGGTTGACCACGATTCAGTGCATGGCTCCACACACAGACGTATAGGGGCTATGCAGATTGGACTCTGTGGGTTTTTGGTTTTCTGGGTTTTTGGTTTTTGTTTTGTTTTGTTTTTTGTTTTTGTTTTGTTTTTTAAGGACAATAATTGGAAGAAGCTAAAGGGGTGGGAGTGGGTCGGATAGAAGGAGGGGGAGGGGCGTTAAGTCAATACGGTCAAAATACATTGCATGAGATTCTAATGAAAAATAAACATTTTAAAGTTAAGTAGAGAGCAGTAAATCTCTGGAAGGAATCTAGAACTAGAGTCCTTTTCAACCTTCATTTAAATTGATACTGCAATTAAAAAAAAATAAAATAAAAACTAATTGTCACAGATAATAGAGTGCCTGCCCATGGAGAGACCTTGAACAGAAACCAAATGATGAGTAAATGAACCCATACTTTCTGTGTCTTAGGTCAGAATAAAATGTATAAATGCGTTTTTTATGGTGCCCTGATATAGCCATTTTTTTCATCAACTATGCAACTGCCCTTGTCATATCAGATTAGCGGCACTCTAAATCTTAACATTTCAGACTTGACAAGCCCAGATGGTTTCTCAGAGCCCCTATTCTTAACCAGAAGTTTATGGGAAGGCTAAAAAGGATCCGAGAAATTCCTCCAGATGTATTCAAACCACTGCGTTCACAGGAGAGTATGTAGCATCCGAGTTTCGGCTTCTAGGCTGCTGCCTTCAGATGGGTGTGACTGTCCCAGTTTACCCTGAAAGCCCTGCATTGTACAGATGCCCCAAAAATCACAGTTGACAAGATCGTTGAATGCCATAGCGTAAGGTTGGTAAATAAAATACAGAATGCGGAGGAGAACTTGAACTTTAAATAAATAAACAAGAGACCTTTAGTCCAGGCATGTCCCGATCCGCTGTTACCGTTACTCTAAGCATGCTGGGACACAGCTGTAACCCAGGAACTCAGGAGGCAAGAAGGATCATTACTAGTTGGTGAGCAGCCTAGCATGCATAGGGAGTTCTAGGCTACCCAGGGCTACATAGTAAGATCCTGTCTAAAACAAAACTATTGTTTATCTAACATTCATATTTAAGCATGGAAGAGATAGTTCAGCAGCTAAGAATACTTGTTGTTCTTACAGAGGACCAGGGTTACAGTCCCTGAACCCACATGGCATCTCACAACTATCTGTAATTCCAGTCCCAAAGAATCTGATGCCTTCTTTTGACCTCTGCAGGCACCAAAACCACACATGGAGCACAGACAATCATGCGAGCAAAACACTCAAACACATAAAATAATAAATAAATCTTTTAAAAATTAATTCACATTTAATTTAGTATCTTATGTTTTTATTTCAGTAGTCTAACAACCCTACTCTAATACAATAATTAATACTAGGAATAATATAATGATAACAGTAGCAACGACAGTAACTAGCAAGTACTGAATGTTTCCTTTGTGTCACACATTTCTTAATCCTAACTACATCACAGCAAGTTTGGTCCTTCCCTTCTTTGTATGTGGTGAATAAAAATTGAAGAAGTAAACTAGAGTGTCCCACATCATATAGTCAACGGCAAAAGTCATGTGAAAATCCGCAAAAACTGGTCATACAAAAGAATAAAGTTGGGGCAAGTGAGATGGCTTGCCACATAAAGGCCTCTGCAGCCAAGCCTAATGACCTGGGTTCGATCCCCAGGACCCACATACTGGAAGGAGAGAACTAACCCCACAGTTAGCTCTGCTCTCCACAGGCACATAGAACCATGCACATGGCATCCCCTGCCACCACAGGTATGCACACGCATGCGCACGCGCGTGCGCACACACACGTACACACGTATACATACACACAGTAAACAAGTAAAAATAGAGCAAAAGCTGTGTCTCAAAATATTCAATGTGGCTGTGTGCAGTACAAAGTCCCCTTCTTCCCACTCTTGAACTCAGAAACTCATCCTGAGCCTCTGGACGCCCTCCAGGGGGGCTGTGCACAGAGGCCTGCACACAATGCTTGGCCTCACTGCTTGACAAGCATCCTGTTTCCCCGTTCCTGGCTTTCACTCCCCCACTTTTCTCACAGGCGTTATCAGCCTTGCCCTGAAGACTTCTCAGCCCACAGGAGCTGACAGCGGCTCCAACACCAGCTGAAATCCATTTACCTCCCAGAGCGGCTTCCTGTTCCCCCAAATCTGTTACCACTGTGACCCAAGATCCTGTAGGTTGTGCAGGGATTCACATGAGGACGACTGACTGCCTGGAGCTAAGGGAGTACAAGGTTGCAAGAGGCAGAGTGCTAAAAAAAAAAAAAGTCTCTGAAAAAGCAAGATAGCTGATCATCTGCCACTCCAGCAGATCAATATGCACTTTTTAGAAAATTACGTGTGTGAGAAAGGAGCTAAAGAGATAGCTCAGTCAATTAAGAACCCTGACTGCTCTTCTAGTGGACCTAGATTTCATTGCTAGCAACCACGTGGTGGCTCACAGTTTTCTCTAACTCCAGTTCCAGGGGATCTGATGCTACTTTCTGGCTTCTAGAGGTCAGGCACAACACGCATACACATAAAAGTGCATGTGACGGCAAACGCATTCGAGCATGCCTGCATGTGTGCATGTGTTCTGAGACCTAAAGTGAAGATTGGGTGTCTTACTGTATGATCAGTAAAATTCCAAAACTTCCTGTCTGTATCCTCAAATGCTAGCAATGCAAATACATGCAGCAATGCCCTGCTTTCTATGTGCATGCTGGAGATCCAAATTCAAGTTATGCTGGTACAGCAAACTTTCTTAACCCCTGCACCAGCCTCCCAGACCCAGCACAACTCTTTGGTGAATATTTTCCAATCTTGTCATAGCAAAGCCTGGGGCACAACCCATTGTAATCGTCAAGGGAAACCAAGCCCCAGGAATGCCTAGTAATTCCCCCAAGTCCCACAGTTGTGAGCCACAGAGCTGAGCCTACCATGTCTCCCTCTAAAGCAAGCTGAGGAGTATTTGGTGTCCAGGGCTCTCGTGGTGGTTGAAATGAGAATAGGTCCCCATGTGCTCACATATTTTAATACTTGGTCTTTAGCTGGTGGAACTGTTTGGGAAGGGTTAGGGTGTGGCTTTGTTGGAGGGGCTACATCACTAGGGGGCAGGGGTTGCGATTACAAAATCTCATGCCTTTGGCAGTTAGCTCTCTCTGCCACCTGGCTACTGTCTCAAGTGGTTCTCAGCTACTGCTCCAGCACCATGTTTGCCTGCCTACTGTCACGCTCCCCGCCGTGGCGGTCATTAACTATAACCTGCTGAGACTGTAAGCACCAAATTAAACTCTTGCTTCTATAGGTTGTCGTGATTGTGACATTTTACCACCGCAGTAGAAAACCTAAGACAGCTGTGGAAGTCAGACCACTTGAACCAGGACCCTGAGGCTGACCCTAGGTGTTTCTGTCAAAGCCTTCCCATCATTCTGATTTCTCTGTCTATAAAAATAAATAAGGTGACAATTAAAACTCTATATCCCTGTTCTGTGAATATGGCTTAGCAATTAAGAGGGAGCACAATTTTTCCAGAGAGCCTGATTTCAATTTAAGGCTAGCCTGGGCTATATAACAAGACCCTGTCTCAAGGTACAAAGCAAAAGCTCTATTCTTAGCTTTGGTTCTCTTGAGCGCCCCAGTCTTCCGATTACACCCTGTGCCCACTTGGGTCTCCTCCCTTCATTTGATGGGTACCTGGGTCTTTCTCAAGCTGAAACGAGGTATAGTTGAGTCAGAGTTCTAATCCCTGACTCCACCCCACAGACTGATTCAGTGGACACGGGCCCTGGATCCATCTTATTCACATCAGCATTCCTTTCAGTATCTAATGCAGATGCTTCATAAAATATGCCCAATTTATTAAACAATCAATATCAGTTCTACCCTTTCCTGTTGCTCCATTTTCTGACATCAGCCACCCCATTCCCCTGTAAACTGGACTGCATTCTGGGTCTTGGATAGCAGTCATTTTTTCATACCTATATAATAACCCTAATTTTCAAGCATCTACAGACTACTCAGGACCCTGATGTCAGTGAGAAAGATGCTCCTGAATAAGGAGGAATCAAGGAGCTCGAGAAGAGGACAGAACACCAGACCAGATGCCTCAAGACCTAGATACCAGGTTAGCCATCAATTAGCTGTGCGTCTTTGGGAAAATAAAGGGTATGGGGCATTTGAATATCCCCTGCTACTAGCAAATTCTGTACTAAACTCTCCCTGAAGATTACTTTTAAGTGAAATTCTTCCCCAAGAAGTAATTTAACCCAGGTTCTTAAAAGTGGACATCCAAAGACATTCAACATTTGACCCAAATCATACCTACTTGAAAAGCCAAGATTTGGCCCATGTCTGTTGTCCAGAAAAACAGATTTGTCTCATTTTTCCTACCAGTACCAACCTGCCTCTTATGAGAGGGCAGTTTTTAAGATATTGGGGACTAAAGGGATATCTCAGTGGACAAGGCACTTGCTACATAAGTTTGGCTCAATGAGTAAGGAATTTACCCTGAAATTATAAGAATCAGAATCCAGATCCCCAACACCAACTTAAACGCCGAGAACATAGCAGCCACCAGTAATGCGGCACTTGGAAGACAAAAACAGTGGGTTGTGGGAGCAAGCTAGCTTAGTTCGACCAGCCACAGTGGCTAGTTCTGGCTTTGTATGAGAGACCTTGCCACACATATGGTAGAAGGCAATCAAGGAAGGTACCAACCTCTGGACTCCACATATGTGTACATATGTACATATACCCACACATATGTGTGTCCCTCCACACATGGGAATCCACATGCAGACACACACCATATACACACACAAAAAAAATACTTTATGTGTGTTTTGAGACAAGGCTTCTTTTTGTAGCCATGGCTGTCCTGGAATTCACTCTGTAGACTAGGCTAGCCTCCAACTCAGAGAGCCATCTGCCTCTGCCTCCAAAGTGCTGGGACTAAAAGTGTGCGCCTATCACCACCTGGCTCAAAAAATACTTTTAATAAAATTTTCTAAATGATTTCTTTCAATCAGTCTGTCATTCCACGGGACCACTGAGCCTGACTTGAATCGGATCATACTATCCATCAAAGCTCTAGCTTCCCTTCTGGAGGAATGAGGAGGTCAAATAGACGGTGCCTTTTACAATCTCAGTCCCATGACGTGGTGTCAATGTGCTGAGGTTCACTAGAGAAAAAGAAGCTACTCGTTAGCGCCCTCAAAAAACAGCCTGTGTGCTCAAGCAGCCATCCTCACAGCATTATCAGTCTGCCACATTAATATGCTAATTGTGAGGGAAGGTATGTGGAACTAATTCCATGTATCTAGCAAGTAAAGGCATCCAGGTGACTCCAAGATACTAAGGCATTGAAAGCACTGTTATGGTGTGACTTTGAGGATGCAGGGGCAGGGCACCAGCAGAAAAGCATCTTCCACTCTGAGTCCTTCATGGGTCATTCATTCCAGTCAGGCAGAGAGCAAGTTCCCTTTTCCACTTCCTCCTGGCATTGGCATACCCCTAGTGCATGGACCACACCAGCAGCCTTCTTCATCCCTTCTGAGACCCATCAGAAAGTAATAACCCTGATGCTTTGAGGGTGGGTAAATATGCTGTTCTCACAATCCCCATCGGGCATTGAAGGGATGGCTGGCTTGAATACACTGGGCAGAAAGAATCTTGACTGAATCATCTGGTGGAGGACAAAAGCTCCCAGTGTCAGCTTGCAGCCCGTGAGGGGTAACAGGGATTGGCGACATGTTGGTGATTATTTCAGGGAGCCTTAGCACATCTGCCAGCATGGCACTTAAAGTAGAACTTCCTAACTGTAAACTTATCCTTTGCGCTCCAGACTCTTGAGCAGCCTGTACACTTGTGTTTGTTTATGTGTGCGTGGCTGGACACACAGGGTGTGGAGGCCAGAGTACAGTCTCAGCTGCTATTCTTCAGATGGTACCCACTTTTTTTTTTTCAGATAGTACTTCTCACTGGTGTTGAGCTTGACAAACAGGCAAGGTTGGCTGCCCAGTGAGCCCCAGAGATCCTTCTTGCCTCTGCCTCTCCAGCACTGGGATTCCAAGTGCACACACACCCCACCCCTCATCCTCCCATACCCCCACCCACCTACACCCCCCAAACCCCCAACCCCTGGACCACGACAGCTTTGTATGTGGATCTAGGGATCAGGTTCAAGTCCTCTTGCTTGCAAGGTAAATGCTTTCCAATCTCCCCAGCCTCTGTGCTTTCCTTTGTTCCCAGCTAAGGGTGTTCTTAGCTATCCCCTTTTGTGTGATTTCTTTACTAGGAATAAATCCCTACAGTGACAAAATAATAAATTGCCAGCATGGTTTAAATTTCAGGGCTCTCCAAACTCCTCCTATCTAATGTCGCCATGTGACCTACCCACCCAAAACAAACAAAAACAAAAAAGCTATGAGAAACACTGGCAATGCTGGTGCTACTGCTCACTCACAATGTAATCTCAAGACTGCATGTAACTCTCTGATGTGGGACACATGGTGCGCTAGGTATGTTAGCAGCAAGAATGGAAGTAGAGCCTGGGGAGAGAACTTACAGAGTAAAGGATTTGTTGAAGACCGACAGGTCCCCAGGAGAAAGTGCTAAGGCAGATAGATGCATGAGAGGGAAAAAGGAAGCTGACGCCTGGTTTCTGGCAAAGTGCCACCAAACTCCCATGAAAAGGCACGTGAGCTGATTCTTCCGAGAGCCTAGAGTGTAAGCTACAGACTCCCAAGTTTCTCTCTGCTGCAGGCAAGGGAGCCAGCCTTCTGCGTTCCTGTCAGGTCAGTTTATTTGCTCGAGAAAACCTGCATCCGGTGAATGAAGCCTGTATGTTTCATGAGAATTTGAGCAAGGCCACTCACTCCAGCAGCCAAACAGCATCCTTCAAAAGAGAGATGGGGCAGGTCACAGAGATAAAAGCAACCAGAGGAGGAGGAGGGAAATAGATCCAAAAGGAGCTTCACAGAGTCTGCTGGAGACAGATACCTGCACTGGGCCGCCTTAGTGTTTCTCCCTGTGGCTGTGATAAAATACACTGACAAAAGCAACTTAAGAGAGAAAGGTTTTCTCTTTGCTCATCATTCAGGGTACAGTCTGTCATGGCAGGGAAGTCAAACAGGAGCCTGAAGCAGCTGGTTGCATCACTCCCGCAATCAGGAAGCAGAGAGCAATGACTGTATGCTGCAGCTCAGCTCTTTTCTCCACAGATGCGGTCCAGGACCCAGCCAGGGAATGGTGCTGCCCACAGTGGGTGGGTCTTGCCACACTAAAGAACATAATCAAGATACTTGCCACAATCAAGCCCAGAGCCCCGTCTTTCGAGTGAGTCTAGATTCTGTGGAATTGACAGTTAACGCTAAACAACACAGTGGGCTTAGCTAAAATAACCAGGTGGCCTTACAAGAAAGCAGACTCTAAGAAGGAGACAGACTTCTCTTTGAGAGCAAAGACATGGATGGAAAGCCATCACAGCCCTGGAGCATCAGGCTGGCAGAGTTTGATGCCAAAACTATGGGTTCAAGCAGGGAGACTCATCTCTTATTATTTATGCAACAAACTTTTCTTGAGTCTTCATGCCAGATACGTTGGGGCGGGGAGGGGCGGGGGGGGGAGGTAATAAAACAGACAGTGAAGGTACCAATTCTTAAAGAGCTTCCTATGTGGTGGGGGAAAACAAGTGAAATCCAGGAAATCAAACCAAGTGACGTCAAACACTGTCAGATGCTAGGACAATGATATAAAGGAATGACAAAGTAAATAGTGACGGGGTGAGCTGGGCGCTGCCACTCAAAGGAAAGCCCTTCCTAGGGGTGATCGGAACAGGCTTCAAGTGCAGATGGTGTCCATACAAAAAAAAAAAAAAACCTGTGTTCTGTCTTAAAGCATCAGTGGAAGTTGTACATGGAAGATAAATGGTTGACCATCAGCTATGGAAACAGACAGCTGAGGGCCTTCCCAAAAGCCAGGAGGCAAATGCTCAGGCTCTAGGCATTGCTAATAGCGGAAGTGACGATGAGAGGTGCCAGAGCCAAAGCAGAAGGGATGGCATTTTGGAGAGAAGGTTATGGGGTCCAAAAGCCGCTCTAGGATATAGCTGTCCTTATCCTTTACCTTGACCATCTGTAGACTTCGGAAAATAGCCAGGCTCATGAACATCAAATCCGGACCCAACTGCATCTACAGTGTAAGAACCCTGAGCTGAGGGATAAGATAGCTCTGCCAGTAAAACAGTTGTCACGGAAACATTGAGGACCTGGGTTCAGAATCTCAGCATCTATGTAGAAAACCAAATTTACACACACACACACACACACACACACACACACACACACACACACACACACAAAGAGAGAGGGGGAGAAGGGAAGGGAGAGGGAGAGAGAGAGAGAGCTCTTGTAGCCCCAGTGTAATATAATTCCCAAGTTCAAATCTGTCTAGAATAGCCCTTCTCATTACTCACCCTAAGGCTGTGACCCTTTAATACGGTTCTTCATGTTGTGGTGACCTTGAGCCATAAAATTATTTTTGTTACTACTTCATAACTGTAGCTCTGTTACTACTATGAACTATAATGCAAATATCTGTGTTTTCTGACGATCTTATGTGACCACTGTGAAAGGGTCATTTGACCCCCCCCCAAAGGAGTCTCGACCCATAGGTTGAGAACCAGTGACAGAGAACAAGGTTCTTGCCATGAAGGACCACATAAAACATATTGTTGGCTCCGTAGCAATATGGCATCTGTCACAACACTCAAATTGCAGAGATGCAGGTATAGCAGTCGTCCACATGTAAAGAAATGATGGCTGTGTCTACATCACATTTTTATGGACAACAAAGTTTTAACTTCATATTGTTTCTTGTGCTACAAAATATTGTTTTTCAAAAGTCATACCGTGCTCGTAAAATGTACCAAAAAAAAGCAGTGGGCTGGATTTGGCTCAAAAGCGAAAGTAGGCAAAGTCCTGCTCTACGAGACTGTCAACTGACATCCCCACCCCCACCCCCACCCTGCCCCAGTCCTCTACACTTAATTTCTTACATTAGTGTCACTCCTGTGGGCCCAATATAAGCCATACTGCGCATCTTGTACATAAACACCCCCTTTTTATCCTTTCCATGGAACTCCCTCGAGGACTCTAGGGTCTAATAGTGACTACATTTTGCCAACTATCCCCACTTTCCATAATGGAATTTAATTATTTGGCCTGAAAAGCATTTAAGCCTTGCCATACAGAGAGCCAAATAAATAAATAATAAAGGGGCACATTTTGATTGCACCTGCCACAAAGATCTTGAAGGCATTGCCTCGCCTTCTTTAATATTTTATAGTGTAGAAATGTGACTGTTTACCAGGTCATGAAAATATACTGCTTTTTATTCTAGGTCAAAATCTAGGACCGTGAGTTCTGTTTTGTGGCAGGACACAGAGGGCAGGGCAGGAGAGAGGATGGAAGTGTCTCTTTTGAAATCTGAAGGGAGCTATTTGTGGATGACGGATCAGATTAATGTTTATTCGGTGCTTTTTTTTTTTTTATTGTTTGTTGGGGCTCTTTCCCCCCTGTCCTCCTGCCTCTCAACATAGGAGGCTTCAGCGTGCGCAAGCAGCTGGTGCAACATTCATTATTTACCACTGGGAAGCCAAGACTCCTAGCCTCTGACCTTCTATTATTGCTTAGGCATATTCTGGGAAGGCTCAAGAGGCAGGCAAGTGCTTCCTGGAGCCAATAACTTGCTCCTTCTGCTAGAAACACTCCAAATACTGAGGTTGAAGATGAACTGCAACACCACCCTGGCACCCCATGTCCCAGAAGCAAGATTGCTGGGCTGTCACCTATCATCCCATGGAACCATCCCTTCAGGCAGCAGCCTTTGTCTTCAATGGATTATCAACTGTTCTTTTAATTTCAGGAGTTTCATTATAAAAAACACTTGTAAATAAAAATAAAAATAAAAAATAAAAAGAGCGAGAGTATGAAAGCCAACATGAAGCTCAGCAAGCTCAGAGTGCCTTTTCAAACTAAGCCCAAATTCACTGAGGCTTTGGGTCTGCTTAATTTGGGTGTGTTGTTGGGGGAGGGGTTTGTTTGGTTGTTGTTATTGTTTTAGTGTTCCTTAACCTCTGACTGTAGGAACCACAGTAATTTTCATTTTACAAAGGAGGAAAGCAAAACTAGACAACTCAGCCACCGTTGGCCAAGAGCAGAGCCCGAAGTTCGAACCTCAGGTTTTTCTGCCTCCTCTGGGGAATATTAGCAACCCCCATCGCCTCCCCCTCCCCCACCTCTCACAAAGCTTGAGTGTAAGATGTGAGCTTCCCTGGTTTCTCACCCCAAGAAAATGACCCTTTCCACAACTGGGGAGTGGGGGTGTCAGTGCGAACAAAGCTAATAACAAGTGTACACAGGCACACACGCAGAGAAAGGCACTACTCTGCAACTAAGAGATTAATTGATACGAGATTACCAAGGCATTCCAGCAGAACTACACTTGAACTGGACCCCAGCATAACAAAGGAACTCAACATGATTAATGTCTCAGATAGCAAAGGATGTCACAGTGATTTACCTCCGAGTACTAAAAGGGGCTGCCAGATGGCTTCAGAACACTGCACCTGACCCAGGGCCTGGCTATCTCCAGAGCAATCAGCTGAGTCTGTCCATTTGACAGGGCCATTCTTGGCCACAGCAATTTAAATTTCATCTCCCCCTTTTCCCTCTCTTCCTCCTCTTCACCATCACTGACTGGATCTCTCTCTCTCTCTCTCTCTCTCTCTCTCTCTCTCTCTCTCTCTCTCTCCATCCATCCATCCATCCAAGGTCAATAAAGTCTTTTGGGGTGGGAGTAGAGAGAGTCTTCGAGCTCCAAGAAATCCAGGAAGGTAACTGGAGTCCTTTACAGGGACCAGCCCCAGGGAGCGGGCAACTCTCGCAAAACCAGTGCACACAGAATGGCAGCCAGCCCACTCTCTAGCTCTAAAGGCATTCCTTAGTTTAACTTTATTTCTCCTTTTAGACAAGGAAACAAAAAACAAAACAAAACAAAAAGCAAACAAGCAAAAATAAAAAAATAAATAAACAAAAAAACCTCTCTTCCTGGTGAGTCATTTGCAGCTGGAGGTGTTTGACGCATTTATATGAGAAGAAGACAGATTGACGCCCTGAGAACAGCCTGCCTGCTCTGGTCTGAGGGGAGGTCAGGAGGATGACAGTAACACTAAAGCATAAGACGACAGAATTGGCGCCAATGTGCATTTAAGCAGAGACAGGAGTCGGGAATTCCTGGATGTCATAAAGGATCTATTATCACTGCGGTCACTCTCAGCAAGACTGATTTCATTACCATCTGGCTTCGGCTACCACTGCTTGAATAAACAGTAAGTATGGAACCTTTCCTGGACTCCTCAAGTCACTGAGGCTGAGAGGGAGGCAGTAATGTAATGGTGTGATATCCTACACACCACCCAGGCAAGAGGAGAGCAGATGAGGGGGGGGGGGGTTTGGGGAGACACTGGGGAGGGAGACACAGCGGAGTGAGTAACATCATTAGCTCCACCAACTTGAAAATAAAGAGTTCAGTTCTCGGTTGAGTAATAATTCTCTTTTCAAGGTGGGTGATATTTAAGCAATCATCTCGTGAAAATTGGTCATTACCACCAGCTAATAACAGACATGTTAGTTAATAGCCCCAAGGTGAAGCCAAGGGCAGGCAGCTCTTGCGCCAGCACACTAATCTTCAGTGGCAGGATTCAGATTCCAAGAGCATGATTACTTTGATGAGCCCTGCTCGCTGATTTATAACAATACCAATATCTGTTATTCCTTTAAGTGCTTGCAATGTCCAGGAACACTTCATCACTGTGCCGGGCTCTAAAATCCAACAACCATCTATGATCCTGTGTCCAAGAGAAGCATTCTCTGGTCCTGCTCTTAGCAATGCCTATCTTGGGCTAGGCTGGTCCTGGGGACCCTGGACTAGGTGGGATTAGGGAGTCCAGGAAAATGTCATTCAGAGGGGCATAAGCATATCCTGATTTGGGGTTTATATCATTCATTTTATTTTTAAGTGTGTGTATGTGTGTGTGTGTCTATGTTGGAGATTGTGCACATTGAGTGTAGTGACTAAAGAGGCCAGAAGAGGGCGTCAGATCCTTTGAGGCTGGGGTTATAAGTGGTTGTGAGACATCTGATAAGGATTCTGGAAACCAAACTCTAATCCTCTGCAGGAGCACAAACACTTGTAACTATTATGCCATCTCTCCAGGCCCCAAAGGTGCATTTTTTTTAAGCCTGCCATTGTAAAGTCTGGAAGGATGAACAGCAGGGTGGGAAAGAACATCAGGAAACAACAAGACTGGCTTGCTACTTCACTATTCCTTTCCATTTTTATTTCTTGAAATTTTAATAACGGTTAATGTCTGGGTGTGTTCTTGTTTTGTTTTGTTGTTTGTTTTTTAAGCTTGTGACTGTCTGCTAGGGAATCCTAAGACTCAGTCTGCATTATCTTATTTGATACTTACAACAGCAAAAGAGGTAGGTAGCTTATGCCATGGTTTCCCATGTTCGTGAGATAACTTATGCTGATCAACGTCCCTCAGGAAATATTAGTCCGGAACTCAACTCCAGATCTCCTGACTTCCGATCCCTTCACTCTTGCTACTCCCTCACAATGTTCTTCTGACAGAGGTATCCTACACATCCCTTGTTCTGAGAAAAGCCATTTTCCCCCCAAGAGAGTGAACTGAGCAAAAAAAAAAAAGTAATAATAGTGAGGATACTTAAATTATGACAGCATAGTTTTCAGTGGCTCCTACTACAAAGGGAAACTGAACAGAGGATGCACCTATAAGAACATATCAATTAGACTTGATACTGAGCCACGGGCAATGAACAAGTAGTAAGTAAGCTCAGTGTTGTATTTCAGAGACCCATAGATCATCAAGCATGCTCTTCAGCCTGCCTAGCCATGCTGTGGTTCCTTTTTGTTAATACATATCTAGTCCCTTGTCAGCTTCACACAATGTAGTGTCTGCTGATAGCTGGCAAGTATTATCGATCACAAATTCATATCTTGGCAAGCTGATTATTAACTCATAAATAAAAGACCATGTATCTTCTCATATGCACTTGATGGACAGCATTTTGAGATGAGTAGTAGATAGAACCTGTCAAATATTTCATATGGCAACAGAAATTCCACTGAAAGGTTAGAATTATATGCTACAACATCATATTATGGGATGGACTCATCCCATATTACTGAGCTGCTGTTCTACAGTGGTCTACTTTACTCTATATAATATGACCTATGCTTTAACCAAAGCAGCTTAACTAAAAATATTTTTAAAAGTTTCTCTATGTTTGTGCAAATAATGTCCTTTTTGGCTCTTTTTCTTCTGTTTGTTTTGTCCTATTCTGGTTTGGTTTGGTTTTATTGTAATTTATTATTATTATCCAGATGCCTGTTGAAAAGACTGTAAGTTTGGATAAGAGGGGAGGCAAGGAAGATCTGGGAGGAGTTGGGTGAGGGAAAACCATGATCAGAGTATATTTTATAAAAAAGATATATTTTCAAAGTCTAGAGTGCTAACTATTACACCATAGAGCCAAATATTTTTTCAATAAAAGAAGAAATATGTCACATATAAAAATCTAGTTCTAAAATCTTAAATCCTATGAATAAGAGGGGATATAGTTAGTTAAATATTTTATATTTATATACAATGCACATCCATAAATTTTAATGACAGCATACTTTAATATTCCTACCCAGTCATTTTCATGAAAATTGGCCTCTCTGTATTACTATTTCAAGAAAAATAGGACCATTTTCAAAACTCAGTTATCTAATGAGCTACACGTTTCTTTTCCTCCGTTGTGTGGGATAAACAGAAACAGGTAAGAGAAATCAATTTTGGCAAAAAAATATTACTGAATGCCAGGAGTCTTTCGGTATTGCCTTTCACCATACACACTCCCATTGATTTACACCTCAATGCTGTGAATCAATAGAGAAGAACAGAGAAAGTATTTGACCACATAAAAAGTCTGATGGTCAGAAACTGGCAGGGAAAAAAAGCCTATTCATTGTCATTTATCACTCTAGGTACAGCGGACAAAAACAGTAGCCCCTCTGTTCTTTATTTTCAGCAGAAATACTTGCCCATTACCTCCCTCAGTCTCAGAACCAAGGCCATGTCCCTGGACATAGAAACCCACTTACCTGAACAAAGCATACTTAGTAATCAGAAGCAAGGCCCTGTGTGGATGAATGCCTATCAAGTGTGCATCTGCCAAGACCTCAAGTGTGCTGTGACTGCCTGACATGCGCACGAGTAGCACAGAGAATAATCCACCCACCTGTCCATGAGGGCTGCTCTTCACCTCAGTAGTCTCTCGCTTGTTGTTATCCGTGAGTTTAGGCGTATTCCGACCATGATCTAGAAACAACAAGTAGAAAGAAATGCTAACTTCTTGAGAAGACCAGAACAAAGCCCAAAGCTAGAGAGAATAAAGGCTTACCTCCTGCCATCTCTACAGAAACCATATACAGTACCCAAGACTTTTATTTGAGCTGAAAAAAAATAGACTGTGTACTACCTGCTGAACATGCCCCCACGGATAACTGGTCATACAAGACCTGCAATGCATCTAGAAGACTCAGAACAGAATGCATAGCCTTGAACTGTATTTGAAATGCTCAGTTCACACACAAAGTGTCTCATTTGGTGGAAGGTGGTTGGGCGGGGGGATGGCTCCTGAGTTTAGACTGTAACCTGACTTTGCACTGAAACTCTAACCACCTCTGTGCTCAAACAATGAAGAAACCATGAATCATCTATTGCAGTCATCTGTTGAGTTTATCTAAAACATAATAGGCTATCGCTACAAAATAAGAATGTCAATCCTACTCACTCTGTAAAATGCTTGCCTCTATGACATACTAACACCCCACAGCACAATGACCTCTTTAACGTCAGGCTTTAACTGTATTACTCTCCAAAAATATCTAGTGCATCCCATTACACAAAATAAAAGTTCAAAATCTGTTTTAGGACAAGCAAGACAGCTCAGCCAGTAAAGGTGCTTGCCCCCAAGTCTAACATTTTGTGTTCAATCCCCAGGACTAACAGTGGAAGAAGAGAACAGACTCCTACATGTTGTCTTCTGACCTCCACATGAACAACACACATACACACATACACACATACACACACACACACACACACACACACACACACACACCATGAACATAAAACAAGTCTATAAACAAATCAACAAATAAGTGTTGAAAAAAGAATGTTGTAAAAAGGTTTGTGACACTACACACCATAGCAGTGACAAAACTTCTGTAATTATACCAGGACCATCTGGCGATAAGAAGTAAGGTGCCAGGCACTCCAGAACCTTGAAACTTTAGCTAAGTGTGTGAAATTTAGAGAGATCTAGAAGGAGGAGGGAGGTCACTGGATCGTTAGAGGGAGTCCTTGAATCCAAAATGGCAGAGCTAAGTCTTGCTTTGGCTTTCTTTTGAGCAGGGTGGTCCTAGGCATAAGTATGCTTCAAGGTTACTCGGAGTTGGCCCTGCGTACAGCTGTAAAACATTTGACAGAAAACAATATGGGAAGTGAACAGTTCATGTTGTAAGAAATTAGGGAAATGTCCTAGAATCACATGAAAATGGAAACACAGTGTATCAGGTTCTGTGGGATGGAGCAAAGGCAGTTTGATCTAAGAAGAGTTTACTGGTTTGGATGTTTACATGTAACCCTGGGTGAGATTTCAAATGACTAAATTAATCATGCATGTTGGGAGTCTTGGGAAAACATGTACAAGCCAAACCAGAAAGAAAAATCTGTGCTAAAATTAATTAAATGAAGCCTAAAATAATGATAAATGGACCACTGCAACAAAGAGTAGGTTCTTTGAAAAGGTAAATAAGATCAACAAACTATTCAGTAGTTTTCAAGGCAAAGCATGGGCCCCAACTGCCCTAACAAGTTAGGTTTGGCCATTAAATTTGTCGATTAAGCATAGAAATAAAAATGTAAATAAGAGAACTCGGGCTGGAGAGATGGTTCAGCGGTTAAGAGGACTGACTGCTCTTCCAGAGGTCCTGAGTTCAATTCCCAGCAACCATATGGTGGCTCACAACCATCCACAATGAGATCTGGTGCCCTCTTCTGGCATGCATGTGTACATGCAGGCAGAATACTGTGTACATAATAAATAAATATTGAGAGAGAGAGAGAGAGAGAGAGAGAGAGAGAGAGAGAGAGAGAGAGAACTCAATGTGGCCACTTCAGAAAATGTTCAGTGTTCCGACCCAAGATCATCCTCCGGAAACTAACATGAGATTTGGGGTTTAAATAGAAGTCAAGAGGTAGAAGCAACTAAGCAGTCCTAATCATGGTGTGGTTCTGCCCATCACTGGACCACCATCGTATCCGCTCTGGTCTGTCATGCAAGAGTAAGTTCTTTATATCATACGAAATACCTTCCAGGGAGGCAGGTTTCTTCTCTCAAAAAGGTTTCTAGCCTTATTTTAAAGATATTTTCTTTTTATTATTTTATCTGGACATGTGAACAAATCCTTTAAGTGTCAACTTAAAGGCACACAGGAAAGCCAGAAGTCAATGTCAGATGTCTTCATCAATCACTCTGTACTTTACTTTGGGGATCAAGACCTCACAATGAATGGGGAACTCAAACTGGATAGACTTCTGGCCAACAAGCCCCCAGGGCCCAACTGTCTTTACTCCATATTTACTCCATAGTATCCTTACAAGTTACAAGTATGTTAGGTTGTGCTGTAGGTCACGGTTGGCATGGCCTACCCTCTACCTGGGAGCAGGACTTCACCTCTCCCAGAGATTTGCTATATAAACCAGACATTTTGGTTCCAGGGACTCCTTCTCCTCTCCTCTCCTCTCTCTCTTCTCCTCTCTTCTCTCTTCTCTCTTCTCTCTTCTCTCTTCTCTCTTCTCTCTTCTCTCCTCTCCTCTCCTCTCCTCTTCTCTTCTCTCTCTCTCTCTCTCTCTCTCTCTCTCTCTCTCTCTCTCTCTCCCTCTCTCTCTCTCCCTCCCTCTCTCTCTCTCTCTCTCTTTCTCTCTCTCCCTCCCTCCCTCCCTAACACTTCTTAGATCCTCAGACCTTACATAAACTTTACACTTTTCTGAGAAGGCAGCTGAAGCCTTGGTTTTTGTTTTTGAACTGATCTTCAAACCCATCAGAGGGAGAGGACATGAGGGAGAAAGGGGCAAAACTATAGACTGTTGGGCTTAATTTATCAGTATGGCCTAATGATGTTTATTATCTGGCCTGTAATTCATATTACGGTGGTATTTTCTAACCCGTTGGCAATCAATCATGACCCAGACTCCTGTTATATTTTAAGGTAGCCTTAGTTAACCTGGGGCAGGGCAGATATTAATCCCCTAAGCTACCTCCCATATTGGGACAGGTGTCCCATACCTGCCCCAATCCCATGCTATCTGCTTCTAATAATTTCTATCGCGCTACCTCCCATCCATAATCCCATCTCCTTGCTAATCATCTTCCTCAGAGCCAAACCCGCCATCCATGCCGGCCATGTGCTTCTTCCTTTCCCTAATCCATGGTCTGGCTTACTCCTTCCTCTCTTCCTCCTCGCGTCTTTCCTCTTTTCCAAAGTTCTCACTGTCTCCCAAAGCCTGGGAACTTTAGCCACGCCCATTCCATTGGACTTTTATTGGTCAAACAGGTTAGGATCTTAGGCAAAGTACAACTTGGGGTGCAGAGACAGCAAGCAGCAATTAGCATCAAAATACATCAGACCAACCTCCAACAACAGACAATATCTGATGAACAGAAATACAAGATCTTCAACAAAATACATACAAATTGAATTAATATGTCAAAATGCCAGGCATGGTGGCCCTCATGTGCAGTCCTAGCTCCTAGAAGACAGAAGCAAAAGAACTATACATTTGACTTGAGGCCAGCCTGGGTTACAGAGTGAAGCATGGTCTAAAATAATAATAATAATAGTAACAGTAGTAGTGGTAGTAAAAATCATGCCCCTTGATCAAGTTAATTTCACTCCAGGGATGCAAGGATGGCTCAAAGTATGTAAATCAATACATGTCATGTCACACACATAAATAAAAGCAAGGACAAAAGTCACATTTATTCAATACATACCCCAAAAAAACTTTTGATAAAAGTCAGCTACCCTGTACAATAAAGCCCTGAGGATAATAAGAATAGAGGATCAGGGCATGTCCAAGTTTAATTTGACCAAATCAGCTAAAGGAGAGATGGCTTTATTTGTCATAGACTACCATGTCACAGTCCATCACTGAGGGAAGTCAGGGCAAGAATTTGGACACAGGAACTGAAGCAGAGGCCATGGAAGTACACCATGCTTTCCGACTTGCTCCTTGTTCAAGGTCAGCTACATTGTTTATAAAGCTTAGGCCCAGCGGGGGATGGTAGTGCATGCCTATAATCCCAGCACTCAGGAGGCAGAGGCAGAGGCAGGTGGATCTCTGTGAGTTCGAGGCCAGCCTGGTCTACAAAGCGTGTCCAGGATAGCCAAGGCTACATAAAGAAACCCTGTCTTGGAGAGGAAAAAAAAAAGTAAGCAAGCCTAGGCCCATTGGCTCAGGGTGGCCCCACCCACAGTGAGTGATCAATTAGCAATTAAGGAAACACCCCCATAGACACAGGCCAATCCAAGAGAGCAAATTCTCAGTTGAGGTTGCTGCTTCCAGGTGTCAAACTAAAAACTGAGACTAATCATGACATGCTATTTCCAAATAATAAGCAGGCTCTCACAACAAACACATGGCCAAAATGTATTGAAGGAGAAAAATCTAGGAGACATCCATCTAAAACCAGCAATGAAAAATGTCTAACTGAAGACAGTCAACCAGGAGTCAAAACCATTATCCCAAATAACGAAGAAGAAGGCAGATTTGGTGCCTTTGAAAATCTGCCCTACTGCCCTCTCCTTTCCTCTGCCATCATTACCACCACTGTCTTGTGGCAACACAATTTCATCCCATCAAAGAAGAAAATTAGCTAAAGAGGCTAGGGTATCTTTCCCTTAAAAAAAAAAAGAAACAAATCAATCAGTAATTTCAAAACAGCCTTCCAAAAAGTAGCAATGAAACATCACTTCAAGTACATATATTGTGTCCTAATGGAGTGTTTCCTAAGTGGTAAAATGTGGTGGTGCGAGAATACGTCTCAGAATGAAAGAAATGTCCCAGTTCATATGAAAATGCTAACTCAATTAGAGCGTGATTTCTCCATATTTGAAAAGAAACAAAATGCTTTTGTGAACCAGAGGCGCGATAGATCTTTCATGATGGCAGTGCAGGCCCGATTCAACTTTCAAAGAGCTGTGTGTGCTGCTGGTTCCAGCCGCAGCTTCCCAGAACCTATCATGTGCTCGCAGACCATGCCCTAGCCATTCTTTTTTCCTGGCTGGACCCTCATTTTGCAAGGGTAACAAGGGAAGGACACGCACACAGAGAGGCCTGGGGAGGCACGAGTGATAGTGGCCACTTCATAGCCCTCCTCAGCAGCTGCAGATGGTTCAACTAAGGGTTGAAAGAGGGACCACCCAAGCACTGAGGAGCTGGGAAGTACAGTTTCTTTGAAAAGCAATTGTCTGCAAGAAAAAGCTTCTTACAGAAAAGGGAGAACCCAATCCTGCCTAGGAACGAATTCCCGGCTGTAACTCTTAGCCTGTTGCAAGGTGGCTAAACAGAGTGACGTCCGTTCTGCATCACTTCTTCACAACAATTGATGTCTTCATTTGCTCAACCGTGAGTATAATCTTACTGGATTTGAGCCTGCCCAATATTAAAATGTCTACCTGGGGACCACTCAGGACAACTACACCCTTTCTGTGTAATGCATGCTTACTCTTGACCAAAGCAGCACAAAAGTCCAACCAAACGGGATCATGAGAGACTTTAAGAGTGAGCTTAGTGAGAGCAAAGCCCCAGCCACTGTTCACGGTTTCACTTATCCAGTCAACCACAGTACAAAAACATTAGGTGGAAAATTCCAGAAAAAGCAGATGGTAAGAGTTTAAACTGTGTGCCATTCAAGGTAACATATTGACATCTTAGGTCATCCAGTTCTGTTATGCATGGGACATGAAGGTTTCCTCCTTGTTTACACTATCCACCCATTACTATACAAAGGACAACTCTGGGAGGGAGGGAAGGTACGAGAGAGAGAGAGAGAGAGAGAGAGAGAGAGAGAGAGAGAGAGAGAGAGAGAGAGAACATGTTCATAAACTTTTTATTATATTTATTATAGGATATTGTAATTGTTATATTTTACTGTTCTTAGTCTGTTACTGTGTTTAACTATAATTTCGTTTTATTTTATTGTTCTTATTCCTTTACTATGCCTAACTACAACTGAATATTATTGCAAATATATAATCTAAAGGAGGAAAGTAGACATAGGGTTTAGTACCATCTAGTTTTTCAAACTCTTGGGCATGTGTCCTTTAGGTAAGGAGCCACAGGAAAGGGGTCAATAGAAGACAGCACAAAACCATTTTGCACAGAGATCCTTCTGGAAAAAATGTTAACTGTGTTCACCATTTATGAACTAACAACAATTATAAATCAGAATCCCAAGTGCTCTACCACAATTTTCTATATTCCCAGCGCAAAAAAATTATAATTCAAAGAGCTAAAATTTTACACTGGTCTCAGTGAATACCAACACATAACAAGACAAGTTCACAGATTCACCAAAGTCAGTTAATCTAAAATAATTTTATTTTTAGAATATATTCATATTTTACATAGTTTATTAGGGGGAGGGGAATGGTGGTGCACAATTGCCATAGCACGTGTGTGGAGGTCAGAGGACAATTTCCAAGAATCAGTTACTTTCTTCTACTACATGGATCCTGGGGATCAAACTCAGGTCGTCCATCTTGGAAGCCAGTGTCTTTACACACTGAACTACCTCACTGGCCATCACAAATAACTGTAAAAACTTAGCACATCATGTAACAACTTTAACGTCAGCACGTAAATGTGTTTTCCTGTTCCTTTATACATTCTTAGGGTGTGTTTAAGAAAGGTGGTCAGTTCTCTTTATGCAGAAGTGAAATCTGTAGTATAATGATGTGTTCAGCTTAGATTTCCTGAAAGTTCACTGAGACTTTTAAGGGATATTTGTAAAGCACTCAGGGTGGCTACAAAACCTTTGGTTCTTACAGGGTTATTGTGTCAAGCCTTGCCAGTCATCTTCACACTCCCAATCTGCTACCCATTTTTAGTGATCACCTTCCTGGGCCTTTACAAAGTGCTGAACATAATCCTTTCACATAAGCTAACTTTACAATGAAACCACATATGTGCAAAGATCACTGTACACCTCGGTGGCAGCCACAGGTCATCTCTGCATCCTGTAAAGTACACGGCAGTATGTTACAACAGCAAAGGGGCAGAATTCTCAGTTCAAATACCACATCTTTCAATCAGAGTAAACGTGTGTAATTCAGTTCTGCTTTCAGAAACATCCGTTCTCCCTTTGTAAAATGATAGGACAGTCTGAGATCAGAAATGTTTAATCTATAATCCTATGAGTTTTATGTAACTGCTATTCCCAGAAGACAACTGCTCCATCTCAATAAAGAGCTCACCAGCTCGCCCTCGGGAGCCTATAGGAAGAGAGGCACGAGGCTCTCTATTTTATATGCCAGACTTCTGAATGTCAGTTGTTTTCTGGCCTTAAAAAAGATAATGGAAACATGTAAATGACATTCGAGTAGCGGCCAGTTTTCATTTTCTTCTCTTTCTTTTATACCATTGTTTGTGTGGAAAATACTTTTAAAATACAACTTTTTTATATTGCCCATCATAACTAGTGAAACACTGAACACCCAAGTTACCAAAATCTGCTGGGAGCCAGGCATGGTGGCACACACCATTAATCCTAGCCCTTGGAAGACAGAAACTGGCATATCTCTGTGAGTTCAAAGCCAGCCTGGTCTACATAGTAAGTTCTAGGCCAGTCAAGGGTCTCATACATAATTAGACACTGCCCTCCTCCTCACCATCCCCCCTCCCAAAAAAGCTTACTGGAATTAGACCTTGGTCTCAATATAAGATAATTGTGATGTGCTTATAATTTAAAATACATATCCTCATTAGTCAAGAATTTTTTTAAGGAAATTTAAAAAAAAAATTCTGGATGCCTGATTTTGGTGTTCTCTCCCAAACGTATTCCCATTTGCAGATTTGTTTAATTTTTGTGTTATTTAATTGACTGAGAGGGGTTTTCCCTGTGTATCCCTGAACTAGAACTCACTAGATAGAGCAGGAGTCTCAAGTGGCCAGCTAGCTGCCTGCTTTTGCCTCCGAGGACCATTTGCAAATCCTTCCCAACAGAGCTTTACAAATGAACTTAACCTTGTAGTTTCAGGTTAATGCTACATTCAAAGGACAAGAGATGGGGGGAGGAGAGAGGGGGGGGGGAGAAATAACCAGGACAGGAGAGGACTCCATGGCTAAAGTGCTTACTGCCCAAACATAAGAAGTAGCAGAGTCCAGAGCCACAGTGTGCACCTAAAACTGAGAGTGTTGGCAGATGGCTGTAATCACAGCATTGAGAAGCAGAGAAGGCAGACCCCAGCAGCTTTGCTGGCTAGCCGGTCTAGCCAAATGGGCAGGCTCTAGATTCAGCAGAAGACCTGTCTCAAAAACAACATGAGGTGTGATAGCAAAAAACATGTGATGTAAACATCTGGCCTCCACATGTGTGTACATACACACACACACACACACACACACACACACACACACACACACACACACACACACACACGAAGGACCAGGACAGGTGGCCACACACAGAAGGGTAAAGATGCACAGCCCAAGAAAGATACCCCAAAGCCTGCTATGCCTCCAGAAGTTCCAAAGGTTTGTAATAAAGAATTCTATAAACCTGAAGAGCTTTGAAGTGTTTAACTAGTTTTTAATGTAAGCAAACACACACAGTTCTCTAAGCTGCTCTTGTTCTGGATCCGTAGCCTGATAAAAATGTCCCATCATTGGTACTCACAACAATTTAATGGCTTAGGTAAGATTATATTCCTTGGAGGCAGAAGGCAGCTGCAATGCAAGGCTCAAGTTCCCAAAGTTCAGATAGTTTTAGAACATTAAAAATATTTCCCATAGGAAGAATTAATTTCTCTCAGGCCAAAAAAAAAAAAAAAAAGGAGAATTTCTTCAATTAGTCCCATGTTTTGGACGGAAACAGTAGAAATTCTCAGTCCCATAGGTGACTCTTGCAGAAAAGCTTAAACCGCCACTTTCCCAAGAGGCCCAGATCTAGGTCTGTTAGAAGTGTGTGAACATGAATATATGTAGGCAATTTACATATTCATTGCACAGTTTACATAGACTGACAATGGCCAGGCAGTCTATTCCCACACTCTTTTCAAGTCCACAATTTATTGCCGCTACCTGTAAGCTGGATGGTTTGAAAGTTCGTCCATCTATGTTGTTTCTTACTCAGATGCTGCTCTTGCTCTGGGTCCCCAGAGGGAGAGGCACAGTGCTTAATTCACAGAATCAGACACATGCAGACTTAGGCAGGTCCTGACAAAGCCATTCAAAATATTTCTTCACCCCTTCAAAGGTGGTCGGGAAATGTCATCCTGACAGTGCTCAGAACCCTGGCCTCCTGAGAACTGCTCGAAGGCACAGGCTTTGGGGTGTGGAGTAATTGGGCATTGTCCCAGCTCTGCTGCCCACTGGCTAAAATCATGCAAGTGGTTGAGACTATGGAGACTTTACATTCCCCTCTGCGAAATGGGAGTCAAAGACTTTTTCACAGGGTTATGAAAATGAGTGGAGGGACCTCTAATGTGTTCACTGTAAAGTCCAGACTCAGTTCATCTCTGCTCCAGAATACCAACTGTCTTTGCTGTGTGGCTTTGGCTTTCGGTAGCATCCAAAGAAGTCCAAGGGACCTGCTCCTGAGTGAATGTAATATAATCATCCTCGTGTCCCATGTCAGCATAAAACTAAGGAAATTCATAGTGTGGGGTTCACATTTCTTTTTTTTTCCCCCCAGGTGGTAAAAAAAAAAAAAACCTGCTAGCTCAGAGAGGCAGAGAAAGCACCCAGCTGAACTTCCTACTCAGCTCACATCCCATGGAGAAGGCCCAAAATGCTCACTAGGTCAGCTGACAGCCCAGGAGGAAAAGGCCAAAGACTTGCTAGCTCAAGGCCCAAAAAGCCAAAGGCCAAGGGGCTGAGGAGCTCAAGAGCTAGGGAGCAGACAACCAAAGAGCTAACGAGGTAAAATCCCTAAAGTAAAGCCCAAGAGCTAAAAGTGCCAAAGACCCCTTCTACTTCTACACAATGTCTTAAATACCCCTCAACTCAAAGTCCCTCTTACTCTTTAATCCCTGCCAACTGGTTTCTTGCTCTGGCTCTTGACTTTATTAGATCCCATGTACACATAGCTCTTGGATTGAAGGTGTGTGTAAGGCTGGCTGAAATACACTTTAATCACCTGCTTACAATAAACAGAAAGTTCTTAGATTAAAGGTGTACTAAGGCTCAACCACAAGAAACAGGAATTTACAGTTCAGTCTCAGGGATTGCAATGGGATAAAAGTAGGTTTTTACAGTTCACAATTTCATGGACCACATTGAGATCAGAAATCCTGCAACATTTCCCTCTTTTTGTCTAAATAAAAGATGGTTTCTATATCAATAAAAGTTGTACTACCTAGTAAAAAAACACACATTCATAATTTCTAGTCCATAGTATTTGGCAACCTTGGAGAAAGTATTCTACAATATATCCTATCCTGGTGAGTCCAAAGTTCTGTGCCTAAATCATTTTGTATAAAAACTTGCATGACCAATCAAAAACCGTCTTTAGACCTAAAACATCTTAAAGCCTAAACAACTAAGTTTAATTGCATAGTGTGGGAGTCACATTTCTTGGCAAAAATAAACAAAAAACAACAACAACAACAAAAAAAAACCTCTTTAGCTAAAGTTATTAATCCATTGGTCAAAACACCAACCTCCCATCACAGTCCTTCTATATATGTCACCATGTCCTTCTGTACTACCCCAGATACTGTCATGGTTCTCAGTCCTTTCAGTACACACTTCTCAAAACAACTACATGAAGCCAGATATGATGGTGTGGCGATATACTCCTTCAGTCATACCATTCAGGAGGCAAGGACGGTGGATCCATGAGTTTGAGGCCAGTATGAACTATAGAGTGAGTTCCAAGCCAGCCATGGCTATATAGAGAGAGCTATCATAGATGATAGACAGACAGACAGACAGACAGACAGACAGACAGACAGACAGACACAGATAGATAGGCAGGCAGGCAGGCAGACAGACAGACAACCACATGAGGAGGATGGGGAGATGGCTCCATAATAGTTTGGAGTCCCAGCATCCACATTAATGCCTGGGAAGACACAGAGCCTATCTGTAACTTCAGTGCTCAGAGAATGCAGACAGGGAATACCTGGAGCTGCCTAGACGGACTAGCTGTTAATACCCTGTTCTCAGTGAAAAAGGTAGAGGGTAATCCAGGAGAAAATCTCGCATGTTCACTGACACAGATGTAAGCTCACATCGCACGTGCACACCCACCACACCCGCATAGGCATACAAAAAAAATAAAAAGAAACAGCTATATGGGTGTAAGCTGTTTCAGAAATAAATTATAATTCAACATTTATTTTTCCCACTTAAAAAGGGTTCAAGAACTAAAACTCAATGGTGGAAGGAGGGAAAAGGCACAACCCAGCCTGTGGCTGCTTTTAATTTGAGGCATTTCGGTGTGGTTGTTTCTCAGAGTCACTGAGAGCTAACAGTACAGTGTGATTGTGCCTAGATGAATTTCCCATGACAAGCGACATTGGCTCATCACTTGTGGTCCTGCTGGGGTGCCAATGTTTTTCTTTCTCCCAAGCTTGGGGCGGGGGACGGCATGGAGCATTTTTTTTTTCCTTCTTGGGACATTTGTTTCCAATTTTGCAAACACTGTGTATGTGGTTATTTTTGTAGCTCTGTTAGGAGAGTGCCTGGCATTTGGGTTTTCTGGTTGGAGTTAATTATAAATCATTAGGGTTGCAGTGCCCACAACAAAGTCCCTGGACCTTGAAGCTCAGTTGTTGGTGATCTCCCGAGTCCTACCCAAAGCCCCCATCTCTTGCTAAAGCATTCCAATTCTCATTATGGAGGAGGAGGGGGTAGGGTGTTATTTTAAGATGTTTTCATTGGCTCTTAAATGTAAAGCTTGAGTTTCAAGTTCCCCCTTTTTTTTTTCCCAGAGCAAGATAAACTTTGGGGGTTGTAAATCATGGGACTTGTGTGTCATTTGAAAGGATCCCATGTTTTGAAGTCAGTCCAGTCACCTCTCCAACGGCTCAAGGACGTGCAGAGACTTGCCTACGCATGGTAAAAAGGGGCCCTTTCAGTAGCACTGGGCCTATGCCCAGATCGGTTGCTTTAGAATGATAGATCATGTCTGTTTTCACCCACATACACACAGCCACCTCACATTTATAGAAACAGCACTATGACCTGACCAATAACTTCAGGGCCAGCCGTGAACAAAACTAGCAGGCCAGAGATGACTAGCCCCGCTCTATCTAAAACCATTTCCTGCCAATAGAAACCCATAGACTTGCACTCCCCGAGCCTCCAGCTGCAATGGTTCATCTGCATCATCCAGGACGACCCCCTTCGTCCCAAGTTTCTCCCATTACCATGCCTCTGCTCCCACAGAACTCTGTCTCCCAACTTAAGAGCACATGATTGATCTCATCTTAAAAGTAAAGACCTGCATCCACATACTGACTGGTGGTAACTGGACAGTACAGTAAGAGGGAGACCTGTTTTCTAATGTCTTGTTTTATTTTGGCCACCAAGCCCTCTTTCATCCAAACCCTTCCCTGGATGTAGCAGAACAGTTGGCTCTGACGCGCTCCCTCCTTCCCAGCTCCGCGCTAACGCCAAGAGCCGCACTCAGCACAGGACAGACTCCAAGACTCGCTCATGAAGCAATGAAGGCCAAGTCCACTTGTCCTCCCTGCTGCCCCAACAGAGCTTAAGAAGGGATGGAACAGGTGAACGATAGCCCAGGACTCCCAGGACTCCCAGGACTCAGAAGCAAGACTATCACTCCACTGCTAGAGGAGCTAAAGACAAACTTCCCATCCAAGACTGCACTGGACTCCAAGCCAGGGCTCAAGGCCCTTAGGTGCCCAGCTCTGTTCATTACTCTTTTCCACAGATGCCATCTAGGAAAAAAAAATTTTAGACACATGACCCTTAGTGTTTCCCACTGAAGATTTCACTCCCTCCTTCCCACTTCCAGATCGGGAATTACAAGTTTATTTACTCCAAGACAATTCAGCCAGGTGAAAAGGAAAATCAGGTATATTGTTTCCCTTCGTTTTATTCCTAATGTGAACATAGACTTGTTAAAGTCAGTATTGCAATCTAACCCCGGAGATGGTGGAAGGTAGAAAGAGATGAGGTGGTGCTTGGGGCCAGAGAAACAGTCAAAAGCAGACTTGTGCTCACCCTCTGTCCAATGGGAATGACCCTGGGTTCCACCTGTTCCTCGAGAAGGCCTACTCCAGCCTGTTCTCCCTTTGGTAATATTGGTCGTATTAACAACTACACTTTTATCATCCTCCTTGTATGGACTCTGTTCTCTGAGGGCAGAAACATGTCTGTCTTATTCAATCTATGACACTAGGTCCTAGCATTGGAAGATCATCAACAAGCTCCTCTGGGTTGCCACCGGGGCATGTATTTACGGCAGCTGGATTGTGGGCAGATTGTGTGATTGGGCGCAGGGAGGATGCCCACTTGTTCCTGTCTGGTCTCCCTTGATCGCTAGGCTGTTTCTCTGGATGGCAGATGATGCTGTGTGTCCAAGCAGCTTCAGCTGGGAAAACGCCAGGTGAGAGGGCCCTATCAGGTTTCATTAAAGCAAATTTGTTAATGCTTCCTCCCTTTAACCTGCTTACTGTCAAGACCCATTTGTAGAACAGAAGGCTTAAGACTATCAAAGACTAATCGGGTTGTCTCTTTTCCTGGGAGGGAGAAAATGCAGCTTCTTCACAGGGTTGCGCTGCACGATGCTATCGCTGCCTGTTCTGGGAAAGAGGAGTATCTGCCTCTTAATGAACGAACATTTCTCTGGGTTTCATCTTCCTGGAGTCTTTCATAGCAGCAGGCAGCAGCCTCGGGAATGGGGCTGGCAGATCAGTGCCTCCCAACACGGTGGCGCAAGTAGGAATGGAGGCTCTACTAGACAGCGGTTCTCAACGTTTGGGTCTCGATCCCTTTGGGGGGTCACATATCAGATATCCCACATATCAGATATTTACATCACAACCCATAACAGTAGCAAGATTACAGTTATGAAGTAGCAACCAAATAAAGCTATAGCCAGAGGTCACCACAACGTGACTGCATTAAAGGGCTGCAGCATGAGGAAGGTTGAGAACCGCGGCTCTGAGAGGCCCATCTGCTGCAAGTCTAAGAACGGATGCGGCAGTCTATCAGTAACCCTCTCCCATCACTCAAAGGAAGAGGAAGAGTGTTACTGTAAAGATTAAGAATTCCTTGTGGGAAGCAAGGAAAGTTGGAGCAAGTTCTAGAAACGGTAATAGATGAGTGACTCCGGAGCTCAGCATGGTAGTAGAGCATGCTTGGAGAGCTGCAGCCATGGTCATGTTCCGGTCCAAGGAACAAATCAGAGGATCCAGAAAAATACACACACACACACCCAGGGCTGCAGCCATCTGATTCTTCATGAAAGTATCAACAGCTTCTTCGAGTGGTGCTGTGGGCTTGAATGTCTACATGCAGAGGACTGAAACGCAATCTCTATCTCTTGCACTGTACAAAAAAAAAATCTATTTTAAAAGCAATCAAACACCTTAATGTATGGCATTAGTCTTTGCAAGTAGAGGAAGGCATGGGAGCAAACACTTCAAGATATCGCGTGGGAAATGGCCTTCTGAGAAGGGGTCCAGTAGCTCGGGAAATACCAAGCACTACTTAACAGGGTAGCATCGAACTGGAAGATGCTGCACAGAATGAAAGAAACTATCGAGTGAGGACATAAGCTCCAGAGTGGGAGAAAAATCTTTCCAGCCATTCGCCCAGCAGACAGTTAATATTCAGACTCTATAATGAACTTGAAATTCTTGGCTGGAGTGATGGCTTAGAAGGTAAAGTGCTTGCAGTACATGTGTAAAGCTGCAGCCCCAGAATCCGTAAAGCTGGCCATGCTGGCACTCACTCATAATCCCAGTGATATGGAAGGAGATGACTCTTAGGAGGTCACCCAGCACAGCCTACTTAGAGAGTCCTCTCACCTCCCAGCCAATTAGAAACCTTGTCTAAAGAAATACTCCCTACACATACCTTTGGATGCATGCTCACGCGCGCACACGCACACACACACATACTCATACTTTCTCCTTGAATACAGTCATCATATACTCCTCTCTTTACATATTCATATTTAATTCTAACTAAACTAGTAACCGGCAATAGTCTGTTTCTGAAATCCCCTATCTCCAAGCGAGGAGTCTGAGCTAGCCTGCTCATATGAACCGAAACAAATTTCATTAACAAATCCTAGGCTACTGACCAAGCCCATGGACTTCTTTACAAATGTGACAATCATAAGAAAAAAAAAACAAATATGACAATCAGTGTGGTGGAAATAAAATGGCCAGGGTGAGTTTTAATGCACAGCACAGCGACATGCCTGCTCAGGTGAGAAGAAAGACAACATTTCCTAAGAAAGGCATTAGAAGGTAAGCACAGATGAAAACATTAACAGCCACAACTGGTTGTCACAAGGTGTAGTAACCATGACTAAGGATGCAGGAATGTTCGGTTCTTTTAGATACTTGGAGGAAAGCCTCCGTTGTACCTAAGCAGACTGACCACTTCCCTGTATGGAAGGACCAAGGCCCTGCCTGCGGCTTCTTGTTCATGTAAGCACAGATTCGACTCTCACCCAAGTGAGATGATGACACTAAGGGACACTCTTCAGCCAAGCCGGAAGGGGAACTCTGGAAGGCCCCAGAGGCTTAAGCCCAAGGGTGTGACCATTCTGAGATGTTCTACACTTTCCTGAGAGGATTGAGCCTGTTTCTGGGAGGTCAGCCACTCAGGAAATACACACACACATACACACACACACACACACACACACACACACACACACACCTGCCTTCTTCCCTTCCTGTCTTCCTTCCTTTCTTTTATTGCCTCTATTTATATTGCCTTATAAGTCCTTATTCAGACTATTCAGACTGCTTCCTAGAAATACAACCTAAATCATCATCATCATCCAATCTCTAGATTCCCCCCTACAAACCAATGGTTTCTCCAGATCTTGTTTTTCTATGTCACTGTTCTGTTGCTCCTTTTCTGTGGACAATCCCCTCCAGACATGTCCAGAGAGCCGGGCAATGGCCAAATCAATGAAGTGCCCCTATGAAGTGCCTTTTGAACCATGGACATCATTGGGCAACTCTTCAGCTTCTAACTCTCACCTTGGGGAGAAAGTTCCATCTCAGCAACAAAAACAACTGCTGAAAATAATGACAAAATGAACCATCCTCAGAAATATGTCACTGCCAGGAAAAACAAAAAGGAGTCAGCCACCAAAATTAAACACAGCCGAAGTTCCTCAAAGGGAAGGGCCCATCGCAGTGCTTAAGAATTCAGCAGGAGCTGGGTGGTGGTGGTACACACCTTTAATCCCAGCACTCAGCACAGAGGTAGGCAGATCTCTGAGTCTGAGGCCAGCTTTGTCTACAGAGTGAGTTCCTGGGCAGCTAAGGCTACACAGAGAAATACTGTGTTAAAAAGTCAAAAACAAGCAAGCAAACAAACTCAACAGCAACACCATGAAGATGTCAAGACTGCCAAGTTAATAGAGAAACGTGATACGATTAAAATAAAATCGGTAGTGTTGTTTTTAAATATGTCTTCTGGAAAACTAGATGAGTAAATCTACAATTTTATGTTAAAATAACATAAGTGATATGGGTAAATTAGTCCTGACAGATATGAAAATATAAAATTACACTAATTAAAGCATCATAATACTGGGCCACAAATACACATGCCAGTGGAACCTAAAAATATATTAAAACTTAACATATGATAAAGAGGTATTATTTTTAAAATGTCATATACAATGAGTAGCCATTTGGAGGCAAAAAAAAAAATCAAATCCACCCCTCTAAACATAGAGCAAAATAAATAAAAGATGGAACAGATTTTTAGATGTAATATATTAAAACCACGAAGTCCCCTAGAAAACAAAAGAAGAGATTCTTGTCCAATCTTAAGAGTCAAGGAAGGCCTTCTAACTGTGACATTTAATTAAGACAGAAGTCAATGAAGAAAACCACTTTTAGTTTGCTTTGAGATGGAATCTAGGTAGTGCAGGCTAGAACGGAACTTGTCATCTTCCTGTGCCTGTTTCCAAAGCACTAGGATTACAAGTGTACACCAACTCATCTAGGTACAAGAAACTGCTCAAATTTGAATACACGTACACACACTCACACATGAAAAAATTAAATCTTACACATGATGGATAAAACAGGACTCTATTTCCCAATACATAGTGAAGAGCTCCTAGCTCCTATGAATCATACAAAATCAACAACTTAGTTGATATGAGCAGATGGTCCACAAAACAGCAAGCTTAAAGGGGCTTAAAAGTCTACTGGGCATGATGGCCAGTGCATTTAATCCCAGCACTAGGGAGGCAGAAGCAGGCAGATCTCTGAGTTCTAGACTAGTCTACAAAGCAAGTTCCAAGACCACAGGGCTACTCAGAGAAACCCTGACTCAAAACACAGACTGACAGACAGACAAACACCAGTTTCATTTATAAAAGATCAAATCTTTCTCCCCCTGCTCTGTGTAAGCTTGACTCTCCTAGACCTCACTCTGTAGACCAGACTGACCTCAAACTGCCTCCCAAGTGCTGGGATTAAAGGTTTGTGCCACTACCACTCAATGAAAAGCTCACTCTTAATATACGTGTCTTTAGAGCTATGATAAAACACCACTTTTAACCTGTCAAACTGTGCACATATAAAAGCTTCATTTGTTTCTTTGTCTGAAACAAAGTCTTACTCTTCCAGACTCGCCTCCAACTCTGCATCCTCCTGCCTCAGCTTCCTTTGTTCTGGGACTGTAGGTGTGTGCCACCACATCAAGCTCCACCTGCACAAGTTTGATGTCCTGTGTTGGTGATGATTGTGGGCAGCAGGCAGTCTCATACATCACTAGCATAAATGCAAAGGGAAATACTGACTGAAGTTCTGTGAGCAGGTACCCCTTGATTTGGTAATTTTACTTCTGTGGCCAGGCCAGAACCCTTTGTGTTACCTAAGTCAGCAAACTTTTTTATATAAAGGTCAAAGTAGTACATGCTTCACCATCTGTATAGCTCATGTAATCTTTGTCTCAACAATTCTGCTGTCACTGTAGTGTGAAGTTAGGCTCAGGTGACAAATGAGTGTATGAGCATGCTTGTGTTCTAATAAAACTTTATTTGTAATATAGACTGTAGATTAGATTGGCCTATGGGCCCTAGTTTGGCAACTCTGTTCTAGGATTTAGTATGTACAGGCTGACTACTCACTGTGACACAGACCACAGTCTCGCTCTCCAAAATTCATTACTTTCACATAGTAAACTGCTTATGGATAGAAAGTGGATGCAAGCACTGACAAGGGAGTTGACGGTTGCATTTTGAAGGCTCTTTGATGAGTGTGAGCCATTGGACTTATCTCTTCCTGGTGTGTAACACAAGCTGTGTGTCTGACTTCTTGCTCATGTGCTTTAGAAATCTTTGTTGCTGCAATTCTGTCCTTCCTGCCATCCTTCCTGGTCAACAACAGTGACTGGGATGAAGTAAGAAGTCACACATACCATACATACAGTGGTCGACCTGCTATCAACCAAGGTCCCCTAATTGGCCTGAGTAGGGCCATGGTGACCAAGTCCTACACATACTAAACAGTTTCCAATCTGACCAGAGGGGAGACTCTTTTTTGCTTAATAACCTCCTAAGAAGTTAGCGTTCCTGATAGAATGCTTAAGCAATTTTCTGTGAACTTTAATGGGATTAAGGTTGGCTCTGGGAAGCCAATTACGCACATGTCCAATTAACCACACACACACTTGCCACCTGTCAGTCAAGGTTCTACTGACCCCTCGCCAGACGTTTCTTTCTGCATCCAACAATGGTCATCTCTCCACTCTCTACCTACCCTATGAAATGTCCCTGCCAAATGTAAATTTGGGGAGTGGCCATGCCAGGTCCACCTTGTTTATAACCACAATTCTGATACAACTTGGGTGCTCACAGCCCATTTGTCCCATAGTTTCCTCCATCTCTTGAGACACTCACCTGGTACCATAGCACAGTCAGAAATAAATCCATATCTCTTTGTGTCACTTAATTTAGCTATCTATTGCCACAGCTAAATCTACCATGCTAGAACCACACTTTAGAAACTTGCTTTAATTTACTAACTGCTCACTAGGTGCCAAAGACTACACTGAGCTGACAGTGACGCTGTTTCTCCCCCCACAATGAAGAACTGGTAACTGGAACTGGCTATCCAAGCAGGGAGTGGTCCCGCTTTTTATCATAAGAGTGATACCAATACTACCTAGGACTTCCAGGATGCTCACAGTAATGCCAAGTACTAGAGTAAAACTCTTGAAACATTATTATTTATACGCTCACAAAGATTCTCTTTTTAAAAAAAAATAAGTTTAACCACTAGCGGTAAATTAATCTCTGATAGGTTAATACACTCCATTTAGTAAAGAAAAGAAAACCAAATGTTTTCCTAAGACAAATTTCTAATAATAAAGCTCAACCCAGTCCTCTTGCTTAGGGACATATAGAGAAAATGCAACTACTCTTAAAGGGGACATGATTTCCCAGGGGCACGTCAGCACCACTGGATCAGAACTGGTGGGAGGATTTTAAACACACTTTCCAATGAGAAATATTATTCTTAAAGACACACACAAACACACACACACACACACACACACACACACACACACACACACACTGGTTAGAGTCCTCACAGGGATGCTCCAGGGGACAAAGCTTTGAATGTTCACTTCAAGATGTAATGCTGCCCTTCTTTGAACAAAGAAATCATCTCACATTGTCCCTGTAGACTTGACTCGGTTTAAACTAACCTCAAATCATAGGCATAGTAGGGAGAATTGGATTTTGATTTAAGGAACAGAACAGGCTGAATTAGGAATGTTTTTATAATCTTTCTCTAAGGGAATTTGAAGGTCTGGTATATGCTTACCAGACCTCAGTGTGGCCAGATAGATAGTTTTGCTTTTTTTGTTTTGTTTTGTTTTGTTTTGTTTTGTTTTAACTTGATTTATAGTCTAGGCTGACCTAGAACTTACTATATATCTCAAGCTGACCACAAACTCCCCCTTGACTATTAGAATCGCAATCTGGAATTACAGGGATGCACTGCCATGCCTGACTTACTTTTGGTTTTACAGGGGGAAGGGGGGGAGAGTTACTGGGCTTGGTCTGTCTCATGGAACTTCTGAGGCAGGGGACAGGGAAGAGATCTCAAATGGGACATCCGGATGGCTACATATCGTAAAACAAGTTCATTGGCATTGGCGAATTCCAGGGGCAGAAAATTTAAGAAATCTAGAGCCTCTGGGTTTCACGCTACCTTTGACACTTTAGTGTTGTCTGGGGCATATTCCTGTTTGCAGAGCCCCTCAAAATCTTCAGAGTCTTAGTGTACTCAGCTGGAAAATGAAGTTCATACTAGCTCCTCAAAAGACTGCTGTGATGGTAACTTCGGGTGAATGAGGAAATATACTCTGAAGACACACAGTCTGGACTTTGTTATGTTACCCTTCGCTAAAACATAAGCCTTGAATAAATAATTTAATGTGGTCTTGAATACACTCAGATATTTTTCTCTTCTCCGTGGCAGTTGTAATGAGAATTACTAACATAGGATTTGTTGAGTGGCTGAATTTATGTGCTGTACCTAACATGACATAATCAACACCCTATCTCCACTCTCCACTACCACTTACTAGTTCTATTTAGCCAGAGCATCTTCAGCCACGTCACACTAAAGACAGGGTTGACAACGACCTTTCGGAGTCCCTGAAACTACACGCTTGGGAGAGAGATCTCTGTGAACGGAAAGTCAAAGCCCTGTATGTGTGTGAGTGCACAGAGCTGGGCTGGCCTTATAGCAGTCTCCTGGGTAGGTTTATACCTCAGGATGTAGCAGAGCACAGGCACACAGAGACATACTCAGATTTGCAGTCTTGGCACCCAGAGCTTCAAACATCTGTGACCTGTGGTCCTCTAGGGACCACCCTGGCTTTTGCAGGGATGGAAACAGCTCCTCTCTGGCACAGACTCCCAGATGGGGGAGCCTGTTGGGCTAAGCCAGAATACAGCTTCACCAGCGACACCCTCTGGCAGCAAGAAGGAAAAGGCAGACATGCAAAACCATAGTTATCCCAGGTTTTCCCCCTGACTGCCCAGGCCTCTCATTTGAGACCAAGTTAAAAAAAAAAAAAAGAAACTCTGAATTCACAGATAACTCTCAGGTCAGAAGTCTCAAGAGAAAGATGGTTTCCATCTAGATATGTGAAGAACAGGTTAAGTAAATATTGGAAAAAGAAATCCTCCATCTATCTATTGACCGGCTTATTTCACAAATGATTATTCCGTACTTATCATGTAAAAGGCATGACTCAAAATATAAGAGAAATCAGGCCAGGCGTGGTGGCGCACACCTTTAATCCCAGTACTCGGGAGGCAGAGGCAGGAGGATCAATGTAAGTTTGAGGCCAACCTGGTCTACAAAGGGAGTCCAGAACAGCCAAGGCTACACAGAGAGACCCTGTCTCAAAAATCAAAAAAAAAAAAAAAGAAAGAAAAGAAAAGAAAAAAGAAAGAGAGAAATCACAGCAAGCCAGGTAGATAAAAGAGTGTGACTATAATTATATTGTGTGGTTGTAGAGTAGGTCATTCAAGCCAGTAGGCAGAATTAAACAGCAACACCAAGTGTGTGTGTTTTCAGTCTTTGTTCATCTCCTTATCTTAGCATTCACTTAACCCTGGCCCCAGCAGAGGGGCATGGACACATGAGGTTGGCTACACACAGCCAAAAACTAGTCCCCTTGACCTAACCAGTGATTGAAACTCTCCTGGAAGAAAACTCACTGGGGTTCAGACTGTGCAAATGTAGTGGTTGCCCCTGGTGTGCAAAAAGCCTGTAGACAGGACACATCACATTACTGCCATCCACTGACACCTTTCAAGTGTAACAGAAACGGAGAAGGCAGAGAAATCCAAAGAGGGAGAGAATCTTATGGATGGCTTCTAGAAAGAACAAGACTGTGATAAAGTAATGAGGCACAGTGGTGGGGGGACCAAGCAGCCTGCAAAGACACTAAAGAAGGGAGAAACACAAAACCAGGTTTGTTTGTTTGTTTTTTTTTCTTTTTCAGAGTCACTGAAGGGAGAGACAAGAAGAAAGCATAAGGAGCAACAACAATCAAAGTGACAATTCACACTAAAACTACACAACTTCCGGGCTGGAGAGATGGCTCAGTGGTTAGGGACTCTGGCTACTTTTCCAGAAGACCCAGCACTCACACAGCCCCTCACAACCGTCTGTACAACACCAGTTCCAGGGGGCCCAATACCCATTCCACAAGCACTGCATACACATGGTGCAAAGATACACATGCAAACACATGTAGAAATAAAACGAATTTTTTAAATGACTGTGCACTTTACTTTTTTTTAATAACATGGTAAATATTTTTTGTTTTTATTTATTTATGTACTATGTATACAGTGTTCTGCTTGCATGTACACACTTGCACACCAGAAGAGGGCACCGGATCTCTTAATAAATGGTTGTGAGCCACCATGTGGTTGCTGGGAATCAAACTCAGGACCTCAGGGAGAGCAGGCAGTGCTCTTAGCCTCTGAGCCATCCCTCCAGCCCATCCCTGTTTACTTTTATAAACACCTGAACCCATAAAAATTGGGGTTCATGGTTCTTCTTTAAAGTAGGCAAGGTAGTTAACAAAATGGAGGCAATCTTTAATCAACCGCTCTCAGGTTCCACTTGAGTGAAAATTACACCATAAGCCTGGTTTCGGTTTTTGGTTTTTTTGCTTTTGGGGGCTTTTTTTTTCTTTCTTTTTGATATAGTTTCTGACCTCCACTTCACAATCCTCCTGCCTCAGCCTCCCTACCACCAAGTGTAGCTAACGCCAAAGCTCTGGTTGACAGAACACCTCCAAGAGGTGCAGAATGATGATCCGGGGATAATCCCAAGGTTAGGTTTAGCCAGATAGGGTGCAAAAGACACGTGCTGTGTAGCCTAGAGAACAAAGGAGTCTCAAGGTGTATCTGAAGAAAGAGGGGTGTGGCTGGCTGCCTGAGGACAGAGCAAGGGATGGGAGGTGTGTTAGCTGCCTACTGTGTGGTATGTGCCACAAATCATCTCTATTATCTAATGAAATCAATGTGGGTGTTTGTTTTTTTTTTAAGTGCATTTGTGTTCATGGACCTCAGGGAACAATACGAGCATCCACCCAACCATGGGAGGCATGTCACATCTGGGTCCCAATTATTCAATGTTTGAAGAGTTCTTCTTCCATTCTGCATGCCTACTGGTGCGGGGTCATTGGTTTGGGTGGGTTTTTCTGTTTGATTGGTTTTGCTTTTGCTTTTGCAAGACAGGGTTTCACTGTGTAGGCCTGGCTGTCCAAGAACTCACTCTGTAGACCAGGCTGGCCTCGAACTCACAGAGATCCGCCTGCTTCTGCCCCCTGAGTCCTGGGATAAAAGGCACGTACTACCACCTGGCTGTTTCGTTAGTTTGTTTTGTTTTGTTTTAATGTAGTAAGAAGGTTTTAATGCCCAAGGGTTTTGTAGAATAATAAATCTCCATTCTATATTCAAACATTTGGCCCCTGCCTGCTGGCAGTGAAGATGCCTAATTGTAAAAAAACAATAGGAACATATAGACATAAGTTCCTATTTACAAATACGGATGTGACTTTGCCTAGCAAATCTAGAAAACCATACCAATGACACTTCCACCAATGATGAGAAGAATGAAAGACCCTGACTGGGACACAGGTGCAAACCACAGAGCCTGGAATTCACACGTGAGCACAAGACTTCACTGGACCTGGCTTCTCAACAGGACACCTCATGGTCTCCAGCCCTCAGCAGGCTGCAGAGGGACAAAGGGCAGCACAACTGTCTCCATGTCAAATTCCAGGCCATCGGGCCAAGTGAAGTTTCAAATTCATCAGTAAAAAGAACAGTCTTCTCAAATCCCTGGAAGACTCCTCCCTACCAGGGGCACTGCTATCATAGTTTAGCCATAGAAGGGTCATCACAAGTTGAATATGGTTCCTTGGAAAAGAACCCAACTCATAAAGACACAGTCTCCCAGATTCAATAAGCATTTGCATCCTTGTTAAGTTATAATTTCTCCACAGTTTCACACCCTATATAGATCTCCATTCTTGGTCTAAGATGGGCCACCGGCAACTGCCACTCACTTTGGTTCAAGGGCTAATGGGTGGAAGCACACAATATGGTTTTGCGGCTTTTCCTTTCCACAAACATGCTTATGACTTGGTCAGTCAATTACCCCCCTGCCTCCCATATCCATTTACAGTAAGTCCTATTAAAAAGGGGCCCACCTCTCGCACTAATGGGAGCCTCGGTGATTGGCTCAAGGCCCCTCACTGCTATGTTTAGCTACTCTGTGCTAGACCTCCAGGACCTCACTCAGTGCCACAGGGAAAAAAAAATAGATCTTTGAGGAACAATAATTGCTCCCGTTACTCCCCCCACATCCACCTCAGCAGCAGACAGGCATCAACATGGATGACAGCGGGCAAACGGGTGCTGGGAACAATGGCTACAGTTGCCCTTGTCTGGCATGACACATATGCCACACACAGTGGGATTCTGTTCCGCAGCAGGCCAGTCCTAATTATATTTTTCACTATTACTGCTTTTCTCACTGATTTAAATAGTTCCTTACATGCTAGTTTCCCAGACTACAAACCACACACGGCCACTGCTAACTGCATTATAATAAGTGATTCTAACATCACATGGAAATCTATGTGTTGCCTTCTTTCAGCAGTAAAATCCTAGTTTGTGGGAGCTAAAGGACCCACAGGGATGAAGGAAGAGGTGGAAATACAAGTCATATACAAGATAGAAGAGGGGGGAAGCAATATAAAATTATACCAGAATTTAATGCACAAGATAATCACTAATGGTAGAAGCTCTCTCCACCAAGCCTGACTTCCAAAACCTAAGAGCAGGGTGGGGAGAGGGAAGGGAAGGGAGAGTTAAAAACAGAGTCCTCTGCTTGATCCTCGAAGTGTAGCCCACTGACAGCAGAACTGGCCCTGCCTAAGAGCTTGTTAGATAACAGAATGCCAGGCCACACTCTAATCCCCTCAGTCAGAGGCAGCATCAGATCCAAATGAAATACAGCTTGGTAAAAGGAGCTGACGTGAGACTGTCATTCAGAAGAACTCTAACAGGAGAGAGAGCCTTTGTGACCACGGGCGCCATGGTCAGCCTTAAAGTGGGAGATCATTACAAGAGATAGTGTGTCATAAGCACGAGCAGCATGGTGGGCCTTGAAGGATAAGGGAGAACGGTTCCGACTTCTAAGTTCTCAGAGTGGGTAGGCCGCCATCATACCAAGAGGCCCTGCCTACATCACTCCCGGCTTGGAGGCAGCAGACACTAGGTAGGATCAGCGCTTAAAGCTGCCTTTGCCTTGGGCAGCAGAGTAGAAGACTGCGTTTGCCTTTCTTGGCCTTTAGATTGAGTGTTCTTACCAGACAGATCAGATGCCTGGCCGTTCTTTATTCTAGATGACAAGCTTCGGGGAGGTATGACTGATTTTTTTGGAGGGGGGTGGCAGCTAGAGGGTCTATGATCAAACAGTATCTTCATCAGTATACAGGTGATAGGCACGCACAACCGAGTCTGAGTAGCCCACGTCCAGCTTGTTGGAGTGTAAGGAAAGAGAATTCTAAGGACAGAGACCTGTTCTAAGGGTTTGGCTACATGACCTTCACACAGGTTCTAAGGTGGTTCTACCCATGCCCCAGGGTCAGAAATGGTCATCAGTTCCCCCCAACAGGTCTTCAGAAGCATGGGAGGAAGCTGATGAGTTCAAGGCCAGACCAAGTTGCACAAAGGGGTCCTATTTCAAAGAAACCCAAAGTGCCACAGAGGTGCTTGGCCTTGAATTTCTTGTATGTATTTGTAATGTAGATGCACATGTTCGTGTGTGTGCACGTGCGTGCACGGGAATACCCAGGCAAGTATGTGTGTGCACATACCTAGAGACTAGAGGCTGATGCCAGGTGTCTTCCTCTACCACACTGTCCTTGTGCTTTATTTAACACAGAGTCTCTCGCTGAACTTGGGAGCTCAGCAGCAGCAGGCCCTAGGAATTCTCCTGACTCCATCACCATGGTTGACAGCTCCCAGCTTTCACACGGGTACTGAGGACCCAGGTCTCCATGCTTGCATGCAAGCGCCTCACCCAGTGAGCCACCTCCACAGCCTCTTTCTCGTGAATTTTGAGCCAGGAGGCTAGTCAGTGTGTCAGCTTTGGCAGATGTTTATTGTCACTTTTTATCTGTACTTCAAAGACACTGTGTCCTACAGTGGAAGTACTTACAAGCCACTAAGTGACATAAAGATTTGTGTTTTATTGGGAAAAAAAAATCTGCCTTTCACATAAAATTTTGTATTCTACTGATTTTTTCGTATCAATTTTATTGAAGGTAAATTAACATACAATAATATACACATATATTTTGATGTGGCTTTGCAATGTGTTTCAGAAATAGTATCTTCCAGTGTATCTAACCACCACAATCAAGACACAAAACAATCCATCATTCCCGAAAGCTCCCCGTGCAGCACGTTGCCTCCATGTCCAGGAAAATATGGGTCGGCTTGGGTTCTGTCTGGCTGTATTATAGAACTCTCAAGTCTAGTCTAGCAAGCACCCAATGCTTCCTATAACTCCAGAACTAGTTATGTCACATAATTACATTTGATCCAATGACCAACTGCATATATAACCTGTGTCCCATAACATTATGTCATTTGGTGATGTCACTGTGGTCTTAGTTTAAATGTACTCTCAAATGTTCACATGATGTAATCACCTAAGTGACACATTTCTCAGAAAGTGTCTCCTTCGCTAAGCAGTGTGCGCTTGCACGCAAACTGAAGCTTGAAGCTGATTGTTCTTCTGAGTTGAAATTACTAAAAATGAAGAATAAGGAAAGTAAAAGAAATGAAAAGCAAGGAAAGGAGAGGAGGGGAGGGGAGAAAAGGAGAGGAGGGATGGAAGGGGAGGAAAGGGGAGGAAAGGAAAGGAAGGTATTGAGGGAAAAATCCCTTATCTCAAGAGCTCATTTGGAATTGGCGGGCTTTCTTACTCCTTTAAGAGAGGATACGTCATGTTGAAAGATGCCACATCTGTCAGAAGACCCTCCCAGCTCTCAAAATCATCGAGACAAAGAACAGAGTAGTTACTTGTCAACATGTGTGAATGTTTGTGTCTGATCATCAGCAATTCCCACCTTGGAACCTCACTAGTTATTAATAGCTGGTAGATGATCTGGAGGATCAAATACAGGAGGGAAGAAGGAGGCAAGAAAGGAAAGGAGGAGAAAGGGAGATAGATGAAAGGGAAGAGGAAGAGACAACGAAAGAAGTAGGAGCAGGAAGAAGGAGGTAAGAAAAAGGAAGCCATTTTCAAACTCTCAACAAAACTCTAGCAAACCAAATCCAATGGAATATCCAAAAAGATCATACACATACAAGATTCAGTTGGATACAAGGATGATGCTGCACATGAATCAGGAAGCATAACACAGCCTATTAATAAAATGAAGGACAAACTATAAACATTTCAAATGTTGAAGAAATAATATTACTTTCCAAAAATCCACAAACAAATCAACAGGGCTGAAAATTGAGTTCAGTGGGAGAGCACTTGCCTAGCAAGCACAAGGCCCAGGGTGCAGTCCCCAGCAGCAGCATGCCTGGTGGAGAAAATCAGGACTCGGTTCCTCTAAAATCAGAAGCGAGAAAGGACACCCAGTTTTGGCACTAGTTATCAGCACAGTACTAGAAGTCTTGGGAGATGTCTCAGTGGATAAGAGCACCTTCTGCAAGTACAAGGACCTTAGTTCAGAACCCAGCACACAGAGCAAAAAGACAGGCATGGCTCTGAAGCCTGGTGGAAACCGGATGAGCACCAGGGTTTGCTGGCCATGAATCTAGCAGAAGTGGCAAAGTTCAAGTTTTGTGAAAGGTCTTTGCTTGAGACAATCGGTTGAAGAGTCATGACACTTGGTATCCTTGGGTATACACCACACATGCACACCCACATCCCTACAAGCACCCATGTGTACATGCGCACGTGCACACACTCACACACAGGTAAAACATATTTAACAATTACATATTTTCTTTTAAAAAATAAAGACATGTAAATAAAGTTTTTTTAAGAGCCCTTGGGCATTCTGGCTTTTTCCCAAACCATTTCAATGGCACAGCGCTTGCATCTAAAATAAATAAATAAAAACTCAAAGTTCTAATTGTGTTTTGTAGATTTAGACTATAATTCACTCAAGTTTAACTAAAAGGCCACTTTGGGGTATGCCCACCAACAACTTGACAACTTTAATATATTCTCATTATGAATAATAAAAATCTATGTTTTGCAGAACACATTTTCAAACTGGCTTTTGAAAGGGGTCCCCGGAGAACTGCTACAGACAGCAACTGATGTGCCGGAAACCCAACGTTCACCACATAAAATCATCACTGGCACAGCCATGGGGGCCCTTTCCAGAAGTTCCTTGGGGACCAGCGCTCTAGGAAGGAAGATGTCTCTCTCTTGTGTCTCCTCCCGAGGCCTGTCTTTCTGATGTGGGAGCTAGTAACTGACACATGAGCACTACTGGTCTGTTGGATTGGATGCGATGGTGTGGGCTATCGCCTATGAAAAGTACACAACTGTCATTTCATAATTGAGGGCGAAATAAACTTCAAAGACATTGGGCTCTCGGCAAACAGATGCTTGCTGAAAGCCTGGGGAGTGGAACAATGGCGGTTGTGAAAAGGAAAGGGAAGTCTCGCCTCTGGGAGAGGGATTTCTAACTTGTGAATTCCAAGGATAAAAAGAACTTTTGCCTACTTAGGAACAGAAAACTAAGGCATATATAAAAAGTTCAAACTTGGACACAGAGACACGTACGCGCACACACAAGCAGCTTAAAGCGGTGTCCTGGCAGCTTTTGACATCAGGACACAATAATACGTACCACATCCCGACCCAACACAGACACTTATGTTTGTGCACACACAGATAAATCTGAGTTTCGTAAAGTCCTAACCTTACTGCATGGTATAGTCTGCCCACTCTGATGCAGCAATATAACTATTCAATAAAATTAGAAAGGAAAACACTTCAAATATGGGCACATAGTCACATCGAGAATTCAATCTTTGGAGTCACAGAGTCTTCGCTTAGAGCCTGGCTATCACTTACTGATGTGTAACTTGGTAAAGACGCTTTGCATTTGTTACAAGCCTCAGTTTCCCCATCTGCAAAATGAGGATAATAATTAGTACATATTATAAATGAACCCTCAAACGATAGAGAGCACCGCCCCCATCAGGAGGGTGATGAATGTGTTGGGGGGCGTGGCTCATCTGGTAGAGTGCTTGCCTAGCATTCACGAAGCACTGGGTTTCTCTCCTGCACTGCATACACTGAGCAGGGTGCCACACCCCTGTAATCTTTAACCTCAGGAGATGGAGGCAGGAGGATCAATAATTCAAAATCATCCTCTGCTATAAAGCAAGGTTGAGGCCAGCTTGGACAACATGGGACCCTGTCTCAGAAAATACGGTCACTTCCAGGTGTGTTGCTGCATGCCCATGATCACAGCACGAAGCAAACAGAGGTAGGAGGACTGTGTAGGCAAGGCCCGTGTGAACGACATCGTGTCTCAAAATAAATGATGACAACGCGATTGTATTCATCCTGAAAATGTTCCATAAATGGGAGCACAGCCCAAGGAAGGTAAGTATCTTTTCCATAAGTAGCAGTCCTCTTATGAATAACACAGTCAACCAAATAAATTTTTTCTTTAAAAATAATAGTCATATTTCCCATTCTTTTCTAGGATTTTATTTTCATGTGTTGAGTGTTTTGTCTGCCTGTATGTTAGTATAGTATGTGCATACCTGGTGCCACTAGGGACCAGAACAGGGTAGCAGATCCCTAGAACTGGGTAATAGGTGATTACAAGCCATTATGTGAGTGCTGGGAACTGAACTCAGGTACTCTGCAAGAACAGCGAGTGCTCTTAATCACTGAGCCACTCCTCTCCAGCCCCACGTATTATATTCTTAAATATTATAGTTTATAAAAAAAAAATACTAAGGTCTGGGAGAATAGTAGTTCAGTGGTACAGCACTTGCCTAGCCTGTATAAAGCCCTTAATTCAAAACTAGCTTAATTAAATAATACTAACATATATGCATGTTTATAGCTGTGCTATTCATAACAGCCAAGGAATGGAAGCATCACAAATGACCATCATAAGCATAAGCACGTGCACTCTGGATGGTTACACACTTATAAAGAGGAATGGATTACTGGTACATATAATACCACAGAGGATGCTCCAAGGCATTATACCAAGCAGGAGAAAGGCACAGAAAGCGCCACTGTATGAGTTCATTCACATTAAATCGCCACAGACCCACCTTGACAGAATGGAGATGGCCGGTTATCTGTGACTGGGGGCTGGAGATGGGAGGAAACTGTTCAATGGGTAGGGCACAACATTTTGGAGTCATGGCCATGATCTGAAGCCAGAGGACAAAGGACTTGGACAACGCTGTCAACTCCTCTAATGCAACTCTTCACGTTCACATGTTTCAATTCATGTCCTATGATTTCCATCTCAGAAAGATTTTAATAATGTCTAGTACATCAGCAATGATAGCATCAGTCTCCATCATATAAGTATAATCTTGTGACATTATTGTTCCTAAAAGATTGCTATGCTCCGAAAGCATAGGCCTCCTTTAATAACACTGTGACTAAAGAGATACAAAGCCTTCTCAAAAAACCAAAAGAGGACACAGGAAATGTCACAGAAGAGGGAAAAACACAAAGCAAGAGCCAGAGGTTGGCAGGAGTGTTGTCAAACACTGTGCCCTGGACACAGCCAGGGCACACTCCTGTGACCTCACTACACTGTGGTTACCTACACAGGACCTGTGAATTGGTCAGCATTTCATCATGCATGGGGGGCGGGCAGTCTCAGGAGGCTGCATCCCTCACTGAGAGTCTATGGGGTCAGGGGGTGTCAGACTGGCATGGTGGCACACGCCTTTAATCCTAGCACTTAGGAGGTAGAAACAGGAGTATCTCTGAGTTTGAGGCTAGCCTGGTCTACATAGCAGATTTTAGGCCAGCCTGAGCTGCAAAGTGAGACTTTACCTGTCTCTGCATGTATGTACATGTGTGTGTGCATGTGTGTGTCTATCTGTCTGTCTGTCTCTCTCTCCCCCCCACTCCCCTCTTCTCTCCCCTTTCCCCCCACAAGGGGGGTGGTAGAGAGAAATCAAAACAGAAGGGAGATTGTTAGAAAGAAGAGTTTTAGTGGGAACCAGGAAAGATGAGCAACAGGATGAGGTGAAGTACCCACAACTAAGTACATACATGTATGAAATTGACAAAGAATAAATAAAAGGAGAAAAATCACAATACTACACTACCGCACATCTCTTTTTAAATTTTGAAACACTAAAAATTTAAAGCTGGAATTCTAATATGTTTCTGGTGGACATATAAAATGGTAAGATCACACAAGATAGACGTTGGTCATTTCTGATAAAGTTAAGCTCACATTGACCCTTTGATGCAGGAAAAAAAAAAAAAAGAGGGAAACTGGGGAAGAAAGAGAAGATTGGGGGGGAAGAGAAACAGAGAAGGCAACAAAGGGAAGGCAGCATGCAAAATGGCAGCAGAGAAAGCACCAGCACTGGCCTCACAAATTGATGGAAGTGGGACATGCATGTGCACGTACGTGTATACAACACACACACACACACACACACACACACACACACACACACCGCTAAGCCCTCATGAAACCTAAAGGAATCAAGCCAGAAAGGCCAAGCCATTATTTTGTATTTGTAAAAGGCAAACTTCCTAATTACATCCACAAGAAACAGTGCTCTCACAGAAACAAGACTATTTCATCGAGCTGGTGGGGAAGGAGGGAGAGATGGGGGGAGGGGTAAATCACAGGAGCAACGTGATACCCTACAGTTAAAGACAGATATTAAATGAAGTAAGTATGGTTTGTAATCTATATATTAAAATAGAAACAGGATGTGGTGTTTAGTTAAATAACCACTTTAACAGCAGCCGCATAAGTTTATCTCATTGACAGGAGTTCAGCATCCATGCCCAGGGAAAAGGGCAATTAATAGTTACTCTACCAAGAACCACATTTTAAGACAGTCATAAATCCACGAGAACACTGTCCAAGACCATACAAAAGTTGGCAGGGGTTTAACTAAAACATGCCAAGAAAAAACTGCCCACAGAAGAGAAAATACAGAAGGAAAAAAAAAAACATAACGCAAAGAAGATGAGGGGTTGTACCCTAATAATCACCAAAGAAGTAATTTGCATACAGTCAAAATACCCAGAACACTCTGGTAAGGCACCTGCAGAACACACATGCAGCTCCATGCAGGAAACCCTATGTGCTCACAGAGGGGAAAACCACAGAGGCACAAACAAAGAGAAAAGATGTCTATGCCAAGCTGATGCCCTTCTGATCCTTAGGATAATTCCCAGGCATCCTAAAAGGGAATTCGAGGCTTCACTTGGTTAGTCCACTATAACAAAGTACCACAAATTGAGTGGTAGAAAAACCACTCTAGCGTATTCTCCCACAGCTGTGTATGCTACAAGTCTGCAATCAAGATGCCAGCAGGGGACCACACTTTCCCCCTGGCTTGTCCTACCGCCTAGTTCCCTGGGGCACTGGAGAGAGTCTTCCTTTGCATCTTTCTTCAAGGGGCATCATCCTTTTCTTCAAATGATACTAGCAATATCAGGATGGGTCTTAACAAAAATGTCTTAGTTTGTTTACATCTGCAGAGACCATATTCTCTTTGACAGTTATGTGGGGATAGCGTTCATGAGGATAGAGGCTAAAGAATAACCTCAGATCTCATTCCTCGGGTACCATCTATCTGCTTCTACTTGTTGTTTGTTTGGTGTTTGCTGAGACAGCATTTCTCACTGACCTGGAGCTAGCGGGGCTGGTCAGAGAGTCCCTGAGATCCTACTGTCTCCGCCTCACCAACACCAAGGTCACATACGTATGTCCACACCCAATATTTTGTGTGGGTTCTGGGGATCCAATTCAGGCCATCATCCTTACACAGCAAGTTCTTCACCAGCTGGGGTACTGCCGCAGCCCCAAAGATTCTACCTTCTTTAGAAGCTTCTGAGCATCAAATGATCACCAGAAAGGAAATGAGAAAAAAATTATTTGCTACCTACATATCATACCAGACAAGAAATTAATATGCAAAGTACAAATTAGTGACGTAGGATAAAAGGACCTTGGATAGTCTGTATATGACGCTTACAAGTTTGAAATGATTTCTAAGTAAATCTTGCAAAAAAAAAAAAAAGCTAATCTATAGAGAAAGAAAGGAAGGGGTAGCAATGAAGCAATAACTTGGGGTGATTACTGTTGACTCAGCATTGAGCACACTACACTGACCCCTCTAGTTTTCTGTATATGTATGTTTTTTATTTCATTTTTATTTTTTAATTGTGTATAGGCATGTGTGTCTATATGGCTGTATGTATACATGAGTACAGGAGCCCTGAGGCCAAAAAGCGTGTTGAATACCCTAGAGTTGGATTCATAGGAAGTTATGAGTTGCCCCCTATGGGTTTAGGAATCAAACTTAGTCTTTTCCAAGAGTAATGTGCGCTCTAACAATTGAGCAATCTCTCCAGCCTCTTTTGTATACAGTTTTGTTGTTGGGGGGGGGAGGTTGCTTGTTTTGTTTGAGACGTGGCCTTTCTATGTAGCTATGACTATCCTGATATTTGATGTAGACCAGGATGGCTTCAAACTCAGAGACCTTCCAGCTTCTGCCTCCCAAGTGATGGAATTAAAGAAGTACAGCATCATGTACAGCCCTCTGTATACAGTTTTTAAGGAAGCCATAAAGCATATGAATAGGGGTTTTTTTGGAAACTTTGTACTTGTGCATGTGGTGTATGCAGGTATATATGATCATGAGTGTGGTTATGCTGTGTGGTGGTGGTGGTGGTGTGTGTGTGTGTGTGTGTGTGCGTGTGTGTGAGCAATTGTGAAGTTACCAATATGAAAGGATTTTGAGAGGGTTTTGCCACTCTAGGAATCCAACTCAGGTGCCTGGCACATAGCTAGGCAAGCACTCACCACTGACTCACAGTTACTCCAACTATATGAAAAGATGGTTAACAGCCGGTTCAGAGAGCCATTTCCCCAGCCAGGCTGCACTGTGTGAAGGGCAAGAGTACAGAAGTAGAGAAGGCTGATGAGAATAAACCGCAGAGCACTTGAGTTCAAGTTCAGACTCGGCTCCGGCCTTTGCTCTGCAGAAACTTCCTTCAGCTGTTTGTGGTTAGCTCCTCTATCAGTATGATGTGCTGACAATAGAAACACTCCTAGGGCTGTCAGTGAAGCTCCCACTTCCCAGTGCATGTAAAGTGTGAGGAGTTTTGAGTCTTGGTGACCACTGTTGTTAGGTGATCACGTCATAGGTAAGTCTTACCGTCTTGTCTGTGGTTCCAAATTCAGTAACGATTTTATAATCTGAAAGCATATTTTTTAGGGGGACGGTTGAGACAGGGTTTCTCTGTGTAGCCTTGGCTGTCCTAGACTTACTTTGTAGACCAAGCTGGTCTCGAACTCACAGACATCCACCTGCCTCTGCCTCCCAAGTGCTGGGATTAAAGGCGTGCGCCCACTACACCTGGCTCTGAAAGCATCTTTATCTTAGCAAAGTAAAGGGGAAGGGCAGGAAGGTAGGCAGGGAAGGAAGGGAGGAAAGAAGGAAGGAAGGAAGGAAGGAAGGAAGGAAGGAAGGAAGGAAGGAAGGAATACAGCAGGGGAAAAAACTGTGCTTTTGAGCTATTTTCAATTTCCTCTTTCCCCTTTAGCTGAACTCTGTCTCTTTATTGGGTCATTCTTTTGTTTTGTTTTGTTTTTTTAAGACAGGATTTTTCTGTGTAGCCTTGGCTACCCTGGACTTTGTAGACCAGGCTGGCCTCAAACTCACACAGATCCACCTGTCTCTGCCTCCCTAAGTGCTGAGGTTACAGGTGTGCCTACACGAGGTTTACTGGGTCGTTCTTTATGAGGATCTATTATTTGTTCATGTGTAGGGGTGTTTTGCCTGTACTCATGTCTATGCACGTCATGCATGCCTCATGCCCACAGAATCCAGAAGAGGGCATGAAGCCCTTGGAACCGGAGTTACAGAAAGTTGGGAGCCGTCATGTGGGTGCTGGGAACTGACTGAACCGTTTGGAAAAGCGGCAAGTGCTCTTAACCACTGAGCCTCCTCTCCAGACCCTTCCTGGATCATTTTCATTACTGTTACTGTTTTATTGCTCCTTTCTCTTTGAACTGAGGCTTGACCATACTGCCCAGGCTGGCCTCAAACTCCAGAGTCTGAATAACTCTCTTATCCCAACTTTCCCGCAGCTGGGACGATACCCCATTATCTTAACGAAGACTCTAGGGAACTTATTTATAGACAATGAATACTTGCTCAGTAAGTAGGTGGTTTTAGCTGATGCCCACCCTATGATTCCAGAACTGAGAGTTTGCTTCAGGCTGGATAAACATGAAGCACCCACTAGCTATCGGTAACCATTTTTCTTTTAGTAACTTTTCATTTTGGTTCTTCTTAAACATACAAATGTTGGGAGAATTTCAGCGATGAACATTCCTCTGGTCACCACATCATTCCAGCGGCAGTTAAGCAACCAGCAGAATGTGCTACCTCTCTCACCCCGTGCACACACCATTAGACACACAATTTTTTTTTCCCTGAGCCAAAATATAAGCCTCATCCTACCTACTCCCCTTAGCGTAACTCAGAAAAGGCCTTCTCCTTACCAGTTAACCAGTACCAGGTGATGGAGAATTATATCCCCATATCAGTAAATACCACCATCACGCAACTCAGTGAGTGAAAGAGATGAGTGTAACAAACCTGCTTCCTGCCTTCGTGGGTGGAGACTGCCTGGTCATTTTAAGCATGCTGAATGTCAGCCATGAGAGTGCCGTGGTGTTATCTGTTTCACGCTTGCTTTTGATTCCTTACTCCTAAAAATAGTCATCGCTACCATGACTGCCACCTCAAGCGCTTTCACAGGGGCAAGTGACAGAACGCCAATGTGATAAGCCAAGAGAAAAGTGCATTGGCTCGATCTAGGCACAACCAGGAAATGCAGCTTAATAATGGTTCCAGAGACCTTCTGTGGCTGCTCTTGATTTCATTCTCGGGCAGCCCTATCTCTCCATGTTACCAAAGAGATAGGGGCCTTTTAACTCTAGATGCCATGAACAGAGATGCTTAACCTCCCATTGTTCCCTGGCTGGGCCGTGGTCTCTTTCTGAACCAAAAGGATGTAGCTCTCATGCTGGTCCAGCCGGGTTCTGGGAACAGTAGCAGTGCCAGGGGAAGGGGAGTTGCTTCCAGGTACTCTAAAGAATGGTTCTTTGACTCGTATAGGAAAGATTTGGTGGTCAAAATCCACCTGATCACTTCAGTATCTGAAATTCTGACTCCTCCACCTCAAGTCCTAGAAATCTGAGAAAGCTGAGGAACCACAGGAATGCCTGCTCCAAGCCAAACCAGAAGGAGGCACTCAGTCTGCATGTGTTAACAAGCCAGTTCCACTAGAGGTCAGAGCAGAGCACAAAGCGCTGGCTTGTAACCTCACATCGGAGGCTCCTACAAATATCCCAGGGAAGCTACAGGATCTATGACCATATACTGGGGAGAGAGGTCCCCCCTGGTCATAGACCTAGGGGAGGGGAACAGGGTGAAAGCGGGAGGGAGGGAGGGAGGAGTGGGAGGATACAAGTGGCAACTGAGTTGTAATCTGAATAAATTAATAAAATAAAAAAGAAGAAGAAGAAGCTACAGGTACCACATGCAAAACCCAGGCTGCAGAGCAAGCCACACCTCTCAGAGAACAGACTGTCTTAGCTAGGAAGAGATCGTGGCTGATTCCAATCAGACTTCACCATCTGAGCACATACAGGCAAATAGAGTGGAGCTCGTTTGTCTACAGCAGCGGTTCTCACAGGGGTCGCATAGCAGATAACCCGCATATCAGCTACGTACGTTATGATTCCTAACAGAGCAAAATGACAGTTATGAGGTAGCAACAAAATGATTTTATAGTTGGGGATCACCACATGAGTTACCGTACTATGGTAGCAGCATTAGGAAGGTTGAGAACCACAGCTTTATAGGATTAAAATCAGCAAAACCCAACAACAACCTGAACTCCTCACAATGTGAATTGAAAAGGAGTCAGAGTGGAAACTCATGAATTAAAACAGACTGGCTGACAGCCCATGTTGGCGAGGATGTGGGAAAGGGGGAACACTCCTCCATTGCTGGTGAGAGTGCAAACTTGTACGACCACTTTAGAAATCAATCTGGCGCTTTCCCAGAAAATTAGGAATAGTTCTACCTCAAGACCCAGCTATACCACTCATGGGCATATACAATGAAAGATGTTCTACCATACAACAAGGACATTTGCCCAACTATGTTCATAGCAGCTTTATTGATAATAGCCAGAATCTGGAAACAACCTAGATGCCCCTCAACCAAAGAATGGGTAAAGAACCTGTGGTACATTTACACAATAGAAAACTACTCAGCTATTAAAATGAGGAAATTTTGAATTTGTAGGCAAATGGATGGAACTGAAAAAGATAATCCTGCATGAGGTAACTCAGAACCAGAAAGACACACATGGTATGTACTCACTTGTAAGTGGATTTTAGCCATATAGTACAGGATAAACACACTACAATGCACAGACCCAAAGAAGATAAGTAACAAGGAGGATATAGGGAGAATGCTTAAGTCTCACTCAGAAGGGGAAATAGAATAGACAAAAGTAGGTATTGAAGAGAGGGAACAAAGTAGAAGAAGAAGCACAGAGGGATATGAGCGGGAAGATCAGACCAGGGAAAAGTCGGGGGGAGAGGACAAAAGACCTGTAGAGAAAAAAGAAACTGTGGGCTCTGTGACAAGCTGGAGACTTAAGTCAGGGTAGGCCCACAGGAAGATATGAGAGTGACTCTAGCAGAGACTCCTAGTAGCAGGGGTCATGGAGGCTGAACAGGACACCCTCTAACTAGACAGGACTCCTAGTAGAGGGAGGGGAACACCAATCCACACACAAAAATTTCATCTCAAAACTCACCCTGCCTACAAGATGTGCAGGGATAAAGATAGACCAGATAAGAGTAGAGACTGAGGGAATGTCCAACCAGTGCCTGGCCCAACCCAAGACTCACCCCTGACACTCTTAATGATACTCCACTATGCTTACAAAAAAGAAGCCTAGCAGAGTTGTCCTCCGAGAGGCTCCACCCAGCAGCACCTCAAAACAGGTGCTGAGACTCACAGCCAAACATTGGGCAATGCATAGAGAGCCTTGCAGAAAAGTGGATGGAAGGAGAAAAGGACCTGGAGGTGACAGGAGCTCCACAAGACCACCAACAGAGCCAACTAGCCAGAGCCCAGAGTGGCCTGCTGAGACTGAAGCACCAACCAAGGGCCTTGCATGGACTAGACCTAGGCCCACTACAAAGATGTAGCTGATGGGCAGCTCAGGATTCATGTGGTTCCCCTAGTAAGGGGAGCAGGGGCTGCCTCTGACATGGACTGTCTTGCCAGCTGCCCTGCCAGGCCACAGGGGAAGAGCACACATTCAGTCCTGGTACAACTTGATGAGCTGGGGTGGATGGAAAGTGGGGTTTCCATCTTCTGAGGAATAGGGGAGGAGGATGTGCGAGAGGAAGGGTGGGACTGGGACATGAGGAGGGATGGGGCTATGACCAGGATGTAAAGTGAATAAATAAATTCATTTAAAAAAAAAAAAAAGACTGGCAAGGTGGGGACCTCACTTGGCTTCTGACTCAAGTACACAATCTGAAAGAAACGGAACAATTTCAAAATGCATGAGACATTAATAGTGATTAATAATAATTAATGAATCTTCCTTTTTAGAATTATATCCTTGTTAATTTTGCTTATACGGAGTCACTTTGTTTTATAGGCACAAGCTGTAACAGGAATACAATTTTTAAAGGAAATGTAAAAAAAAAAAAAAAAAAAGAGTTTAAAACCCTTACATTTGTACAGCTTTCCAAACTAAGTATGACATGATAAAGCACTGTACAGATATAATTTCTATTAAAGTCAATGTCCATACTTACAGCCTATGAATAAACAAAAAGTTGCTATTCATGTGTGCATGATCTGTGAGCACGTCTGTGTCGTCAAGTGCTTTTCCCAATCATTCACTAAGTTGAGATCTCTCAAATAAAACGACAGCTTGGCACATGAGCTGGTCTAGCCAGCAAGCTAACCCTGGAGATCCCGGAAGTCACCATGCCAACTTGGGTTCTAGGAACCCAAACTCCAGTTCTCATCCTTGCACAGTCAGTGCTATGCCCGCTGAGGCATCACCCCAGCCCCATAGTTAGGGTTCTTGACAACTTTAATAAGAGTCATTGAAACTAAACACTGAGGAAAGCACCATGGATTATCTCTTGTACTGACAGTCTCTCCTTCTTGCTCTGACCTGAAGAAGAACCATAGTTAAGGAATTCCTAGCCTTTGTACATGTCTGCCAGCTGAGCAGGTTCAAGTCCAACCTGGACTACATGAGATGCTACTTCAAAAATAAAAATTAAAATTAAATAAAAAAAATAGAGAGGCCAAGCTACACCTGCAACCGTTCTATGTGAAATACGAAGACCTCAGTCTCCAGGGAACCCAAGGAGAGGGTGCCTGAATTTGAATTGAGGAAGAGTCTTACCCTGAGCAGCTGTCACCATAACCTGAACAAGAGATGATGTTACTGTGCACGCATGGTATCCTGGGCCAGGGCATCATGCAGTTGACAATAAAGATATACAAATTCCTACACTGGTCTCTCCAAGCAGCTCAATGACAAGCAGGCTTTGCCTCTTCATAGCCTCCCAAAGCAGCACTTCCAAAAGCATGGGACAAAGATTCTTTTAAGCAAACTCAACCCAGACTCCTCAGACATTTTTCTCAAAGGCCTGGTTTTTGGATTCTCACAACCACTTCCCACTTCTATAATTGTTCGGGTTTTTGCAAGAATCATGCTAGGCCATTTTAACTAGACGCCTGCCTCCACCTCCATGTAGGATCAGCCCTGGTACCCAATCAGGCTCCCTGTTCTCTACCATCCCCTAAGTGGTCTTGATTATGTTGGCCAGAAGAGGGCACCAGATCTCATTATAGATGGTTGTAAGTCACCATGTGGTTGCTGGGAATTGAACTCAGGACCTTTGGTAGGGCAGTCAGTGCACTTAACTTTTGAGCCATCTCTCCAGCCCAATAATATGGTTTTTTGAAAGAGTATATACAGCTCTTGTAGTAGACCAAAGTGTAGCTCCAAATATCCTTGCTATGCTGCTTACAACTGCCTGAAATTCCCAGCTCCAGGAGGTCTGAAGCCTTTGCTCTCCAGAAACCTCTGTGTACATGTTCCCATACACAGATACAAACATATACATTATTTAAAAATCACAGTTACATTTTTTAAAAAAAAAATCAAGATCCCACCTCTTGGCACCTTTTCATTGGGGGATGAAGTTTCTAACACACTTAAGTCATAGAAATGACAGAGGTGGCATCTCACATCAGTGGGGAAAAAGTATCACTTCAATAAATGGAGCAATTGAGCCAGAGAGCTGGCTTTATGGCTAAGGACACTGGCTGCTTTTCCAGAGGACCCGTCCTCAATTCCCAGCACCCACATGACAACACACAACTGTTTCTAACTCCAGTTCCGGAGAGCCGACATCCTCCTTAACCTTCTATGGGAACTAGGCTTGTACATGGTATGCAGACATACATGCAGGCCAAACAACCATAGGCGTAAGATGAAATTAAATTTAAAAATAAAACTAATAAATAAGTGCAGCAATTTAAAAAATGTAATTGTAGCAATAGGAGAATTGGATTTCTCCCTCATGTCACATCCGAAACCCAGCTCCAGATGCATTAAGGCCATAAACGTCAAAACAAAACTTCTGTTTTGAAAAAGAAAGTTTAAGTAGCTCCTTTTTTTAACCTTGTGGTAGGGAATGGTTTCCTTTGAAAGGAATGAAAAAGCATTAACTATGAAAAACGGATTTATCAACTTGGCTATTTAAAAGCTGATGTGCTCATCAAAAGAGAACGGAAAAGAAAGAGACATGACAAACTGTGAGCAAATGTTCTCTGTGCATGTGCGGCCAAGAGTTTGCCTCCCGAAGTCCCACCTGACAACTACAGGTATAAGAGCAAGTCACCACAGGGGCGGAGACACTTTCAGTTTTTAATTTAGTACTATTATTGGAGAGAGAGAGAGAGAGAGAGAGAGAGAGAGAGAGAGAGAGAGAGAGAGAGAGAGAGAACATGTGTGTGTCACAGGACATATGTTGAGGCAAGAGGACAAGTTTGTGGAGTCCTTCTCTCCTTCACCTTACATGGGTTCTAGGCATGGAGCTTGGGCTTCACGCTTGTGAGACCAGTGCTTTTACACCCTGACCTGCTGCAGCCTTTCCTAAGTGGCCAGGTAATAAGGAGTCCAGTCTCTGAGTGACTGATGACCTTCCCCATCTAAATACTCAAGTCACTTCTCAGGGGTCCATAGAAAATACAGAATACATCAACTATGTTCCACAAACTTTCTTGCAATACTCACACAGAACAATCTAGGCTCGGGGGGGGGGGGGGGGGGGGCGGGGCATGGGGGGACATGTTTGATAGAGTCTGATTCAGTTTGTCATCATAGAACAAAGTAAGACTTAGTGGTACAAAGCAGTGCTGCATGTACCAGTCTGTGGTCAATACCCGTCTGAGCCAGCTAGGAGTTTCTGCAGATGGGGGCATCCAAGCTAACTGCACTCTCCCTCCCTGGGGCTAGTTAGAAAAGTTGCTCTAGGGTAGCCGCTCTTACTCTGTGGGTGACCCCTGTGAAGGTGGTGAAGATAACCAGAAAACACAGATATTTACATTGCGCTTCATAAACAGTAGCAAAATTACAGTTACAAAGTAGCAACAAAAATAATTTTATGGTTGGTGTTAGCACAGCATGAGGGACTAGTGTTAGGAAGGCTGGGAACCAGTGCTCTAGGGCCTCAGCCAGGCCTGCTCAGCTCGGCTTCACAAGGCTCCTTGTGTGTAGCAGAACACTCTAAACCTTTACATGCAGTGACAAAAGGGGTAGTGACAACAGGAAAGGGACAGCTGGCAGGCAGGCACTGCTCACGCCCCTGCTCTCATGATTTCCTTCAACAAAAAGGTCACATAATCAAGTATGCACTCAGGCACTCAGGGGATGCAGAATTGATATTCTCTCTCTCTCTCTCTCTCTCTCTCTCTCTCTCTCTCTCTCTCTCTCTCTCTCTCTCTCTCTCTCTCTCTCCCTGTGTGTGTGTGTGTGTGTGTGTGTGTGTGATTCTGGTTTTTTTTTTCAGATAGGTGTGTGTGTGTGTGTGTGTGCATGTGTGTGTGTTGTCTGTGTTTGTGTCTGTGTGGGGGTATGTGTCGGCATGTCTGAGTCTGAATGTCTGTCTGTGTCTGTGTGGGGGTATGTGTGCCTGTGTGTGCAGGTGATCAGAGAGGCCAGAAGGGAGCATTAGATCCCCTGGAACTGTGTGTAAACCACACAGTTTGGATACTGGGAGCCAAACTCCTACTCTCTGATGAAGCAGTAAGTCCACCTACCCTCAGAACCATCTCTCCAGCCCCAGACTCCATTAACTAAAGGAAAGAGAAGCAAAGTTAAGTGGTGAAGGAGAATGTCATCCAGGACAGGGGACATCTCTCATTTTACAGTCTACCTAATGACAAGCACTCAAACAGTGCTCTAAACCCAGAAGCACCATAATAGCTCAATGGCTGTAAACACTTATCTTAAAATCACTAACCAAATGGGTGTGGTGGAGCATGCCTGCAATCCCAACACTCGGGAGGCAGAGGCACGTAAATCTCTATGAGTTTGAGGCCAACCTGGTCTATAAAAGTGAGTCCAGGGCAGCCAAGGCTACACAGAGAAACCCTGTATCGAAAAAGAAAAAAGAAAAAAAATCACTAACCTATCCAGGTTCTAAGCATTACTTCAGTAGAAGCCGTTTCTCTCCCAAAAAACCCTGTCAACTCTGGCGCATGTGCAGCACAGTTCTCCTCGCTGTCCCAGCCATGGCTGAGGAATCACTTGGCACCTGATGAGCATTTTGCACTCAAAATGACAAGCACTCACCGTCTGTCCACAGATGCAGTTCGGGGACCTTTCCACTCACGTCCTGCTGCCCAGGACTTATATCTGCGTCTTGATGCTGGCATTCGGACAGCCGCAGGAAAGGGACTCAGGTTCCCAACTTGGCCCCTTATGGTAAATGCAGAAACCCTTTTGTTGAAAGTCATTGTCCAAGCTCAATCCAGGGAGCTCTCCTTTATTTCCGCCTGACCATCTAAATAATCGGTTCTATTTTTCTGCTACTTTGACATCTTTTCAAAATGCTGTCCCTTGCATGCCCCTTCAGTCCTCTTCAGTAAGAGAAGTGTGTCAAAAACAATCACGAGTTTCCCTTTACGAAAAGAAATAATCCAACAGGCTCAGAAAGAGCTGAAACTGAGCGTCCCAACCAGATGTGGTAGTGAATACCTACAATCCCAGCATTCAGGAGGTAGAAGCAGGAAGTGCAAGGTCATCCTAGGCTACATTGTGAATTTGAGGCCAGCCTGGGCTACATGAGACCCTGTCCTAATTAAAATCAACCAACCAACCAACCAACAAATGAATAATAGATAGATAGACAGACAGACAGATAATACATAAATGGGTGCATTTTAAGGTTCTGAGTCTGGAGAGATGGCTCAGTGGCTAAGGTGCTTACTGGTCTTGCAGAGGACCAGAATTTCAGTTCCCAAAACCCATGTCAGGTGGCTCACAACCATATGATGGCCTCTTTTGGCATCCATGAACTCACATGTATAGATACACACTCACACCCACAATTAAAAATAAAAATAAATCATAAAATAAAAAGGTTCTAGAGTTCACCTCTTGCCCACAACGAACTGTATGTAGGCAGCCTACATTCAGTGTCTTTCTCACTTGGTTACCCTGCTACAAAACAGACACCTTTACTATCTCACAAGGTCTTTGCAAGAACAAATTCCACTAATCCGTAGAGAAGATCTGGGAAGCAGGGACAGCACAGAAAGCCATCAGTGTTGTTTTACAGCAGTAAGGCACTGGTGTTGCTTTTGCTGTTGTCACGTAACTGGTGAATAGCAAATAGAGGCCAGGGACTACAAAAGCCAGGACATGAAGCTAAGCTTTCTGTCTCTACTTCTCACCAAAGACAGGGCTGGTCTCCTCTCCTAAGACAAAGTAAGCTGCCCCAATGCCCCCAAGAACTGTCGTTCAGAGTTCCCCATTAGACCCACTTTACGAGGAAACTTTTCTCTTGCAGATTTCTAGAACTTCACCAAAGAACTGCAAGCCCTGAGCACTTAGTTACTTCCAAACAACACATTTTAGCCTAAGCTGCATCTGTCTTCAAAATATTATTAGCCTTTACTCTAACCCAAGTAAATCATATTAAGAAAAGATTACAGGAGGCCATCTTGTTAAATTGGGCTAATGTGCTAGGATCAAATAGGCAAAGCTTTAAAAAAATCAAATTGGAATAATTCTGGTTCATGCCTATAATCCCAGCACTTGGGAGTCTCAGAAAGGAGAATTGTTATGAATATGAGGCCAGGTTGGGCTACACAAAGAGTTCCTGAACAACCTGAGCTAGAGTGAGACCTTGAATCATAAAGGAGGAACATGCTGTATAAGTGTGACACCTGTGTTTAATCCCCACATATCACCATAATAATAATAATAATAATAATAATAATAATAATAATAATAATAATAAATGAAATCACTCATACTGTTGCTGTGTGCTGAGTCTTCACACTACACATCATCCAGCCAAAGCTAAGTTCTTATCTGGGAGATGAGCAAAATTTCCTAAATGGACCAGTTTCAACTAGTATGTTAAGTGCCTACCTTTTATTCTCCTGCTATATAGGTAATGAGAAGGCACCTGATATGAACCTATCAGGCTATTTCCCTATAGTTCTGTCACGATGGGATCAATGTCACTTTGAAACGTCCAACCCATCCTTTGGTTGTTTCCACTTCCTTTAGTCCTTTGCTCTCTTTCAAAGCAGTCTCTTTTGTTTGACTCTTTAAAGTCCTTCCTCTTGGCCAGAGAGATGCTCAGAAGGCACAAGTGCCTGATGACCTAAGTTCAGCGCCCGGATCCCACCATGGAAGGAAAGAACGAACTCCACTAGCGGTCTGGCCTCTGACCTCCACAAGCATGCTGTGGCACACACATGTCCACACTCACGCATATCATACACACACAATCATAATAAATCAAATAATTTTTCAAAAAATAATATACCCAATTAAGACCTTTATAATTAAAGACAGTTTGTACTCTGGCCAACAGTTCGTTTGATAGCCAACACTCCTGACTATCAAAGTTGAGTCTTACTGCCCCAGGTTTCAAACCATTCCCTCACCAAGATTTCGTCAAATTTTTCTCAAAGTTTAGCAACTTTAAAAAAAAAAAAAGATTTATTATGTATACAGTAATCTGCCTGCATGTAAACTTACACACCAGCAGAGGGCAGCCGATCTCATTATAGATGCTTGTGAGGCACCAGGTGGTTGCTGGGAATTGAACTTAGGACCTCTGAGCCATCTCTCCAGCCCAAGTTTAGTAACTTCTAAAAATTCAAGTTGTGTTTTCTCCTTCTGTGGCTCAGTACCTCAATGGCATACCAACCACTTGGGGAAAGGTTATAAGATTAGTGTGAGAGAAAATAAAACTGCAAAGACACAGCGACCCAATCATCAGGCTGCCAACCCCTGAAGTAAGGTGATATTGATCAGCCGTCCCGAGAGAGAACACAGAAAAGATACAGAGTGCACAAACAAAAGCATGTAAGATGAAAAAAAAAATGCATTCCAAATACAACGGTGACTACAGAGGGAAGAAAAATCTAATGAAAAGAAACGAGAGGGCTGGCAAAGTGGCTCGGCCAATAAAGGCACCAGGCTGGTACCAGTCCTGAGTTCAACCCCCAGGACACACTGAAAAAAGACACAGGCTATCTTCTGTCTCTACACATGTACCATGCCCTGTGTGCATGGTACAAATCTATAAATCAGACAAATTTAATTTTAATAACTTGTCTTTTTTAAAAGGAGAATTACAATCTCCAAAATATATATATATATATATACACACTCAACCATGGCTGTAAAAGACAAAAGAAACGAAGATAAAATCTGCCTAGAAATCCTTCACCATGCTGCACGTATGCAAGGGACCTCACACCACCACTAAATTAACCACAAACTGCTTTTGTTTCTAATTAATACATGCCAGAGCCAAGTGTGACTGTGGCACTTTTTTTTTTAATAACGTCTTTCATGTGCTACTAAAATATCCCAACCAGAATGAAAGATTATTGACAGTCTTCAATAGGCGCCTAAAAAAATATAGGCCACACTCTATGGACAGTAAATATGCAGGTCATTTGAATTCCAGCTGCACTCACAGCCACTGAATCTATAATGAGGAGCCAGCTAGGCCAATCGTTTCCAGAATATTCTTTTTACATTATCTTCACTTCCCATATATATATATGAAAGTACGCCCCGATATTTTTACACAGAGGAGAAAGCCTTAACTTTGCTCACAGCAAGTTTTCTCCAGTTCTAGACTGAGCATGCTGAAATTTGAGCCTGGGTCTGAGGAAAACTGACCATTCCAGTTTTCTGGAGCCTGTCTCTTGGGACCTAAGCATACACTCTGAGAAACTAAAGCCACACAGCGAAAACGTGTGGAAGAAGAGTTGAATTGGGCCATCCTGTCTAAGCTCCCTGTCAACAGCTAATACAAACCATGTGTGTGTGAGACGAAGCTGCCAAGTGTCTTATTCTATCACTCTCAACTGCCATGCTAGATGACCCCCTCAATTTATCCCCAATGACTGCGCACCCCGCCAACAGCACATGAAGCAAAACTGCCTAGTTAAAACCCAAAGAACTCCTATTTTGGTCAGTAAATTTAATTGGTAATAAATAACCAAAGCATATCATAAAAATAATGAATTTATCCTATAATGGCTATTAGTCTGATAGGCAATATAGATTTCTCCATCTAAGTAACCTCTCTAGAACTCAAAATGTCATGCAAAATACTCTTCTATCTTAAAATTCCTGTCCTCCTACTGTGACATTTGGTCTCCCTGAAATCTCACCAAATTTTTTTTTCACACCAACTTCCTCAGTTTCATTTCTGTTTCCACTAACGTATTGGACTGATAATTTCTAAGCTCTGCTAAATACTAAGCGTTGTCTTAAGTGTGGTGAAAGAATCCAGCACGTCACATCAGAACAGGAAAACGTGAGACGACCAGTTCAGTTCAGTGCAAGCGAGCAGCAGGGATGGCCATGACAGAAAAGCCCACCTGGAGATGCTGAGCACGTGAACTTCATGGCATCTGCCCTCTTTTTGGTCCTTATCATACAAAGGACTAAGTTATGTCAATCTTGATTGGCTGCTATTTGGTTCTGGATAGAAATTGTGCTTATATGACAGCAAATCTAAGGTATGGCTCATATGGTAAGATGTCCAAAGATTATTTGACTCTGGTTATGGCATAAAAAGACTTTTACAAGTTCTGAAACAGCAACATGCTGAGTCATCTGCCACTAAGATCGTTCCTGGCTTTGGCTTGCACAGCCACACCACTTCCAGCCTGCCCCTCAGGCTTGCTGGATCCCCTCACACTAACCCTAAGAATTTACCACTTGTTAAAACTATTACGGCAACACTAAGAACCGGGTCCTGATTGGTTCTGTTCTCCATAATGGAAAACTGGGGTTAAGAGGTCAAGAGCTTGGTTAGCAGGGCGCCGCTAGGCGGCAGAGCTGGAAACCCGAGACTGTTCAATCCAACCCCATGTTCATGTTCTTTGCGGCTCCTCTCTCTACTACCCTTGACCCCACAGAGAGATGCTCTCATCACCTCTATTTAGAGAAAGGGAGCTTATGGTTTATGGAGCTTGGCTAAAGCCTATACAATTAATTAAGGAAAGAGCCAGGAGGAAAATGCTCTAACATACTCCTTTTGTGTGTGTGTGTATGTGTGTGTGTGTGTGTGTGTGTGTGTGTGTGTGTGTGTGTGTGTGTTGAGTGTGTGTGTGTGTTGAGTGTGCGTGAGACGAAGCTGCCAAGTGTCTTATTCTATCACTCTCAACTTTATTCCCTCGAGACTGGGGGCTTTCACTGACCGTGGAGCCAGGCTGGTGGCCAACGCTTCCTGGCAATCCTCCTGTCTCTGCCCTTGACAGTCTACAGGCATGGGCTTCACCATCCCTGGCCTTTTAAACAGGAATTTTAATTTAGACATTTGTGCTTGAACAGGAAGTAATCTTAACATCTTGGTCATCTCACCAGCCCAACATTTAAGCTCAACACAGGCCTACACAGCACCATCCCACTTGGGGGATGTACAGAGGCAGCAGGGCTTGACCAAGTCACATTACCTGAACTAACAAAGACCGACAGATGTGTTCTGCCACCTCAGTGACTCCTCGGCCCTTTCTGGAGATGATCACGACTCAGAATACTGTCATGGTTGCCTCACAAACAGCTGACCCACTTTCAGGGACTCAGAAGAAACTCCTCATAATTAGAAGTTCAAAGAAGAAGAAACAAAAAAGCCAAGCCAGCAAGCTCACAGAGCTGCAAAAGCACACCCCTTTCCCAGCCCCTCCTCTCCTCCTATACTGAAACCAATTAAGGGGGGCAAAGTCTCATTTGCTCTCTCCTCGTTTTAAAGGGTGAACATCTCCTTCACCAAGGAAACATGTTTTTTGCATCTATGAAACAAGCCCTACACACATGAGAAAACAAAAGCCAGCCAGCATTCTCGTAGACTGTTTCATTTGTTCCTCCTCGTGGGGTTTTGTTTAGCAGCAAAAGGTATTTTACATATGCGGCATGAATATTTATTGAGTGTGCCATGTAGCAGGATAATCCACTCATCCATTTCGACTTGTCTAGGAAGGAAAGAATAGTGTTTATTCCCTCACAGCAAGTCTTTGTGCCAAGGTCATAAAGCAAAAAGCTTCCAGAAAGGTGGAGGGGGAAGGAGAATCCTGCTCGCTTACTTTTATCCCCACCTTCCTAAATGAATTACCCTCGAGGCCATTCCAGGAGAGTGGAGACAGGCTCTTTCTAGATCGAACCACAAATGCTCAGCTAGCTGCCCAGAGGACATGTGGGCCAAACGTTCTAGAAGCAACTAGACTGCTGCCAAATGGAAAAGACTAGTCTCTTGGCACTTTGGTCTTTGTGGGTAATCGGACACAAGCTGATGGTCAGAAGACTGGAGATTAAGAGGCTTGGATCCTTCCAGAGACTTTGCAAACATCCCACAAGTGGGCCTGTGCTCCAGGGTCATCTTACCGTGATGGTCAAGAATCATTGCTGTATCCCTGACTATATACAGTGTGGGGTTGCAAGAGGCACACACGGCTGGCATTACTGGTGTTATCAGCCTTGCCAACTGAGAGTCTAGGGTGTGTTTGATATTTTTTTGAATAATGTAAAATATGCACCTTTGATGAAAAGTTTTCTACTATTACACAGGAAAAAAAAAACAGAGTATAACCTAAGCCTCCATTTCTTCAATGTAAGCCTTTATTCAATCATAGAGGGAAGGTATTTCCTCTATTTCTAAGGGTTTAATACTGAGTTTGTAAAAAAAAAAAAATAACCCAAAACTAGAAAGAAGAAAAGTAGTAGAAGAAAATGTATACAAGTATATACGTCACATGAAAGAAAAACTTACATGTGTGTGTGACATCTGGAATCTTACATCCTCTCCTCATAGGGTACAGGGAAGGGGAAAGGCAAGCAATTTAGGGGCATGTTATTGTTTAGATCTTGAACATTCCCCAATAGACCATATGCTAAAGGTTTGGGTTCTGGCCTATGCTACTACTGGGAGAAGGTAGACCCTTTCAGAGACGTGGGGCTCCTGGAGAGAATATTGGATGCTATACATGCGTTCCAATCCCTCTGCCACTTCTCTCTCCCTCTCTCTCTCCCTCTCTCTCTCCCTCCCTCTCTCTCTCTCTCTCTCTCTCTCTGCTCTCTCTCTGACTCTTTATCTCATCTCTCTTTTATCTCTATCTCTGTCTGTTTTGTCTCTCTTTCTGTCTCTATCTCTGTGTCTCTGTCTCTTTCCATGTCTCTATTTCTGTCTGTCTCTGTTTCTCTGTGCCTATCTCTCCGTGTGTCTATCTCTCTGTGTGTATCTGTCTGTCGGTCTCTGTCTCTCATGCTTTGTTTCTCTCTGTCTGCCTCTCTTTCTCTCTTTCTCTCTTTTTGTCCGTCTCTCTGTCTCTGTGTTTCTTTGCCTCTCTCCCTGTCTCTTTCTGTCTCTATCTCTTTCTGTTTCTCTATGTGTCTCTTTCTGTCTCTCTCCCTGTCTCTGTCTCTCTCTATCACTCTGTCTCTTTGTCCCTTTCTGTCTCTCTCTGTCTCTATGTCTGTCTGTCTCTGTCTCTGTCTCTCTCCCTGTCTTGTGTCCACCCCCCCCCCACTTTCTCTCTCTCTCTTTCTTTGTCTCACTCTCTGTCTGCTTTTCTCTTTTTCTGTCTTTCTGTCTCTCTGCCTCTGTGTGTGTGTGTGTGTGTGTGTGTGTGTGTGTGTGTGTGTGTGTGTCTGTGTCTCTGTATGTGTCTCTATGTATGTCTCTCTGTCTCTGTGTCTTTCTTTGTCTGTCTCTCTGTCTCTCTCTCCCCCCCCCCACCCTCTCTTTACCCTCCCTTCCCCTTCTTTGCTTACTGGCCAAAGCAAGATAAATAGATTTGAGTTGAGTCACCATTTGCCCTTCACCATGATGCCCTGCCTAGCCACAGGCACAAGACGACAGGAACAAACAACCACAGACTGAAACCAAGAAGTCACAGGAAACCACTTTCTCCTTTTAAAAGCTCTGCCTTACTTTGGCACAGCAAAGAAGCACTAACACAAGAAAAGCGAGAGATTTGAGGAAACAGTAAGGGGGCTCTCAGAAGGAAAGAGGGCTCTGCCTGTGACAGTTGGCCTGGGGACAGTGCTCTCCTCCTACACCAGGATCTACTCCTCCCTGTGGGACAAGGTCCCCAGGGAGGGGGTTTGTGACTGTTGCGTCTTTTTAGAGATCATCTTTAGGCAGAAAAAGGGAGGTCAGAGCAATTCCCTCCCCGACATTTGCAGTCCACTAAATCCAGCATGGCATTTTTGTTTTGGTTTTTGAGACAGGTTTCCCTGTGTAGCCTTGGCTGTCCTAGACTTGCTTTGTAGACCAAGTTGGCCTTGAACTCATGGCAATCCGCCTGCCTCTGCCTCCCGGGTGCTAGAATTAAAGGCATACGCCACCACAACCGGCCCCAGCATGGCATATTTAAGGAGCTATTTCAGAGGCCCTCCCTCTTTATTCTTCCTGTATCTGGTATTTTTCCTACCACATGCACTACACAGGCAGCACCTCTCATCTCTTCTATCCCTTGCCTATTTGACCCTATCTCCTCTTCCAGCATCCTTATATCCCCTATACAGTACTTTTCTTTCTCTGGGTCCACATTTACAGGCTACCGGCTAGCTTCTGAACACTAGTTGGCAGACTAAAACCCAAGGACCCCACATTGCCCACCACCTGTGTCTGTACATAAAGCTTCATTGGAGGGCAGCAGCATCTTTTACTGATGTGCTGTCTATGGCTGGCTGTTTGCTGTGCACATATTAGTGTATGATGTGCATTTATGGGCACGTGTGCCATGGTGTATGTGTAGAGGTCAGAAAACAAGGTTGGGGAGTCCATTCTCTCCTTTCACACTTTATGTCGATTCTAGGGCTTGAAGTTAGATTCCCAGGCACATACAGAAAATGTTTTTACCAGCTGAGCTATCTCACCAGCCCCAGTGGCTATTTTGGAGCTAAAATTGCACACTGGGGTCTTTTCATCAGAAACTATCAAATTCTGATATGTTTACTCTCTTAGAAAAAAAATTCTCCAGTTGCCAGCCTGGCAAAAACAACAACAACAACAACAAAACCCTCACACATTACACTATATATTATTAACCTACACCATATCTGCCTTTGGGTGATATCTTAATAGAGGTTAATGTAGAGGCAATGTGTCACAAGAACACCTGAGGCTTCTTACATCCCATAACCATGGTTTATGGGTCACATTTCCTTGAGACTTCATAAGTCACAACTGTACACGGTATGTACAACAATGCTAAGAACTTTTAGTAATATGATACTTTGCTTCAATGTCTGTCAATCACAATTCCAGCAGCTAACAGTCAGCTCTGGTGGTTCTGGTGCAGAATTCTCCTTTAATAGCTAGCAAACACTATCAGCAACATAGGATGTGATACTTATTGAATGTATTATGGACATGTGTACAGCCATGAAAGAAAGAGGAGAAGGAAGCATCAGAGGAAAGTCATCATCAGGTCTATAAGGCCTGTTCCAGGTACTCCAGAATTCAGGGACAGCCAATGAGAATCCAGGAAAGAGTATGTGTAATTCAGTGGCAGCCAATGAGGAGCCAAGAAAGAGTATGTCTATTAGTCATGCCTCTACTGACATCAAGGCTTCCCCTTGTTGAGACATTACCCCTTTGCATCCATCCAGCAAACAAAATAGACCTGCCTACGCCACATCCGGAGAAGTCACGCTGTTTGTCTGACACCATGATGAGAAGGGTCCTTGTTGAGACCATGTCTCTTTAGTCCTTTAAGGAGGAATGATCATATTTTGGGTTTACATATCCATGCAAAAAAAAACTTATCTTGTTCAAAACCAGGGTTCAAGTCTAAACTTTATTTTAGATTTTGATCAAAAGTATGTTCAAAACGTCCAGGATGGTGATAATGTAAACAGAGGTTTTCAAACATGTTTGCAAGGTTTCCAACATCTTGTTCACAAAAATACAAGGTGTCTTAGATTCTGTCCTGGCCATACTCTCTCCAGGGACAGAATTAAGTGGTGATGCCACTGTGGGACTTATGGGTTATAAAGTTCAGTACAAATTCTACATGATTTTCCCTCTTCTCTTAGAAAAGTATACTGGAGCTCTGGGCTGTCACAGAAGAAATCCAATTTCTCCTGAGGCCAATATGCTCAAGAGGCAACTAAGAGTACATACATCTAGAAAAAGGCATCTAGGTAGGGCCAGTTAACATGGCCCACAATGTTCAGGGTTTTAGGGTAGGTATATATATCAGAGAATTCCATCCCTACCATTCCGCCGCCAAGCTGCCAAGCATTGCCAACAAGAGCAAACATGGGCTTACCAAGATGACTTAGCAAGTAAAGGTGCTTGCTGATAAGCCTGATGCCCTGGGTTTGAGCCCTGGGACCACCCACACGATATAAGGAGAGAACTGATTCCTATAAATTGGCCTCTGAGTTGTACATGCGGGCCATAGCACACACATACACACAGCATGTTCAGTTTTGAGGTAGTTTATCTGTAGCCATAGTAACTGAACTAAGGTGTGAAGCAAGGTCTCAGATGAACTACAGAGGCCTAACTCAGAACAGAGTGAGACTGAGTGCTGAACACAAAATGAATATACAATCACACAGAACTGTATTCATCCATGTCAATCAATTGCCCAGCCAACAATTTGCCTCTTGTATGTGCTTAGAGTTCAGCAAAAAGAACAGAAATCATCTCTGCCTTGACAGGGCTTGCAGGCTATTACGGGTTAGAGAGAGATACAAAGAGTAATTTATGGCTGTTATGAGGCCGGGGTGCCCAAGCTTCTTGGGGTCCCTGACAGATAAGCCACATGTCTTCTTCTGAAATTTTCCTAAAGATATGTCCCCACCCTTAATCACGGAGCATCATTTGGTTTCTGGCAATGTTCCAGATGCACAGAGCAAAAGAAATCAATTTACAATTTCAGCAGATGCGAGATGGATAGGCTACACCAGTCTTCGGTGGCTGCTTTCAAGCCTGACAGCTCACTGTCCCTTCTCTGGATCAAACATACACAGACAAGATGCTAATTGTATGCTTTTTTTTTTCCTGTACCCACTCTGAAATTATTTGCAATGACGAACCTGCAAGGGCCGTCTCATCTCAGAAGCACTTCTGGGCGGCACGGCCTTAGCCTCCTCGCAAAGAGAAACTGCTCGCCAGATCTGTATTACGTGCATAAAGCTTTCTCATCAAGCTGCCGATAATGAAGTTTGCTAACCACTCTAGTGAGTAAAGTAGAATTATGAAAACTGATTCAGTCTAATTATCAAAGGGCCAGGGCTTTTCCGCACTTCTCCCAGTGTAGCCAATGAAGCAGCTTGGAAACTCGTTGTCCAGAATTTAAATTACCTATTGTCAAGGCTCACTGACTGCTCCAGGAATGAACGAAAAGTGCTTAAATTCTCCGGACTGTTTGATTACAGGTACCCCGTCTGCCGTTTGCTCGGTCATGTACGACTGTGCAATTAAAACAAATGGTGGGGTAGAAAAGGCTGACTGAGGTAAATTTGGCCTGCGGGCAGAGTGCCAGTCTGCTAGACGGAAGTACCAAGCACAGGAGGGCACACATGAACCACCACCACAACAACAACAACAACAAAGGCATGAGCCCCACCATCTGAGCCTTCCCTGAAGTTTATCCTCTCATAAAGGAGTGAGGTGGGAAGTGGCCATGAAATAGCACCCTGGCAAGGGGACGTTCAGAGTGAGGTGTCGAGGGAAATCAATGCCAGGATGACACCTCTAACCTGAAGGGTGAGTTGAAAGTCCTGAGACAACGGCGAAGGGCAAGGGGAAAAAGAAGGCGGGCTCCAGACGGAATCCAGTCAAGGCAAAGAGGCTGCCGCGTCTCTGAAAGTTAGAGAGAGTGAAAACTTTCAGTGGGCGTGGAGATAAGAGCAGGAAGGACGAGAGGTGAGGCGAGACAGAGAGAGGGAAATGTCAGCCAGGTCCTGAGGGGCCTCGTCTGCCCTTTCAAAGACAGTTTTTATTCCTTATGTTTCATTTCTAACACAAAGCAGGCTTGTTCAATGTGCTTCCCAGGAGGGAAGAAGGGCAGTTAAGGAGGGATGGAGAGATGGGGGGATGGATTGGCAGAACGGTTCTTAGTACGTACGGTGGCATTTGCGCCTGCAGTTCCAACACTCGGGAAATGGAAGCAGTGGGGCTGAGTTCAAGGCTAGCCTGGAATTCACAGAAGTTAGAATTGGGGGCTGGAGAGATGGCTCGGTAGTTAAGAGTGCTTGCTGCTCTCGAAGAGGACCCAGTGTGTGTGTGTGTGTGTGTGTGTGTGTGTGTGTGTACATATATATTCATGCAGGCTAAACATCCATCCCCATAAGATAAAAATGATTCTTTAAATTATTAGAATGTATGATGGATCATGTTCATAAATCAAAATGATCTCATTCCTTTTTCATTTGTTTGTTTTAGACTTTTTGAGGCAGGCTCTCATGGAGCCTAGGCTGGCCTTGACCTCACAGCCCATCCAAACTCCTGTTTCCTCCTGCCTCCGCCTCCCAAGTGCTAGGATTTATGCATGCCCCGCCTTGCCTAGCTTACTGAGCTTTTCAAGTCACACAAATACATATGAGATCAGTTAAGCAAGCAGATTGTCTACTTGGGCTTTTGGTTCGTTTGTTTTGCTAAGTGTTTCTATCCTGATTTGTCTGCATCGCAACTTTAAATTCAAACATAATAATTCTTTCTATCTCAACCACACACACTACAAACCTGGGCACAACACTGGTATCCACATGGTACCAAAATACTCTATTGGCTCACAGAGGGAACCAGACAGATTGAGCAGGCATTTCGTATACCCAACAATCAGAATGTGAGTGAATTTTCTCCTCATCAGTTCCTGTGAGCAGACTCTAGACAGCTTAGCCTTCTGTTGGAAGCTTCCCATTGCTCTGACAAAATATCGAACAATATCACTTTTGAAGAGCAAAGGTTTATTCTGTTCAGGGCTTCAGAAATATCACTCAATGATTCCTCATGCTGTGATGAGGCCGGACATTACAGTAGGCGGCTTATAGGAAGGACCTGCCCACTCGCTTCCTGGCAAATAGGCAAGAAACAAAGAGGAGAGGAGCCAGACCCTCAGTGTCTCCTTTAAGGACATACCCCCAAAGATTTCACGGTCCATCTTTCTAGTAGACACCCCCTTTCAAGAGTATTTAGTCCTTTCTGGGTCATTTAAGACCCAAAACCTAACTCAGGCATGGTGGCGCACTCTAGAGTCAGAGAGAGGGTGAGTCCATGAGTCTGAGGCCAGCCTAGTCGACATACTGATTTCCAGGATAGTCAGCGTCACGTAATAGAGAGAGCCTGTTAGAAAAGAAAGGAAGCCAAAAAACCTAATGGCCTCAGAGGGAAAGGGTCAACAATTACTCCATAGCAACAGCGAGGCACCAATTACAGCTAATCTCTTCGATGCACTTATTGTCAGTACTAATCTCTAACTAGGAAAGTCCAACTGTGAGGAGAGGTAGCGACCCCGAATAATGTACCTTCAGCTTCAGCAGACACCAGCACCTTCAGAACGTCTAGCTAATTGCATCGCCCAAATCTCCAGCCTAGCTCTCTCAGCATCAGCTATGGAGGCCTAGAGAAAAGTTTGGTCACTGTGATGACTAGAATACGCTGTATTACTCATGGGAGCCTCACAACAACATCAGAAGAAAGGCACTAACTCTCTACGACCAGCTCCCTTATATGTATCCCACTAGACACCGTGCAACAAAATCTGAAACCCTGATCTGTCCTATTCAAAATCCACAACCTTCCAACCATGTCACCTGCTCCACCACCTTCAGAGAGAGCTCTAGCCAGTGTGTGTCCCCAGTAGCATGCCATTCTTCCCATAATCCTCTCCTCTCAGTAGCCATTTAGCTCCTGCTGTGGGGAGTCCAGTTTTCTCTCCCTACCTCTTACAAAAGTATTGAGAACACGCTTTCATGTCGGCTACAACCAGAATCTGCCGGAGGCTTACTATATCAAATATCTCATCTGCATTATGATGGCCCTTTCTGAGACATGACTGATGCTGAGATCTGAGAAGGCATCGACAAAAACCTGAGCCTCAATTCCACAATATGAGACTGGGTTCTGGGTCTTTCTGTTATGCCACAGTGCCCCTAGGGCCACAGTTTGCAATACAAGCATCTTCCCTACCACAATAAGTGACAGTAAGTGGAGTACAACATTGACTTTGTCATATAAACAAAGCAGAAAGAGTAGAGACAGCAAATAAACAAAGGGGCCTCAGACAAGGAATGAAAGGGGTTTTCCATAAACAAAGCTCTCTTACATTTTGCTTTCAAAGAATTTCTTTATAGCGGCCAAGGCTCTGAAACAATTTGTGTTGGAAAGCACAAGAGTGAATCAACAAAGCCAGCCTTGGTGGCGTAGGCTTGTAAGCCCAGCACTCAAGAGACCAAGGCGGGACGGATGATGAGATTCTTGCCAGCCTAGGCTATAAAAGTGATTTCCAGGCTAGTCTGGACTATATAGTCAGTGCCTGTCTGAAAACCAGACAAAACAGCAGACAGCATTTCTTCCTTGTTTTCTATGCCTTGGTTCAACAGAGCTTGGCAGCAAGTTCTTTCTGGAATACGGTGAGCCCTAGCCCTATAAAATGGACATGGAAAGGTGGACCCAGGGTATTAGGCTGTCTTCACAGCGTCCTAAAGTCACTCCTACATCATAAGATGTGTTTGGAAAACTCAAGAGATCCCTAAAAGGGCTTGCTTACAGGCATTCATGACATTTTGAATGAATCTGAAGTAGAACTCTGATGAAAACAGACTTCCCAAAGATCATTTCATGTTTGTTTCCCTGACCCCAGGCAGAAGGGTTGATTCAAGTGGTCCTTTTCAAAGTCTAAGAGGGTTACAGCATGCCAGGAGAGGAAGTGAAGCTGGTAGCTGGCTCAGTTTGCAAACCACTTGTCACACAAGCCTGAGGACCTCAGTTTGGTCCTCAACACATACACAAAAGCCCAGTGTAGCAGAGCATCTATAGTCCAGCAATGGGGAGTCAGAGACAGGGGGACTCATACATACATACACACACACACACACACACACACACACACACACACACACACACACAGTGGAAAGCAATTCAGGAAGACATTGAACCTCCACATACATGACATGTGTGCACACTTACATACACAAATACAACACACACCCACACACACAAATAAATATAAAATTCAAGATGAGTTAAAGGGTTTCACTTCTTTTATTTTCCACTCTTATTACCTTTATCCAATCAAACCATCTATAAACTATTACTGGGTATCTATAGTCAAACAAAGGTTTAGAGGAAGTGTAAATTCTAAATTGTTAGTTTTGCTAAGAAAATTTAAGGTTTTTTGTTTTGTTTTGTTTTTGTTTTTCATGTGTCTGGGTGTTTTGCCTGCATGTTTGCCTATGCACCACATAAATACGGGGCCTGCAGAGGCCAGAAGAGGGCATCTGGTACTCTGGAATTAGTGTTACACTTATTAGCTACCATATGGGTGCTGGGACTCGAACTCCAGTCCTCTGGAAGAGGAGCCGATGCTCTTAACCACTAAGCCATCTCTTTAGCCATGCCCTCTTCTAAAAATTCTTGATGTAAAATTAAGCAGAAAAGCGTGCTGACTACCACAAAATTTCTAGTCAACAGCCATGAAAGAGAGTGACTGGGTTAAGTTATCGTGACTGAGACTTTTGTCGTTTCGCACATAACAGAGAACACGCAGTCTGGGGGAAAGCTGCTGCCAGGAGTGGAGCCCAAATGGGTTGCCACGGGCCTTTTTTAGGACTTATGGTAGAAATTGAGCAAAGACTGGGGTGGCTTCTCTAGAGACTGGTTAATTCTCTGAGCACCTTGAATGTTGAGCCAAAGGGGAGCCCACAAGGTTTAGTACAAGTACCCCTGGCCCAATGAGGGACATCACCGTCACCACGTGTTCTACATGCTCTACTCCTGCAATTATGGGGGTAGCCATGCTTTGAAGTCCTCCTTTCCTCTCTGCAGTGTTTTGATAGCTGCTGACTTTAACTGTCTTCTGGCCATTAGACCTGGCCAGCGCCATCACTCAGTGACCTTCAAATGTTGCTGGGCACAGATTTCTGCCAAGGTCTCTTATCCCTTAGCTAAGCCATTATCTCTCTGTTCTCATGTTTACATGACAGGGCCTGTGATTTTTACTTTGGCAGAAAACTCTCAGCGTAGTTGCCAAGATATAGCTGCAGTCTTTCTTGATTACTTCATGAGTAGCCCCCTCGGTTCCTACCTATGGAGTGGCCTAGAAGATTTTTGTTAGATGTCATCCTTACTTAGAATTTAGTCTGTTGTACACTTAGCTGAATAAGAAATAAGATATGTGAAAGGGCAAAAAAGGAGCCTTGCATATCTTCATGGGAGCCAGCCAGACGGAGCCTGCAGACTGTGACCTTTTCTTCCCAGAACCCTGCCCTTCCTCTTATCTGGTCAGCTTGACTATCTCATCCCCAGCTGCAAGTCTTACTTTCCTTCCACACTGTTAACTGACTTCACCCTTTTAGCGCTAGCATCTGTTCTCACAGAAGCATTTCCTCAGACCCCCACAGCCAGCGGCTTTCCACCCAGATTGATGCCTTCAGGCAGCAACCTACTTTCAAATACTTGGAATGTTTAGAAACCGTCGTGATCAGATTCCAGCTGGTGGTAGAAGGGAACACAGTTGCTAAAGTGCTTGTTGGGCAAGTGTGAGGGTCTGAGTTTGATCCCCCAGAGCCCACATTTTTGTGTTGTTTTTGGTTAAAAGCGAGCTGTAATGGGCTGTATCTGATTTATCCCATGTGCATGTGTGTGTGTGTGGCCACACATGTAGGTCTTTGTGATGGGGCATGTACATGCCACAGCACATGTGGAAGCCAGAGAAGAGCCTCATGACTTGGTCTTTGCCTTCCACCTTGAAACAGGGATTCTTTTTCATTCACTGTTGCTTAAGCCAGGTTAGATGGCCAGCAAGCTTTCAGGAATTCTCCTGCCTCTATCTCCCACATCCCCATAGGAATAGCAGGATTACAGACATAAGTTTACCACCCCACCCAGCTTTACGTAGGATTTAAACTCAGGTCTTCAAGCTTGCACGGCAACTGTTCCCCCTCTCTGGGCCATCTTCCATGCCTAAGTGGCAAGTGTGAAGCCAGTCTCAAAACACAAACAAGAGGGTAAGGTATGTAAGGAATGATGCCTCAAGTCTCCTCTGGCCTACACAAACACACACACACACACTCTCTCTCTCTCTCTCTCTCTCTCTCTCTCTCTCTCTCTCTCTCTCTGTACACAGAAGAGGTAGGGGAAAACAGAGAGAAAAAGAGCTGAACTGACATTGGGGAAAGTTTAAAAACATAGAAACTCAAAGGAAACAAGACACGCCCAAAACACAATGAAAACTGTTCAACTATGAACTATCCAGAAATTACTCTCATCTTTCTTCCCACTGTGGCTTCCTACCATAAAATGATATTAGAGGCAATTTTTCCAGCTCATCAAATATTCCACAAAAAAATAATATGAAGAGTGCATACTGCTCTTGCCAGGGACCAGTGTTTGATTCTCAGCACCCACAGCAGACTCCACGGGAAACTGATGCCCCCTTCTGGCCTCTGCAGGCACTGCATTCATATATGCAAACCCACACAGACACATTTTTTTTAAGTGCGTTGCTATGTGTTTACACATTTTGTCTATTTTGGTCTATCTTCCATGTTATAAGTTTATAAGTTAGTGAATGCACCCAAGTAAATGTATTTTCCCTAGAACTTTGTAGCCACTGAACAACAACAACAGCAAAAAAAAAAAAAAAAAAAAGTAGTTTTCCACATGGGTCAAAGGGAAGGCACATGCACACCTCCACCACTTCCTGTGCTGTTAACTCAGATCGATTTCCTCCTCTGCGCCGATTACTGAACAAGATAGTACACAAGTAGTGCCTGACACAAAACTAACTCCCACTTTTTAGTAGCTACTATTACGTCCCTAGTTAAGGTATGATATACCACACCTAACTGAAGACATCTCTGGCAAAGGAAACACAGAAGATACAGCAAGAGCCGAAGGCAAAACGCGAGCATCTAACTTGACTTAGCATCCCTTCTTCTCCTGCCGTTTCAGGCACGCAAGAGGTGCTCAATAAGTCAGGCTGTGGGGCTGGGGAGCTGGCTCTAGCAGTAGAGACTTTGCCTGACAGGCGTGGTGCCCTGAGTTCAATCAACAGCACTTTACAAACTGGGGTGGTGGCACACGCTTGTAACCCCAGCACTCCGGAAGCTAGAAACGGAAGAATCAGAAGCGACGAATTTGAGGCCAGCCTATGGGTCTTGCTACTTTTCCTTGTGTCGTTCCGCCCACCCTTTAAAAATTAGCTGAGTACGTGAGAGAATGATGAATCCTAAGAGCGCAGTCACCTGACTTTAATTCATCCAGTCACAAAAACAAGCATCCTTCAAGCATCCTTACAAACTCGGCCCATTCTGTTCTTCTGGAATCCGGTGAACACGCCTCTCCTTTGTCTGGTGAGGCTGTTCCAACTCAGTTAAGAGGAAGGAGCTCCCTCGACAAGTGGACCTGCCACTGGCTGGCATCATTTGCCAGACGAAAGCGCTCTCCTAATGTACTAGAAGACTGCAGTAGTCCTCAGTGTAGAAAGACGACAGAGCGTGCCATTGGCCCCCTGCTCAGATGAGAAAACTGAGGTCAAGAAAGTTTAAGAATTTGTCTAAACGCCTAAGGTCTGTAGAAGAGGCTGTAGGGGACAAATGACCTCCACGGCTCCTTTCGCTCTAAGGCTCCTGGCCTCAGTCTCTCCTCCCGTCACTCTTAAGGTACCAATAGGTTTCGTTGCTATGGTTATCATTATTCTGCATTCACTCCCCTCTGAGATCCCGGGCGGGCTCTACTAAGCTGAACCTTGGATTTCGGACAGCAGAGGGGGCTGCTGAGCCAAACCCAAACTCTTCCGGAGGTGCCTGGCTCCTTCCCATTCTGAGTTCTGAGAAGTTTCTCAGATCTCTCAGGCCAAGCAGAACAAAAAACGCTGGAGCTCTGTAACGTGAAATACAATCCCAGACCAGCATGTGCTGTGGCCCTTTGCCAGTAACAACTTGTCTCCCCAGGAAAGCCCCTGCCAGGAAATGTAAAAAAAAAAAAAAAAAAAAAAAAAAAAAAAGCCTAGCTAGGGGTTCTCAAACCTGGCTGCACACCAGAAATCACTGGGCTATTCGTATTTGTTCATTTGTTTGGCTTTTTTTTCCCCCCTTGAGATAGGGTCTCATATGCCCTAGGCTGGCCTTGAACTTGTGAGGTAACTAATGGATGGCTTTTAAATGCTTGTTCCTCCTGCCCACACCCAGCCACTGAAGTCATTTTGTGTGTGTTTAAAAGTGTTGATTATTTGTTTATCTATTTATTCACCCACATATCCCTATCTTGATGAGTCTAAAATTCTGGATGTAAATCAATATCTATCATATTTCATTTCTATCTAGACCTAAAAACATCTTAACCCTTAAACAACTAAGCTTAATTGTAAAACTAACCTATTTGGTCTTCAACCACATCAGAGACTTGAAAAAGAATAAAATTAATTACCTGAGTAAGTGAGAAGTGCATGTTAGCAGCTTCCAAAAAAAAAAAAAAAAAAATGACAGAGACACTTTGCTGCCTAAACAGTCACCAGTCACCCAAAACTTTCTATAACGTTGGTGCATCATCTTCAGGCTTCTGGTCCAATATATCTGATAGACATATTTGTGAGGCAGGAACTATTGAGAACTTGCTTATCCTGTCTGGGTAGAGTTTGGCCATCAACTCTACCTGCATCCAAGCTTGCCTATTTTTAGGCATAATCCTGTCAGCGGTCAAAATGAGGACGTTTTACCCAGTGGCTTGTCTGCCACATTTGAGGCCAGTTGTTAATTTTTTTTTCTTGGTGGGTTTTCTTTCCTTTTTTGCTGGTTCCTCCTCACTCCTAACCCCCACCATTTTAAGATGTAAAAGTCAAAATGTGTAGACCCCTCTTCCCACTCCCACAGAATCTATTTTTATGTCTTTGCGCATCTATGTGCATTTGAAAGCTGCCCATACCACCCGCAGAAACATAGCAACGTAGCATGAGGCACAAATGGAAACTGCGTACAGAGCTCTGTGCGTTCTAGTACCTACTTCCGAAAAGCTAAAAGGCAGGTAAAAGTCATTTTAATTTACCTAAAATACTTCAACTGCTCTTCTATCTGGTGCTGTATACCATGCACACAGAACTCCTGAATTCACACTGGCCCCATTTGAAATACTCAGCAGCCGCATTGCTCAGATCCTGTAAGTAAGAAACGGTCAGCACCCAGTGCCGTGGCCAGCAGGGTATTAGAGTGTGGCTAGTGTCTTGGGGATGTCATCATGTGTGGACACTAAGCTACTTGGTTTCTATTTCTCTAGTGATCAGGCAAAGAAACAAAGTTCAAAGGTCACTCGGCCTAGTACTTACTCATGTAGAGAAGATGGAAAATGCACCCTAGTAGTCAGTGCTTAAGAACACCACAAGTGAGTTAAAAACAAAAACAAAAACAAACGCAAACGCTTAGAAGAAAAGACTTAGGACTGTTGAGATCGCTCAACAGTCCATCTGGAAAGGTGCCTGCTGCCAAGCCAGGTAATGTGAGGTCCATCGCTGGGACACACTAGATAGAAGACGACTTATGAAAGTTGACCTCTGACCTCCATACATGCATCCCAGCCCACCACCCGCACACAAGCAGAAAATAAATATAAAAGGTGAAAGAAACAGAAACGGAAACTTTAATACTTTTTCACAAGAAAAGATTTAGCCAGAAAAAGATGGCCCCAGAACTGCCGACACCATGAGGCTCGGCATTAACACTTAAAAGTACAGGGTGCGGGGTTGGAGAAATGGGTCATTTGTGCCATGTTTGTAATGCCAGCACTGGGGAGGCAGACACAGGATAACCAAACCACCTCACACACCAAACCACCTCAGCTAGTTTGTGAGCTCCAAGCCCATGACAGACAATCTGGCAGCACCTGAAGGACAGCTCCCTCTGTTCACTGACCTTCTCGTTCGTACATACATGGCCATACGTGTACACACACGTGGGGGACACACACAGTGTTGGTTGTAGTCGCGCTATAAAAACCATCTCCCGCTGGCCTTTAATCCCAGCACTTGGGAGGCCGAGACAGGCAGATCATTGTGAGATCGAGGCTAGCCTGGTCTACAAAGAAGTCTAGGACAGCCAAAATGACACAGAGACATGCTGCCTCAAAAAAAAAAAAAAAAAAAAAACCCAAAACAAACAAACAAAAACCTTCTTCCTAACTGGGGACCAATATACTGAGTCAATTTGGTTGAACCTCTACCACAAGATATGGCCAGGAAAAGAGGAGTATACTGACCGTTAAAATACTGTCATCAGACAACTAGAGGATATTTATAGAGCATGACTTTATTAAACATTCTACTATCCCTTTCCATTTGCTCCTTATAACGCTGTGAGGCACGCAGGTGTGTGTGTGTGTGTGTGTGTATGTGTGTGTGTGTGTGTGGTCTTAAACTAAGGAACTAAGGCTCAAGGCAGCTCTGTGTTTGCTTAAGTCTCATAGACAGTTAACAAGTGCTGCAGTCTCTCCCCATGAAGCTCTCTGGTCCACGTGGTAATTCATTTCAGCCTTGGCCTCATTATCAGCAAGCTACTCACCTGATGGCGAGATAAGTATTGTTAATCCACCTTTCAAAGGCCTTTCCCCCTTCTAATAGATTGAGTTCCAGCAAGCCTCCTATGCACCCCCCTCCACTGCGCTGGCTGGCTTTCTCTAATCATGTAACTCCCTGGAAGGTGTAAATGCCTTTGCCTCGGGCAAGGACACCTTTCCTCCAGCGCTCCCCAAGCAGAGCAAGTTTGCCACAGTTTGGAATGTCTGCCTGCCTGCCTGCCTGCTGGAACCACACTTTTCTGCTGTCTGCAAGGAAAAAATGTGCAAAGTCACTCAGAGAGACATGGAAAGGTTTTGAGCAAGAATGCAAAATGTCATGATGAGATGGTGCAAAGGGCAGGTGAAACAGAAAAAAAAAAGAATCTGAAATTAAAAAGAAGGCCTGGTGAGATGGCTAGGCGGGTTAGAGGCGCTTGCTGCTCGAGCCTGTTCACCTGGAGTTCAGTTTCTGGAATTCTTATAAAGGGTGAAGGAGGGAACTGACTCCCCAGAGTTGTCCCCTGACCTCCATGTGTGCCTTCCCCACCACATACAAGTATAACAATGAAAATGTTGTAAAATTTAAGGTAAAAACAGTAAATAACACAGCACGGGTCAGGTCAATGTCAGCTGTTTGTTTGTTTGTTTGTTTGATGGATTGATTTTTGAGACAGAGTTTCTCTATGTAACAGTCCTTGCTGTTATAAACTTTGTAGACCAGGTTGGCCTCGAACTCACAAAGATGTACCTGCCTCTGCCTCCCAAGTGCTGGGATTAAAGGTGTATACCACCACGCCCAGTTCAATATCAGCTCTTCTTATAGCTGAGAGGTTGACCTGTCCAGCCCACACCAACTGTAGCCATGCCATTGCTTTCAAATCACCATCCCTTAATTTCTGCATATCACTCAGATGGCTTTATTTACCTGTCCCCAGCCCATGATGAATGTCAGGTCTGTGTCTCCTTCAGTCTTTTGCCCACAGCCCATAAGCTCCCCCCTCCCCTGGGCTCACACTGAACACTCATAAATATCAGTGTTATGAGCACTTGACAAATCTTAGGGTTGTGCTGCTGAATCCAACCCCTAGACTGAGTTCTATATTTTGCCCTTTCAGGTTCTCACATCTTTGTATGTGAGGTGATAAGTTAAAGCTTATCATCAAAAGACTGGAATGCCAGATTCCAAAGAAATTGTGACAAGTCTCACTTAATACCTGTGGCCCCTCCCAGCACTTCTCACCCCCTTACCCCCCCTACCCTAAACCTGTCCAGCTCACGGTCTGGGCTTCACTTCCCCAAACTTCTGATCCCTATACAACCCATAGCCATTTTGGCTATGAATTCTCCTGGCTCCTGGCTGGCTCACTCTTGGCTTTTTTGCCCTTTCTCCTCTTCCCTCTCTCTTCTCCTTCCTCTCTCTCTCTCTCTCTCGCTCATGGCCTGGTCCATTCCACTGGCCATGTTCAGTCTGGACTCTTCCAGATGCCTCTAACCCTCATAACTACAATAAAACCCCTCTTTTCGACCATACCCTGGAAGTGGTCATGACCTCATTTTCATTCAGTGAGGTCACTAGTAATTTCACTAGCCTGAAATTCACAACTCTTTCCTCAGAGAAATCTTTTTTCATTCATTCCAAGTTCACGTCAACATTGGAAACTGTTGGGGGGAAAAAATGGCGGCAGCACTTGTATTCATTGCCATGGCCAAACACCTAGCTTAAGTAAAGCAACGTAAGGAAGAAATAAAAGCCTATTGTGGCTCACAGTTTTAGGGGGTACACTCCATCGTAGCAGGGAAGTAGCCTGGTTGCATCACATCCACTCTCAGAGGAAGCATAGAGTGGTCAAGTGCTGCTGATAACCGCACTTTCTTTTTATTCGGTCCGGACCCTGAGCCTATGGAATAGTGCCGCCCACAGTTGAGGTCTATTGTCCCATTTCCATCAGCCCCATGCAGGTAACTCCTCAAAAGCGTGCCCAAAGCATAGACTGATCTAGACGATCCCTCCTGAGTGTGCCTTGAGGCTTGCCCCTAAGTGACGTCATAATCAACATTGACTATCACAGCCTTCCTTCACTTATCTAATAAAAAGCCTGTTGAGCACCAACTATGTGTCAGGTTGAAGGATCCTCTCGGTTATCCTGTCGTTGCCCTATGTCATGGAGATCCTGCAGCGTTGGATCAGCAGGACAGGCCTCTTCATGCATCCCAACCATTTGTAGATGATACAGATTTTTGGGGTGGGCCAACTCAGAGCCCTGCCTCTGGACCTGGGTTGTAGCTGAGTGAGTCAGCTCACTGGCTATCCCTTTTCTGCACCAGCAGGGGGAGCTCTCCAGCTCTGCTCCAACAAGGCCACCCACGAGGCAGGGTCAACTAACTCTCTTGCTCTCTCATGCCCTCAGCCTGGCTCACCCAGCACCCTTGGCTCCAGGGCTAGCTCCACTGTGCTGACCAGTCACGGTGCAAGGCCCACTCTCCCAAGTGCTACTCATACCCCTCGTGCCCCTGACTGGGAAGGGTGAGGGAGCAGAAGGCTTCCTCGTCTGTGCACCCCTCCCCTGCCCAGGCCACCCAATAGTAGACAAGTGGTGGAGTCAGCTCTCCAACACTCACAGGCCCTTTGGGACAGCTCACCCACACCTCAGCCACCAGGGCCAGCTCTGCTTACTGACAGTGAAAGGTGGGGCCAGCTCTCCAGAGCACCACAGCAAGTGAGGGGTGGGGACAGTTCTGCACAGCCCCTGAACATTCCCATGGTCCTCTGTGGCTGCCCCTACCAGGGATGTCCCCGTGTTCTCTAGTGGTAAGATGAGGCACAGATTCAGACATGACCCTCAGTGGCAGCCCAGGCTAGGACCTCACCATGGGTGCAGGTGGCAAAGGTGGCCACTCACTCCAGTTCCATCTCTCTTCATATTGTTCAAGCTGCTCCACTTTCTCTCTCTCTCTCTCTCTCTCTCTCTCTCTCTCTCTTCCATCTGACCATCACATACTTGCACATTGTGTGGCTCCCATTGCAGACTGGCCATGAGGCCCCTGGGTGACATCCTCTGGCAAGCAGGTGTCTACGAGTGCTGGAGGGCAAGTCTATGGGTGTCATGGTGGTCCCTCGCTGAGCTTCGTGGTGGTAGGCAGGGCACACTGTGTGTCTATGGCCTGACTGAGCTGTGGGGCTGAGGGCAGGTCTGTGGGCATCTTTCCCCATCTGCCCACATGACGTGGCAGAACACAGGTCCCATTTGTCTACTTCCTCCTGTGCTGTGCTGCCTGGATCTGATTCTGATTTTTAGGTATCCTAGGCATAATACAGTTTTGGCCACCATGCCAAACATCAAGCTAGAATGAAGAAATGACTGCCATCTGCTCTGCCCCTGACTGATAAAAGAACATCACCACCTACTAGGTGTCTCTTTCCCCATTGCCAGGGAAGGCCATTTTTTCTAAATGGCAAGAAGCTGGGGAGACACTTCAATGAGTTATGTGCTTGCCATGCAAGCATGAGGACAGGGGTTCAAATCCCCCAAACCCACATAAATTAGGGTTGCATAGGTTAATAATCTCAGTACCCTTACAGCAAGATGGAAGGTAGAGACAGCAAGAGCCACTAGCACACTGGAAGCAGCTGCAAATAACTAAGACCCCGACCAGGTAGAAAATGAAGATTGATGCCTAAAAGTATGACAGGTTTGTTGCACATATTTGCCTGCCAGTTCTTTTTTTTTTAAGTTATTTATTATTATGCATACAGTGCTCTGCCTGCATGCACAGTAGAGGGCATCAGATTACATTATAGATAGATGGTTGTGAGCCACCATGTGGTTGCTGGGAATTGAACTCAGGACCTCTGGAAGAGCAGTCCGTGCCCTTAACTGCTGAGCCATCTCTCCAGCCCCTGCCTGCCAGTTCTTAAATATCCTACTAATCAGAGACTACAAATATCTCCTTTTTTGTACTATGCAAAAAATGTGAATTAGTTTAGAACAGGTAGATTCTGTTGCTATGCTGCTGAGGTTAGAGGTGGCCCCAGGTGATTGGTTGCCAAGCAATTCCTGGCTGCATCCCTTGTCAACATGATACATCTATTCAGAAATGTACCAAATGAAAACGAAGAGAACTTTCAGGATAAAGATGTCAGTGCTCGCCAAGAATAGGGGCATACATCCGAAGTTCTAGCACTCAGAAGGCTGAGGCAGGAGGATTGCTGGAAGTTCAAAGCCAAACTCATCTACTTAGTTAAGACCCTGTCTCAAAACAAAAAAGTAGAAGACATTGCTTCCTCTCAAATTCCTCATAAGCCTTTGAAATATCCAGAATTCTTTATAGAAATTGGCACATTAATGTTACACTGTATATAGAACTGCAAAGGATGCATAACATTGCTTAAAAGCAAAACAGAAAAACACAACCAAGGTTGAGGATATGGCTCAGGGGTAGAGCACTTGCCCACCTTGCACTAGGTCCTGGGTTCAATATGTAGCACTACCACAAAAAAATTATTTTTTAAAAGAAAAATGTAAGGCAATTCGCATTGTATGCATCTAGTAGTTATTATAATGCTATAGTCAACAAGGAAATATTGGTGTGAAAGACACTATTATCAATAATGGGACAAAGTAGAAGGTGTCAAAGGTCAAAGCCAGATCTGCAAACATATTCACTCACTGAAAATAAAGCTGCTGAGGCAGATCAGTGGGGAAAGGATTATCTTTCCCACAAATGGTAGAGAAAAATAAACTTCCGCCTAACTTTATACCATTAAAAAAAAAAAAAATCTCAGCAGGTGAGATGGCACTGTGATCCCACCACTGGGAACATACAGGCCTGTCTACAAATAAATAAGTAAACAAGCAAACACAGTAATAGGAAACTAGGGGCTGGGGAGCTGACTCGGTCAGTAAAGTGCATTGCATGACACACAAACATGAGGACCTGGGTTCGGATTCTAACATCCACATAAAAAGCATGAGGAAATACCTAAACTTATTGTGAGCTCCAAGCTTAGTGAGAAGCTTTGCCTCAAATAAATAAATAAAATAAACAATGGGGATAAATAAAGAGTCACATATGTACCTTCACACACTCATGTACTGTACAAAATATATTTGTGTTCATTATAAATGATACACAAAATATAATAACTAAAATACGAAGACATTTTATCAAAGAGAGAGAGAGAGCAAATATGTGCTGCAGAGTCACTAAAGAAGAGCAATTATAACACAGAGAGCCACCTCATTAGAGCCTCAGACCAGCCAGATACCAGGGTAGCGATACCAGGGTGTAGCACCTGAAGTGTGTGTGCTGTGTAGGTGGGCATGCAAAATGGTAGAACCTCTTCAAAAATGGCTTGTAAATTCTGCAGAAAGTCAAATATGTATCTATCATACAGTTTAGTCATTCCTCTCTTAAATCCATATATATAATATCCTACCACGAAATCTTACATTAACACAAAGTTATATACCATGTTCACAGTAGCTGTCCTGGGAATATCTCAACACTGGAAATAATCCTATTTGCCATCATACTGGAAACCCATGTAATGGACTACTACTGCTCAGTAATGAAAAGGAATCACTACCAATACATACTACATGAATAAATCTCAAAATAATTACAGTGAGTAAAAGAAGCACCAATAGTGTTGTGTGAGTTCATTTGTATGAAGCCCTTTACTTTCTCCCTTCAGGTTTACAAGTTCATCTCCTGAGTATATTTTAGGTAAACATTAACAAATATTTTCACATGGCCAACAGCTATCCCTTTAACTTGCTTTATAATGTTTGGTTTGGTTTTGTTTTTTTAATATATCATGTTGTTTTGTAACAACAACAAAAAAAAACCTTAACATATATTATTACACTATAAGGCCTTAGAGGTAATGTCAATCTACTAACATAAGGGTTCCTTATATGATGTCATATGCCTGACATCCCAGCACTCAGGAGGCAGGAGAATCAAAAGCTTGCGGGCCAGCCTGTCTTTAAAACAGAAAGAGAGAGAGGAGAGAGGGGGGAGAGAGGGTAGAGAGGGGGCAGAGGGGGCAGAGGGGGAAGAGGAGGGAGAAGGGGAAGAGGAGGGAGAAGGGGAAGAGGAGGGAGAGGGGGAAGAGGAGGAGAAGAAGGAGGAGGAGGAGGAGGAGGAGGAGGAGGAGGAGGAGGAGAAGAAGAAGAAGAAGAAGAAGAAGAAGAAGAAGAAGAAGAAGAAGAAGAAGAAGAAGAAGAAAGGAAGATACAAGTCATCTTTGACTACATAGTGAGGTGGAAGCCAGCAGTCTGGGATATGTGAGACCCTGTCTCAAAAATAATTTTTAAAAGGCAAATATAAAATGGGGGCACCGTTAAGTAAACAACAGAAACAATAATCCATAAAGCACTCCCAAATAAACTAATGAATGCAAGAAAATGGAGCAACTGTCTTGGGGAGAGTGCCCTGGGAAATTAAAATAAATATAAAATAAAAGTGTGCAGACGTCATGGTCCTTGAGAAGTAAACGTGACCACACGTAGCAAGCCCAGCACCAACACACAGACTTGCATATTTTATTTAAGGAAAAAAAATATGAGTCAGGATCCCTCTATGTATCCCAAGCTAGCCTAGAACTCAGGTTTCTCCTGCATGAACTTCCACAGTACTTTTTTAGATTTTTATTTTTATTTTTTTTATTTCATGTACACAAGTGCTCTGTTTTCATGCACGCCAGAAAAGGGCATCAGATCACATTATAGATGGTTGTGAGCTACCATGTGGTTGCTGGGAATTGAACTCAGGACATCTGGAAGAGTAGCCAGGCCTCTTAACCATTGAGCCATCTCTCTAGGCCCCCTGATGTGTCATCTTTAAGGTATTAGCATTGCAATTGGCAGCCTAGGTCGGAAGCCTGGTTCTGTAGGTTCAACAGTGGACCAGGCTCAGTTATTCACTGCAACTCAGCGGACCAAATGATTAAACAGCCCAGTGAAGGAAGAAAAGATTGTGCTTAGTGTAGTCATGGGGTGGCAGGGGGAGGAACAGTAGGGACAGAGTGTTCTCTGCTGCAGGCTTCAGCACACTGATAAGAAATGTGGCTGAGAAAGCAGCCACAGTCAAGCAGTCTTTCAGGCTGTGGGCTGGGTCACCCTTATCTCAGGATGGCTCTGCAGAGTCTCAAACGCAATAAACAAGTAGCTACTGCCTGAGGACAGTTTCCTCCTCCCGTCACAAGATGTTTATTGATGAGGCCTGTTGTTCCTGGAAGCCAAGATTACCACAGGAAAGAATGACTCAGAGAAGGGACAGGTCAGACCCAGCAAGATGCCAGACCGGCAAGATGGAGTCAGTCAGGCCTTCAGACCGGCAAGATGGAGTCAGTCAGGCCTTCAGACCGGCGAGCAGCAGCCAGGTGATCTGGAAGGAGGTTGATAATCTGCTGAATGCGGTATCAGCCTTAGGCTGGAATTGAGGGTAGGGGAATTGGCGCTTTTAGATAAAATACGCCCTAGTGAAGAGCCAAGCAGGACTCTAGCCCAAAGTCCAAGGACACCGATGCAAAATAAAGCAGAGGGGCCCAGCTGTTATTTATGGATCAGACGCCCATGGGACCAAGTTAAGAGTCAGAGCTTTTTTGACAAAAGTAGCCTGAGTCAGCCGGGCGGGGTGGCGTTCGCCTTTAATCCCAGCACTTGGGAGGCAGAGGCAGGCAGATTGCTGTGAGTTCGAGGCCAGCCTGGTCTACAGTGTGAGTCTAGGACAACCAAGGCTACACAGAGAAACCCTGTCTCGAAAAACCAAAAAAAAAAAAAAAAAAAAAAAAGTAGCCTGAGTCCCTATTACAGTCAGGTCAACTTGTTTACGGAGCGAAGTGCAGTAAATTATTAGGAACATAACTTCATTTTTTTGTTTTTGTTTGTTTCTGTTTTCTTAAGACAGGGTTTCTCTGTGGTAGCCCTGGCTGGCCTGGAACTCTGTAGACCAGGCTGGCTTTGAACTCAGAGATCGACCTGCCTCTGCCTCGGCCTCTGCCTCCCAGTGCTGGGATTAAAGGTGAGCATCACTATGCCCTGCTGCAAGCTTCCTCCTCGTCCTTCCCCCTAAGCATGCTCCACTTCTCTGAACAGACAGTAAGTATCTATCTAAGGATGATCGATGGACCACTTCTCTGAACAGAGAGTAAATATCTAAGGATGGTCGATGGCAGGGTCACCACGCCACCACCCTACTTTGAACACTCAATTATTAATCTTCCACTGGCACCCACTGATTGCAACCAGCCCAACCCCCAGTATCCACCCAAGCTGTAGCCTTCTGTCCAGCTTCCTACCCTAGCTACGAAGGCTTTCAGCCTCCTGCTCTGCCCATGGTCACTGGCTCTCATGTGCTCCTGGACAGCACCTGGGTATATGCCACCTGCTATCAGGTGTCAGTCTTTATGCAGACACGACGTGCTTCTGATGCACAGAGGACTGAGTTCTTTCCTTATTACTGTGCCAGCCACTGGCCACAATAGCCACTGCCCGGAAAGATCTGCTCATCAACTGGCAAATGACAACCTCACAGCGACTTCCGGGCCCGACTTCCAAAGGGTCTGTGGAGATCTTGGAGGAACACAGCGTTTCTTTTCCAATGTCTGTCTGACTCAGTCCTTTTTCATTTATGGAAGGACGCTGCTTGCATGGGCATCATCTTACGCTGCCTGATTTGGGTTTGTGAACTAATTCTCACTTTATCATCTTATAGTTTAAACGGGTTTTACTTCCTCTTGTGCCAAGGGCCAGTAACCCTCAATGGTGAATACCACGAGTGATTACCATGAGGACTTGAACCAAAGAACCAATAGTAAGAAAGAAAGAAAACTGGGGAAAAGTCACAAGAACGAAGTGGATGATAATATGAGACCACTCATGCATGCAAATCTTTGTCTAGAAGAATGGTTTCTTAACTAGGGGGGGAATTTTGCACATACTGCATCCCAGTACACTAAGTCTATAGAGTCCGTCCCACTGACTTTATACTTATAAAAATTATTTATTATTTCCCTGAGATTCAAATTTAACGAGGCATCCTCTATTTTCGTTTGCTAAATTGGCAACCTTACCCCTAGGGGACATGTGACAATATCTGGGCAGGTTTTTCACTATTGAAAATTAATTGGTTTCTAGTAAATAAAGGCCAGAGATACTTCAAGGCAGAGTCAGCCCAGAGTCATCTGGCCCCAAATAGTAATAATGCCACCATCAAGGCAGCCTGATTTAAGGGAGCGGGTGTTACTACCTGTAATCCCAGCATTCAGCTAAGTGAGGCAGGAGGGTGGAGGCATAGCTCAGGGCAGGGTACTTGTTTTGCAGTATGTGGGGTTCTGGGTTCTATCCTCAGTAGCGCAAAGACACAGAGCCCCAATTAGATCAATAAAAAAACTTCAATCTATTGAAGACGGGTATGGTGGCACACGTCTGGAATCTCAACACTTGTGCGGCAGGAGAGAAAGAACTAGAGGCTGAAACGTCAAGCTGAACGTCTAACGAAGCAGGTTGATGGAGAAAAGGAACCCTTTCCGCATCTGGGGGGTCACCAAAGAAATGGAGCGTGGCTTGGGGCCACTACAGAGAAAGACTGGAAGCCCTTCCGAACCTGGGCTTCATCCAATGGACAGAGCGTGCCTGAGGAAACCCTTGCTGACCAGAGAAGAGGAGGCAGTACAATAGAAATGCCCTGGGATAGGCTCTGCGCCTCATGCTGTTTCTATTTTTTTTTTCTCTCCACTCACTAGTCCACTTCCAGTGAGTGGCTCCCCTGTCTTTTTTTTTTTTTTAAGATTTATTTAGTTATTATTATGTATACAGTGCTCTGCTTGCAAGTATTCCTGCAAGCCAGAAGAGGGCGCCATATCACATTACAGATGGTTATGAGCCACCCTGTGGTTGCTGGGAATTGAACTCAGGATCTTTGGAAGAGCAGGTGGCGCTCTTAACCACTGAGCCATCTTTTCAGCCTCATAAACTGCCTGTATTTTTATTTCTAGCAACGTGTTGCTGTGCAACCACTCCCCGGTCCTGGAACACAAGAGCCTGGAATACAGTGCCCTCTGAACTCAGATCTGCAAACCCCCACCAAACATGGTTCCTCTTTCATCTATCTGGGGACAGGGGCCAAAACAGGGGCATGCTTGCCCTGGTGCTCTGTGCTTCGTCACACCTTCTCTGAAGGCCCGTCTCCATCAGCTTTACGCAAACCCCCGTGGCTGAGCACGCCATTTTTCTGAGACCCTAGCTCAAACGGCGTGACTTTTTCGGCTCCTCGGCTCTCTTCCCTCTCAGCAGCTGAGGGCATTTGCACTTGTCACCGTCACTTTTCTCTCAATCTCTAGCTGTCCTCAGACTCACTTGCAATTCTGCTTCTAAATCTTTGTAGTCGTGAGACTAAGAACTTGAAAGGAACCCAAAATTCCCCTCACACCTAGGCATAGAGGAGGGAAGATCAGCACTCAAGGTCATCCTTGACTACAGAGCAAGCTGAGGCCAGCCTGTGCTACATTAGACCCTGGGGAGGTGGGGTGGACAGAGGCGGGACGACCGGAAAGGGAAAAGCTGGAGGTGATGAAGAAGAACAGCAACGAGGGAGCAGGAAGGTGGCAAGTTTAAAGACAGCAAGACCCTGTGTCCTAAGGAGGACAATATCAATGCAAAGTATTCAGGCAACATCTAGGGGTGCACCTCGGCAGTAGGACACTTGGCCCCGCCCCTATCAACCAAGCTAACGTCATTAAAACAGCACATCAGAATAAAGTCTCCCCTTAAACCTAGAGGACTCTTCTTAACCACCCCATCCTCATCACCTTTGAAAACATGTTTTTGGTTTTTTTTAATATTTATATTTTTTAAATTTATTTATTATGTATACAGTATACATCAGATCGCATTATAGATGGTTGTGAGCCACCATGTGGTTGCTGGGAATTGAACTCAGGACCTCGGGAAAAGCAGTCAGTGCTCTTAGCCGTTGAGCCATCTCTCCAGCCCCAGAAAACATGTTTGCAAAGGGGGTTTTTTTTTAGCTTTTTTTTCTTCTTTCCTTCCTCCCCACCCCCCCACCACCACCCCCATCCCCGGGAACTCACAGAAATCCACCTGCCTCAGCCTCAACAGTGCTAGGATCCTGTTTGCAAAATTTGAGTCTACAAGCTACTAAAAAAAACTAGAACATTCTGGGGGACTCTTGGGAACCAATCTTTTGTACTTGTTTTTGCTTATTTTGCAGTGGACCTTGCACGCGCAGTGTAAAACTGCCCCCACTGAGTTCTAGGCGCAGTTTGAAACTAGTATTTTATCATGGTGAAAGCTTGCTGCCTCTTGCTCACGGGGAGCTATGACAAAATCCTGACTGCATTTGGTAGCAGGAACTCAGAAATATTACAGGACATTCCAGGGTCTCACGGAGCCCTAAGAAGTAATGTAAACAACTGCTAAACACAATGTGCTTCTAACAAAGCCGCCTTCCCCTCTTCAGCTCTCTGAAGAGATCCATTGCAAAGGGTGTGTGTGTGTGTGTGTGTGTGTGTGTGTGTGTGTGTGTGTGTGTGTGTGTGTTTCCAGAGAAGATCAAAAGTTTTCACAACTGATTAGCATCCGGAAAGCAACAGCCTGCTTTAACCTTGAGATGCAAATAAGGCAAAGATTGCCAAGGGATCTAAAGGGTTGGCAGATTTGAAGGAAGATCAGATTCCCGACATTTCTAGGGCAATTAGTTTCACGTGCAAAGTCACTGGAATGGGCTGCCCATTCTCCACCCACAGTAAAGCCCTCATAAGACTCGGGAGGTTTACAAACTTCCAACTAATTGGCCTGCACCCACCCGGCAGAGTTCATTATCCATAGGCCCAGCTCTTGGAACAGAGAATGTGAACATTGTCTACCTTTAAAGCAGTAGCCTCCTAAATCTCTCTCCGCCTCAGATCACTATGCTTATAAACTCCAGGTACCTCAGGAAGGTATTGCTCTGCTAACTAGTCACAGGACTGGAAAGAAAAGATCTACAATGATGTCAAGTCTCTTCACAGGCTTCTCATAACTGGCTACCTGAAGCGGAGTCTTGGCCTCAAAGGGGCTTAATGACTCAGCACTATTATTTGCCCATTACAGAAGCCAGGGAGGAAGTTGCTGTCAGCTCCAGCCCAGGACTTTGGAGCACGAACTCAATGGGTTTTGAAAGATCTGATTGCTAAGCTGCTTTCCTCATACCTACACCCCATAGCTGACTTCTCCTGACGTGCAGTATTGTCTGTGACGGACAAGTTCCAGCCATGCGGCGACTCAAAAGTGGTCCGTTGTCAGGATACATTTTTGTACTCAGATGTCTGGTGATGCGTGAGACTTTTGTCATCGCCTTGGCTCTCTGAAGGGTGGCCCATCCGCATCCTCTGGGGCCATTTGGAGACGAGAGATCTTCCGGTGGGAAGTTCTGCTTCCCTGACAGGTATATGATCACCCTGGATGCTATTCTCAGCGGCGTTCATTTTGATGCTTTCCACTCTCTTACCCTGATGACATTGTACCATATTAGAGCTGGCAGGCTGCTCTCTCAGATTAGCCAAAGGACACTGGTGAAGACCTCCCCTATGGGACAATGGCCAGCCGGAGATGTTGGTGGCTGGTGGGACCACAGCCCCAAAAGCACACATTGCCACTGGCACCTCTACACTTTGGGCTTTCCTCTAATGTTTCATGAGGTAAGCGGTGTCTCAGGAGATGAGATTAGAGAGATGGTTATCAAAATTCACAACTAAAGAAGCCACAGGGAGGCGGGGAGTCAGAAACCCTTCCCTAACTGGGCTGCATGCATGGGTCAGGAGGCGCTTGCAATATACAAATGCAGGTGGGGGTAAGCAGGATTTATGACGATGGCCTATGAAGGGTCACGAGTCTCCATGGCCCAGTGATTTTTGGGCCTTTCCCCAGATCCTCAGAAATGCTTTCCTTAATAAGCCATCTGTTTCCATTTCTAGCTGGGTGTCCCAGGGTATCTACCTGGTGTGATTTTTTTTTCCCCCAGAGACAGAAGAGCCTGGAGATGTCAGCAGGTGTCCTTCAAATGTCCTTCAAACTCTCTGCTCTGCACTGGGTGACAGTGGGACTGAACAGGTCCTCCTCCCCTCTGTGGGCTGCATGACACTCGCTAAACTTCCTGGAATGCAACTGTCAGGTGTGGTGATTAACAAGGCTTTTTTTTTTTTAATCTCTGTCACTTTGCCAACTCTGTAACCTTCTCTCAATTTATTTTTTAACTGTAGTTTCCTCGTGGATCTGTGTTAGGGGACATGTGTTGAGTTCAAGTGGACAACAAATAAGCACTCATACTTGATGAGCCCTCCGTCAACACGACCTTGGGGAGTGGTGGTAGCAATGTGAGCCAACCTCATGCTCTCCTCCTACTCAGTGACATCCACAAAAGTGAATAACAAAACGACAAAACCCTGCGACTTGTCTTCATCTTTTTTCTTTTTTTTAAGATTTATTATTATATACAACAGTGCTCTGCCTGCATGTACACCCGCAGGCCAGAAGAGAGCATCAGAACACATTATAGATGGCTGTGAGCCACCTTGTGGTTGCTGGGAATTGAACTCAGGACGTCTGAAAGAGCAGTCAGTGCTCTTAACCTCTGAGCCATCTCTCCAGCCCTTGTCTTCTTTTACTGGCCCTTTCCCCACCATAAAACCTTTCTCTATCCTTGCCTAGGACCTCCTGTCTCACTTTCATTTTTGTTTTAAATTTTTTCAGTTTGCACGTATGGATGTTTTTGGCCTGTGTGTATGTCTGTGCGCCATGAACGTGCGGTGTCGCAGAGGACACGAGAGGGTGGTGGATCCTCTGCAGCTGGAGTTACAATAGTTAAGCTGCCATGTGGGTGCTGGGAACTGAACCCAGGTCCTCCTTTGCAAGAGCAGCCAGCACTTTATCACTGCTGAGCCACCTCTCTGCTCCTATTATTTACTTATTTGTTTTTATTCCCTGCCAGTTTTGCACATACGACTTTTCATCGTCACTACTCCATCATACGCTCTTGTTTCTCCCTCCTTCTCCTAATAAAAACCTTCCTTCCAAATTCCACTCTTCCTTTCATGTCTTTTGGGGGTGAGCTAATATTATTTGCATGAACATGAGGGAGGTTATTTACTACATCAAGGGCAACTTACCAGCAGCTACAACACTGAATAAGTGACACCTCTTCCTCCAGCCACCATGACTTTCAGTAGTCCTGCAGGGAGAAGTGGTGCCTCACGGGCCCCTCCCCTTTTCAAGGTGAAGTGTTGAGAGGCCCAATCTTGTGCAGGTGACCGCAGCTACACTGAGTTCAATAATGCAATGGTCAGTGTCACATCCAGGAGATGCCTTTTCGCAACATGTGCCACCATCCTCTGGCTCTTTCCCATTCTTTTCACTCTTTCTTGACACTGCTGCCTGGGCCTTTGAGGGGATTTTTAAGTTTTTTTAAACAACAAAAGAAAAAAATTTTTTTTTAATTTTTGAGTCAGGATCTGGTATAATCCATGTTGGCTTGATCTTGCTTTATAGTCAAGCATGACCTTAAATTCCTGATACCTCTGTCTCCCAAATGCTGGGGGCATAGGCTTGTGCCAACATAACCAACTTTCTTCCTGTTTCATTATCAGAAAGCTACACCACCACATTGACCTTTACTCCTCTGGCAACCGTCCTGCATGTACCGACTCAGTGTTAAGAACCCACCTCCCACCACAGAAGCGAACTCCCACTGTTCCTGTCCTCTCAATGACAGCGTCTACAGTGGACCAGCCCTGGGCACTGGAGGACCACAGGAGGATGCTATCCAAAGCCCTCACCACACCGCTCTGCCGCAGAGCCACTCTTTTGTCCTTATCAGCCCAATTTGGACAACACTGTCCCTCCACAGACTGTTTGAGAGGTTGCCATTTATGACAAGGCAGCAAAGAGAAGTCAGCCACTTCCTTTTCTAGGAGCTTCAGTAAAGCCATGAGGGCACAAAACTCACCAGATTAGCACACTAGAGAAAGAGTAGGGACGAGAGCAAAGCCTTGGAGTAGAGAAACTGTCTTTCTTTCGAGACAGGCTAGCCCCAAACTCACAGCATAACTGATGATAACTTGGAACTTTATTTATCTAGCCTTCACCTCTCAAATGCCGAGATTACACAGTGCTGGGGAAGGAACTCACGACTCCATGCATACCAGGCAAGCACTCTGCTATTGAGCGATATCTGGGATAGAAACATTTTGATAGGCACATAAGGAGAAAGCATGTGACTGCATGAAAAGTATGCAGCTCTTGAAGTCATAAGTCCTTGGGGGAGCCAATGAGGGCTTCACCAGCTAGGAACTGAGAAGGTAAAATGGCCAGGGGTGTAGGGCACACACAGATAGGTCAGCTTTTCCCACTTGTCACAGCACAGCCTGGGACCTGCCTCTCTGAAGCAGACAGTTTGCCTGAGTATGCATATTCATGACCTGCTCTGCTGCAGACAGAGGCGAGAAAAGTTTAAATCTGTGCTTTCTGTATCTGCCACACGAGCTCAAAAACTTTGGCAATTAAACTGTGGAAGGAAGGAAGTTTCAAGCAAGAACCATACATTCTCGAACTTAAAGAACAAACTGTTTCTTCTGCAGGGACTGCGAAGTAACTGAAATGAGGGACAAAGGGCAGAGAACAGTGCGTGTGGAGTTTCTATTATGCCCTGTGGTGGGTCACCTTCTGTGGGAAAAGAACCCACGGGCTACAAAGTGAGCAGTAATAAATGCACACAGAAACACCACAGGAATCTACAGTCATTACTCTCTGTTAGCTAAAGCATTTTTGAAGTGTCAAAAGCATGATTTTTCATGTGGGAGTGGCTGGGGGGGGTGGCTCTGTGCACACAGCTGCACACACTTGTGTGCCTGCATGTGAAAGCCAGAGGACAACCCCAACTCTTATCTTTTCTTCTTTGAGATGGATCTGGGGGTGGGGATGGCTCAATGGTTAAAGGAACTACTGCCCAGCCCTGACAGGTAAGAGTTCAATCCCAGCTCTCCCACAAAGCAGCATCATCTATAATCCCAGCTCTCCTCCAGTAAGACGGGAGAGGAGACAGGAAAAGCACCTGGAGACTCATGGGACCCTGGAGTACCAGAATAGCAACAGAAATGGCGAGACAGTCTACCTCTTAGCAAGAAGGCAAGAACTGACGCCCAAAAGCTGTCCTCTGGTCACTGCATCCTGAAACTCACACACCCACGTGTTAAGTAAGTAAGTAAGTAAGTAAGTAAGTAAGTAAATGGAGAGAGAAAAGAAAGAAAGAAAACAAAGAGACTAAAGAGGTGGCTCCATAGTTAAGAGTACTAGCTACTCTTGCATATGACCAGAGCTCAGCTCCCAGCACCTGCCAGGGGCATGAGGTTTGCTATCTCTTGTAACTCTGGTTCCAGGGCAATCCATCACCCCCTCCTGCCTTCTTTTTTTTTTTTTTTTTTTTTTTTTTTTGGTTTTTTGGTTTTTTGGTTTTTCGAGACAGGGTCTTTCTGTGTTAGCCTGGGCTGTCCTGGACTCACTTTGTAGACCAGGCTGGCCTCGAACTCACAGCAATCCGCCCGCCTCTGCCTCCCGAGTGCTGGGATTAAAGGCGTGCGCCACCACACCCGGCCCCCTCCTGCCTTCTGAAGGTACTGTGTTCACATGCACAAACCCACACAGACTAAATATAGATGATTAGAAGCAAAACGTCTTAAAAGCATTTTCCTTAAAGCAAGAGTCTTTCTCACTGGCCTGGGATTTGTCTCACTGGCTAAACTTCTGACCAGTAAGCCTCCCAAGGTTACACCTGCTTCAGTCTCCACAGTGCTGGAGACACTGGACACTGGAAAAATACAATCACTTTTTTTTTTAAACATGGGTTTTGGAGCTAGAACTCAGATCCTTCTGTTCGTAAGGTAAGCAACCACACTGAGAGAGCCATTTCCACATCTCCTCAAATGTAACTTTTATTGATGTCCATAGATGCCATGCATTAGCCTATACCTGTCCAGTGCTTCCCTACAGGAGGAGGAGGAGGAGGAGGAAGAGGAGGAGGAGGAAGAGGTGAAGGAGGAGGAGGAGGAAGAGGTGAAGGAGGAGGAGGAGGAAGGGGAGGAGGGAGAGGAGGAGGAAGGGGAGGAAGGGGGAGGATGAAGAGGAAGCGGAGGGGGAGGAGGAGGAAAGTCAGGAAGATAATTTTGAATAACCCTTATAGAAAAATCTCAATGGCTTCAGAGAAAACAGCTTTTCCATTGTTGCTGTTGAAATCCAATACAGGTTCTGTCTGTTACTCGGGTGCCAGGATCCTTCCAGCTCATTCTTTCTGTGGAACCCATCATTAGACAGAAAGGATTTGCACAGAGAGGGGATTCACATCACTTCATCTTACTTTGCACTGGTGGGAACTATTCTCTGCCACAAACCCAATGGTGCAGGGATGGAAAAACTACGGTCTAGCTCCACTCGTGTGCCCAGGGGGATAGGAGAGCTGATTGGTAAGCACCTGGCCTCTGCTGCAACAAGCACCATTAACGCTGGCATCTAGTCAGCTCCACATTTGGTTTTGCCCTTTGTTGGCACAATGTGTGATGCAGACATGGCTGGGTTGAGCAAGATTGATTGATAGCCACAGGAGGCCAAGCAATCATCTTTCCCTAGATTGGTCCGTTTCTGGCAGGTCGGCTGTCATCTCCCATTTCCTGACCACAGCAGACATCACTAATTAATCATGACATTCCCTCCTCCCTGGAACTCCAGTCACAAGCAGTTCACCAGGAGAGAACTGCAAACATTCAGGGCCAGTGGGTTGCTAGAGTTGGCACACAAAACAACCTATCTGCATCCCAGAGCCCTTCCACCCCATACTTTCTATCTGTGGAAAAGCTGAAACCCGAAGAAACAGAATAGCATCATCCATCCGTCCACCCTCCCACTGACAATGGTGCATGGTGTCCTTACCATTTTCTAAACACTCTGCTAGATTGGGACAATGGTACCTAAGACAAAATCCAGGCCTGTCTTCAGCAAACTCATGGAAGAGTGGAAAGTGAGTTGAGTGAACAAGTGATTGCAGCTCAGTACAACGAGTGTCTAGCCTTAGACAGGTTGATAAAACAGAGTGTGGCTGTATAGAAGAAAAACACATTAAGCCACATATAGGTGCTTCAGCCCTGGAATCCCAACACTCGAGAGCTGGAGGAAGGAGGATCATGAGTTCAAGGTCAGTCTCAGCTACTTGGCAAGTTTGAGGCCAGCCAAGGCTACGTAAGACCCTACCAAGAAAGAGAAAAGAGGCATTGGGAGATGGCTCAGTGGTTAAAAGCACTTGTTATTCAACTGTGGAGAATGACCTGCCCATCAGCTAGGTCTGGGTAGGGGTTCAAAGTTTACTGCCCATATTTTCCTTGGCTGGTGCCATAGTTTGAGCAGGACCCCAGGACCCAGATCCGCCCATCATAATGTTCTTCTTGTATGTTTCCAGGACCCTCTGGATCCTTCTATTTCCCCATTCTCCCATGCTTCTCTCGCCTAAAGTCTCAATAAGCTGTCCTCCTCTCTAACCCACTTGAGGTCTGACTTTCATACAAACTCTGGTACCCCATTTCTGACCATGTCCCCTTGATGGGGAGGCCTGGTGGCACTCAGATGAAGGATAACAGGTCACCAAGAAGAGACTTGATACCCTATGAGCATATATAGGGGAAGGAGGTCCCCCTCAGTCACAGACATAGGGGAGGGGAGTAGGGGGGAAGCGGGAGGGAGGGAGGAACGGGAGAATAAAAGGGAAGGGCTAACAATTTAGATGTAATATGAATAAATTAATAAAATAAAATAAAAGCACTTGTTATTCTGGGCAAGGGACCTGAGTTTGGTTCGAAGGACCCACATGGGGGCTCACAACCATCTCTACCTTCTACTTCCAGAGGATCTAATGCCCTGTTCTGACCTCCTTAGGCACTAGGCATGCACATAATCATACATACAAAATAAAATAAAGAGCCTAAATTTTTAATTAAAGGGGAGGAGAAGGAGGGGGAAGAAGGAGAAGGAGGGGAGAAAAGAGGGAAAGAGGGGAAGGAAGGAGGAAGAGAGGGGACTTATTCTGGCCCTTGCCAAAGATGATAAGGAAAAGGCTACTGTACAGGGTTTTGCAATAGGCAAGAGAGACTGGGCACAGCTCTAAATGCAATAAGGAAGACAGGAGGTTTAGAGGTGAGACGTAGGGTGCAGGTATAAGGAGATTACTAAGAGTTCAGAATAATTCTGGCTGAGCAGACTTACCTGGATTCTTGCTAAAAGCAGATGCGAGTGATTTTCAAGTTGGAAATTCTTCCCAAACTGACTTAATAATATTCTGATTAAATCTGCGAAGGGTGCAGATCTAACCAGGACATATACTGGAGGTCTAAGCCTAGTGCACTTAGAAGCATTGACCAGAAAAAAAAAGTCAAGAAGTCTTTGCCACTAGTAACAGCTAACCTCAGCTGTGAAGGTTAGGGAAAACATGTTGAGACAAAGGTCATCTATACCAAGACTTAAAATATTAATATTCCTAAGACAGGAGCCTCTAAGGCAGTGGAGCTAACCTAGGCCTAGGCAGTGTTACTTAAAACAAAAGTTGAGAATGAAGATGGCAAATACCCAAAACAGCAAAGTGTAGATGTATCAGCTAGCTATTGCTGTGTAACAGCCCATACCAAGTCTTTATGACTTAAAGTCACAATAACAGAAGCTGGAGAATGAAAAGTGCTTGCTGTATAAGCTGAGGACCTGAATTTGGGTCCATAACAACCAAGTAACAAGCCAAGTATGGCAGTACACATTTGCAATCTGTAAAGTGATTGGAGGCAGAGGATCTGTGGCGTTCACTGACCAGCTAGTGTATCTGAGCTCAGAATTTAACGTAAGACCCTGTATTTAAAAATTACGTTGAAGAGTGCAGCAAGAAACTCAGCCAGTAAGAGCCTGCTGTCAAACCTGATGGCCTGAGGCTAATTCCCAGGACATACATGGCAGAAGAAAAGAACCAACTCCCTAAAGTTGTGCTGTAATCCCCATACATGCACCATGGCCTGCATATGTACACACACACACAATTGAAGAAGACACCCCAGAATTGACTTCTACCTATACACACACCTGCATACGTATCTCCATGCACCTGGGTGCACCCATGAATAGATACATATACACATACATGTACCAAGCACACACAATCTTAACGGCTTTTTTTTTTTTCACACGAGGCTAGGATCAGCTGAACGGTTCTGGGCTCAGCTAAGCTCATCAAAGCACTGACAGTCAGCACGTTACACAGATAGCTCTCTGCTCTTGCACATCTGGGCATTAGCTAGCTAGCTAGCTGAAGGTTGGCTTAAGACAGCCTTGGATGTAATAACCAGTCCGTCTTCCAACTAAGTTCTTATTCTCCGGCAGGCTAGCTTGTCCCTGTATACACAGCAGTGACAGATTCCAAGAGTCAGGAGAAATACTCTGTTTCTCTAAGTCTCGGCTCAGAATCAATATGCTGCCATGTCAAGTCTCCTTAATGAACGAAAGAGTCCGATGGCTATCCCAGAGTCAAGGGCCAAGAAAGAAGTCAACCCCTAGTGGGATTGACAGAATCTTTTTATAAGGTATACAACAAACACACAAAGGGGAACTTATGTTTTCTGTTGCTGGCTCACTCTGTTCCTTTGCTCTTGGCACACATATTCTTGCCTTCAGGGGGAGAAGCAGCAGGGAGGAAGAATAGAGACAGGTTAAGTCCAATCACAAAGTTTTGTTTGTAATATGTTCAGATGCTCAGAAGCGGAAACATGCTAGAGCAGGATGGAGGCTAGAGAGATGGTTTAGTGGTTAAGAGAGCTCGCTGCTCTACTAGAGGACCAGTGTTCAAATCCCAGCACCAACACTGAGCAACTCACAAACACCTGTAGCTCCACTCAAAGGGATCTGACATCCCTCTGGCATCTGTAGGTACGTTCACACATACATACATACATACATACATACATACATACATACATACACACACACACACACACACAATATCTTTAAAAAAGAAGTGACAAGATCAAAATGAACTTTAGAAAACCTGTATTTATACCCTAATTGACCATTCCTAAGTCCATCATAAGAGCAGGACAGGTGAAGCACACTGGGTAGAGTTGAGAGACATCCAGGCAGCTCCTACTGATAATGGAGGAGAAGCATGAGAGAGGCCACTGCTGGAACAGTGAAAGCAAGGTTGGTTCCAGTGTGATGTCATTGCCACTCTTGTGTTATACACACTAAGTTCAGAGACTGCTTTTCCTTCCTACCCTCTGTTATTGAGTCATTAGGTTCAGAGCCCTAACAAGGTCAGAGCCTGGTTAAAGCTAGCCTCAGTGGGGGTGGGCCTGGAGAGATGGCGCAGTGGTTAAGAGTACTCACTGCTTGTCCAAAAGTCCTAACTTTAGTTCTCAGCACCCACATGGCAGCTTACAGCTGGTTGATACCATCTCCTGGTGTGCAGATGTACATGCAGACAAAATACTCATACATATAAAATATATAAATTTTATGTGTTTTTCTTTAAAGCTAGGCTCAGCTACCCACCCCCAATAGGCCAAATGAATGGATAGGTAACAGTAAGGAAGAAAATTTATCCAGCATGTCCACATCAGAAAAGAACAAATAAAGAGGTCCAGTGACCACCTCTCCCTCCATGTCCATCTTTAAGGTGTTGACATGAGGTTTGGGTTTAATAGAAGGCAACAGGTATATATACGTAAGCAGTCCTGGGTCAAGGTGTGGTCCCACCCATCACTGGCCCATCAGTGTCTAGGGCCTAGTTGACCCTGCAAGGTTGTCTGGTAAGCTGTCAGAACTATACAAAACCTCTTCCTAGGAGACAAGTTCCTCCCTGGCTGGCACCAGGCTTCAGCCTTTGCCTTCTCCCGGTATAAGGTTCCAGTATCTTGGGTACCATTGTTTCAATAATCTGATAGGTAAACAGGAGGGCACCGGTGCCTCCTCAGAATACCTCTTTCCAGTCAGGATAGTTAACTGGCAGCCACAGTGCTTCCTTGACTGCATTTCTGAAGACCACAAAGGTCATTCTAAGAGGTACACTTCCTGGGACAGCAAAGTCCAGCGCATCACACCAAATGCCAGAGAACTAAAGCCTTTAGAGATTGGGAAATAGCCAAAGACACTAATAGCTAACATGTCTACTTGGTGAGGCCTGGAGAATCATTAACCATTGTTAGATAAACGAACTACGGCTGCTGCTAGTCCCGACAGTAAGAAGCTTAGCTGCGTGTCAACACCTGCCATTTAGAAACCTTCATTCACCCTTTGTCTTTTTACTTTTTACAGACACCTGTGCCCCTCTGTTTGCCTATCAGATTATTGTAACCAATGATCCCCCAAGAGACAGGAATCTCATGCTGGGAAAGGGAAAACCTAGGGCCATGAAGGGAGGAACTTGTCTCCTAGGAGAGTTTATGTAGAGTATGCATGTTACATGTGTGTGGGTTCCTGTGCTACTTAGCTGTGTGTCAACCCAACACAAACCATAGTCATTTTAGAAGATGGAATTGTGGTCGAGAAGATTTCCCCCATTTGATTGGCTCTTGGACAAGCCTGTAGTACATTATATCGATTGACTATTGATACAGTTGTGCCACCCTCTGGCTGGTGGTCCTTGGTTCTATAAGAAAGCAGGCTGAGTAAGCCATGATGGGCAAGCCAGTAAGCAGCACCCTTCTATGGCTTCTTTATCAGTTCCCAATCACAGGTCCTTACCTCAAGCCCAATTCTCCTTCTGGACTGTGATTTGGTTTTGGCTTTTTTGGGGGTGGGGGGGCTGGGCAGGTTTCGGAGACAGGGTTTCTCTGTGTAGCCTTGACTGTCCTGGACTCACCTTGTAGACCAGGCTGGCTTCGAACTCACAGAGATCCTCCTGCCTCTGCCTCCCAAGTGCTGGGATTAAAGGCGTGCAACACCACCACCTGGCTTGGACTGTGATTTGGAACTGTAATCGAAAGTAAACCCTTTCCCTCACCATGTTGCTTTCAGTCAATGGGGTTTTATCACAATAGAAATCATAATGAAGGCGGTGCTCAAAGAAATCAGCAGAGAGTGTTAGATCCCCTGGAGTTGGGGTTACAGGAGGTTGCGAGCCACCCAACATGGGTGCTGGGTACCAAACTGAGGTCTTCCACAAGAGCAGCCTGTGCTCTCAACTACTCAGCCATCTCTCTCTCTGGCTCTATATTTATGAATTTCTTGAGACAGGATCTCATTCAAGATCTGGAATAGCAACAAGCATTCTTAATTGCTAAGCTATCTCTCTAACACACCCCCTTACACACACACACCCCTTTTAAATCTCCCTCTCTCTGTGTGTGTATGTGTGTGTGTGTGTGTGTGTGTGTGTGTGTGTGTGTGTGTGTGTGTGTGTGTGTGCTATAAAAGTGAGGGCCAACAGATGCTACATAGGGGTAAGAGGTCAACCTTCGGCGCCAGCCTTCACCTTCCACCTCATTTGAGACAGCCTCTGTTGGTTTGCTGCTGCACAGATAGGGCTAGCTGTCCTGTGAGCTTCTGTGGATGCTCTGGTCTCCATCTGTCTTTTAACTAAGGAGCACTGAGATTATAGAGGGTGCTTCTGTATCCAGCTATCCATGAGTTCTGGGGACTGGAACTCAGGTCCTCATGCTTGCCCGGCAAGCATTTTCCCCACTGACCCACAAATTCAGAACCTTTCACCTTGGAGTTCATACAGAAACCAGTCTGTTTTCTTCACCCTTTGGCACACCCTCCCAGCCAGCAAGCAGTCTATGGGCCTCTTGTTGCTAGTAAATTACTTCTCTCAAGCTTTTCTCTGTGAGTCACATGCATGCCAAATAGATTGTGCCCATACCCTGACCGTTGCAACCACACCCTCTGGCTCTGATGAAATCTACTTCATTTATTTTGCGTGTCATGCTGGCCAACAGAAACCTCTGCTGTTTATTTATAAAGAAAACCCACACCTCTACGTTGACCATACACCGCACAGCTCAGACCATTTTGTGTTCTTTCATATTATTCCTTTTAGCTGGGTGTAGTGGTGCATGCCTATAACCCAGGCACACAGGCTGAAGCAGGAGAATAAAAAGGTTAAGGTCAGGCTGAGCTACACAGTAAAATCCTGTCATTCCATACATCCAAACACCACACACACACACACACACACACACACACACACACACACACACACGTTATTTATTTGGAACTAGGGTCAGGCCATCTCTCATTACTCCTTTTGATTCATGCGTCCTACTGTAGATCTGAAGGCTAACCTCAGTAGACGTGGCTGGCCTTTGTATGCACACACATGGACCCTGACTTCCCCTACTCTTGATTCTGGGCTTATCTTAGCAATGAATTGCTTAAGGCAACAGAATAGAGAGGAAGCTATCCAGGATAATGCAATGAGCCCTGTCCTTTCCCACAAAGCTTTCCTGGAGCAGCCGCCATGCTAATTAGTGAGATCCTGCCAAAAACCAAGGGCCATCTGTCTCAGCTAGCCTGCTGGAAGGTTAAACTGTGCATGTGTGCACACGTCTGTGTATGTGTGTATGTGCACGTGTATGTGGGTGTGGTGCATGCATGTGTGTATGTGTATGTGTGTGCACATGTGTGTACACATGTGTATGTGCCTGTGTGTGTGTGTGCGAGGGCATGTATGTGAGCATATGTGTAGATGTGCATACATGAGTGCATGTGTGCATGAGTGTGTATATGTGAGTGTGTGTGTGTACGTACACATGTGTATGTGAGTGTCTGTATGTGTGTGTGGTGCATGTGTGTGTGTGTGTGTGTGTGATACTGTACGCTCTACAGTCCATGTTGCTTTCCTAACTCACTTCTGCAGCACCCAGCTCCTAACCGGAAAGGGCTGGACTTAATAACTTTTGTATATGTTTAAGAGTAAAGGGGTATTTTTTCCTCTTTTCCTCCTTCAGAAACAGATTCAGAATCTGCTGGGATGATGGTCAGTTCAAGTGCGTTGGATCTGCTTGTGTCTGAAGGACAGCAGCAGGGTTCTTCAAAAAGCCCTGCCCCTTACTGGGAGAAAGGGTTCTCTCTCAAGCAGGGAGAACAGAGAGTGCTTTGAGCCCTGAATACTAAGTATAGTTCAAAAACTCAACTCATTGGAAAGGAAAGGAAAATCACAGGTTTTTACAACAAAGTCACTTTTCAGGTTCTCAGAATCACTTGAAAAGACCTATTTTACTGTTTGCCTGGCAAACTTGAAGGTTTTTTTTTTTTCTTTTTGCTCCTGTCTGCTAACCACACAGGTCTGTTTGGGTCATCACTCCTGAAGGAGTGGGCTGCCTTAGCAGGACAAACCAGTCAAACCAGCGAAGGGCAGCGCAGGTGGCAACCCCGTCCATGAGAGACCTTTATAAAGGGAGTAGGGTGTGTGGTGTGGGCGGACGGGAGTGGTGGAGAGGCTGGAGAGACATTTCCTTGCCAAGACTCTGGGTGTGAAGGCAGCAGTGGTGGAGCTCAGCCCAAACCTGAGGACCCATGGATAGCACAAGAGGTCAGCTGAGACACCCTGACCATCTTCTAGAAATACAGCTGCACAGGGCCGGCAGCCTTTCAGAGAGGGCCATTCAAGACTCAGAGGCATGCCCTTCCATGCTTGGGGACTGTGCCAATGTCCAAGGGACTTTGGGAACTGAAAAAAGAGAAGAAAAGACACCGGAAAGACAACAGTGCCCCAGAGCAGGTGGTTCCAGCTCAGGTAGTTTGCAGTGGAGAAGGTTCTCCATGGCAGATTTCTTCAGCTTATGATTTGGAGCCTGGAGTCTATATGGAAGTTGGGTTGATGAGAGAAACTGTGACTTGGCACTCCAGACTTAGGAAACGTCCCAAGCTTTTCATTCCACCTTCCAGCCCCATACACCATATGAGAGGCCCGACAGCTGCCATATTGGTGTCTTCTGCTCTTTGGGTTGTGAATTTTGAGGCAGTCATGGAAAATGGAAGTGAAGCTTCTGGCAGGCAGCCCACCACTGTAGTGACTGTTCCAGTGTCCCCTGCCATGCCACTGCTCCATCCATTAGAGGCAAGTTGAAAGCTGGTCCCTCAAATGTCCTTGCTGGTCTCCCTCAACCTTCCTTTCCTAAGGTCCCTGGGCTATAAGTATTTCCCTCTTTGTAAGAGCACTCACCAACATAACCACTCTCTAAGCAAGGACCTGGCATCTTTAAAGTGCATTGTACAAGCAGCAGCCTAGATTTGAGGCACTCTACGCAGAAGTCAGTCATCCTCATTGCTTTCTTACCTCAACAACGAAGACAGTTCCTATTGATTGCCAATGTTACAGGACCAGCGTCACCAAAGAGACAAACCCCTTGGACTATCTAGGAAGGATTTCCTACATTTTACAAGAGGAGACTAAACTAAATGTAGGAAATGCCATCCCATAGGCTGGGGTGCTGTACTGTACAAAAAGAGAAAGTGAATTGAGCCATAGCACACCTCTCCCTTCCCCCCCCCCCTCCCCTTCCAGATACATGAGCAGGATACTCAAGTTCCTGATACCATGACTTCTCCACCACAACAGAAGGTACCATCAAACTGAGCTGAAATAACCGCCCCCCTTCCCTTCATTGCTTTTGTTGGGTGTTTTATTGTAATACCAAGGAAAGCAACTAATACAACAGACACTGCTCTATCTATAGACCAGAAAAGTAAAAGACTCCAGATACTTTTCCTTTCCTGGCTTCAGAATGGAAAACCTATCTGGTTATTCTTTGGCCCCAGTTCTACCACCGTGAGTGGAACAAGGCATAGGCTGCTGACACAGAACCACGGCTGGCTTCTCCCCTCTCCACTTTAGTAAATGTTTCAGTACAGGCACACAGCTGAAAGGTTGCTGAGGCAAGTTTGTCCAAGCCCACAGCGACAGGAAATTCCCCAGGAGTCATTACCCCATACTTACTTGGTAACACACAGCATCATGCACAATGAGGTTGTCATTAATGATGAGTTGTCCCCCCCATCAGCATTACACAAATTATTTACCAGGAGCTTATTTTGCAGTAAGTGTAGGGGCCACCCTTCGTGAAGGGTCACACAGCTGTATCAAAGGATAGCACGGTGAGAAAAAAAGCATAGAAAGCATCCGGTTTCAGCTCTACATGACACAGGAGTCTTGGGACTGAAGAGTCCAATGAGCCAGAGGAAGTTATCTGATTTATGTTTAGGTTTCATGAAACAAGAACATTCTTGTTAGAAATGTGATTTGAACAAAATGAAAAGATCTGAAGGAAAAGACCAAGGGGGGGTGGGGGGTGGGGGGTGGGGGGTGGGGGCCAGCAAGGGCTATATCTGTTCACTTCATTCTCAGATCCTCACTTCCAGCATTCCTTAGCATGTGGGTCCTATGACCTATTCCCACACAAAGTAGGTAGAAGTTCTTGTTGGTGTCTTCGGTTGAAGACAGGTCTCTGTAGGACAGCCTGGCCTTGAACTCACTATGTAGCCAAGGGTGACCCTGAACTCTTGACCCTTCTGCCCCTACTCCTCAACCTCAAGGATTACAGGTGTGCACCTCCATGCCTGGTGTATGCAGCACTGAGGTGTTGCGTGTGTTTGCTATCGGCCGAGATGCATCTCTAGCCCAGTAATGTAAGTTTGTGGCAGCCAGCCCTGAACACAGGACGGCTAGACAAGGTCAGAAGAGTAATGTTGCCTTTTGTGGCTGAGTTGGGAAGAGGAGTTTTCTGATTTCTCTGAACTGTCTGAAGGGGAGAGGAATTCTAGCATCAATGGCTTCCCATGCTGAGAATGATGGAAGGTGAAAGAGGGAAGAAGACCTGACAGACACTCCAAGAGACCTTCACTTGGAGGTATTGTGTCCTGGGCCTCAACATACACTCTGTGTCATGAGCTATGCATGCATTCAGCACCTTATTTCACTTTCGCAACAACCATTGTCGTCTCCATCCCCAGATAGAGAAATCACATTCATGAAGATTAAATTGCCTAAGATCATTGACTAATAAGGGAAAGAATGATGCTCAAGTTCACAGTGACTCTAAAGCCGAAGCTCTGACCTTCTATGATGCTGTCTTCCTCCACATGCAGCTTCTATCCAAACCTGCCTTTCCAGCACCTCCTGGGTCCAGCCCGCCCACCTCTCTACGCTTCTTCTGTACACATCACCATAGGTCAACCAGAAAGCACAAACTACCTAGAGATACCCTGCTCCATGTGTCTCAGTCCTGATAGCTCTCCACCCTATGCAAATTCTTCACCTCACACAAAACCAAGTGAACCCTGAGCACTCTTGGGAAACAGTGTCTAATCCTTTCCCCAGACTAGGTTTGTATTCTCACTGTTATCCCCAGTCACTGCAGGCTTTCTGTAGTCACTGTCATGATGTAGGAATTATTTTCTGTTCATTTGTGTGATGACGCATGTGAGAATGTGTGTGTGCTTATATTTCTATATGATTATATTATGTTACAATTTATAATAATATATAAACCTTAGTCCATCACTTTTATTAGACTGTAAGCGGTTTTAGACTTGCAATTGCTGCTAATAGCGAATGAGATTTCAATGCTTACCTTAAAAAGGACTACACAACTGGGGCCAGTGGAATGATTCAACAGATGCCTCAGTTCATTATGCAAGACTGATGACCTTACTTTAATCCTCAGATCCCAGAATAAAGAGAACCAAGTTCACAAAGTTGTTCCCTGACCTCCACATAGACACTGTGGCATGTATATACCTGCCCACATGCTCATGCACACACACACACACACACACACACACACACACACACACACACAGAGAGACAGAGAGACAGACAGACAGACAGACAGACAGACAGACACAGAGAGAGACAGACAGACAGACAGACACAGACACACACACATACACACACACACACACACACACACACACACACACACACAGAGGCAAGGGGGGAATTATAGGGACTTTTTAAAAAAAAGTATCACATATATCCTAGGTGATATAATAGGTGAAAATGATCGTTTAATTCAATCAACATCACAAAGTCACTAAAAGTAAAAAGAATCTTAGAAAAAATTTAGTTCTGTATAAATTCATTTGTATTTATTGAATGTGTTTGGGTATTTTGCATACAGGTATCTTTGTGTGCCACATTCACAACTGGAACCCACAGAGGCCATAAGAGGGCTTCAAATTGCCCACAACTGCAGTTACAAATGGCTCTGAGCTGCCATGTGGGTGCTAAGAAACAGACCTGGGTCCTCTGGAATAGTAGCCAATGCTCTGAACTGCTGAGCCATCACTCCAGCCCCCCTCTATAAATTTAGATCAACAACAGCATAGGAAGTAGGGAATTAAGTTCAAGTCTCTCTTACCATTTGTGTGGATAAGGCAACCCCTCAGCTGTGCTTGGGTTTGTTTGCTAGTAAGATTGCTCATGTATAACTGGCTAATGTGAGGCTCAGCTGAGAACATGCTTGTGGAAATACTTAGCACACAAGAAACTTTACAATCAATTTGTTTTGTCTTCTGCAGACCCTGGGACAGTGAATGTATGTGATTACCATTAAAATAAGTTAATATCGGGACTCGAGAGATGGCTCAACAGTTAAGAGCCTGGCTACTTTAGCAGAGGACCTGGTTTCAGTCCCAGAACCCACATGGCAGATCCCAACTATTTATCACGCCAGATCCAGAGGTTCTGATGCCTTCTTTTGATCTCCACAGGCTCTAAGCATGCACACAATACACACACACACACACACACACACACACACACACACACACACACACACATATATATATATATATAAAACATCCATACACACACACATATAAAAGTAATGTGTTGGGCATGGTGTTGCATAATATAGTCACAGTCTCCTCTATCTCTTGAGTACTGAGTTTGATGCCAACCTAGACTATGAAATGAGACCCTGTATCAAAACATAAAAACAATTTAGTGGAAAAAACAAAACGAAACAAGTTAGTGACCAATCTCTTCATTTCCTATCTGAGCTACCAGCAAATAGGTAAATTGCTCAAGAGTCCTTCTGGTCTATAAACTCCATCATGTGACAGAAACGTTTCCGTTGTGGTCCTCAGCTCCAAACACAGTGCCTGGCCCATGAATGTTTATGGGAGGAAGGAAGGGAGAAAGGCAGGAAGGTCTCCATCAAGCACAAGAGGAATGGTTTAAGAGCTGAGGATGGTGGCCCTCGTTCTTTCCTATGATCTGTGATGGTGGCACTAGGGGCTGTAGGTCAGTGGGTGCCACGGGGTGGTTCTGAGTCAGCAGCAGTAAATTTATGAGAGATACAAGAACAAGCCCCACCCAGACCAGCTGAGTCAGACTGCCTGGGGTGGTACCCAGGTATCCGTCCTCTTAAGTCTTCCAGCTGCTCCAGATGTTTGTCAAAGTCTGACAGCACAGTCAGGAGACTTCATTCTCCGTGTATCACTGATGATATACCTGAGGGAACTATTTATTTTTAGAAACCTAAAGTGCATTATGATGGCAATGATGCTGATAATGTCTTTTTTTTTACTAATTCAAAACATTTATGCTACAAAAAGGATGTGTCTATACAAGGTACACCAATGTAATAACTATGTATTGTCTATTTCAAAACAGTTTTGAGAGGCTAGGTGTCATGGCGCACGCCTTTAATCCTAGCACACAGGAGAGAGAGGCGTGATAGATCTCTGTGAGTTCAAAGGCCAGCCTGGTTGACACATCAAGTTTAAGGACAGCCAAAGCTATATGGAGAGACCCTGTCTCAAAAAAAAAAAAAAAATCAGAAGAAAAAAAAAAGATTCTCACTCAGAAGGGGAATTAAAATAGGCATTGGCAACATGAAGGGAGGAAAGTGCGTAGGAGAGGGGATGGGGGGACGGGAGGGGGGAGGAGAGGGGGGAGGGGAGGGGGGAGGGGAGGGGGGAGGGGATGGGGAGAGGGGAGGTAGGAGGGGAAGAGGGGTAGGACTTAGGAATAGGAAGAGGAGAGAGAGGATCAGGTAAGAAAACTGATATCAGAGGTGGGGTTATCTCTGGAACTTGCCAGAGACCTGGGGTAGGGAAGGCCCCCAGAAGTCTATAAGGGTCACCCTAGCTAAGACTCCCAGTGGAAGGGGTATGGAGCCTGAAATGGCCACCTCCTGTAGCCAGGCAGGACTTCCAGTGGAGAAATAAGGACACTAACCCACCCACAAAACCTTCAACCGGCACTCAGGAGACAGAGGCAGGTGGATCTCTTTGAGTTCGAGGCCAGCTTGATCTATAAAGTAAGCCAGGCCAACCAAGGCTACACAGAGAAATCCTGTCTCAACAAAACAAAGACAAAACCAACCAACCAACCAACCAACCAACCAACCAACTAACCAACCAACCAACCACAACAACAACAAAACCTTCCACCCAAAATGTGTCCTGACTACAAGGTGTACAAGGACCAAGACAGAGCAAATATTGAGGAAATGGGCAAGCAAAGACTGGCCCTACTTGAGACCCACGCCACGGAAAAGACCCAGTCTCTGACACTGTTAATGTTAGTCTGCTGTGCTTGTGGACAGGACCGTAGCATAACTCCTCTGAGAGGCTTCACCCAGCAGATGACGGAAACAGATGCAGAGACCAACAGTCCAGCATTAGACAAAGATCAGGGAGTCATATGGAAGTTCTGGGGGGATGACTGAAGAAGCTGGAGGGGTCAAGACTCCACAAGAAGACCTCCAGAGTCCACTAACCTGAGCCCATGGGGACTCACAGAGACTGAAGCATCAACCAAAGAGCATGCATGCATTGGTCCTAGGTGCCCTGCACATATGTAGCACATGTGCAGTTTGGTCTTCATATGGGTCCTCCAACAAATAGAGAGAAGAGCCCTCTCTGACTCTGATGCCTGTCTTTGGATCCCATTCCCCTAAACTGGGATATGCCCTGTCTGGCCTCAGTGGGAGAGGATGTGCTTAGTCCTGCGTAGACTTAATGTTTCAGGGCGGGTGGTGCCTATGGGGGACCTCCCCCTTCTCTGAGAAGGAGGAGAGGGAAGAATGGGGTTTGTGGGGGACTGGGAGGAGGGGCGCTGTGAGCAGAATGTAAAGTGAATAAATAAATTAATGGAGGAAAACGCTAGAAGGGGAAAAAAGGTTAAAAGAGGATGTTGGATACTTTGATCACAAAGACATGACTAATATTGATGATAATTAATATGTTAATTATGTTGATTTGATTATCCTATAATGTATATGTTTTGTTACATAATTTAAAAAATATCCCATGGGCCGGGCATGGTTGGCGCATGCCTTTAATCCCAGCACTCGGGAGGGGGAGGCAGGCGGATTGCTGTGAGTTCAAGGCCAGCCTAGTCTACCAAGTGAGTCTAGGACAGCCAAGACTACCCAGAGAAACCCTGTCTCGAAAAACCAAAAAAAAAAAAAAAAAAAAAAAAATCCCATGGCCAGCAAATAGTAGACACAAGAGATTCATTCACATGCTCCAGCTGTAGCCTGAGAGACTAACCAGTACACTACACAGTGACACTCTATGTCAAAAATGAAAGAATCGCCCATAACTCACAGATACAAATTATTCATTTTTGCAGAAAATTCATATTTTCTCCCAAATGGTAAACATGGACATATACTTTCATGTATGTAAGCATATATATACAAATAAAAAGCATATTAGTTAACATATTTGTTTATATGTAAATAATTTTCTTATTGTTTTACATTTTTAATATTTTAAAAATATAATTTTTGTATCTTTTTTTTTTTTCAAGACAGGGTTTCTCTGTAGCCTTGGCTGTTCTGGATTCGCTATGTAGACCAGACTGGCCTTGAACTCATATATATGTGGTTCTTAACCTTCCTAAAGCTCTGACCTCTTTAATACAGTTCCCCATGTTATGGTGACCCACAACCATAAAATTACTTTTATTCTACTTCATATCTGTAATTTGGCTACTGTTGTGAGTCATAATATAAATGTGCTATCTGATGGTCTTAGATGACCCCAGTGGAAGGCTCAGTTGACCCTAAAAGGGTCGTGACCCACTGATTGAGAACAACAAAACATTATATATATATATATACATATACACACATATACATACATATAATATTGTAAAATGTTCCAATATGACAATTTCAAAATTATTTTAGTAGCTGTACTAAAATTATTCTAAATTTTAGCCTACTGAATCAATTCTGTTTTGTTATACAACTAGACTATAGTCAGTGTTTTCAACTGTTCTGATCATCCCTGAACTTAAACATTATGCTTATTGTCTACTTTTAATCTCCACATTCATTTTTTTTCCGAGAGAGATGGTCTCATGTAGCTCAGGCTGGCCCTAAACTCTCTGTATGATCAAGGTTGACCATGTATCCCTGACCCACTGGCCTGCACCACCCAAGAACTAAATTAAAGGCATGCACAGCCACACCTGGCCTCTAATCATTCTTTACCCTGGACCCACATAGTGAAAAGTAACCCTCCCAACAGCACCTGCAGTTTAAAACCTTTCTCGCTTTAAGACTTTAAGATGGTAATGACAAATTATACCCTGCTGCCCACTTTCCACGCTACTTGATGACTGCACAAGTCACTTAAAAGTTCTCTGAGAGATAATTTTATTACTTTTCTATTAAGAAAACCACTGGTATCTAAGTCATGACTGAGTCAGATGCAGGGATGGGAGGATCGAGAAGCAGCAGTGGATTGAGATATCTGTGAATAAAAACAAAGCTCTCCCTGGGTGTAGCTTCTCATCCCAAGTCTAGACTCTAGACATTTTACATGTTCAAGGGAGTGCATGAACATTAAGACTCAGTGAACAACTGCGAAAGAAACTAAAGAAACAGGGTGGGGGCGGGGGAGAAAGGCCCCCTTGGAAAAAAAGCTTTCCTGAAAAAGGCCATTCATTGTATCGTGGTAAATGGCTTGAATGGGATTCACACACCAATTATGCAGTGAGAAATATAAACAGCCAAGCGACTGCTCTGCACATCACCACAGCCTTGGAGCAGCCTTCTTGGGCTTTTGGTGTGTCTGGAATGGGCCTGGATGGCTCCCAAATACATCTTCAAGGAACTTGAGGGAAACCAACATATTTAAACCACATTGGAGGGGCCTATGATATCGGCTATATGCTAAAAATAACAGGCACTGTGTGCCTGTGCTCCCTGCAGTAGGAAGGGAGGTGCAACTTGACAAATCCTGACCAACTCAGAGTCCTTACGGAGCCAAGTGTTTTAGGGAGGAGACAGTTGGGAGGAGACAATTGGTAGTGCCAGATGTTTTTAGAAAATTCTTTTGTTTGTTTCTGCCGGGGGGTGGGGGTGGGGGGGTGCAACCTAGAGGATATATCATGCAACAGTTTCTAAAGTCAAAAAGTACAATAAACACATGGGGCCTTCCGTCCTCAGTAAATATATGTTAAGCTAGGCAGACAACTGGAGAATATAATTGTTATAATAGATGTGCACTGCCAGAAGCTTGCAGGCCTTTTTGGTGTCAAGAATTCGAAGAGATCTTTTCTCTCATAATTATCACATTTATGTTCTTGCCAACGCAGGATTTTGGACGGTGGAGACAGGTTGTGCAGGCATAGCTGATCATTTGGATCACGTAATTAAAAACCTTACAGTATGCCAACTGTTGAGTCAAACACTTGAGGATCCAGAAATGGTGCAAGTGGAAAGTCTTAGTCAGCAACAAATGTCAGTCTAGTGTTTCATAGAAGAGGAAATGAAAACCCATGGAGATGAAGTGACTTTTGCGGAGTGGAAAAGCAGCCCTCTGGCAGAGCCAGGATGAGAACACAGCCTTTGCGTTAACATTTACACCGTGAGACCATCCATCCAGCTATCCCTGTATTCTTGGATGGCACAGTCACCCACACATGCCCTATGTCCGTGACCTCATCTGTCGTTCCTTAGCAACGACATCAGCAATGGCATGTTATTTGTTATGATAGATAGATATGTATATTTGTATAATTTCATTTATTTTGTGCAAGTGTGTGAGCATGCGTGAGGCATGGCTTGCAAGTGGTGATCAGAGGACAACTTGTAGGAGTTGGTTCTTTCTTTCCACCTCGTAGGTCACATAATCAAACTCAGATCATCAGATTTGGCAGTGGGTGATTTATCCATTGAGCCGTCATACACATTATGTTAATTAGTTCTGCTTACTGCCTGACCAGGCCTTTGCTAAGCATCCATTTGTAAATGCTCTCTGCACATCAGTGTTCTAAATACAGGTAAAAATAGGTGCTTCCTAAAGAAGAGGGTAGAGGGAACCAGTAAGGACAAGGAGATCCCAAGGAGTGGCAAGTGCTGCTGATGGTCACTATGGTTACTGTGGTAGGATGAAGGTGTCTGGGTATGAGGGGTGCAGCTCAGTAGCAGAGCATTCATCTACTATGTAGGAGGCCCCAGGCATGGGCTCCAGAACTACAGCTAAAAGGATTTCAATCAGGGAAAAAAAAAAAAATAAGTACAAAATCCCCCACGCCAGTGATTACATGTCCAGATAAGATAAAAGCAGGCTCTACCCTGTCTCCCCAACCTGGCTAGGAAAGGTGGGACTTTGTAAATTTAAATAACAGAAGGCTAATTAGAGATCAGTCAGAGGTGCACCCACAGCAACCCCCTACTCCCCACCCCCACAAAAGGGACCCTGAGTAACTGGCAAGCACTGGGAGGGAGGAGCTAGGAAGAGTCCGATGCAGCTGTGTAGGAAATCACCTACCTGACCATCGCAGTTAAAAGAGCTAAGTATAGAGAAGCAGGCCACGCATATAAAAAAAAAGTAGAGGACAAATATATGCGGGCAACTTTAGAAGAACCACAAATGGCCTCTGAACACACGGTATGTCAAGCTTAAACCATGCACTGTGACTGATGCACACCCGTAATCCCGGCACAGGAGGCAGAAGGGAGAAGTTAACGAGTTCAAGGCCAACCTGGACTACTCAATCAGTCAGAGGACAGCCTGAACTGTATGAGATTGCAGAGAGAGAGGGCAGGGAAGGGAAAAGGCAGGAGAGAAAAGGAAGGGCAAATAGAATATGAGATTTATTGGCAAAACATCCAAAGAGTTGACATGTTTTATAATACCGCGCAGAAGTAGATCCTTGCGTTCAATGGTAGGAAGGCAAACGATAAACGCCTATAGAGGAGAACCAGCCATTGGTGCCAAATTCCCACTGGTATTTCTTTTTTCCTTTGATCTCGAAATCCCACCCCAACTATCTATCCCAAACTTGCTCACACAGGGATAGGAACGGTTGCAGATATTGTGCCACGTAGGAATTGGCACCCGGTGGTGTCTTAGTTTGCTTTCCATTACCGTACTGAAACGCTAACCAAAAGCAACTTGTGACTGAAAGCGTTCGTTTTGTACTTATATACCCGATCCAGTCCATCATTAGAGAAGTCAGGGCAGGAACTCAGGAAGGAACCTGGAAGCAGACACTGACCAGTGACTAAGGAGAAGCGCTGCTTACTGGCTTGCCCAGCCTGCTTTCTGATGTGACTCAGGACCACTTGCCCAGAGGTAGCACCACCCACAGTGGGTTGGGCCTGTCAACCATCAGTCACTAATCCAGAAAATGCCTCATGGACTTGCCAACAGGCCAATCTGGATAGAAGCATTTTCTCAATTAAGGTTCCCTCTTCCCAAATGACCCTAGTTTGTGTCAAGTAGACAAAGAAACAAACAAACAAAACCCCAAACTGGGGCAACTGGAATAGCAAAAGAATAGAAATAATCAAATGTTCATTAGTAGGGAGCTGGCTGAATAAATAATAGTGCACGGACATGTAAAGTGTCCTCAGAATGCTGCATGAAGCAAATAGGAAAGCGAGACAGAGAAAAGCAGTCTTATCCAGCTGGCTCAAACACATTTGTATTTACATGTATCGTACATGCGTGTATATATGTTGTATGGCTGCATATAATTCAATTTTGAATACTTGAAAACAGAATATTACCTGTTGGGAGGGATCAGGGTGGAAGGGATAAGACAAAAAGCTAGAGCTGTAAATATAACTTGTTTTTGAGATTTAACTTTCAGCCATATAAATGCTTTGCTATCCTTTGTTGTGTGTGTATGTTTGTTTCAGGCTTCCCCAAAACTTATCACAATCCTCCTGCCTCAGCCTCCCACATGATATTACAAGTATGAGCCACCACATCCAGCCTAATTTTTTTGTTGTTGTCATTGTTTTGTTTTTTTTCAAGACAGGATTTCTCTGTGTAGCCTTGGCTGTCCTGATACTCACTCTGTAGACCAGGCTGGCCTTCAACTCAGAGAACTCAGAAGCCTGCCTCTGCCTCCCAAGTGCTGGCATGAGCCACCACTGCCCAGCTCCCAGCTTAATTTTTTTTTAAGACAAAATAATAGCATTCTGGTATCTTTTTAGATCACTCATTTATGAGGTATATATGGAAAATATTTACAGATACACAATACGGCATAGGATTTACTTAATGTAACTCAGTTGAGGAGATGAAAGTATCTTTGAAACAAAGGCTAGAATGAGTTGATGATCCTATCTGAGTGATAGGTGCTCTGGGCTTTATTATATGTTTGAAAATTTCCACAAATGAAAGCTTATAAGGCACTGTTGAGATGACTCAGTGGGGAAAGGCGCTTGCTGCTGAGCCTGACAACCTTAGTTTGATTCCTGGGACCCACATGGTAAACTACAAGTTGATCCTCTGACCTCCATGCATGCCTCAACACCCTCCCCCCCACACACACACACACTAAATGAATGTAATTTTTTAAAACTAAGTTTGTAAATACATGAATGAACGAATGAACGAACGAATCAATGATAAAGCCATGCATCTCAACAAGCTAAGGGAAGACTAAGGTACTAAAGAATCACAATGATTGTTGCTGGGCGGTGGTGGCACACGCCTTTAATCCCAGCACTCGGGAGGCAGAGGCAGGTGGATTGCTGTGAGTTCGGGGCCAGCCTGGTCTACAAAGTGAGTCCAGGACAGCCAAGACTGCACAGAGAAACCCTGTCTCGAAAAAACAGAAATAAAACAATGATTGTGAGCTTGTGAGCTTGTTAAGAATGCCAGCAACTCTGTATAGGGTACCAGGCAGCTCCCAGGACAGGCACCTGGCAACATTACCCATCTCTATTTATAGTCACTGAATGAAAAAAAAAAAAGAAAGAAAGAAAGAAAGAAATCAAAATGAAGACAGGACTGCTCCTAGGTATAGTGGAGGAAAGGGTTTAGTGAAGATATAAGGGAGAGCATAGCCAGAGGCAGAGACATCTGGGAGACTGCAGAGTGGACATGACCAGCAGACTGAGGGAGGGGCCACGTGAAGAGGGGGGGGGGGGGAAGAAGACCAAGAGGTTGAAAGGGTAAAAGGGGGTAAAAGGGACCAGTGTAGCCAAAATAGCTGGATTATAAAGCTAAGAGCAGCTGGGGGAAGGGCAGCCCAGCTCCTGAGCTGGAGAGTTCACCCTGGCCTGTGGGGTGGGTATGCCAGTCAGGAGTACTCTGTAACAGGTAAGGGCGGAGGGATACTTGGAAAACCTGCTGGCCAGAGTCGGCTTTGATATGTTAATGGGCACCTCCGCTGTTTGGCCTGGTTTGCGACCTACCCGGTAACTAAATATTCATTGCCTTACATCTTCCTACGGTCTGGAAGGAGGGAGGAAAGTAGGACAGCCAGGTTTACAACAAAGGAATCTAATAACGGAGATGCCGAAACCCACAAGCAGGAAAAGAAGCTGACAAGCCTAGAACCCTGTACGCCCTTTGCCTTCCTGCACCCTGCTTGTTGAAAGGGAGGAACTGGTGGTGGAGGGGGGTAAAATGAAGGCACTTTTGAATCAAGGGGCAACGGCCTCGGGGACTAGCCAGGGATGCGGCTTAGAGGTAAGGAGGTAGCCTAACATGCCTAAATCCCTAGGTTGAACCTTAGCATCCCAGAAAACGGGTTGGTAAAGAAAGAGGGGAAGCAGGGGGGAGGGGAGGGGATGGGGAAGGCGGGGGAAATGAATTCGAGGTTCTTATAGCCCAGACCAGCCTCTAACTTATGTAGCCAAGGGTGATCCCAAAATTCTTGATCATCCTGGGGCCACCTCCCAAGTGCTGAGATTACATGGGTGGGCTGCCACAGCGTGCTTCAGCACTGTTTGTTTGTATTTTGTTTTGGGGGGCTTTTGTTTGTTTGTTTGATTAGTTGGTTTTGGTTTTTCGAGACAGGGTTTCTCTGTGTAGCCTTGGCTGTCCTGGACTCGCTTTGTAGACCAGACTGGCCTCGAACTCACAGCGATCCGCCTGCCTCTGCCTTCCGAGTGCTGGGATTAAAGGCTTGCTTCACCACAGCCCAGCGCACTGTTTGTTTTTAAGACAAAAAGCTCTTTAACAAGGTTCTTCCTCACCTCAGTGCTTCTGGGTCACACTTGGTCAGTTTTACAGCTGTGAATACCCTCCCTTTATCACTGTGATGTGCTATGACCATGGCAGGAAACTATAAAAGCAGCAGAGTGGGAAAATGTGTATATGTGTGTGTGTGTGTGTGTGTGTGTGTGTGTGTATTAGCGTGCATACGCACAAGTACACACATACGGTGTGTACATGTGTGTATTGTGTGGACATGTGCATATGCTATATGTGCATGTTCACATGGTGGTCAGAAGACAACCTTAGGTGCCCAGCCTCGATCTTATGTAAGGCAAGGCCTCTTGCACACGGCACCCACGCTGACGTACAATCTTCTAGAGAAAAATCTCTTGTCCTCACAAACCAGTTCACCATGGGAGCGCTGGGATTGCAGGCGTGCGTCACCACTGTGCTTCCTGAGGGCTCTGTGCATTCTAGCCTGGGTGCTCGTGCTAACAGCGACAGGCCACCACTCCAGCAGTCCGTGAGGCTGAAGCCCTTGGCCACCTGTGACACTCTCCAGGCGTCCATTAGCCAAGCTACTGGAATTGTAAATTCTCCATCTCGGTTTTTACCTTCCTCCTCAACCTTAGGGAAAGAATGTGTCTCTTCCAGAAGCATCTTGACATTGCTTACTTGAGTTGTTTATTCTCTGGCAACAGGTCACTCTGAAGATCGGGAGGGAGGTGGAGAGAGGGGTCTGACCAGAGGGAGCCCTTCCTTCCTTTAATAAACTGTCCACGGCCCAAGAATTTGGTGGAATGAAGACCTTTGCTCTGGTCTCTATTCTGAGAAGAGATGAGAATTTGCCTCTGAGGTTTGCCCCACATGCAGTTACATAAAAACAGAAGACAGGCTGACACAGCAGATCTGGAGGATGTTGACACTTCCAGTCTCTGATCATATGCCTAGGGTGAGTGTACTATTTGTATGTGGTGTGTACAGCAGATAACACTGTTGTATTGCTCAATTCTACTTCCTCGATATTAATATTTTACACATCCATGTTTAAAGCACAACCTGTTTCTTTTAAGGCAGGATCTCTACTCACTATAGTCCAGTAGTCTTGGCCAGCCTGAAAGTCACTATGAAACGCAGCTGGCCTCAAAACTCATCCAGCCTTTCTTACCTCAACCTGCTGAGTGCTGAGATTACAGTGTGAGGCACCATGACCTGACCAAAATGCCAGGGCTTTGTATTGCGTTTTGGTTTTAGGCATTGGGTTTTTGTTTTGTTCTTTTTTTTTTTTTTTTTTTTTTTTTTTTTTTTTTTTTTGGGTGTTTCGAGACAGGGTTTCTCTGCATAGCCTTGACTGTCCTGGACTCACTTTGTAGTCCAGGCTGGCCTCGAACTCACAGTGATCCGCCTGCCTCTGCCTCCCAAGTGCTGGGATTAAAGGCGTGTGCCACCAAGCCCGGCTTTGTTTTGTTCTTAACTTTTTGAACTCCATGGGATTGAGGATGGAATTCAGACTCTCACCCACTCTGGGCAAGCTGAGTACCACCAAGCTAGCATCCTCAGCTTGTAACGTTACTGTTCACATTCAACTAGCTTCAAAAAGATGCAAGTAACCCCAGGGTCTCTGGGTCTCTGACTAGAGGGATAGTCTCACAAGAGGAACAAAAGACAAGGGGTGTGGCTCTGAGAGCCACAATTATTAAGATACACTAAGCACTTCCACGAAGTGCCCATGCAGGACATCCTTACCTAGCATATTCACCAGCACACTTGACTTGTGCCCATACATTTAACCCTCACCACAACCCTAGGAGATAGAATTCTTTCCATCTCATAGGTAAGGAAACTGAGGTACAGCTGAGAAGAAGCTGTGTGCACTTTGTTGTTGTTTTCAAGAGTCAGAGAGAGGCTTGCTATGTAGCTCTGGCTGGCTTGGCTCTTGATACATAGAGCAGGCTGGCCTCAAACTGGTGTTGATAGTCCTGCCTCAGCTTCCCAAGTGTAGAGACACTTTTCTGAAGGGGGAATGCTAAAGGCAATTTCAGCGTCTGAAAGCAAGCATGTCAAGCTATATACCAAGTGGGACTCTTTGTGGTTAAAAAGGAAAGCACCTAAGGAGAAAACCTTCACCAAGGAAGTTCCTTGATGGAAATCTCCAGATTCTAATCTTGTTACTCTACCCTCATTCTCATGAAGTTCTGCCTTCTTTACCACTTTCTGGAAAATTCCACCCTCTGTGCAGTGACTATGCTTGCCCACAGCCGTCCCTCTTCTTATACCAGGTAAAATGTCTACGGATGGGGGAAAAAAAAATCTCAAAGCTTGAGTTACTTTATTTAAAATAACACCCAGACTTGGCAGCGGGGTTAATATTCTAGCTGTCTGGCCTCTTTGGTGCCACTGTAACACACTTAGCAACGATTAAAGAGTCTGCTGTTGTTCCATGATAGCCTGCATGTCCCCATTAGATCACATTTATATCTCCCAGGGATTAACACTGCCAAAGTGCAGTGAGTCTACAACGACCTGTGTTGGGTGGGGAGAAACATCTAGAAAAGCTGCCTGATGTCTATCTTTCTCAATGAGGCAGCTAGCACTTAGGCTGCTGTTATTATTTGGCTCGCCGCTTCTTCCCTACAAATCAAGTTCCCCCGGGCACACCATTTTTCTCCCCTTAACTCCACAAAGTGATAAACAGAGGAGCCGACAAGGCTTAGATCTTAAGCTTATCACAATGTAAATTAAGGTTACCCAGATTTTTGTTTGTTTGAGACAGGGCCTCGTGAATTCAGGCTCACCTCAAATTCCTCACAATGTAGCTAAGAATGACCTTGAACTTCTAAGCTTCCTGTGTCCACCTCCCAAGTGCTACGCCTATAGACATGCATCACTATGCCAAGCTTATGTGGTGCTGGGGCTTCATGGATGCCAGGTCAGTGCTCTACTAATTAATCTATATATCAAGCCCGGGACTTTTCTTTTTTTAAAAGCATACTCCCTACATTGCCTAAGCAATCAATAAAAGGCTGTGGTTAAGGTGCTCCCTAGCTATGCTCTAATCCAGACACCAGAAGTATTTATTGAGAGTTGCCCGAGGGCCTGGTTGTTATTAAACAATGTATAACTACTTTCTTTGAGCCAAATGCCAGGCCTTGGCCTTTGCCCAGATAAATGGTAAGAAACCTCATGTTAATATTTTATTGGGGTAAACATTGCTTGTGGTTGGTCCCCAGAAGGGATAAATCACTTACTACAAATGAGTCAAAGTCAAAGACAATTTTTTGAATGAAAGTTAACTCATTAATTGTTCACAGTGCCCACAATAAGTTTCCCAATGTGCGCACGCGTGCACACACACACACACACACACACACACACACACACACACACACACCAGTGTCAATCTAATAATTCAGAAAAGTCATTACCTGTATTCAGTAGACCAGGAAATTGAACCGTTGAGAGTCAAGAGACTGGGCAAGGTCATTCAGCCGGTAAAACAAAGAGCAAAGCTTGTTTTTGGCATCCTAGTCCAAATCTTTAAGCCAAAGCATTAAGTTTGCTTTCTTCATGTTGTAAACTATTTTACAATTGTCCCGCTAGTGTGTGGTTCAAAGGGCATCATTTAAACCGTCTTTCACCCTCATAAACACTTATGTATAAGTACTCTTATTTCCCTACCCAGTAGGTAAGAACATTTTACAGTTATTTATTCACATGCCCCTATATATGCATACCCTTCTAATGCTTCAATGTGTTTGGTACCGTGTTACTCAAGATTACAAATCCCAGGACATTTTCTGAAACAAACAGCCTCAGAGTGGGAAGGCAAAGGTTTCTGAGATAAACTACAAGCCAACAGTCATTTGTGTTATTATCATTGACACTGGGAATAATTTCTCAGTGTGACCAATTCATTATCAGCAAGGCATCAAACAATTCATCAGAGGAAAGAATAATCTATTCAGTAAATGCTGCTGGGTTGTACTGTTTTCCTGGGTTTACTGGATGTCTCCAAGTAAAAGAATAGAGTCGGGCCCCAAAATCCAATCGTAGTAGCACATGCTTATAATCCTAGCACTCTAGAGGCAGAGGCAGGAGGATTACAAGTTTGAAATCAAACTAGACTATATAGGAGAAGATCTTGTCAAAAAGAAAAAAGAAAAAGGAGGAAGGGAGAAGAAAAAAAGGAAGAGGAGGAGGAGGAAGAGGAAGAGGAAGAGGAGGAACAAGAAGAAGAAGGAGAAGAAGAAGGAGAAGAAATAAAGAAAAAGTCACTGAAATGGAATGTAAGAACTAAAAGTTAAGCCTTAGATAAGACAACAGATGTATCATCAAGAACATACATCACTGGGGCTTTGATATAGCCCCATTGGTAGAGTGCTTGCCTAGTAAGCACAGCATCCTGGTTTTAATTCCTAACACTGACTAAAACAAGGTGGCAACGCACGCCTATCTATAATCCCAGCGATCCTAACACTGAGAAGGTGGAGGCAGAAGGAGAAGACGTTCAAGGCCATCCTTGGCAATTGGAGTCAGCCTGGGCTGCAGCCTCATGAGGGTCAGAGTCAGTTCTGTCCTTCCTCCGTGGGGATCTTATAGGTCAAACGTGGACTTGGCGATAGGCACCTGTATCTGCTAAGCCATCTTGCCAGCCCTATATTATTATTTCTTAAAACAAGCATTATACATACATGGCATGATGTCAAAACCTACTTATGTGTGGTTATGTTTGCTTAACCTGTGTGGACAAGGATAAAGGATGGGAAAGTCCCGTGAGCTTTTAACAAAATTGCTAAATAAGAGAAAAGGCATTAGCTTTTATGAGATTTTGGATTTTTTTGTTTGTTTTTTGTTGTTGTTGTTGTTGTTGTTTTTGTTTTGTTTTTTGTTTTTCCAAGACAGGGTTTCTCTGTGTAGCCTTGGCTATCCTGGACTCACTTTGTAGACCAGGCTGGCCTCTGCCTCCCGAGTGCTGGGATTAAAGGCGTGTGCCACCACGCCAGGCTGGTGGATCGTTTTGATTTTTAAAGTGACTAAGCTTGTCCTTCCACTTTTAATCCTCCTGTTCCCACAGTTCTTCCTACTGCACCTCAGGAAACCACAGTGCTAATTTTTTTTCACCTCAGCTTCTCCTGTTCTAGCATTTCAAACAAATAGAATCATAACTGTTTGTGCCCTGTTGCTTTTGCTCCCTGTTAGCCCAGGTTGTTGCCTCCCTTAACAACTCATTTCCCCTGCTGAGTAAGATTTCACTCAAATGATGTAAGCCAGTCTATTCATTCAAACCCTACGGCTGCACATTTTGGAGGTTTTTTTTTGGGGGGGGGGAGTCTGCTGTTATGAATAAAGCTGCTGATAACATTCTCCCATAATCCTTTTATATAGCTTTTTTTTCCTTTTGGCTAACTACCTAAGAATTGAATTTCTGGGTTAAAGGATAGGTAGATGGCACATGAGTTTGTTGCATTTATTATTAAGATAATGAACAGACTATTTTGTTGTTGTTGTTATTGTTGTTGTTGTTGTTTTTCAAGACAGGGTTTCTCTGTGTAGCCTTGGCTAGCCTGGACTCACTTTGCAGCCCAGGCTGGCCTCGAACTCACATGGATCCACCTGCCTCTGCCTCCCATGTGCTGGGATTAAAGGCGTGGGTCACCACTGCCCAGCTATGAATAGACTATTTTAAAGAGAAAAAACTGAGGGCTCAGGTTGTAGTCCAGTTTGCTTAGTGCTTGCTTAGCATGCAGAAAGCCCTGGGTTCCAGTCACAACAGAGCAGAAATTGAATACCATAGCACCTGCCTATAGCCATAGCACTCAGGTGACAGAGGCAGGAATATTAAAAGTCCAAAGTCCTCGGTTACATAGGGAGTGCCAGGCCAGCCTGGCTACATGTGATTTTGTTGCGAAAGTTTTTTTTTTTTAAGGGAAGGAAATCTCTATTAAGGATATTGAATATTGTGAGGTCTAATAAAATATCCCATCTTTCTCTATTTGATTTTCTCCTAGTAGGTAGGTCTTCACTTCCCTAGCCAGGTCCATGACCCAAAATTCTCAGGGGTGAGTCCTGGAAAAAGGACAATCCTAATGGTAAGCTTGCCTGAGAGAAAGTAGGTTTTATTAAGAGACTCCAGTAATGGTTGGAAACATGGCCAGCACATCAGAAAAGCAGCTTCACCGCACAGAGGCCAAGGCAAGGTACACAGTGCGCATGATGCCTCTATCCCATGATCACGAGGTGTTGCCAGAACACATGCTTAGCATTAAAAAGAGCAAAGCAATAGGTTCTGGGACCAGTGAAATCAATACATTACAAAGCAGCCTTGCCACACACACACACCCTCCCCCTCCGTCCCCCCCCCCCCGTCCCCCGTCCCCCCTCTCCCTCCCCCCCATCCCCCATCCCCCCTCCCCCTCCCCCCCCCTCGCCGGGAAGGTCTGTACATGGAGTGTGAACCAAGCCTTGGCGGCTTCCACATTCAAAGTGCAACAAAAATACAGCTGATAGGATGAAGGCACATCCTCAAGAAGTACTGCATAAAGATAAATACAACACAAATGAATGCAAAAGGAAATGGACATCACAGACCATGGAGAAAAAGATGTAGATGACAGGCTTTAGTGGCATCTGTGGAACTGGTGACCCACAGCATCCCCACTTGTCCTGAGAGCTGGCCTTGAGTCCTAAGCCAGAGCAAAACCACAGAACCATCTGTCCCTCCAGATGTGGGGACTAGGACAGAGCACCTGAATGGTTAAGTCTGAATGATAAGTATCATGGGAAACAACTTAAGGTTTTTGCTGCTGCTAATCTGATCCAAAAAAGGTTATGGATGTCCAGACTAAAAGGTACTTGCGACTACTTCAGAAATCTAAAGGGATGACTATGGTTAAGGTCTGCATCAGAGAAGACAAGCCAGACACCTCTCCCTACACACATCCAGAAGCAGGAGAAACAAGTTTCCCAAGGAGCATGAAATATGTGGTGGGCAGGGGGACTTTTAGAACTGTAGACTCATGAGAGCCACGAGAGGCTTTCTGGAAAGGAATGCAGGCTCTATAGTTCAAGAAAAGTGACAGAAATGTTAAAAGAAACAGAGGAGGCTGGGATGTAACTCAGTTGGTAGAGGGCTTGCCTCGTGTGCATGAAGCCCTGGGTTTGAACCCCAGCACTATACAATATCTGTAATCTCAGCACTGGGGGGTAGGGAATCATAAATTCAAAGCCATCTTTGGCTACATACCCATAATCCTGCCACTCAGGAGTCTGAGATAAGAGGATTTGGGTTTTAGGATCTGTTGGGATTACACAGGAAGAAAGGGGAGAAAGCAGCCAGAGAGAAGAGAGCTAGTAGGTGGCACCTAAGAGAAGTGACGGATGAGTGTAGCTCGATAAAGCCTCTATTGAGACTGGAAGCGTAGCTCAGTGTTAGTGCACTTGCCTATCATGCCTGAAACCATGGGTTCAAATCCCAGCACCACGGAATTATCAAAAATAACAAATCCTTTAATATGACATGCAAATTCTCTCCCTCTCTCCTTCCGGCCCTACAGGATCTCCTCTCAGGTCTCAGAACAAGCCAAGGTCCATCCTACCAGAGGCCTTGATACAAACTGATTTTTTTTTTCCAAGACAGGGTTCCTCTGTGGGTAGCCTTGCCTCTCCTGGACTTGCTTTGTATACCAGGCTAGCCTCAAACTCACAGTGATCTGCCTGCCTCTGCCTCCCGAAGTATTAAGATTAAAGGCATGCGCCACCACACCTGGCACAAACTGATCTCTTTACATGGACAATTCTTTCCTTCTCTCACTTTAAGATTACCAGTCAGAAAGGCCTTTACTGGGCCTCATGCCCACCCAGCCTAGCTGAAGTATCACGCTGTATTCTCTTACACTATCCTGTCCTTTCCTCCATAGCATTCACCAGAGCTTGTGATGACAGATTAATCGAGGCATCATTTATTTAGTATGTAAATTCTCCCTGAGACTGTAAACTCCATGAGAACAGGAAATGGGTCTGGTTTTCACAGTACTTTCTATTTCAATGAAGTAAGTGCCTAAATAAATATTAATTGCAAAAGTTAATGAACCTCCAACAATCTCTTCCATATCAAATGAGATGTCTGGATTTAAGCAATTAGCAGTAATAGCTCTTGTATGTAATGATACTTTTTAACCATGCCAGGTGCAATGGTAGTTTGTTGTTTTTTAAAAGATTTTTTTTACGTGTACATGCACATGTGTGTATGCATATGTGAGTACGGATACCTATAGAGGCCAAAAGAGGGCATCAGATCCCCTATAACTGAAGTTATAGACAACTGTGAGCAACCTGATTTGAGTGCTGGGAACCCCATATGGGACCTCCTGACTATTGAGCCATCTTTTCATCCTCTAAAGTAGAAGTTTAAAGTATGTCAATCAATCCATCGATTTCTCACAACAACCTAGGGAGACTGAGCCTCAACTTTACACTGAAGGTGCCAACACCTGAGGGTTACCTTGAGTTAAATTCACACAGCTCTGCGGTAGAGACCAGGTGTGACCCAGGGTCATGCAGATACCACAGCTAATACTTATGTCCTCGCACAGGGCGCTGACTCATCTGCCTCGCTTCAGGTTTTGTCCCCACACCTGTCTTCCATATTGGATAACGTGGAGGCACACCAGAAACCCAGAGTTAGCTAACAAATTCAGCTAAAGGCATTCGAGGTTCACCACTACAAAAAAGAAGCCTTCTGGAAAACCCCCCTTACCTGCCTTCAAAACAGAAAATTCTGAGAAAGGAAGAGTACTGTAATTCCCTTTTCAGGAAGGCATCTGCCCTGGGGACAGAGACCAAGAGTGAACTGACCATCAAGACCCTTTTGAGGCTGGAGTTTCATGACTCAGAAGACAGCACTAAGACCAGTCAGAGCTGTATAGAAAAGTATCTTCATAAACTTTTCTATATCATAGCTCTTTTGTTTGTTTGTTTGTTTTGTTGTTTTGTTTTGTGAGACAGGGTTTCTCTATGTAGCCTTGACTGTCCTGGACTCTTTGTAGACCAGGTTGGCCTCAAACTCAAAGCGATCCGCCTGCCACTGCCTCCCAAGTGCTGGGATTAAAGGCATGTGCTACCACTGCCTGGTCCTATCATAGCTCTTCTAAAAGCCTACTTATCCTGCCCATGAGTGCCTTCCCTCCCTGCTTTCTTCCCCTGCTGAGTTAGGTATATACTTTCCCCACCCCACTGTGTTACTCTCCTCTCTACTCAGGTCCTGGCCAGAAAGAAAACAGAGTACAGAAAGGGTTCCCTCCTTTACACTAAACGTTTTTGTTTGCTTTTGATTTTTTTTGTTGGTTGGTTGGTTGGTTTTTCAAGACAGCGTTTCTCTGTGTAGCTTTGACTTTCCTGGAATTCACTCTGTAGACCAGGCTGGCCTCAAACTCATAGAGATCCACCTGCTTCTGCCACCTCAGTGCTGAGATTAAAGGCCTGTGCCTCTGCCTGGCACCTTACGTAACATCTTGTCATTTGGTAATATAAGAAGAATAGATTCTGCAATTAGCTTGTTTTCAACTCTAACACTTGCTGTGTGACCTCGTTCAGATAACTTAACCTCTGTGAGTTCCAGAGTGCTGGGATTAAAGGCAAGCGCCACCACTGCCCTGCCTTTACACTACATTTTTCAGGGGACATCCACTACTTAATCTCAACACCTATTACAGATGCCTCACAAATGATCGATGTTGACTATCTCAGGAAGAAAACACCCAGTGTAGACTGTCTCTGCCACGAGTCTTTGGTCACAGTCATTGTTTACTAAAGGCAAGCAGTCCATCCCTTAGTCATATTCCCATCAGATACTGCTCCATAGCACTGAGCTCTTACCAAAGAGCCTAATTTCTGAGAAGACCTAAGGGAATTCAGGAACTAGTGAAGGCCTCAGTGGGTTTCCTTGGGATACTTGGCCTTCTTTAAAAATGAGTTAGCCAGGCCTAGGGTTGGTTCACTGGTTAAAGGACCTGGGTTCAATTCCCAGCACCCACATGGCAACTCACATTCTTTTCACTTCTGTGGGCAATTCTAGTCACAGGGATTGCAACACTCTTTACTATAGGTTTTAACTATTTGAAACCTACTTTATTTGGGGTTTTAAAAATGTTTATAATCTCCCTTTCAACCCACCTACCCTAGATAGGAGAGAAAGTCGGTTTATGGGAACAGGGGAAGTAGACCTTGTTGGATTTAGTTCCTGGGAACAATTCCCCTGGTGTAGTCGACAAGATTTCAGCAGACCAGCAATTCCACCAGAGTTGCTGCTGGAACTTGGAGCAGCAGAACCTGGAGCCTCAGCTGGAGCCCAAAGCCTCGAAGCCTTTGCTGCAGCGGTTCTCTCTAGGAGTGTCTCGAAGTGGCGTGATGAACAGTCAAACAATACCAAGTCCCCAAAAGGCCAGCTTCTTGCTTTGGGCATATATACGTTTCCTCAGAGTCTGTACTATAATGTTTTTCAGCTGGCAAAAACCAAGCCCTCCCATAAAGTGATTCAACTTCTAAGTGGATAAACATCACCTGCTCTTTCACAAGTCTGTTCCCCATCTCATATTTGAGATCAAAACAAAAACATGTTTACATCCACTACACTTTTCTGCTGTCACCAAGCACACACACTATGCACACAGACAAGACACTCAGTCACATAAAAATACTAAAATAAATAAATCTAAAAGAGAAAAAGAAACCTAGCTGACTCGCGGTTCCCGACACCATCCCAAGCCTACGTCTGACTTGGCCGTGTAGAACAGGTTTCCACAGCCATGGTGATGGCATCCTGGCTTTCAAGAAAGTTTTTCAGAGGCCTGGACTACTGGCAGCTCGTCCAACCTTGGGCTCTCCTGTTTCGGGTGGCAAAGGACTAGGAGCAGCAGCCAGGAGGCGTTCAGGGAGCGAGTACACTATCCCATCTGTACTCGTCCTCAGGCGTGCCCATCTGCAGAAAGGCCTGCATTCTCCCTGCAGCACATCCACCGAGCTCTCTGAGGAGACCTCGCTAAGCCCCGCTGAGCACACTGTAAGGAGACTGAGTTTCAGTCAGGAAGGGCCTGCATTAGCAGAACACACAGTGAATGAGGGCAAGTCTGGATAGTCAACTTACCTGCTGCCTACACGGCAAGCCACTGCAGCCACAGGCTTTTCACAGCTTCTTTCTTGAAGGCTCTTTCCTGCCATTCCTCCTGCCTTCCTTTTCACTTCTGCTCTCCGTAACGTAGCTGTCGGAGGAATTCACACTGCTAGGAAGAATGATACCAGTAAAACCTAAACAGGGCATTCCCAGCTCTGGCAAGGATTGCTTTAGCTTTTGTTTGGTTTGGTCTGAAGATGCAGTCCCTAGCTTCAACTCCCGTGCTTGCGTGGTTGCGTGGTTGCGTCAGAGAGCCCTTCGTTCCTTAATGGTATGACTCCACTAGAGCTGCCCGGTGCCTCTGTGAGGAGGAGGCATGTGACCCATCCAAACCAATCAGCTACCCCTGGAGATGATTAGCCTTGATGGATATATGTTCCAAATTGGGCTGATCAGACTCATTCTCTCTAATGCTGGCCTCCTGGATGAGACAAACTTACCTCAACTGAAAACAAATGGTAACTTATACTCCCATAAGGGCCGAGGCCTTGTTCCTCTCAACCATTTGATGCCTATCTGCATCCAGGTTAAATGAAAATCGGAGGGAGAATCCTGACGACACTTACTAAGTTTCCCAAGCAAGTGTCCCAATTTCTAATGTTTCTACTCTCTTGGTTTTTGTCATTCATTCATTCATTCACTCACTCATTCATTCATTCATTCATGCTACTTTCTTGCCTTGTGCATGCTAGGCAAAAAGCTCTACCCCTGAGGTATATTTTAAGGTCCTCTTATTCTGCCTCAGGTGGTTTTAGATCGTTATGTCACTAGCAAACAAGCATGTGTGGAAGAAACTGAGTCAGAAGCCTGAGAGGTAGACCAGAAGACGCTGGCATTTTCAAAGATGTCCATCAACTGCTGATGGGTAGCTAGGTTTGGGATAGTCTGTGAGCCAAACTCCTTGTTTATAAGGATCATTAAAGGCTTGGATTCATATAAGGGATTTGATAGAAATGAGGTAAGAATTTTCATTCCCTTTTAAGTTTATATTTATGTGCATCTATGGGAGTGTACGGCTATGTGTGTGTCTGGGTGCCTACAGAGGGAACTGTCTTTCTGGAGTTGGAGTTACAAGTGGTTATGGGTGTTGGGGTCCTCTGGAAGACAGCAGGTGCTCTTAACTGCTGACCCATCTATCTACCCATCCCCATAAGGTAGGATTACTCTTTAAGTTTTATTTATTTATTCGTGTGTGTGTGTGTGTGTGTGTGTGTGTGTGTATCTCATGTGTACAGTTGCTTGCAAGAGCCAAAGATCATGATGTCTCCTGTAGCTGGAGTTAAATGTGGTGCCCAATGTCAGTGCTGGGAACTGAACTCGAATCCTCTGGAAGAGCCGTAAGCACTCTTAACCACTGAGCTGGCTTTCCAGCCCCATGAGGTAGACTCTAACAAGCACTGGATTTATGCCAAGATTCGACCTGAGGAGTTTTATATGCTCAATGATATTCAGCAACTAATCTTGCATGTGCCTTGTTCACCCGGTAAACCTTCACTAACTTGTTTGTGTTGCCTAACTTATTTACAGTTATATGTCTGCCGCCCTGTCTAGTGTCTGAAACATAGGGACCCACTAAATACTTGGTAGTGAATGACACTCATGGCTTCATATCATTAATATCAGCAACTCTAGAATGGTAGTACTGTTGCCAACATTTACTGAATATTAATTTTTTGCTAGAATATATTGTCTTAAAATGTCTTTATGAGGTGAAGATGTAAAGTAATTTCTTTACAATCCTATGGCTAGCGAGTGACAAAATAAAGATTCAAAATTTAAATTCAGCCAGCTTGACTCCAAGTCTCCAAGTCTCAGTCAACAAATCTTTAATTAGTTAATTGAGACAGGATCTCTTCATGTAGCACTGGAGGTCTGGAGCTTGCTATGTAGACCAGGCTGGCCTTGAACTCAAGGGGATCCACCTAGTTCAGCCTCCTGAGTGCTGGGAGTAAAGATGTGTACCACAATACCTGGCTATGGAGTTCACAACTCTTTTGTTTTGTGTTTTTGTTTTATTTTGTTTTATTTATTTATTTATTTATTTATTTATTTATTGAGAGAGAGTTTCTCTGTGTTAGCCTTGGATGTCTTGGACTCTCTTTGTAGAACAAGCTGGCCTGCCTCTGCTTCCCGAGTGCTGGGGTTAAAGGCAGCGCCACCACACCCAGCTAGTTCACAACTCTTATGCCACACTTATTAGTTACATTCTTCCTTGTTGAGTTTATAGCCATTCATAATAGGCTATATAAACAATGCCCCAAGAGGTTGCACAATCTATAATCCTTCTGGCATTTTGTGGCAGCCCATATAATAAGTTTAGAAAGGAAGTGTTCTTCCTTCTGAAGAGGGAGAACACTCAGGAGTGATCAAAAATCAAGACTTATGTCCCAAATACAGAAAACCAAGATGTGCAGTTTTATTTTCTGGGCCAACCTGGAAACTACAGAAAAGACACTGAGATGGAATTAGAGGTATAGAAGTTTATTGGGTTGGGTAGAAAGGAAAAAGGGAATTGAGAGCAAAAACAGGTGGCTAGAGTTTCAAGCCCCAAGGCAGTTCTGCCAGCTGTGAAGGGAAAGAAAGAACGAAAGAGTGGGCACAGTGTAGACATTGCAACACAGCTCTGGTTGCCCAGGAGTGAAGGAAGTGAGTGAAACATCGGGCAGAAACAGCCCAGTTCTGGCACACACACATCTGGGAATAAATGGTCCTGGAAGAGAGGCTGTTCAAAGGTGTCAGCCAGCCACACACCTTGCTACTGGCTCTTTGTTTCTTTTTTGTCTGTTTATTGGCCTGCTTGCTTTGTTTACTTCTTTGTTTTCGTTTTGAGTTACCATCCACTCTTTTTTCTTTTCTGAGTGTTTTGCCTGCGTGTCTATCTGTGCACCACTTGTGTGCCTAGTGCCCATGGAAGCTAGAAGACAGCATTAGATCCCCTGGAACTGAAGTTATAGAGGGTTGCTGAGAATCCTCTAGAAGAACACCAGTGATCTTAGCTGCTGAGCCATCTCTCTACCTCCATTTTGTTTTTTTTTTTTTTTTAAGACACACCATGTCATTCTGCAGCTCAGGCTGTCCTGAAATACATTATGTAGCCATGCTGGCCAGGAATTCATGTTAGCCATGCAGGCCCAGAGCTTATGCTATTGCTGCTGACTGAGTACCTTGGCTTAGGATTACAGGTGTGGGCCACCATGCCCCACCCAACCAGCCCTCTTGGAAGTCTTTCTGAGTGATGCTGAGACAGGCAAGCAGAGAAGAATTCAGGAACCTGGGACTCAGCTAGTTTGTGTTCTGCACACACCCCTCTTCAAATAACTCGCTTGACTACCTAGCTCCTCTCCCTGCATGTAGCATAAGACCAAGCCCATCTACGAACAATGCACCCAGAGACCTTAGACCCCTCACCTACATCAAATTACCTGTATTCCCCCCCCCACCCCCCGCCCCGACCCTTGGGAGCGCATTTCTCCCCACTTAACAACAATCAAACGCAGAGGATTTCTGTCCACCCACATTCCCAAGGTACCCAGTATAAAGACTAGACACGCCAATGCAGCCTGAAGTGGGTTGGGGTTCACGAGCAATAAGGCAAAATGATGACCTCAGATGGCCTTTGGGGGACAGCAGCCTATTTACCATCTTATGAGTACTTATGAGAAGGAACATGCTCAGAATAAAAAAAAAATTATCATAAGACTTAATCTACCAATCAAAACAATCACTCCCATTACAGCCTTTAGCCACCAAACCCCTCCTTTTAAACTCTATAGAAGGGGAGGGGGAGGGGAGTGCCAAGCAATAATCAGGGACCTTGAGTCCTTCACTCACTGCTCCCTTGCAGAGTATTCTAATCTTTTATATTGCTTTGCTTTAAAGCAAGTTTTCCTGCCGCTTTGAGAATCAGAGCGAACCCTTATTTCAATTATTTGAATAAGAAGCCAAGAACTTGGAAACCCTAGAACCCCAACTGTGATCTTTGGTAAAAAGTGTTGCCCCTTGACTGCCATGCTGTGCTCTGTGAAAAAAAAAAAAAACAAAAACACTCCCAGGGAAGCACTGGGGAGGCAACCTGAGCTAAGCAGCGATGTCCAATGTCTGTGCGTGTTCATTCCACAGAAGGGACAGAGTCGAATATGTTGTCTTTCTAAGCGCATGTTGGCTTAGTCTTTAAAAGAGTCAGCTCATTTAGTGAAAAATATGTTTTCCCAAGGAGGACTGGGCAGGGCATTTTCTCATTTATTTTTCTACCGTGGACATATATAACTTGCAATAAAGAAGTTACTATGGAAACTGCTCTCAAACTTGCAAGATAAAAAGGTAAAAAAAAAATGGAACAGTCTGCTGATATGCAAATGACTAGTCTCAGGAGGCCACCTTTTAAACAAACCCTTTCTGAGCCTGTTTGGGGACTCTCTAGAGTGACAGGTGGACAGGAAAGGTTTTAGTGTTCCGTTCTAGATGGCCCCCAGTGGACTCTAAACGTGCCACAGGTGACAACTCAGTTTAGGTCTGATTGAGAATAGTAGATGTTCACACTGTGCCTTGTGGATAAATGGTAGCATGGCTGTGCACTGCTGTGAAGAGCCCGGGGTATGAAAGGTCCTTGTTTTGTGTCAAGCCCATTCTGCCCTGTGTCCTCTGGATGGGCCTGTTTGAAAGTTTATTTGCTGAGCTTTTATTAATGCAAAGCAGTTTCTCTTATCTGCCCTGGCCACATTCCACCCTTTGAACCTTGGTCTGGATAATACTTTCAACGGGAAAATTAATTTTTTTCTTTTGAAAGCTCCATTTCTCTGTTTGCCTCTGCACCTCTCTGCCTCCCTTCTCAGCCTATCCCTCCAACTTTCTTAGTGTGATTTCCAGAGCCCCTGTCTTAGGAATATGTGAGCTGGCTTGGTCTTGGTTTCTGCTCTTTGTAGTTCTCAGATTAGTTTGCTTTTTTTTTTTTCAAACCTGCTTCCAATAACCAAGGAAACTCAAACTGAACGGGTGCCTTGCCTAAAGGATCTGGAATCAGAGGGCCTGGGATCTTTGCTACTTGCAGCCTATGTTTTCCCTTCATTGTGAATCTTAGTATTCTTGTGTCCCCTCCCCCAAGAGTTGATCTTCTTACAGCCAGTTCCTTTGTATTGTTCCACTTTTAGCTTACATTCAATCTCCTCAAGGAGCCCTAAATATTCTCTAATGTTATTTTCCTCTGACATCATTGTCTATAACATTATGTTCTTGATTTTGACAAGCACTTATTCTCTCTAATTAAATGTTTTCTTGATTGTTATGTTCCTCCTCCAGTGACCTTTAAGCTTGCAGGGAACTGGAGCCCCAGCTGTAGTTCTCACTTGTACCACCCTGAAGATGCTCAGTAAATAATGGTAGATTTTTTTAAAGTAAAAATTATATATATATATATATATATATATAATCTAAAACTATAATTTTATTTAATATTTAAACAATATTTTTATTTTTGTGTTTTATTTTTGTGTTTTCATATTTTATAAATAGTTAATTAATTTTTAAATGTTAATTTTAAAAACAAGGTCTTATTGTATAACCCTGGCTGACCTGGAACTTCCTCTGTAAACCAGACTGTCATCGAACTCATTTAGATTCCCCTGCCTCTGCCTCCAAGCATTGGGATTAAAGCAGTGCACAGCCAGGGAAGGTAAAACCTATACAATTTAAGGAATTCCCTAAAATGAAATTTAATATTACTTCAAGTTTTATGACAAACTTTGACTAATATAAATAAGTGGAAACGTGATCAGTGGCAATTACTTTAATAGCTCTCAGAGAGCAGCGTGTATGTATGCTTTTAGAAACTAAAACTACAAAGTTATTGGGTATATCACATAAAATACACATAGGTATACTGTGTATATATGGTTTCCCAACTATTGTGAACTGAGTTTCTAAGACTTGCAACAAAATATCCAAGGAGAGTACTAGGTAGGTGTCTAAGTATAAAATCATTGTATCATAGAACTAGAGAGCGAAAGAACTTAGAATAAAATTCTTCTCTAGTCAGGGCTGGAACCTCGGGCTCAGAGATGTAGACGCGTGGATGTTTGGAAGCAAATTCAGGGACACGTGCGTAAATGAAGACCAGGCACACCAATCACAGTCTGTGTAATCTAGCATCAGCACTGCACATCTGAAAAAGCTGAGTGCGAGTAAGTCTTGTAACTGCCGTGAAGGCAATCACCTGGACGCTGTGTGTCAGAGGTCTCCAAACCGCGGCGACCTCAGCCCTCTCGCGCTCCGGGAGCGCAGAGCGCGGACTACAATTCCCGGCGTGCGGCGCGCGGCGCGGGCGGAAAGCCGGCCACTTCCGCCCCACGCAGCGCCGGTGCGGCCGCGTCTCGACGTGTCACCGGCGGCGCCGTGGCTGTGGCCGGGAGAAGGAGCTCCAGCGAGAGAGAGAGTTCGCGGCAGCGGGTGGCGGCGGCGACCCGGACCTGGATCAGCCCCGGCGCGGAGGCGTCCCGGGGTCCGTGGGGAGTAGCGGTGGGCGGCGGCGGGCCGGGCCGCGCGGGGCGCGATGCTGAACATGTGGAAGGTGCGGGAGCTGGTGGACAAAGCGTGAGTATCTGGGGGCAGTTGCGGCCGGGGCCGCGGCGGGGGCGGGGAGCGTGCGCGCGGGGGCATGCGGCACGCCCCCCCACCCCCCAGCCCTGAGGCCTGATGATGGCGACGGCCGCTGCGGGCCTGGGCCTTGGTCCCTGAGCCTCCCGCAGCGCAAAACCCCCCTCCCTGCTGGCGTCCCTGTTCCCTGGGATGTCCTCACCGCGCCTCTACCCTGCCCGGGGCTGGTGGATGCTTTGATCGTACCCAGCCTGGAGTTTGGCCTCCTGGACACCAGGCTGGGCTTGGGGAAGGGGCGCGGGTTGCACCCGTCCCTGGTACCCCTCTGGGTGTAACTCAAGAGACACCTTAGGCCTGGCCGGGTTTGCCCTTTACCTCGTTAGACTCCTTTTAATTTCTAGTGAACCTGCAGTGAAGTGAGTGGGAGGTGTAACAAGTGGTCATTGTGGGCAGGCTGGAGTTGCTCAAGAGGAGACTCGCCCTTTGGGTTTTTCACACTAAGTGAAAGCAGATGACCAGACAACTTTTCATGATTGTTTTTCTCTCTCTAACTTCATTCATTTTGGGTGGATCGCTTGTTTCGTTCGTTTCCATTAAAACATCATTCAAATAAAAATGTCTCTAAAGGAAAAGAAAAGCCAGGTTTATATTTTGTTGACCTACATTTAATTCCTTTCCGACAGAAATAACTCCAGTGCCTTTAGCATACTGAAAAACCCATAACACTTTTAAGTTAAGCATATCGAATATAACAGAAGGTCTTCTAGGTCACCAGGAACTAAGAGTTTAAATATTTAACCAGCCCTCTTCCTTTCGGGTTTTTTGTGATTATGCAATAAGTGTGAAGAAAACAGTTCTTTGAACCACCCACCTAACCTGAAACCAGGAAGTGTAGAAGCTCTTCTTAACCCCAGAAAACAACAGTTCGCAGCGTTTTGAATCAGATAGAGCTAGAGGTTGACGGTGCTTTCAGATTTGTTTTACTACCAAGAAGTCCATGAAGTGCTTAAAAAGTGCTGTTTTCAGAACCCAGAAGAACTGGGTCCGTCACTTTGTAGTACTCCTGTTTTCTTTGGTTCAGAACGAGGATAGTTAGGCCCCTCCTAGGCTGGGAAGATGAAGAGCCAGGGGCTTCCATTTCATACGATTCCTTGTAACACAACACGTGCGTGTCAGTGTGCTTCTGAAAGTGAACGGTTTTCTGACTTTGAAGTAAGGCAGAACCTCGCTGCGAAGCTACAAGTCCCAAACGATTTTCCTTTTAGTGGTTTTATTATTCATTTTTCCATTGAGTGTTCAGAACTTGATGCGAGGCCATTTTGCTATTTGTAAACTCTAGTTTTGGCTGGACGAAGAGAAAAATCACTTCTCTTTCAGCTCCATGGATATTTTCAGTATACCATATAGGAAGAAGAATCCCAACTTAGTGTAAGAGTTGAAGGAAATCTCTACAAAACCGCCACACCTCTGCTTCTAAGGCAGAGGGTAGCTGGAGAAAATGAGGAAGGGATCCACCGGCAGCCCGCCCCAACCAAATGTGTGAAGGGACAGTGAAACACGCCCCCCCCAATCTTTCTTGTTCCCTCCCAGTGTGGATCACAGCCGCAACGCAACTTAAGGATGTGTACAAATGTTGCCACCAAGAACTTTTCCAAAGCCCTTGTGTATAGCTGTCACACTGAAACTAAACCAAGAGTAATTTTTCTGATGAGTGCCCAACATTTGGTTTTCATCTTTAACTAGCAGGAAATGTTCTTCAGAGTGTAAGCATCCTGCAGAAGTGTGTGCTGTTACACTGTATGCTTTAAAGATGGTGCTGGGAGTCAAACTCATTGGTAGAATAGCTGATTGGTTTAAAAGAGGGATGAAGTTACAAGGTAACCGGCAGGGGAGGAAATAGTCAAGCAGTTAGCATGGCCGCCCGGATGGCTAGAGTACCAGAATGCGGGAGGAGTAAGGAGCTGGGGTTTTGGCACTGCCTCTAGCCAGCTCTGTGTGCGATTTGAGGCAGAATGACTCCTAACTTCAGGTTTCTTATTTGTGAAATGATGAGCCTGGGCTAAATATAGCTCCAGATTCATTGGGTATTTGACGAAGTAAGTTTCCCTCAGGAAACAGTAACTACAAGTAGCATTTCACATTAGTAAGCAGGTTATCCTCCAAAGACAGTTAAGTTTGAAAAGTGGGGTTTTGTTTTTGTTGTTGTTGTTAAATGGTACTCAAAGAAGCCTGGAGAGGTGGCTTTCTATTGAGTGTCCTTCTGGAGTACCAGGATGTCATTTCCAGCATCTGTGTCAGGCAGCTAACAATCACCTGAAACTCCAGCTCTCCACAAGTGATCCAAAGCCTCTGGTCGCCATGAGTGCCCACCACACACACACTCATGTCACACACACACACTCACATGGCTAACAATGAAATAAAAAAGAATTTTTTAAAATGGTGATCAAAGGTTGAGGCTGTAACTCAGTGTTGAAGCAAGCACTTGCTTGTATCGTATGTATAAGGCCCTGAGTTCAATCCTAGTGCTGGGGACAGTAAGTTAACTTTCTTAAAAGTTACGGATAATGGCACATACCTGTAATCTCAGCACTTGTGGGGGCAGAAGCAAGAAGACCAGGAATGTAGACCCTTTGAGGTCAGCTGGGCTAAGGAAGACCCTGTCTCGGGGGGAAGGTGAGAATGAGCGATACAGCTGAATGGTAGAGTGCTTGCCTGCTGTGTGGAAGACCTGGGTACTGCAGAGTATAACCAAAACAAATGGCCAGTGAATGCTATATTTAAATGTTCAGTCAATAAGTATAGCTCATGACTCAGGAAAAGTAGGACTTTTAGTGTATATCCACTAGCAAATGTGACTTATTTCAAAAAGATAAATATGCTTTTTCCAAATGTTTCCATTGCCCAGAACAGCCCTTGAGTTCTCTATGGTGGCAGTGCTCAAAAGTCAGGTGAGATTTCAAACGCCAACCCTTGATAAGCCAGAAGCCTTCTTTGGGAAGTCAGGGTACAGTTTCCCTGTCTGAGGTTGTCCCTCCTGGTGGTATGAAATGGGTCTAGAGCAGAACATTATGGAACAGCCACACAGACCAGCCAGAACCAGAGCTCGGGGCACCCATTTCCTCCCATCATGACTGATTGCTCACAAGGCAACTGTGGCAGGAAGGGATAAGTGAAGAAACGTCCAGCTGCAGCTGGCTAGGCATTGTTATCTATAACCAGAATCCAAAACCATAACAAATGGGGTACTTTTATAATTTGTAACCCCAACAAGATATGAATTAAAAGTCCTGAAGCTCTAGCATTTTTTGTGGGAATTTGGAGAATCTGGCAGAAGTGGCATGCATGGTTCTGGTACCAAGAAGCTGCTGCTGGCTCTACAAGCCAACTCACCCTTCTCTTTCCTTCCGGGGAGGCGTGTATTATTGCACCGGCAGCCCTTTCTTAGCATAGTTGTTTAAACAGTCCTTGCTGTGCCAGGTCAAGACCTCTGCAGTAGACAGCCCATGTTAAGTTATTCTCTCAATTATAGCTACCCACCCACCCTTAGTTATTTCCACCAACATACTTTGCTCGTTTTTAATTCCTAGATGTTTATTTAGCTAATGTAATAAAGCTGTGTGTACTGCTGCTGTAGTCTGACTAGCTTCATGGGGAAGCTTTGCTCTTCAGAGAAGAGCGTCTTCAGTTGTTCCAACAGACCGGCACGTCTGTTGTGTCTTAGGTCACTTCTGTGGAACTCGTGCAGTGTGGTCTGTGCGAGGCAGAGAACTTTGCTCCAACTCACTGCAATGTGAACCATTGGTTTTGCTTTCCTTTCATCCCCCGACTCTTGTTTTTCCGATCTTGCCAGCAAGTCTTCATTCAGTTCTTGGAACTTGAAATCAAAGATGAGAAGGTGGTTGTCAGCTCTGATCTTCTGAGAACAACTGCCCCGAACCAGTTGTTGAGAATTGTTGCTGCTGAGACAATGAATTAATTATTCTCCTTTTCTTCTGGTAACAGGACACAAGTAGGTATTAAGAATTTAATTCCAGAGAAAGATGAGTTAGTTTCTCTTCTGCCAGCATTTTTTTCCGGTGTTTTTCAGACACCCCGGTTTCTGTGGTTAGCACTGTTTCTGGGGTGCTTCTTAAAAGGCCTTGCCTGCCCTGTACCTTTTGGTGTGTACTTTAGTTTAGTTTACAAGTAGCTCTTGTGTGTTTACTAGGATGTCCACTACGGCACGTAGCCGTTTTTATCTGAGCCTCCTCTTACTGATCATAGTTCTAGTTTTTACAGTATGGCTTCACAGGTGTGTGTGTGTGTGTGTGTGTGTGTGTGTGTGTGTGTGTGTGTATGCACACACACATGTACACAAGTGCACATGTTCCTGTATTATTTTTAATACTCCTCTATGATATTTAATAATTCCTTTAAGAAAAAGAAAAAATGGTTTAAAAATGACAGTTTAGTTGGTAAAGTGCTTAGTATTTAGGAAGCCATACTTAAAATTTTGTATAATAAAAGTTAAAAATAAGTGCCAGTGCATAGACAAAGATATGAAAAATAAAATAATAAAACTTGTAGAAGATTTTTAAAAGTTTCTTATACTGTGGGCCACAGTCTCGTGTCTTAAGATGGAGCCCAGGGAGCTGGAGTCAGTGGGGGGGGGGGCTTCGTATGTATGTATGTATGTATGTATGTATGTATGTATATGTGCTGGAGACCAAACCCTGGTCCTGGGGAGATCAACACTTGTAACTACTGAGCCCCACCTCTCCAGCCCTGTAACTGGTTTCTAATGTTCTGATTGGTAGATGTATCTCTTAGTTCTCCAGACATGCCAGTCTTCCTGGATTCTCTTAGTCTGTAAGTCAAGCTACACCCTTTTCCCCCTTAAATCTCTTCATACTCATTTGTTTATTGAAGGGCCTTGGTTATTTGCATCTCTCTCCGTCTGGATTTTGAAAATTCTACTCCCATAGTGGTGTATCAATGTTTTTGTCCACTATATTGCCGTGGTAATATGGTGCCCGTAAAATGGTAATTGTGTCTAGTCACTTGGTAGAATTAAGGCTCATTTGAGGGAGCAAGACTGCTCCCTAAATTGGAAGTGCATTTTTATGACTTCTGGTGTTTGAATATGTTACTTAAATGAACTTTCTTTACTTAGCCTACTTCTGTATGTTCATCGATCTTTGCTAGCCAGAGACACTTTCCACCAAATTCAGGTATCTCTAGGCAGTGCTGCAGAATCTGGAAGCCACTGATGGATCAAAGACTAGACATGAATTGGAGTCTTAGGGGCCACTGCTGACAAATAGTACTTGTGGACGTTAGTGCCATACCTCCCGTGTCTCTACTTAAAAAATAAGGCATGGTTTGTTTTTTTTTTTTTTTTTTTTTTTTTTTTTACAGGCTCATGGGTGTTATGCTGAAACCTTTTAAAAATGGTTGATACCTGACACCTTGGGGAATCTGTTGTTACTGCTTTGTTATAGTAATCACTAACGCTAAGGACATTGAGTACAGGGAGAGAACAAAGATACAGTAGATGATTTGCTAGCATGTAAGACCGACGACCTAATGATGAACCTGTTGTTTATGATGGGATTTTTTAAAATGTATATTTATTTTTATATTGTGTCTATGAGTCTTTGATATATGTATGTGCACTGCTTGTGTACAGTTCCTGTGGAGGCCAAAAGGACGCAGATTCTCTAGAACTGGAGTTAGAGACTATTGTGAACTGCCGCATGGGTGCTGAGAAATCCAGGGCCTCTGTAAGCAGCAAGTACTCCTAAGCACTGGCCATCTCCCCAGCCCTCAGTGGGCACTCTTTCTAAAATGGTTTATTTTCTTCTATTGTTTGTTCTTACTTTTCTTTCTTTCTTTATTTTATTCTTGAGAAGGTCTCACTAGGCTAGAACTTGGCTGTGTCATACAGGGTGGCCTCCAACTCTCAATCCTTTCATCTGTTTCTCTCTACCCTGCATGCTGGCATTATAGGTGCGTGCCACCATGCTCAGCCTTTTGTCCTAAGCACTGCTGTGCATGCACTGTGGCATTTTTACCAAATCACGCTTTCACTTGAATATTGGGAAGCATATTGCAGAGTAGTCTTTCAAAAGACATATTGAGAACCCAAGTGTTTGGAAAGACATATTGCAGTTTCCACCTGCCAGTTCCATTGTGCCATTCAGCTTGTTTTGTATTTCCCCAAGATTTCAAAAATACTTCTAATGTAAAACATTTTGTCTAAAACATAAAAAGATTTTATGAATGCCAGTTGGAGCCAACATTTCATCCCTAAGCTGGGCAGTAAGATACCTCCCAGGTATGTAGTAACATACACAGTTTCTCTCTTGTAAAGATTTAGTTACTTTTTCTTTATCTGAAAGTGTGTGCCTACATAAATGTGCACTAAGAGGGCAGAGGGTGTTGGCTTCCTGGATCTGAAGTTACAGGTGGCTGGGACGTGATGGAGAGCAGGGAACCAGCTCTGGTCTTTGCAGAAGCATGTGGTTTTAAGCTGTCTCTTCATTTGCAAGACCCTTAAATGGTTTCAGGCTGGCGCTCTCTATCCCACCATGATCACTTGACAGTGAGTGAGTCGCATATGTGGAGAAGACCTGTTAGGGAAGGGGCTTTTCCAGCTCCGCAGTGCAGCCATTTTCAACTCACTAGGGCTCTTGAGTCGGCAACTTGAGTGCAGGTAAAGGGCTGTAACATAGTCCCATATTAAAGCCAAAATACAACATGTCTGAGTAGATTAAACCAGTGATTTGTTAAACACACATGATTTTGGTAGCGCGCAACAGTAACAGTACGTTTTGTGTTTAACTTAGTCTAGTAATTAATTCAGAATGTCATTTGACATGGATTTTTGTCAAGTTCTTAATTAGAATACTTTAATGCTGTGTATAATTTGAATATAAATGTTTTTGTAGTCTTTTTCTTTTTCTTAAAAAAACAAAACAAGCAAAAAAACTCACTATGTGGCCCTGCCTGGCCTAGAACTCTGTGTAGATGAACTTTGAGAGGCCCTCCCTGTGCCTCCTCAGTGCTGGGAGGCACCAGCCAGCACACCCAACTGTGTTTTCTTTAAGACAATCTTATGTATCCCATACTGTCCCTGAACTTCCAAGTACTGGGGTGACAGGGCAATGCCATCATGCCTGAATTATGTAGGGCTAGGGATTGAACTTGAGGCCCTGCGCATGCAAGACAGGACTTTAGACCCACGGTTCCATGCTTTGTGACATGCACATACCTGGTTGGTCAGTTTCTCACATGCTTTTGTAGCATTTCGCTTAGCTCTAGCAGCTTTGTATTTTTATAGTGGAAAATGACATGCATTGTAAGTTTGGGTGTTCAGTATTTTGTTTTTTGAGACGGAGTCTCTCTGCATAGCTTTGGCTGTCCTGGGACTCGCTATGAAGACCAGATTGACCTTGAACTCACAGGGCCTCATCATATGTCCACGCTGGCTTCAAACTTGGTTGTGATTCCCCTGCCACCATTCATATTTGTCTTTTTTTCAGGTGACATAAAAAGCCAAGTATTATTTGTATTTCAGCCGCCTAAATATTCTTGTTTGGCATGTTTGGGTCATGGTTATATTTAGCTCTGAGAGCGTTTTTGGCATTTAGGTTCATTTACCATGAAGCCAAATAAAAGTTGTAACGGGGCTGGTGTGATGGTTCAGTCACTCAGTGAGTAAAGGCACTTTTCTTTCTTTCCTTTTTTTAGAGTAAAGGCGCTTTTCTTTCTTTCCTTTTTTTAGAGTAAAGGCGCTTTTCTTTCCTTTTTTAAAAGATTCATTTATTTATTTTACGTATGAGTGCTCTATCTGCATGCACACCTGCACGCCAGAAGAGGGCATCAGATCCTAGTATAGATGGTTGTGAGCCACCATGTGGTTGCTGCGAATTGAACTCAGGACCTCTGGGAGAGCAGACAATGCTCTTAACTGCTGAGCCATCTCTCCAGCCCGTAAAGGCACTTTCTATACAAGTCTGGGGACCTGAGTTTGATCTGTGAAACCCATGTGTATCAGTCAGGGTTCTCTATAGACAAAACATGTACAGGCTGCAGTCCAACTAGTCCACCAGTTAGAAGCTGCTCAGTCCCACAAGGCCGGGTGTCTCAGCTGGTCTTCTGAATATGCTGGAATCCCAAACAAGAAGGCTCCAAATGCCAGTGAAGAAATGGAGGTGAGGGCAAGCAGGCAAAGAACAAAAGCTGCCTTCTATATAGACTTCCAGGGGAAGGTATGGCCCAGATTAAAGTTACGTCCTCCCACCTCAAGATCCGAATTAAAGGCCTGTGTCTTCCAGCCTTAAGATCTGGATCAAAGGTGTGTGCCTTCTGCCTCAAAAGTCTGGACTAGAAATGAATTCACCTACTTCAAATCAAGCAGAAAATCTCTCCCAGGCATGCCCTCCATTTCTGGATTGTTCATTCCAGACGTAGTCAAGTTGACAACCAAGAACAGCCATCACGCCATGTAAGGGTAGAAAACAAGAAATGACTCCACAAAGTTGTCCTCCAACCTCCACACATGTACTATGGCGTGAACACTCTCTCACATCCTGTGCACATACAGTAGTAATGATGGAGTTTTATTTAAGACACCTTGTAGAGTCTCAGCGCACCCCCCTAAAATATTTAGCCAGCACTACATGTGGTGGTACACTCCTGCAGCTTGGTGCCAAGGGGCCAAAGGCTGGAGAATCATAGCCTCCAGGCTCCCTGGACTACATGACATAGACACATCTGCTGAAAGCAAAAATACCCATCAGTTCTGCTCAGAATCCTTCAGTGGCGCCTCCTCTTACCTCTATGATCAGATTCTCCCTGTGACCTTATCTCCCACCACTGCCTGGAGCAGGTTTTTGTTTGTTTGTTTGTTTTGTTTTTGTTTTTTGTTTTGTTTTGTTTTGCATTTCTGAGAAATTTTTATTGGCCATTTGAATAAAATGTATTTGCCAGGAAGGATGATCCCATCGTACTTCTGCTAGAACCAGCGCATGGCCTCCTCTTTGCTGACCATGTGCTTGGCCCCAATGCAGCCTGTCCTGTGTCTTGTCTGCGATGCTGAAACCTGGCCTACCCAGCACCACATAGAAGTCCAGGTCGTAGATGCCAACGCTTGGGTCGTATTTGATGCCCAGATCAATGTATTCTTGAATCCCAAAACCAAAGTTTCCAGTATCCGAGAAGTTATTTTTCTGTAATTCATACTCCCGCACCTTCAGGCCTTTCTCCAGAATTTCTTCTGCCTTGACTCCACGCACTGTGCAGTGCACAGCGATCTTTTCATTTCTCCTGATGCCAAAGGACCTGGCGGTGTACCTGGCTTTGGAAAACACAGGCGTGTGGCCTGTGAGCTGCTCCAACAGCTTGGCTGCCCGTGTCAGTCTGTCTCCGTTCTCCCCCACGCAGATATTGAGGCAGAGCTTGCGGATGTGAAGTTCTTGCATGGGGTTCTCCTTTTCACCCTGATATTGTGCCATGATGGAGAACAGGAAGAGAGGGGGGCAGTATTTTATAACCTGCACTCACACACATTGTTCCTGGGCCTGCCTTCCTCTGTTGACATGCACGTGTCTGCTTCAGTTCTTGTTCTTTTTAATTGCTAAGGGCTAGAATATCATGATGTACAGTGGGCTGTTAATAAATGTTTTTGAATGAAGTTGTTAAACTTGCTAACTTAGTATCTGTTAGGCTGTCCTTTAAATCAGGGCATTTTTAGTAATAAAGGCCAACAGTGACTGGCCATTTGTTAGGTGCCAAGTAAATGACAGTCAGTGTTCACCTCCCTCTCTTCCTTCCTTCTTCCTTCTTTCCTTCCAGAAATTTTGGGCAGAGGCCTAAAGAGAAGCCGTAGCAGTTAAGAGCACTTGATTCCTTTGCAGAGGACCTGGGTTCAATTCCCAGAACCCACATGGTGGCTCACAACCATTCATAACTCCAGTCCCAAGGGATCTAAAGCCTCTCCTGACCTCTGAGGGCACCAGGCATACATATGGCTCACTACAGGCCAAATATTGATTCGTATACAATAAGTTGGGTGTTTTGTTTTGTTTTGTCTTTTGTTTTTAATTTGGGGCTAGGGAGAGGACTCAGTGTTTAAGAGTATTCGTTGCTCCCTTAGAACACCTGAGTTTATAGCTCCTAGCATCCACTTAGTGGCTCAACCATCTGCAGCTCTAGCTATAGGGCTCAAATACTCTCTTCTGGCCTCTGTGAACACAGGCACACATATATTCTTTTTTAAATCTTTAAAAATAATAAAATCTTCTTGAAGTACCTTTACTGTTCAATGATTTCATACATGTATACCGTGTAGCTTGACCACACACACCCTTGGCTGCCTGTTCCCACAGGTTTACTTTTCTAGTGAGGAAATAGGCTACAGAGGTCCAGGGACATTCCTTGGGTAACAGACCTGTCTAGGCTAAAACCACAGCCACCTGCTTTTAGGACATAACATCTGTGGTCTTTGCCAGTTCCCCAAAGCATCACCCAACAAGCTTGTCTTGTTTGTTATCCTAAAGGGAAGTTACTGGTATACACCTTCTACAGATTGAGACTTACCTGGGAAAGTATTTACTACTACTCAAGACTCAGCAGCAACCTTGACAGTTACCCCTTTTTCCCATGTACCTTCCATACAAGAAAAATCTGTTCTCCTGCAATATCCCACACACCATCTGTTACGTTAGCTGCTCCAAAATGAAGGGAAAACAGCTGTTTTCATATGTGAAGGAGGAAACTGGCACTGTTGTCATGAAGGCATTCTCTAGCGTCAGTCTCAAAGACTGTTGTCCCATTTGTGGGAAGTATCCACTGCAGAACCAGTGGTCCTCCGTGAAGAACTTCCACAACTCTCCTAGTTTCCCAGTCCTTCAGTTTTTGTGTTTGGTTGTTTTTTGTTTTTTTTTGTTTTCTGAGACAAGGTTTCTTTGTGTGGCCTTGGCTGTCCTGGACTCGCTTTGTAGACCAGGCTGGCCTCGAACTCACAGCCATCCACCTGCCTCTGCCTCCTGAGCGCTGGGATTAAAGGCGTGCGACACCACACCCGTCCTAGTCCTTTGGGTTTTGTACTATGGCCACTTTGATGTGCCTATCCTGATTTGATTACTATCTACTTTTCCTAATGTTTCTTATGTTCAAAATGGACCACATAGCGATAGCATCTTAGATTTTATCAACCTGACTAGATACTGTGCTTTTCTAATAGGTTCCAGATATTTAAATGTTACTTAGTAACTGAAATACACTGTTGAGAGCTAGTAGTCATCATACTTTGGGAACTCTTACTAGTATGAGCCCTGCAGATTGCTGGATAACATGAAACCAGACCTTAGGGTTCTAGTGCACTCTCTGGCTCAGTGCAGTTGCACATGAAAAAGAACCAATGCTCTATGGGATGTTGTTCCAGTTTGGATACTTCAAGTGTGGCACAAAGCCTGACCCAGAAGAACCAGGCAGAGCCAGAGCCTGATGAAGTCCTAGTGTTCAAACATCACACGTGGAGTCAGAGTCTTAAGTCCCAAGTCAGATGACACCCTTTGCGGGTGATAAGCTGCTCCCAGGTGGTCCAAGCCTCTGATGGTATCAGTGGGCACTCGATTGCACAGATGGGAAGTTCTCTTCTGCCCTTAGCAGTACAAATGAAAAGGAGGCTGGGTACAGTGACACACATCTGTCATCCCAGCACTTGGGAAGTGGATCAGGAAATCAAGGTCAGCCATGGCTGACTAGCAAGTGTGTGGCTTGCCTGAGCTGCACAAGACCTGTTTGTGTCCATGAAGGTCACTGGTGTCATGGACATCCCCTGTTGAAGTACAGATTCCTACTGGCTTTCTGTTGGGAGTCTTTCAGAATCATAGACTGCCAGTTAGTGTTGATGCTTGGTACTGGATCTGAGATTAATTGGGCAGTAGTGACAACAGTTTATAAGAGGTCAAACTACAGTGTGGCGCATTAGTGTCTGCGGAGAATTTCTGCCTCCTGACTGCAGGCTCTTTGATCATTCTGCTGTATGGCTTTCCTTGGAAGGCTTACTTATCCAAGTTGTTTTAAGTTTTTCATGTTGGATAAAGCTACTTGAGCATGATGTTTTAAATAAGGTACCACTATATTTGGCACACCGTGAGTGTACCAAAGCTGACCAGATTTCCTTGGGTTTCAGTTTATCTTTTCATGAGTTGTCGTTAGGAGCCTGGAAGGGAAGACATCCGCTTCTGTGTGAACTAGGCGTGGTCAGCCTGTGGATCTGCTAGACAACTAAACCAGCTGATGCACTGGGAAGAGATGCCGTCATGTGCTCTCAGTAGATTTTTGTTCTTCAGTTTTTAAAATTTTGTTATTGAGAGATAGCTTTAAAAGTCATAACCCATGGTCATCAAGGTGGCTCAGGTGCTTGTTGCCAAGCCTGATAATCTGAGTTCAGTTTCCAGAACCAGCATGGCAGCAGGAGAGAACCAGCTTCTACAAGTTGTCCTCTGGCTTCTACATATTAACACTTATCACCACAAATTAACTTTTTTTTTTTTTTTTTTTTTTTTTTTGTCTTTTTGAGACAGGGTTTCTCTGTGTAGCCTTGGCTGTCCTGGACTCGCTTTGTAGACCAGGCTGGCCTCGAACTCACAGCGATCCGCCTGCCTCTGCCTCCCGAGTGCTGGGACTAAAGGCGTGCGCCACCACGCCCGGCTCACAAATTAACTTTTTAAAAGTTATGACCCAAAGGTTTTAAAGTTACATAATAACAGTATTTTTCAGGTTAGTTTTAGTTCACAGGAATTTAAAATTTATTTACCTGAGCATGGTGACACAGACCTTTAATGCCAGCACTTCACTTGCGAGGCAGAGTCAGAGTCTGTGAGTTTGAGGCCAGCCTGTTCTAGACTAGCCAGAGCTACATAGTAAAACCCTGTACGTACGTACGTACATGCATACATACATGCATACAAACAATATGATACTTTTATAACATTTTAACATCTTAAAGGTAGCAGTTTTACTATTAAAAATTACTGTAAGTGCCTATTTTATTATGCTTGTAAAAATTAGGATTGGAATCTATCATGCAAATAAAATGCATAGACTATTCATTTTTAAAAGTACATTGGGGGCTGGAGAGAGGGCTCAGTGGTTTAAGAGCCCTGTCTGCTCTTCCAAAGGTCCTGAGTTCAATTCCCAGCAACCACATGTGGCTCACAACCACCTATACTGAGATCTGGTGCCCTCTTCTGGCCTGGCGTGCAAGCTCACATGCAGGCAGAACATTGTATAAATAATAAATCTTTAAAAAATAAATAAATAAAATAAAAGTACATTGGATATTTGATCTATTTGTGAAACAGTTTAACAAATGATGCCCCCGCTGAGAGTACCACCATGGTATCCTTCTTTTTTTTTTTTTTAAATCAGTTTACTGAAAAGCAGTTAATCTGCATACAACATTATTGAGATAGGTCGTGGAACATAAACTGATCATTTTTAGCTGTTCTGTAGCACCTAGCATTTTGGAGCATAGGAAGTAAGAGCATTTTTTCCCACAGCCCAGGCTGTCCTAAAACTTAACATCTTACCAAGGATGATCTTGAACTCCTCCTCCTCCCCCTCCCTGTTGCTGAAATGACAGGTGTGAGCTAGCACTCCTGGTGTTATGTGGTGTCATGGATAGAACCCAGGCCCTCCTGCATGCTGGGCTAGCACTCTACCAACTAAGCTATATCTCTTGTTCCTGATTTGCATTTAATTTTAACTTTAATCTTTAAATGCATTATATTGCAGTGTATCATTTGAGTTTATTGCACACCTAGGGGCCAGTAGAAGGTGTCAGAGCCCCCAGGAGTCACAGACAGTTGTGAGCCACCATGTACTGCTGGAAACTGACCACAGATCCTCTCCAAGAGCAAGATGTGCTCTTATATTCTATGCCAAATCGGGAGGCAGAGGCAGGTAGATCTCTGTAAGTTAAGAGTCAGCCTGGTCTATAAAGTGAGTCCTGGACAGCTAAAGCTACACCAAGAAACCCTGTCTCAAAAAAACAAAACAAAACAAAAAATAACATATGACTACTTATATTATTTCCACCTTTTCCTCTTTCCCTTCCATCTTCTCCTATGTTCTTAATACATGGCCTTTTTTATAATTATTATTTTATATATACAGATACGTGTAATACATATGTATGTACATGTATGTATATATGTGTATATATACACATATTTTTATAAAATTATATAAATACATGTGTGTGCATATATATCCATTTAGTGTGGCTCACGTGTATATGTATTTAAGGATGACCACTTGGGTTTGGAAAATCTACCAGGAGGCCCTTGGAGAAAACTTACTCTCCCTCACTCAGCACATTGATTGCCTGTATTTCTTCATCTAATGTAGGGCCTTGTGAAGCTTCCCTGGTGTGTCAACAGGTGTGGTCACCATGCAGGTCTTGTTTCAGCAATCATACTGTTAAGATTTCATGGGTACAGCCTCTTTGTCGAGTCTAGAAGACACTGTTTAGCAGCCGATATTCTGAGTGTGTGTGTGTGTGTGTGTGTGTGTGTGTGTTTGAAGTGAAAGTTCTAAGAATTATGACAGGAGCATTTCTGAACCCCTTGTCTGTACTGGCCAGCATTTACACGCTTGTCTGTGATCCTTCTCCCCACGTATAGACACATACTCTGATCTGCATGAGAAGAGGTTGCTTAAACTGTGCCCTTCCTGTACTAAGCAAGATTCTCAGCATGGCTTCATAATTTCAATCTTAAAAGAACATGGTTTATGAAAACAGCGAGTGCATTGCAGAGGCTCAGAGGCTAACAGCACATCTATGTATCTGTTTTTTCCTTGTTTTTTTCCCCCACAGCAACATAATTTGCTTTCCTTAAATCAATTAGGTATGAACAGACAACAATCAGAGCGTATTTATTCTGATTATGTCGATAAGGGGCTCTCAGAGAAGGCATTCCTGCTCGTAGCACTTCCTGTCCCTGCTCACACCTGCGCTCAGCACTCCTGTTGCACTGCAGCCTCCTTTATCTTTAACTGATTACTCAGTAAGAGTCTCAATTATGGCAGCAGTGTTCTAATTAGAATGCTAGCTGTTGGCACTTCATTTAGCAACTAGGAGTGTGAAGTAGCTGTTCTGAAGTTTGTGTAAGTAAGAGTTAGCACTGTATCTGCAGATAGTCTAAGGTCGCATGTTGTGCTTTCCTTTCGAACTAAACAGACCTCTCATTTGGAATGTGAGATCATTTTGAGTAAAGTTGGAGAGGAACTGCGTGTATGTTGGGAGTAGCATTTTCCCAGCAATTAAAAAAGATGTGTATGCCAGCACTCAGGAGACTGAGCTGCGGAATCATGAGTTCTGATTTTTGTAACACTGGCTGGCTTTGAACTGGCAGTGTTCCTGCCCCAGCTTCCCAAGTGCTGGGATTATACGTCTGTCCCACTGAACCCAGCACAGATACAGTTTCTTAATTTCCTGTTTCTTTTTATGTGTGTGCATGTTGTAAGCGTGTGTGCATTCACCTGTGGGGGCTACAGTTTGGAATCGCGATGTCCTTCTCATTCACTTCTGTACTCCCCACTTTTTTCCCCCTTTGAGACAGAGTCTCTCATTGAACCTAGCTAGAGTTAGCCATTTCACTAGAGTAGCTGGCTAGCTAGCCCCTAAGACCCTTGTTGGATCACGTCACACATGCCATGTCCGGCTTTTGCTTGGGAGCTGGCAGCTCAAGTTCAGGTCCTCATGATTGAACAACAAGCACTTCATGCGTGGAGCCATCTCCCTAGAAGAGCTGGCCGGGAAGATGGCCCAGTGGATAAAGGTGCTTGTCATGTAAGCGGTCCAACCTGAGTTTAATCCCCAGAATCCGTAATGCTGAAAAGGAGCTAGCTCTGAGAAGTTGGCCTCTGACCTGCACTTGTGCACTGTGGTCTTTGTGTTCTCCACTCACCCCAGTTAACAACAGCAGCAACGACAGACCCTTCAATAAGAGAGCTTGAGCTACAGATGTTGCTTGTTCCCTAGGTCATCATTATATGGTGATGAATCTAAAGTATTTTGTGTGCATACATATGTATGTATGCATTATACCTATGGATCAAACCCACGACTTCCCATAAATTCTGTTATGAAACCTACCCCTTAAAAGTTACCTTTTGTTGTTCATTTGTTTTTGTTGTGTGTGCCCTTGCTGGTGGGACTCAGTTCTCTTCTGTGATGTAGGTTCCAGGGGTTAAACTCAGGTTGTCAGCCTCGGCAGCAAGTACCTTTATCCTCTATGCCATCTCACCTGTCCTTTAACTTTGTTCTTGGTGCTTATGTAATCTGATGAGTAACTATCTCATGTCAGATGCCCACATCCAAAGATCAAAATGTTGTAACGGGAATACAGGAAACCACAGGATAGTTTATTGAATGAATAATTACCTTTTACTTGGCTCTTTTGTGGGTACTTGAGTTGTAAAAATGTTTAGGTAGAGGCACAGATGAAAGCAGTAGTTGGGGGCGGACATGGCTCATGTTAAAGCACTTACCCTTGCAGAGGACCTGGGCTAAGTTCTCGGCAACCACACAATGGCTCATAAACGCCTATAACTCCTGACTCCTCTTCTGGGGCATCTAACGCCCTCTTTTGCTCACTGTGGGCACTGCAAACGTGGTTTACGTAGTTAAGTGGACATACATATACATATAAATAAAATAAAGTTCAAGGAGCACTAGTTGATCAGTAAGCGTGAAGATCTAGCCAATGGACAGCACATTCGCCACAGTTGTGTGGAGAGCAGGGACAGACTCTGACATGAACTCTGGTGCCTCCTATTTGACCACGTCCCCTTGGTCGGGTGGCCTGGTGGCACTCGGAGGAAGGGGAAGCAGACTACCAGGATGAGACCTGGTAGGCTGTGATCATATGGTGGGGGAGGACGTCCCCTTGTGTCACAGACCTAGGGGAGGGGTATAGGGTGAAGAGGGAGGATAACAAGTGAGATGTAATCCGGATAAATTACAAAACAGAACAAAAAGAGACTGAAATAGAGTGAGGATGAGGGCTTTTCTCTTCTGAGAATATGCCACTTCCAGTAAGACTGAATGAATGGTAGGGTGCATAAACAGTAGGGGAGTGCTCCAGGGAGTGATCAGGGTTCTGAGGAGACAGTGGGTGGCACGTGGCAGAGCAGAGAAGGGGAGTGCTTACATGGATCTGTAAGGGATATGTATTTGTCCTGAGAATTGTAAGACACTTGAGGGGTTTTGAAAAGCAAGAGACTGAAATGACCCCAAATGTGTCCCTTACCCTGATGCTGAGTTGTATATTGACTGGGGAGGGTTGTTGAAATCATGACTGTGACATAACACTGAATAGCAGTCTCTAGAGCCATACTGCCTGACCACCCTGTGGGTCCAGTTCACCTTCTGTAAAATAGATATTAAATTAATAGTACCTTCCTTCAGGGACTAAATAAATTGTCATCCACTCTATTAGAGTTCTGTGTATTAAAGAGATTTTTATTTGAATGTAAGTGTACACACACACAACACATGCGTACACATGAGACACCATCTTAGTCACTGTTTCTGGGAAGAGACATCATGACCAGAGCAACTCTTACAAAAGAAAGCATTTAACTGGAGGCTGGCCTACAGTTTCAGAGGGTTAGGCCATTAGCACCACGGCGGGACACAGGCAGACAGAGGGCTGAAGAAGTAGCTGATCCTCAGGCAGCAGGGAGAGAGACTGGGTCTGGCTTGGGCTTTTGAAACCCAGTGACACACTTCCTCCAGGAAGGCCACACCTACTCCAACAAGGCACTTCCTATTCCTTCGCAAGTAGTGCCACTCTCTGATGACTTAAGTATTCCTATATATGGGGCTGTGGAAGCCATTCTTACTCATGTCGCCACAACCCTGCCTGTGCGCGTCCAAGGCAGCCAGAAGAGGGTGTGGCACTTGTGGAGTTAGGTGGAGTTAAGGCAGTTGTGAGCCACCTGAAATAGTTGTTGGGAACTGAGCTCTAGTCTCTGGCAGAACAGCAAGCATTCTGGTTGTTTTCAAGACAGGGTTTCTCTGTGTAGCCTTGGCTGTCTTGGAACTCAACTCTGTAGGCTAGACTGGTTTGGAACTCACAGAAATCCACTTGCCTCTGCCTCCCTAGTGCTGGGATTAAAGGCCTGCGCCACCACTGCCTGGCTTTGTAGCAAGCACTCTTAAGTTATGTATTTGAAAAGAAACCAACAGTAAACAAGTAATATAGCTGCGTTATGGGGGAGAAAGTGAAGCCATTGTGTCTTGCGATTGATTCGCTGTACTTTGGAGGGAACCCAATAGTATTTCTCTCTGCTACACAAGCAATGGCAGCTTTGTGCAGTTCTTCCATGGGAACAGATTGTGCAGAGAAGAACACAGTTCCAGCGTGGAAGTGTTTCAGTAAACAAGCCTCCATGCAAAGAATGAGACATGAGAGACTTTCTGCATGTGTGAAACAACATCCAACATCCATGGTGATGCCTGGGTCTTCATGTAGCACTGAGCAGGAGAAGGGAGGAGGCTTAATGGAGTGTTCAAGTATCCCTTTAAGTTGTATGTTTCTAACTTAGTTCTTCAGTGTTTCTGTGAGGCACACAGCTCCTGCCACTGAGGTAATTTCAGGTCATATAACCAATCCAGTCCAAGCTCCACATGACCCCTGGACCATGATGGTCAGCATCAACCACCCCACGGCCCACCTAGTGTGGGGCTGCTTATTAAGACTTCCATGCATTTATCCTCAGTATGCTTTGGGTTGGGGGTTGTTTTAATTTCCTCTCAGTCTCAACTTTTTTTTTTTTTTTTTTTACCTTCCAGCCCACTTCTGTCTAACAACATAATTTCATTTTTGTATTTGCTTCTCAAGTCAGTTTTTAAGTGTTCATTTATCTGTTTTGGGTGCTAGGAGTTGAACCCTAAGCTACCAGTAAGGCATCCATTGTTGGGTGCTGAGAGAAATCCACATGTATAAGATAAGAGCATTCAGTCCTCATTAGGGCTTCTAACGTTATTATCAACAGAATTAGCAAGAACTAAGTAAGCCCTTGTTCCTAGGTAAAAAGAGTTAGGTTTCTATGAACCTGTGCCACAACACTTGCTTCATTTGATCATATCCTTTTACAAATATATTCCTGATATAAGACACTATTTTATATGTGGTATCTATCTGAATATTGCTTCATTGTCATTGAACCACAGTCGGCAGCATTGTAATTCACATACCTCTGTGAGGCACTGTACAGCCCTCTTAGAGTAACACTGGACATCTCTTCCACACTGCCTCTGTGGGCTGTTTAAACAGCAGATCATGGAGACATGGTATTGCATAAACAGAAAGAACTGTACTGAGTGAATGGGGGCACAGAGCTATCTTTGACCTCAGCTGAGAACCAGTGTGATGGACACTGCTTTGCAAAGACATGTCCACAAAGATCAGGACAGCACATGGATGTTGGCTTTAGGCTTGCAGGTATACATTAGTGTCTTGGTCAATTTGCAAGTGTGGAGTCCAAAAATGAGGACCAGCCCCTCCTCTCCCACCCCACTCCCACTGCGCCATAATTAACAGCAAACTACAAAAACAGCAACCTTAAAGCTGAATCAGAAAGTGTCAGATTTCGCTGATGCTCATGGGTGTACTTGGGAGTCTTACTGCTCCATTATGAGCCAAGATCATTTGGCTGCACTTAGGTATACACGTGACCAGATGAATCAATCAGTAGCGGAAAGTGCTGGAGCTTTGGGGGGGGGGGGTCAAACGACCTTTCACAGGGATCACATATCTATCCTGCACATCAGATATTTACATTACGATTGATAACAGTGGCAACATTATGGTTATGCAGTTGCAATTGAAATAATTTTATGAGTGGGGTCACCACAGCATGAGCTGTATTCAAGGGTCATAGCATTAGGAAGGCTGAAAACCAATGGATTAGAGCTCTCAGCTTTTTCTCTTTTACGGTTCTGGTTGCAGATGAACTTGATACAACCCCTAGTGACTTAGGCTCCGTTTGAGCTTATTTGCATTTTCACAAATTCAGGAGACCTTCAAACCAAAACTTTTAATGTTTATTTTTACTTCTCCAACTAATGAAGGCTTGGTATCAGATGACAAAACTTTGGTTGAAACCAAAGAAATTCCAAACCAACTGCCTAAGTAGCTTTCTTTCTAAGCCCTTGGGCTCACTAAGCTCTTCTGAAGTCTGTCAGTCTGTGATACTGCAGATGGAAGTCTTGCCACCGTCACTGCTTCTCCTTCACTTTGTCACTAAGAGACAGTTCAGTCAGCTTTGATTCTTGCTCCTCTGCTTCGTCCCCTGGTATGTCCTTTTCCTTCACAGCCTTATTCAGTCGTTTATTTGTTGTTTTGAGGTTGCTCAGTAAAGGTTTGATATTTGCTGTCACCAAGCCTGTTCCTGTAAGTAAACACAATACTATGTCATAGCAGGGAAAGGCTGGCTGATAAAGAAACAGACCTGCTGTAGGACACTTGCTTTTGTTTCATTTCAGTTGTAGAAGGCAGGTATAGATAGATGATTTCCCTGTTCGGGGCACTACAGGAAGGTATGTTCAGAAGAAGTGGCCTTTATAAAACCAGATAATGATATAGTTGGCTGTGGAGCAAAGGACTTAGAAAACCCGAGCGAGCAAGCTAAAAGTTGTTGAGTGAGACAGGAGAACTAAACTGGTGTCTCTAGCAAGACCCTTACTTCACGTCAAGGAACTTGGGCTTTAAGTCAAAAGCAGGAAAGTCTACACAGTTCTGGACTGCACGGTGCTTTACCAACCTCAAGTGGGACTTGTATGTGAACAAGAGTTCTCTTCGGCTCTAGCCTGGTAGGAAGTTGTGAGTAGAAGCAAAAAAAACTAGTTAGAAGGCTTTTTGGCAATCCAGGTGGAAAGAAGGTGCTGAACTAAGATAATGCCAGTGGGAGTTGGGGTGAGGGTAGAAGAAGCAGAGCAGGGGACTTCAGAGGTACTTAGCAAATGTTGCTGGAAAGAACTGGAACCCTGTGGCTGTTGATGGAGGGAGTGAGGGAAGTGACCGGCGATGCTCAGGCTCTTAGCCTGGGTAGGGTTGGCCATGGATGCAAGAAGTGTTTAAGAGAAGGGGCTGTGTGTGTGGATTAACATGGCCACTGCTACATGTTAGAAGGGTGAATGGAAGGGACACACCAGAAGTAGCTTGGTCCTAGGTCAGAGAGAAGAGCCAGTATTCTTAATACAGAATGCTGTAAGCATTCCAACCATTGCATGTAGCCTGCCCAGCCTTCTGATGAGCCCTGAGCTCGTGCTGCTGCTTATCACAGAATACAAAGGAAAACAGCCTTCTATTGCGTAAAAGCAGCTCTGGCTTACAAGAATAATCATTTTCACTCTTGGAACTTGATGTTGTAAAAATCACATGAATATTTAATTGGCATGTGTGAACATTTACATTACATGTCTTGGTGAGGGGGCAGGGATCAGAGAGGCACTGCTGGTCCAAAGTCAGGCTACATGGAGGGGTCATCCATCCATCCCATTGCTGAGCTGTTCCTTGTCTGTTCAGCTGTGCCATATAAAATTAACATAAAATGAAGGGGAAGGTGACTGACATAAAATGATAAAGTGAAGAGTAGAAATTCGAGTAAAGGTTAAATGTTTTTTTTTTCCACCCAGAATTAAATAAGGAGAGGGGCCTGTTTATAGAAAATAAACAAATGAGGTTTAAAGAAAGCAAGTTCCATGTGCTATAACCTTAGCTCAGTTGTAACAGCAGGGACTAAGATGGCAGAGGGTGTAAGTGGAGGAGCTGGTGCTCCTTGGCTGCTGTGCAGTAAGCTAGCACAGCTATGAGAGAACAGTGTGGACCTAAAGCAGAAGTTAGGCATAGATGGGCCAGCGAAATCTGTCAGTGGTTAGAGCCTTTCTTCCCAGAGGAACAGGGCTCAATTTCTACCACCCACTGACTATAACTTTAGATTTGGGGGATCTAAAACCCTCTTCAGGTACCCTGGGCACTAGCATTCACATGTTGCACAAATATACATACAGGCAAAATACCCATGCACATCAGAGTCACTACCCCCATTCACGGGTGTATAACCAAAGGAAATCGCCTATTGACAGGTGTACAGCACTCACATGTTTATTGATGCGTTCCCAGCAGCCATAGCACGCAATCAACTGTGCCCTTTGGTAACTGTGTGAGGACAATGCACATGCCCACCATGGGATACTCTCCAGCCATAAAAGGAGGAACTCTTGTCTGTGGATAACATGGATGAAACTGGAGGACAGCAAGAGGGACATGAGCTGGACCTAAAGCTGATCCCTCGGCCGTCACGGAGTGAGAAGCTGATTGCAGAAGTAGACTAGAGGGAATAATGATTGCCAGAGGCTGAGAAAGTGGGAAGATGGGAAGAAGAGGGATGGGTTTGTTGTTACAGAAACCCCCAGGGCTCTGTGCATGGAGATACACTTCTGTAATTTTATACTCCAGCTGGTGGCCAACCTGGGCTACACAGTGAGGCTGTGTCTCAGAAGAAGAGGTGCTGGTGGCATAGCTCAGTGTTAGAGCACTCAGCATGAAGAAGCCCTGTTTGACCCTGCACACAGTACTCAATACAGCAACAGGAAAGACAGAGAAGTAAGTTCTGCTGAACGTTTGCGTAGCAGTATCACTGGCTGACAATGTGCCTGGTGCTTTGAAGTGGCCAAACAGGTCTTTTGAGTGTCTCACCCGGTGTATAAATGAGTCAGCACATGAGGCTGTACTGCATGTGTGCACAGTTACGTGTCAGTACATAAAGCCAGCAAGCAGGAAAGGTAAAACAGCACTCATGAGCAGCTAGGGTTTTAAAATATACCAAAATAGGTGAGACTTGAGGCAAGTTAAAAGGCTGCAAATTTGTCCCAGAGTTAAAAATAAATTATCTTATGTTTATTTGTTTGTATGTATGTGCACATTGTACATGTCACATTAAGCACACTGTGGCACACTTGAATGTCAGGGGGTAGTGTGCAGAGCTTTGTCTCCTTCCAGCATGTATGTTCCAGAATTGAATTCCAGCTGTCAGGCTTGGCAGCAAGCCCCTTTACCCACAGAGCCATCATGTGCCCCCAAAAGAAGTGTAAAAGTAAACAAGACTAAAGGAAAAAATCATCCCCAAGTAGGAAATAAGAAATTAGATATAAAAATAAGGAAATGAGATGGAGTTGATGGTCTGAAGAAGGTGTTTGCAACAGCCATACTAAAGTGGGTTTGGGACACCCAGGAGGGGTTCCAGGAAAGAAATTTCTCAGAAGTTTGAAGATTGTACAGTGCTGTCCCCTTTGGGGCAAGTCTCTGACAAGTGGCACAGTTGGGAAGTTTATCTGCAGCCAGTACTGCCCAGCTCCCCAGAGAACTTTCTTCTCAGGGAGCACCTGTCATCAGTCCCCAGTGACACTTTTCACAGAACTGTGTAGACTGCCTTTCCAGAGAAAATAAAATGACTTAAAATCATTAAAGTTACTGAGAAACATAAACGTTTCTTAAAAGTGGAAAACAGAAGTGGTTCAGGGTTGTGACTGTCATCTCTATGGACTAGTGTCCTGGTCACTAGTGTCCTGGCCAGATGCTCTGGCCAAAGGATGAGAAGAGCAGGCACAGCCTTCCATCTGCACACAGGGGCCTGCTGAACCAGGGCTGAGGTGACTCCCAACACAGTTATGTCTGTCCAGCAATCAAGCACTTGCATAGAAAGTGGGGCAAGTCTTAATGTTGTTGTTCTCTTTAAAAGGGGGGGTGTCCAGTTTTTTTCATTGTCTAAATAACACTAAACATTTTTAAACAGCCATCTCCTATTACCCCACTCTACTTACTGGCATCTTGTTTTGTATGGAGCTTTGGTTTAGATTTTGGCTCTTTGCATCTTTTTCTATATGTGTATGTGTGTTTACATAGTTGTTAAACATATTCATATAATTATGGTTGGTGAGAACTGTGAAATTTACCTACATCACAAAAGCAGCACCCGTCCTAGGGCATGAGCAGAGTTCCACACTAACCAGTAACACTCCGTGACTGTCTAGGTACTTCATGGTCAGCCACGCACTACATGGAGTAATAACATGGATATCAGTTGGATGCTTTAAAAGCTCAGAATTCTGCTACTTTGGGTTTTGGTTAGTTTTGGTGGTAGGGATTGAAGCCACAACCTGGTTCTGTGCCACCAAACCACACTCAAAGCTTCTGCTAATTACTGTTTTTAAGTTTTGAGCTTTGCTTCTGATTCTGTGTGTTCATGCCTGTGTAGGCTTGTGGGTGTGAATGCAGTTGCCCATTCAGTTAATCAGGAGTCCCAGGTAGTTGTAAGTGTCTGGAAGAGAGTGATGGAGAGCCCTGTGGGAGGACAGGATGCACCCTTTACCAGAGAGCCAGCCGTCCCTCTAACACTGTGCTAATTAAGTTGGTTTTAAGACAGTCGGAGTCAGGCATCACCTGTGTATTGTGGACCCTCCTCATCGCTAGTGAGTTTCTCTGTCTTTGTGACCTGGCAGACAACCCAGGTGGAAGGCTCACGGTCTCATTAGTGCCAGGGACAGGGAGAGGAGGGAGCACAGAGATTCACGGTATCGCTGCTAGTAGAGACAAAGGACAGGTTCAGGCACAAGGACCTTCCCTGGAACTAACTTCTTCTAGAAAGGACATATCTCCTATAAGTTCCAGAACCTTCTAGAGTACTGCCACCAGCAGAGTCCAGGCTTCTGACACATGACAATTCATAAGTCATATCTAGGGTGAAAAATTTCAACTAAAAAAAAGTGATACTAACTCTCCTCGCTGCCTTGCTGCACATGTTGTTAATCACCATAACAGTGATATGTGGGGCCTTTTAAATGATGAGACTGTGGCACACAGTGACTGGTTTGTTTAGAGACCCCAACAGTAGGTAACACCAGAGATGAAAGTTCACACCGTAGGAACTTACTAATCACTGCTGGAGTAGCTCTATGTATTGCTTTGCTCTCATACAAAGTGGCCGTAAAGCATAGAGTAGCTCAATGAAAGCACGTACTTGTGTAGTTATCTTGTACTGAGCCCTGGAGTAGTTCCTGGAGCCAAGGCCCATGTTAACTCTAAGAGTGGACTTGTTTTGCTTAGCGCTGCTCACCCCTGCCGTGCCTTCCCACAGCTCATAGTACAGTTGCTGACACCAGGATGTTTTTCCTGGCTTGTCCCACTCTTTGCACATCTGTTTCAGGATTTCCCTGAAGACTTACCAGATAAAATCACCATTAGTAGCAATCAGAAAGTTGGTGCCGTGTGGACACAGAACTCCCAGTTCCATTTTAGGACAACTCTAGACCGAGAGAAGAACACATTGTTTTTAGGAGTGGCAGAAGTGTATGTATGAGTTTGGCTAGTGTTACCTCCTCCACACTGACTGGAAGTAGTGGGGATTTCCCCAGAGTCAGAGATGTGATCTTATAAGCAAGGGAGCAAACACTTCTTTAGAACATATGTTGAACTGCCTGCCCACCCTCCTCCCTCTATATAATCCAGCTGTATAGTCCAGGCTGGCTTCTCAACTTGGAACCTTGTGGGTGCTGGAATAACAGACATAGGTTTACCCACCCAGCTTGCAATGCTTAGTTTTCACTCTTAGAATCTGTAGAGAAAGACAGTTTAGAACCAGAAAAGAAAGTATTACCTGATATAACCAGCTCATGTCAGTGGCTGCTAAATTAGCAGATTATTCTTTGATATTGCATTTACCTCTGTGATGGACTCTTTTTAGGGTTTCTGTTCAGAGTTCTGTTCAGTGTTAATTTTTAATAAACAACTGGGAAGTTTCTGACAAAAACTTGGTTTTTAGTTCTGTCATGACCTAAATCTGCTGTTAGTGGTTGGAAATGCATCACGTAGCCCTCCACCCCCACTTTACTGAATTTCACCTCATAGATCAGAGTGATCTATCTCCACCCTGGGGTCCTTGGGACAGCTGGCTCCGTTACCTCTGGGGGACTGGAGAGATGACTTAGCTGTTAGGAGCAGCCGTGCCTGTAGGGAACCTGAGTGAATTCCAGGGATCTAATGCCCTCTCCTGGCATCTGTGGATATCCTTACACAGACATACACATGGTTTCTGTCAACTCTGTAGAGTCAGCGAGTGAAGTGGACTGCCCACAAAAACATCTCATTTTGACGAGTAAGAATGCAATTAGTAGCCAGGCATGGTGGCACATGCCTATAATCGCAGCACTCAAGGAGGCAGAAGCAGATGGTTCTCTGTGTGTTCGAGGCCAGCCTGGTCTACAAATTGAGTCTAGGACAGCCAAGATTACACAGAGAAACCCTGTTTCAGAAAACAAAACAAAATGCAATTGGCTGTAAATATTGGCTACCTTGTAGTGAGAAAATAGTAGTATCTACTGTCAGGAGTCTTTATAGACACAGCGTTGAGCAGACTGTGAAGACAGACAGAGGCTTCATCTACTATGCGTGTTAAAGTTTTGTTCTGGAAGTTTACTTTTCTCTCACTTTCACTGTATTGGTGGGAAGAAGGGCTACTTCTACAAGTTGTCCTCTTAGCTCAGTGTGGTGGCAGAGTACGCGTGTAAGGAGAAAAATTATTTTTATCTTTAAAAAAAAAAGACTTACTGTTTATTTATATGTGTGTCATGGTGCCACAGAAGGTCAAAAAAAGGTATCCAGCCTCCTATAGCTGGAATTCCAGGTGCCAAACATGGCCTGGCCACCGGGAACGGAATTCTGTCCTCTGCAAGAGCAGAAAGTGCTCTTACCCTCCAAGCCATCTTTGTATCTTTCTAGCTCCCACTTTTTTCTTCTTAATCAGATACTTTGTATTTATATATGTATATATGTATGTTTAAACATGATCTCACCATTAAGTTGTTTGAGCAGTACAGTGCCTGCTGCACCTGATGTCTTGCTGTGTTGACAAGGGTGCTATAGCATTTATAAAGACATAATTTTCTGAGGCAGGGTCTTACTGCATAGCCTAGGCTGCCCTTGATCTCTTGATCCTGCTGCCTCTGTCTCCAAAGTGTTGCAGGAGTGCGGCTACACCTAGCCTAAAGATTGGTATTTACCAGGGATCATAACTGTTTCACAAAACTTCATTATCAACTTATCAACTTCATTGGAAGTTCTTTAGGCATAGAATGTTTTAAGAGGTGACTTAGATGCAGATTTCATCCTCAGTACAAGTTAAAAAAAATACTATTCCAAGCCAGGTGTGGTGGCACACACCTGTAATCCCAGCACTCAGGGAGGTAGAGGCAGGGGGATCTCTGTGAGTTCACTGCCAGCCTAGTCTACAAAGCAAGTCCAAGACAACCAAAGCTACACAGAGAAAACTCTGTCTCAAAAAATCCAAACAAAAAATTATTCCAGTTAGAGGTATTTACATTTGTTCAGTGCCTTATTCACATAATGCTGGGTACATACACTTCAGTTACTGTTTTATAGCACTTATTATTGAAATAAAAAAACATTGGAAGTGCAGGTAATATTCCTATTGTTTATCATAATGTCCTAACTTAGAAAATAGTTAAAATGTAGCAAACTGTGACAGAGAATTTGATGTGCATTTTAGTAGCCTTTTATCGTTTACCTTGGTTAGACTAATAATTTTCATGGCAATGAATTAGGAAAATATGAGAAGATACAAAGAAAATACTATTATTTGAAACTGTTGCTTGGAACTAAGTTATTGGGTCTGTTTCTGGCTGTCTTTGTATCTTTTTCTTTTTGTTTGGTTTGGTTTTGGTTTTGGTTTTTTGAGACATGGTTTCTCTATGTAGCCTTGCCTGTCCAAGACTCGTTTTTTGTAGACTAGACTGGCCTCAAACTCACAGAGATCTGCCTGTCTCTGCCTCCCTGAGTCCTGGGATTACAGGCGTGTGCCAGTGTGCCCGGCTTGTCTTTGTGTCTTAAATGTGTACACCTGAGTATGACAGAACAGTTAGAGGTCTCAGTATTCCATGATCTCCGTAAGCAGAGTTGTAAGCATAGATTAAGAGGATGGTGCCCTTTGAAGGTGCAAACCCTTTTGACCCCATTTGGAAACCAGATAGAGTGGGAAAAGTTCTTGCTACCACATCATTCCTTGCTTTATAGCTGGACCTGCATTATTTCCATTCTTCACTTTTTTGGTGTGTATTTTTTAGTAAAGCATGTTCTTGAAAATATCCTACAGGGGCTGGATAGATGGCTCAGAGGTTAAGAGCATTGACTGCTCTTCCAAAGGTCCTGAGTTCAATTCCCAGCAACCACATGGTGGCTCACAACCATCTATAATGGGATCTGATGCCCTCTTCTGGCCTGCAGGTGTACATGCAGGCAGAGCACTGTATACACAATAAATAAATAAATCTTTAAAGAAAAAGAAAAAATATCTAACAGAATAGCAATAAGATGGGAGAATGCAAGGTTCTGCTGTTGCCAGTCATTTTTTCCTCAGTGGTTTTTCTGTATAAAGATCAGAAGCAGCATCGGCTGTTAAGAGAAGCCCTGTATTAGTGTTTTCTTTGGGTAGTTCTGCCTCTATGACCTGGGCACAGACTTAGCAGGGAAAATAACTTGATCTTTTACCCATATCAGGTTGTCAAGTAAGAGGAAAATGAGGGATAAAGAGCAAGGCCACCATGTACAGACTGCCTCTGTTATCGTGTCCTTCAGTGGAGGCTGGCCATGATACTCAGCCTCTTCCTCTCACCTCCTCAAAGAGCTTTGTATATCCATAGTTTTAACTCAGATTGCTACAAGCACAGAAGGCTTGATTGACAGCTGTGCAAGTGCTGAGAAGCCTGCTTTTCTCCTCTCCAGCATACCCAGGTTCAGACCTTTCTCTGGAGTTTGTGTTCCCAAAAACTGATTAGAGGGCCCCCTCTAGTGACCAGAATCATCAAGGACGTCTCTGTCTTTGCAAGATTTAGAATTAGCTTCGCAGAAGTAAATTTGTTCTTAATTTTCACTGTTAAACAGAGTTGTTCTTCATTTTTAAAAAGTTACTGATGCTAAGAACAGGTCCAAGATTGAGAACATCCAAACAACAAAGGGTCAAAATGCTATTCCTACATTTTTAGAAATTGGTGCTTTTAAATGAGGCCGAGCTACACAGTGTTCTTTGTTTTAGTTACAGTTGTTTCTGACTTAATGAAACTTTAAAAGTTTTTTCATCTGGAGTTTTTTATGTTACCAGCTTCATTTTTTGCTCATTTCTGAAAGCAGCAGTTTTATTGAAAAACAGCCTTAAAGCAGCATTCTCGTGAAAGTATTAGGTTTTTGCTGTCATTGTAACAGCATATGATCCTTCTATGGCTGTCCTTTATAACTAACGCTGTGTTTTAATGGCTCCCGTTGTTTTTCAGTTAAGGAAATGAGGAAATTCTTAAATTGCTGGCTCTCTGCCATCTCTCTTAAATACACACCACTCCAACATACAGGGCTTCAGCTAAGAGCCTTTGAAGGGCTCTCATTTGACCCATGGGCCTTTGTAGCCTGCACAAGGGAAGCAGTGTTCTGAGAGCCTCAGCATTGCTGCAAGCTCTGCTGAAAATATTTCACATGCATGGAACGCAGGCTCCTTCATCTTTCAGCGGAGGTCTCTGTCACAGAATGCAAGGATGGGTTATAATCCTAATTGGCACTGTTCATTTTCCCAGCTGCATTTGGATGCTTTTGACTGCCCACAGCCACACAGTCTTCAGCCAGCAAGATAAACAAAAATGGTGTGAAATCCGTCATTTTGTATCATCTTAAATTGCAGGTCTTGTTTTGCCTGGCTTGCCTTTATTTTGTTTCCATTGTTGGTAAAATTAAGCAGAAGAGAAGGACATGAATTGTTGTCCACAGAGTCATCACTGGGATTTTAGGAAAATTCATTAAGAGTATTCCAGGGCAGCAAAAGTTGTGGGCCCCTGAGGAAATAACTTGTAGTAGTGTTATCATACTAGTTGTACAGTTGGAGGGCTTGTCCCCAGGGTTTAAGAGAACACCCAAGGATTTTACTTTTCTTGGTAGAGCAGTGCTTTGGGTGTCAGTGTAGAAGCTGCACTGTTTGTTAAGAGACGTGTGTGTGTGTGTGTGTGTGTGTGTGTCTGTCTGTCTGTCTGTCTGTCTGTCTGTCTGTCTGTCTGTCTGTCTGTCTCTGTGTGTGTCTGTGTGTGTGTGTAACTGTCTCAGTTCCGACATGGACCTGTTTATTTGTGTCTTACCTAACATACTTGAAGGAATGAATGGCAATAGATGAGGGTTAAAAGCTCCAAGTAGCAACTTCAATCCTTCCTTATGTAGAAGGCAACTTTTTGATGACTTTTAAAAAGCCGTAGAGCGAAAGAAGTGAGGGTATATAAGTAGTAGCTGCCCAAATCTGATTTTATTCGTTAACTCTAAGTTTTGATTTTGCGTGGACAATCTGAATTGCCCTGTTCCTCTGTTATAATGCTCATTTGGTGATGACTGGCATGATATACATCACATGAGCACTGCACTGTGGCACATTTTTACAGCTCTCTTCCTTCATATCCCACACATATGGCAAAGTTTTCAAAAACCAAATATTCTGCTGTCTCCTGCCTTACCGTTTGAAAGCATTCTTTCTTGCTAGAAGGTTGTTACTCTGTTCCATAGGCAGAACTGGCATTTACTGACCAGTTGTCGTATGTCACGCAGCAGGCTCAGACCATATGCTGTGCTATCTTGTGAGGTATATAATCTCTTCCTGGGCTGCAGCTGAAGCTGAGGCAAAGACAAAACAGTTTTGTCAAAGGCCATGAAATGGGATTCCAATTGGGTCTTTCTGTCTCCAATATTCTTGTCAAAAGGCTAAAAGTCTGAAGGAAAAACTAAATACAGTTTCCCAGTAAAATATTATGTAGCCAGTGAAGGTGTGGAGCAACTATCTAAAAACTGAGTGTCTGTTAGATAGAGGAAAACAGGGATATGCATGGAAATGTTGGTAATAGTTTTAAACAGCTGTAGGATACGATCTTGTGTCATTTCTTTTTAAAATGTCACACTCGTCAGAATCCACTATAATGTACTGTAAGAGAACAGAATTCCTGTAAACACAAAACTGAGTTCTTGTCAAGCAAGGATGGTGAGGAAGCTGACATTGTAGTTCTGTAGTAGACTCTAGCGTGTTGAGTTGTGTTTGAGGTTTGACCTGGAGCCATTTCTCTTGGGCATGTGCCAGGGCTGATAGTGTCTCTTCTCTGTATTCTTGAAAGCTAAAATCTTTTTAAAATAACTTAAATGTGTAATGTGGTATCCTTGGGATAGCCTGTCCTCAGAGCTGTCCCCCACCCCCACCCCAGAGAGGCCACTCATTAGGACATCACTCGTATTGTGATTAAGTTTTCATGTGTTGCTCAGTTTTGATGCTAATCTTTATGTATCTGCATGTATGTGTATGTGCACACACATACGTGCATTTTTCCTCTGCAGCACCAATGTGGTTATGAATTATTCAGAGATCGAGTCTAAGGTTCGAGAAGCAACGAATGATGATCCTTGGGGACCTTCTGGGCAGCTCATGGGAGAGATTGCCAAGTAAGTGGTAATTTGACTCAACAGTGCAGAAAGAATCAAAGTGTCTTTACACAGAACTGAGATTTGCCTTCAGTTTTAACCTGCTTAACTACCAACCATGCATTCTGCATAACCCATTTCGATTATAGTGTAAAGAGTTATATATAGGTTCCATTCCCATTGAAAATTAGCTTTTAAAGATGTGTCAGCCAAGTTTCAAGGTTTACTATAGCTTTCCTTGCAAAGTTGGAAGAGCACATAAAACATTTGAAGTAAAAATTATGTTTTTTTTTTCTTGGTGACAGTGTGGGGCATGGAGGCCATGAAAGAAAAGCCTGCAGAATGGCATGGTGGTTCCTGGCCTTGTAGATGTGCTGGGTGCTGCACAGAATAAGAGGATGCATGTTTTAGGAAGAATGTCATTAAGATTTGATTTAGGCTTATTTTTTTCAGCCTGTTGGGTAGTCCAGAGGACCTAGAGCAAGCCTGCCATCTACTGTCAGAGTTAAACTACTACATGTGCTTAAGGAAAACTCCTTTCTTTCAGGGCTACCTTTATGTATGAGCAGTTCCCAGAACTTATGAACATGCTTTGGTCCCGAATGCTAAAAGACAACAAAAAGAACTGGAGAAGAGTTTATAAGGTACGGTGGACACCCCCGAGAGTGAGTGTTGGCAGCATAGACATGACTGCAGTTCACCAAGTCCCGAGACAGACCAAGAAGTGGCTGTGTGTGTCTTCTGTCTTCTAATCACGAGCAGCTCTTCATACTACAAAGTGTTTGCAGGCTTGTGTTCTCTTAAATTTATTAGTGTTTAAATTGTCCCTAGTAAATCTACTTGGGTGTTTTGAGTATTAAATCTCTAGTCATATGCATGTTTACTACATGAGCATTTGAGATAAAAACCAGTCTCCTGTGAGTCACCTCTGTATAAAACTGTTTAATTTATGTTGTATGAAAGTACTCAGTTCTGAGAAGTATACCAGTTGGGACTGAGATATACAGACTCCTGGCAGTCTCGTCTGCGCATGTACTTTTCCTCAGATTCATTTTGGTTAGTTTTAATTCTGTATTTCTAAAACAGGACAGTGGTCTTTCTCTTCCATCATATTTTCCTGCTCCTCGTGTGCCAAACTGAATTCATTCTAACCGGCTGCAGGCCTCCTGTGTCTTCCTCAGGCATTCCACAGTAGCTTCTGAGCAGAAGCTCACTGAACTCTCAGAACTTTCTGATTCAGCTAGTGTAGCCAGTTTGCCGTGCTACCCCCAGCTCCACCCCCTCCCTCCCAGCCACCCCTGTATCCCCCACCCCCCACCCCAGACTAGCATTGCAGGTAGCAACCAGGCCTGCCTAGCTTTTTATGTGGGCGATGGGGATCCCAGCTTCTGTGCCTGTGTTTGCATGCTGAGTACTTTATCCACTAAGCCATCTCGTCAGTCCCAGTCCATGATCTAATCTGGGGGCCAAGGTCTCTCTATGTAGGCCTGGGTGACCTAGAACTAAGTATATAGACCGTGCCTTGAACTCCGAGATCTGCCTCCCAAGTGCTGGATTAAAGGTGTGTCGTGCCATGTCTGGCAACTCCTGTGTTTGTTTTGTGAAATATTCTCTGGGATTTCTATAAATTGTTTTTTCTAAAATGAGAGCTTTTAAAGATTGTTGCAGTGCTTTTTCAAAAAATTAGGAAATCTGAGTATGGTGGCATGGAGCTAAGGCTGAGCACTATGGAGTCTGAGGCTGGAGGATGATGGTGAGCTAGGGGCCAGCCAACGCTGCGTGATGAGACCCTGTCTCACCCGCCTGACCCCAGCTCAGTTACTAGTAAATGCAAGTTTGTACCCTTGGTTTCCGCACCTTGCACGGACCCTCAGACATGGAATCTTTGTAAAGTGAAGTTTCAAGTGAGAAAGAAGAGTAGTCCTACTGTGTGCCCAAAACTGTGCAGGAGCCGCTGCTACCTAATTCCAGCATGGCCCAGCACATTGCTAGGAGCCCAATATGTTAGCACATCTGTGAATACCCTTACCAGAGTTGTCTGAAACCCTCAAGTTTTTTTTTTGTTGACTTTTTTTGAAGCTTCATTAGCATCAGAATTAGTTTATCTGAGGGCACTGCTGCAGGGCCCTGTACCGACAGAAGGCTCTGCCCATGTTCTTGGTGATTCAGCTCTGTGATGCCAACACTGAGTGCTGGGCCCCTCTCTGAAATCCCACAGTTCATTTGAACCACACACCTAGTGTTAAACACCAGAATTACTGATTTTTAAAAACTCTTGATTTAAAGTCACCACTGCCCAGGTAGATTGTAATTATTTTCTATTCGGGATATCAGAGGAACTGGAGGTTGAGGTTCAAACTGTGTATTTTGGTTTAACTGAAAGGGGAGGACACCCTTTTCACCACTGTGTAATAATGTTGGTGTTTTGTGCTTGTGTTTAACTGTGTACCAAAGCTCTTCCAAGCTTATTCCATTAAGCCATTTGGTGCTTTATATTTCCACAGTCATTGCTGCTCCTAGCTTACCTCATAAGAAATGGATCGGAGCGAGTTGTTACAAGCGCCAGAGAACACATTTATGATTTGCGATCCCTGGAAAATTACCACTTTGTAGGTGAGCAATAGAAAACCCTCATAAGCAAATTAAAACAGTAGTTGGAGTTGTCAGTCACCTGAACCAGCTTGGAAGCTTCTCTGCTCTAATTAGCATGTGACTCTTGCTGCTTGTGTGACGAGTGCAGAATCCAAGGCGTGGGGCCCTAGAGTATTAATTAGTGAAGACAGGAGCTTGCAGAAAGGACTGGCTAATAACAACAGAACCAACACAACATGAGTGTTGGGGTTTATATTAAAATATGCACTGGAGACTGGTCCCCTGTGGTGTCCATAAAGGAATAGCTTTAATCATGTGGGAAGAGAAGGTTAGAGCTCCAAAACACACACATCTGTTTGAAGCCAGGCCCCCTCCCACCAGATAGTATTTACTGCGCAGCGAGGCCAGAGTGTGTTCTGAATGTGAAAGCAGCAGAGGCGGTGAGCAGTTAATTTTGGAGCCTGCCTTACTTGTGACTGCTGTAGAATGGCAGGGTTGATCTGCACTAAGCCCTAGTGATTGGTGTTCCCAAACTTGGGGGAATCCAGATACTTGGGGTGCTTTGAGACCATCAGAATGTTAAAAGTGAGTGGTTCATTGTGATTGGTTAAAAGGCAGTAGAAAGCGTGTGCAGCGGCATGCGTTCTGTAGTCAGCGTGTGTAATCCCTTCGATAATAGATCATGGCTTGATCTTGTCTAGTTACTACTGGGTCAAGTTAGAGTTTAATGCCATAATCTGCCTCCTTAAAAACTTTAAACTATGAAAGTATTTTTGTAGGTGTTTTCATTTCTACTCTTTCCTGAAAGAGTTTGGTGCACACTAAGAGGGTTCTTACAGTTGCTTTCTCCTTTACTGTCCTCAAGATGAGCACGGCAAGGATCAAGGTATAAACATTCGGCAGAAAGTAAAGGAGCTGGTCGAGTTTGCACAGGATGATGACAGGCTTCGAGAAGAGCGGAAGAAAGCAAAGAAGAACAAAGACAAGTATGTTGGGGTCTCCTCAGACAGCGTTGGCGGATTCAGATACAGTGAGTATCGGGGCCAGCCGCAGCCACCCGGGCCTCCGCTTGGGTGGATTATAAGAGTCACTGAAATAGCAAAAGACAAAATGCTGGATTTTTTCCAGGAATACACAGAATTCTAAAATATACATAATATCATTTTGACTCCTGCTTGCCCAGACCTTTGAAATCTTTCTATTTCTGTTGTAGATCCAAAAATAGGGTTCTAGCCCCCCATTCTGGCTAGTTAGATGATCAGAGGACAAAGAGGGTGCACACTCTGCTCTTAGGGTTAGGTTCTTACAGAAGGAACCTGTAATAGTTTCCAGCAAGCCAGTTTATCTGTGGTTCCAAACAGGTAAGCTCCTGTAAGTCCATGACGCCTCTGTTCCCTTCCCTGAATGAAGCAACACATAGCCCAGGGAAAGATGGCCGACTGTCACAGCTCTGCCTGTGAGTCTGTTGTTCATGGCACAGTAGAGAGCAGTTCAAAGCCAGATGTGGTAGCGCGGTCACTTGGGAGGCTGGAGCGGCTAGTAAGTTTGAGACGAGTCCTGGCCACACAGCAAGACCCAGCTTCTCTCTCTCTGTTCACCCCACCTCTCCCTGCCAGAAGGCAGCTTGAACTTGACTTGTTTCTAATGTTTATTCTTAATGTAAAAGTTGTACGTTGGGTACTTGAAACACACAAACTAAAAGTTCTTTTTGGTAGTGTGTCTCTTGGGTCTGTCCTATCCTCTGTGAGCTGTGACAGTGCCTGGCCAGTGTATGGATGTGCAGGCCAGCCCTATAGCATTAACGCTCACTAGTGAGCCTCTCTGGTTCCTACACCTGCATCTGACTTACATTTGGATTCTGTTGAGGCTGTAGATGTTTTAATGGATATGGTTTAAAAAGAAAAAGTTCCTACCGCCCAGCGCAGTAATGCACACTAGACGAGGAGGTCTCTAAGCCAGCTCGGTTGACATATGGAGTTCCAAGCCAGCGAGGGAGATGTAGTGACACCTTGTCTCAAAAGAAACAAAACAAAACTGTCATTTTGTGATGGTCTGTAAAATAGCTTCACTCTTTTATTCCTCTGCTTGCCTGCTCTCAGAGAAAATGCTGCATTGAATTAGTATCCACAGTTTCTAACAGCAGCAGACACTCTTTCTTGTGTTATACGTCACATAAAGGCCAGCCCGTGAGTTAATCAAGAGAGTGCCTCTTCTAGTGACCATTTAAGTTTCAGAGTGGCTTCTCTGAGGGATCGTATGTCTAAGTAGCCATTTTGTTCTTTGTCTTTTTCTACATCGCTAAGTTGCTGCTTGCAGCTTTCTTCCTCCCTCCACATGCTTGTGTCCCATTCTGTTACCAGTGCAGCATGTAATTGTGTCTGATGACTTCAGAAAGTAGAGTGGGTTTCCCAATGCAGTCTAACTCGGCTGGCTCAGCTTCTGTGTGAGGGTGGAGTCGAGTAGCCTGTGTTTCCATTAACAATCTTTGTTAGTTTTTTAATGATGATTTTTCAACTTTGAGCAGCTTTGGCTGTTTTCTGTGGTTTCACTTCTGACATAAGATGATGACCTTCATCCATCCATCCATCCATTCTGTAGAATTTGGGTTTGACTGCTGGGCTTCCTGTGACCTGGATCTTCTCTCTGAACTGTGTTCCTGGCTTCTACACATTTAAAACTCCTTAAGCTCTTACTGTAAAGTTTAACCTTGAGGTTCCAGCAGGCAGTTCAGCAAGATATGTTTAAGAACTTTCCCAAAGGCCACCTATGCCGTTACCTATGCCCTGTCAACAGGGCTCACGGTTCCCTTTGGCTGGTTGGTTTCTCGGTGCCCTTTCTTGTCTCTTCCCAGCGCTTTTCAGCCCTCACATGATTTCTCTACATCCTAGTTTTGTTTTTTAAGTAACATTTGGAGATGGAAGTAGGAAGTTTCTGTTTGTGTCCATAAATATACCTCGTCACTGAGCTCCCGACAAGCACCAGCACAGACAGTGGCGCTGGGCTTTTCATTGCCAGTCTTATCTTCCCTCCAGACTCTCGGGATATGTTTCCTAGCACACTCGTAGCTGTGGAGTGTGCAGGTGTGGGGAGTTTGAACCCTTCCATAAAATTACAGAGTTCTTCCCCGTGCCTCAGACTCGATTCTCTTACAGTGTTTGTAGTTTGGTACTAAAAGGGGGATCCTTTCAGCTAATTGGGTCATGGAAGTCAGACTAGAGTCCCTTTAAGGAAGGAAGTTAGTTGTTGCTCAGTCAGTTAGGAAGTCTGTCTCTCCACCCTCCCTCCTTTCCTCCCTCCCCTGTTTTTGAGATGGCAATCTCACTGTTGTATTACACGGATGGCCTTGGACTCTTGGTCTCAAAAAAAATCACGCAGGAGTACTTTAGAGTACAGCTTCTTGCCATCTGCCTTGCTAGCTTTGTATGTGTGCGTTCATTCCTCCAGCCACATTCCTGCTCCCTCTCCCTTCTTCCCGCCCCGCCCTGCCCCACCCCGTCCCACGCCTTTCCTTGCCCTTCTTTGTTTGTTGGAAGCCTATTCTGTTATGCTGGAGCTGGGCTGTTGTAGAGCTTACATTCACTTTGCGTCTGTGTCCTGAATGTGGGGACCACAGGCATGTGCCACAACAGCTAGCTTTACTTTCTAGTTTTTAAAATATTGTTGTTGACTCATATTTTTCTAAAAATGAACCATTGAGACAAGAAATAGAATTCATTAAATGGCTTTGAAAACTCATTCATCTTGTTTGTGGAGTGTGCATTTTGTGTTTCCACTCCTCTAAAACAGCTCGTGTTCAGGGGCCTCATGGCTGCCACTGCCCATCAAGCCTGTAAAGTTTGAAACGCTTTTGAATCTGCATTCCTAACACAGTGATTGGCATGGGCTGTGCCATCCTGTGCTTGCGGAGCACTGAGGCAGATTTCTGTTTCCCTTAAAAATAATGTTTTTATGATAAAGTCTGCAGAAGGAAGAACCTCTGTAGAACCTTCCAAATTTAATATCCTCAGTTGTTTCTTTCTTCATTATTTACACAGATGAAAGATATGATCCTGAGCCCAAATCCAAATGGGATGAAGAGTGGGATAAAAACAAGAGCGCTTTTCCATTCAGTGATAAGTTAGGTGAGCTGAGCGATAAGATCGGAAGCACAATTGACGACACCATCAGCAAGTTTCGGAGGAAAGACCGGGAGGACTCTCCAGAAAGGTGCAGGTCTGCCGCCTTCTCCACCGCTCGCTGAGGGGTGCGGGCTTTATGCAGCTGTTTGGTTTGGTTTAATTTTGAGGTATTGATATTATCTGGAGGTTAGCTTTTTAAAAACATACCTTGCTAAAGGAGTCTTAATGACAAAAAATGTAGTCATAGAGTACAGAAGGTGCTACATACCCTTCTCCTTTCTCCAGCTTTCAAGATAATTGTGTTAATTTGTCACATTTCTTACCTGAAAACCCAGTATTGGTATGCTGTTAGCTACAGTGCAATTTATATTGGAGGTTTCCATGTTGAACGGCTCTGTACAGCTTGGTGAATGTGCAGTATTTTCCAGTAGCATTTCCTGAGTAATGTCACTTCCCTGAAAATGCCCTGTGCACAAAATATAAAAATAAAAAATGTGGAGCCATTCATGATATTAAGTCAGCCATAAGTGCTGTCAGTGTTAACTTCTTCCAGGCTGTCTGTGTCTATGTTGACTCCTTCTCGTTTTTCTTCAGGCATCTCAGTCTTGCCCTGAAGTTTTTTGTCCCCTGTAAAATTTGTAATTGTCATTTTACATTTGCACATGAGATGGTTCCATGGTCTGAAATAATGTCAGGGGAAATGAAGTCTCTTCGCTAAGTATAAGAAAAAGCTAAGGCTGAAATTGAACTGCCTGCAACATTGCATTGCCATCCCTTGCCCGCGTGATCAGAGGGATCCCGTGCAGTTGGCACCTAGAGTTGTAGTGCGGGCCTATGCTTATAAACTTCATTTTCTGACATTGGGCAGTTACGTTTAACTTAACATCAAACAGTAGAAGTGAAAACGGAGGCCCATTCAGACTGTGGACCTGAGTAAAATGAGGTTTTGCTTATTCGAGTTTTCTTTGTTGATAATTGGATTTGATTTTTTTTTTTTTAACTAAAACCCAAATTTTTCCTACCCATAAATTTAAAGTAGTTCAAAATTAGGGTATCATTGAAATGAAGTTCCAATAAAATAGTAATCAGACTTTGAAATCAGTTTCAAAATACCTACTCTCAATGTATTTTCAGTGTCATTCCAGAGTCATTAATCCTCTCGAATGTCCATCTCAAGACTAATAAGGACATGATCTTTGAAGGGACAGTAATGTCAGTACTAGGAGTGTTCCACCAAACGCCTATATGTGTTAACTGTAAACGCTGAAGTTTGAGAGACAGTGTCTAAGCACTCTCCTTCCCTGATAATTTTATAAACAGACTCTTGTGCCTGTGTATAAAAGCTTTTGGCTGACTTGAAAAACCTAGCGGCTGTGGTTGTGTATGTCACTGCTGTTTCTGAAGTGGGCGTGAGTTAGGGTCTTGAGGATGCAGCAGTGTGCAGCCCTCCACTGCTTCTTTCTTCCTTCTGCTCTGCCATCCCTGGGCCTCTTCTCTGCCTTATATTCTGCATTTTATTTTATTCTGTTTTATTTTATTTTATTGCCTCCCTTGTTGGCCTGGGTGGTGCTGATGATGGCTGAGCAGTTGGGTCATTCTGTCTTCTTCCTTGTACTGCCACTGAGGCAGAATGGGTTAAGAGTTTCTACCCTTTGATCCAGATACTTCAAATGAAAGGTCTGGACTGTGTTCCAAATGGCAGTCAGTGATGTGTGCACGCTGCGTTTTAGATGGTTGGTGAGACTCAGAGTTTTATACAGGGTTGCATGAGACTAAGGGCTTTATCCCCAGCCTTCTTGCTGGCCCATGGGCTGTGCCTTTTGGCCCTTAATTTATACAAGTCCCAAACTGACTTGTGTTTCAGTGGAGGTCGCTTTAGATTAGAGTTATATTTCATCAGTAATAGTCATAATTCAGGGGAAAATTCAAGCATTTTGCTCCAGGATATTTATAAATTAACCAGCCTACTCTACAGTTAAGTAATGTAGGTAATAGGACATATTTGAAGTTCTTGTCCGTGGCTCTTTTCCTCCCCTTCTCCCCTTCCTGTTACTCCCCACTTCCTCTCCTCTCCCTCTCTCCTTCCTGCACTCAGACAAAAACTTAGTGACTGGATGTTAGAGATTAGACTTTTCATTCCCTGCCCTGGTTTCCGGCTTCCTGGGAGTTTGCTTTTGTGGAGGCTTTGATTCGTTGACTTGCAGTATTAACATGAGTAAAATAATTGTTTCAGAAATATTTAAATATAGCTAAGTTTCTGGAAAGCTCAGTTGACACTTAGGTCTTGTTTGATGTAACAGAGTAGCAAAATGGAGCACAATTATAAGAAAGATAGCGTCATATTTGTGCTCATTTTAGGTGACACATGACACAACATGCAGTTTTAAGCTGACCATTGAAGTTTTACTGTTTAGCTTTGTTGTTTCCTTTCCTCCGAGGCAGTCTCTGGTAGCTCAGGCTGGCGTCCAGCCCATTGTGTAGCCAAGGGTGACCTTAAGCTGCTGACCTTCCAACCAGGTGTTGGGCTTCCTTGGATTGGTGCATGAGAATCATAACATAGTTCTTTAAATGGAGCTGTAAAAGCTTGGTATGGCATCAGAGCCTCCACCCAGCCTTTGGGTGGATGGAAGCAGAAAGCTCAGAGGGTCAAGGCCATCTTTGGCTGTACGGTGGGATAGAAGCCAGCCAGGGCCACATGACACTCTGTCTTTAAGAAAGTCAGTAATAATGTTAAGGAGAGAGCAGTAACGGAAGTGTAGACTTTGCACAGTTTGCTCAGAGCCAGTGCAGGAGTCCAGCAGCTGGTTCTGACATCACACTGCTATTTTATCTACCAGTAATGCTTAAATCTGTAATGAACACTGAGGTATTTTAGGCCTTTTTTTTTTTTTTTTTTTTTTTTTTTTGCTCAGGCACATTTTTACATGTTCCCTCTCCCCCTTTGTGGGGGTGTTTTAGACTTCACTGGGGAATTTTGCACACTCCCTCTTCCTGACACACACACATCATTATTCAGCAGCCTAAATAATACTGTGTTGATCTAACAGTCCAAGTGTAGAATTTTAGAGTTAGCGCATTTGAAATTCTTTGACTCAAATCACTAAGGACTCCTTCTTACAGTATTCCAAGCCTTATTACGTTGTTTCATTTTTAATATCTTTTAGCGACAGCGATGAGGAAAAGAAAGCAAGAAGAGGCAGATCTCCCAAAGGTGAATTCAAAGATGAAGAGGAAACGGTGACGACTAAGCATATCCACATCACACAGGCCACGGAGACCACCACAACCCGGCACAAGCGCACAGCAAACCCTTCCAAAACTATTGATCTCGGAGCAGCAGCACATTACACAGGGGACAAAGCCAGCCCAGATCAGAACGCTTCAACCCACACGCCTCAGTCAGCAGCAAAGGTGAGGACAACACGGATCTACACGGCATGTTTGCCTTATTCTCGTAAACTGTGTCAGAATTCCTGCCTTAGTGAGCTTCGGCCTTTTAATCAGCCGTATCAGTTATAGGTCATCTGACGTGCTTTACTCAGTCATTAATAACAAGAGATCTCTTTGGAGTAAGAAGCCTTAGCCCAGTGCTGACTGACTGTCTAATGTGCTTTCTTGTGATGTACAAATGGCACTCACTCACAGGGAAGGTTGTGAATCCCAGTGTAGCCCGTCTGCCCCTTCTCACAGCACCAGCATCACTAATCTTGACCACATTCACTAGGGAAACCTTGGACATATTTGAAAGTTTGAAGAAAGGATAAAGAGCAGGCTGACGCTGAAACGTGGTTCATGTGAAGTACAGTGTTTTCCAGATTGAAATAGTGTGAAGAGAAGTGAGTTGGAAGAAAATTCAGATGTTAGAACTTGGTTTGGTCATGCATGCCTATAATTCCAGCACTTGAGAAACTAAGGCAGTGGGAGTGAGTTCAAGACCACCCTGGGCTACATAGCAAGATGATGTTTGCAGATGCTAAAGAAACGATGCACTGCTTTTGCTGGCCCCTGTCAGGCAGCTCACAGCCACCTATAACTACTCCACCTCCTGGAGATCTGATGCCCTTTTCTGAACTCCGTGCCGCCTGCTCTCGTGTGTATATAGACAAACACACATATATGTTTCCTTAGTAAAATTTTATAAGACTGGGAAGAAAAGCATATTTAGGGGGGAAAAGACTTAACTGTTCTGATGTCATGGTGCTTATTATACAGACAGTGATTTGATGCTTGCCCCTCTCTATGAGGATTCAAGGCCGGTTACTTCTTTTAGAAATCTGAAGAGCCTTGTTTAGATGATTACAGGATTTCGGTCAGACTTGGGGGTTGACACTGGAGGTCTGTAAGCTTGCTCACTGTTCCCACTGTTTCAGCCATCAGTGCCGAGCAGCAAGTCATCGGGGGACCTTGTTGACCTGTTTGATGGCAGCAGCCAGTCAACAGGTAAGCTTGACAACAACAGCTTCTCTCCAGAAACTGTGGGTTCTGCTGTTTTCTTAATGCTATATGAAAGATGGGGGGAAAATTCTGGCCAGGTGTGGTAGGACGGACCTTTAATCCCAGCACTTGGGAGGCAAAGGCAGTCGGATCTCAGCGAGGCCAGCCTGGTCTACAGAGTGGGGTACTTACTAGGATAGCCAGGACTATGTAGAAAGATCCTGTCTCTAAATGAACAACTACTAGGCCTGGTGATGCAGGCCTGTGATCACTGACACTCAGGAGGCTGAGGCAGGAAAGGCCAGCCTGGGCAACCTAAAGAGACCTTGCCTCGAAATGGAACTTAGAAAAGGGTCTGGGGCTAGAGCTCATTAGCAGAGCACTTGCCAAGCATTTGTGTGACTCTTGACTCTCCCATCCTGCCAAGATACTTACTGCTTTTGCTCATGTGAAATTAAGAGCATCCACTGCTGCTTGGAGAGGCTTACTTAAAAACAGGGAAAATGCTGTAACTTGGTAGCCCCTTTCCATAAGCTCTTTGGTGCCTGTGGCCTTTGTATGTCTGTAGGGTTACCATTGCTATTTTTATCTTTCATGCATACACCCATTTCTCCAGAGCTGTCTTTGAAAAGCATCTCACTCAGTTTTACACCTCTTTCTGACCTGTAGGCCCTGGGGGAGAAAATGTTTGTGGTAGTTACCAAATATCAGTGAATGGTAACTCTCCCCAGATCAGTGGCACGTGCTGTAGCTCAGAGGGCTTCTTCTCCATACTGCTTCCGTCTTCAGAGTTTAATATACTTACGGAATTTTCCACAAGGATTTTGTAGGCTTTGTTGTTTGTATGTTTAAGCTCTTAAGATAAATTTTACAGACATGAAGAATTATATTAAAATTAATATTTTAAAATTTCCTTTTATAAAAAAAGATGTGTTACTCTACACATTTTTGTGACTTTGCCTAAACCTTCACTGTGGTTGTCAGAGCACATACGCCTATGTTTACTACCTTCTTTTTCATCTGTCAGTGAGCATTTGCTGAGCATTTGCTGGTCAATGCTTACAGTGAAAGCTTGGGTTCTTGGAAAAGTCAAGTAGAGGAAGTAATCATTAGTCACAGGGCAGTAATTGACTGTAACTACCTAGTTATAAACGTGCTGGGTGCTTTGGAGGAAAGGAGACATCCATGAATATGTATGTAACTCCCCATCGAGTATACTGTAAGAAGACTGCGGCCAGGGTGGGATGCGCATGCCTGTAATTACACTTCCTGGCAGGCAGAGTTGAGAGGGTCACCTGGCCTGAGGAGTTCCAGAGCAACCTGGGTAACGCACCCAGAGCTGTCAGGAGAGAGAGAGAAGGGGAGAGCATCCCACTGAACAGTGGACCACGCCTTTCTCATGCATGAGACTAAGGATTTCGTCCTTGTGACCTCCAATGTGTCCTAGATTTTTGTTGTTGTTGTTTTTTGTTTTTTGTTTTTCGAGGCAGGGTTTTTCTGTGTAGCCTTTGCTATCCTAGACTCACTTTGTGGATCAGGCTCGCCTCGAACTCACAACAGTCCATCTGCCTCCCAAGTGCTGGGATTAAAGGCATGCGCCACCACACCCAGCCCACATGTGCTAGTTTTTGAGTAACTCCTAATAACTTGTTTTCAAGTAAATTGATAACGTAGTATAGCACTTGATGATTATAGTCTTAATAAAAGTACTGTACTCCAATAAAAACAGCTCAAGAGCTGTTTAAAGATAATTTTTCTAAGGCTGTTTAGAGGTCATTACATTAAAGTGTAGATCAGCAGGATTGGGAAGGAATGTGTGAAGAGCATCTGTTTTCTAAGTTGTGTGCAGTAATTCTCAGTTGTTTTCAAACTTGCCTGTTTGCGTTAAGTGTAGGTCCGTGATATAAATTTCTTTTCACTGATAGATTAGTATGTGTGACTAATAGAGAGCCAGCAGTTATTTTCTCTTCTTTCTTGCCTGCTGTCATAAAATTACTGGCCTAGGAATAAACTTGCAAGACATCTGGCTTGACCCAGTTCTGAGATCCTTCAGTTCCTTACTCATCTCTTCTGTAACTGTCCTAAAATTGCTAGTAACTTGGTGAAACTGCAGTGCACACAGTGGCAAACAACTGCCTTAGTTGTTTAACAACCGATGTGCTATTTTTGTGTGTTTGGGATTTGAACTATAGCATGAACTGGTAGTTAGCATACAGCTATCAAATGTACACAGAGTGTCATAGAATATCAATTATTTTGGACTTCCTGGCATGAAATATTAAAAGGTCCCTTTTGTGCATCTGTGGAGCACTTGAAGAATTACATATTAGGAGGGTCAGCTACCTGGATGTGACTGTCTTTCTTGGTGACCCCAAGATTACTTTGAGCATAAAGAAACCTCTGAGTAGTTTTTCTTCTCTGGTGTAAATGGTAGACTGACTAATTATATGCAAATAGCAGTTAATATTAATATAATAACTGAGGCAGATTTTAAATGAAATCTGGAAGGTCTGTTGCCAATAAAATTTATCTTAATATTATTTTTAAAGCAACTGAACATGGTTTGACATCAGAATTACTTTTTAATAATTGCATTTGAAATAGGAAATTTAACTATAGATCTTACATGAAGTTCTGCCACAGAAGGAAGTTAGATTTAAATATCAGGGTCTGCCAGATGTCCCATATTTATCACAGGACTGCTGTTCCAGCACTACACCAGAGACAGAGAGTGAGCAGGTGCGTGAGCGCCTTCCATCAGATGAGCATCTCCATCAGCCACACTCACGGTCTGTGTCCTTGTTCCTGCCTCATGTGTGTGTGTGTTTACATCTTGATTGTAGCATTTTACAGGATATCTGCTAAAATCACTGAAGACTATCTGACCAAATATAAAAGTGCACATGTGAAACCTAGGCTGTGCATCAGCTTGTTAGTGAGACTGTTTTGATAACTGCCCTGTTATCTTCCATTCCAGTCTCCTAAGGTGATGTTTCAGTGCCTCCTAAATCTAAGGGAGCATTTTCCTCTGTCAGTGCTAGAAAAATAGGGAGTAAAATTAGAAACTAAGCCAACTAAAAATAGAATGCTGAAAACCATCCTACTTCTCCTTTAGTATGAGTCCACCCTGTAGAAATTTAGGTCTTAACTTACTGTTCCATAAGATATATGTCTCTTGAGTGAAAGTGGAGATTGAAATGTCACCAGTACAACTAGAAAAACTGTGTTAACAGGTCTTAGTATATTCCAGATTCCTTTTTTCAAGTTAAAAACTTGCTCCTTTCCAGGGGCCAGAAAGATGGCTCAGTGGTTAAAGAGCACTGGCTGCTCTTCTGGAGGTTCTGAGTTCAATTCTCAGCAACCACCTGGTGGCTCCCAACCATCTATAATGAGATCTGGTGCCCTCTTCTGGCGTGCAGGTGTACATGCAGGCAGAACACTGTACATAATAAATAAATGTTTTTTAAAAAGTTAAGAGCACTGTCTGCTCTTCCGCATGTCCAGAGTTCAATTCCCAGCAACCACATGGTGGCTCTCGACCATCTGTAATGAGATCCACTGCTTTCTTGTGGCGGGCAGGCACACATGTGGGCAGAATACTGTATAAATAATAATTAAATCTTAAACCAAACCAAACCAAACCAATTTGCACACCCCCTTTTTTTCCCCCCAAGATAGGGTTTCTCTGTGTAACCTGGGCTGTCCTGGAACTTACTCTGTAGACTAGGCTGACCTCAAACTCAGAGATCTGCCTGCCTCTGCCTCCTGAGGATTATGGGCATGTGATGTGTACCTGGCTTAAAAACAGTTTTTAAGAACTGAAAACGTGCCAAGTCCAAATTTTTCATTACCATTTGAACTTAACTGCTTTTTACATGGATTGGAAGTGGAGGGCAGCCTCCGTACCTCAGCTTGTATTTGGGTGGACATTGTCTTTGAGCTCAGTTTCCTGAAAGTTATCAATAGTGTATTTTTCCCTGATGACGACAGTGACAATTACAGTTATGCTCACTTTTTAAGTGTGGAGAACAACTGATTTGTCCCAAATTAAGTATACAAAGGGAACTATTAAAATTTTTGGTGAATATTATTTGTAAAATGCTTTTAAGATGAGACTTTGCCATGTAGCCCAGACTGGCAGCATGCCTGCTCCTGCTACCTTGGCCTCCCAGCCGCTCAGATGACAGGTGTGCCTTCAGTGAGATGGACTTTAGTAGTTGTTGTATGGCAAAGCTGTGCAGCTTTTGGTTGAGGGCAGCTTTTCTTCTGGCCTTTCCTTCCACTTGTCTAGCAGCACTTGCTGTGATTTACACCACTGTCTATGAAGTTACTTTATCAAATGTTCTTTGTTTTCTGTACTCCAGGTGTCTTAGCTTGAGATTTTCTAAACTCTTCTGTGTTGCAAATGAAGTATACTCGTGCGTGCTGCTATCTGAGGAGTATAGTATCCTTATTGGAATCTCGGATGAGGAGAGAATCACATTTTGTTTTCAGTACTGGGTTTGAACATGCTGTATCACACAGGCCAGTTGTGACTTTGCCTGTTAGTGGTCTGGGCTCTTATTTCCCTAGTGAAAGTATTCATTCCTTCTGATTATTTAAAAATTAGTCACTTTCTTTATATGTGTTAGAACTCTTCACTATTTAATGCATTGAATTAAATTCTTTATTCGGGTTTTTCATTGTAGCTTATGCACTGTCTGACTCTGTTTTTCTTGTTCCTGTTATTGCTCTGGGAAATTCACATTCCCAGCTGGTGGCTGTAAATAACCTTGCTGCCCTGGAGAGGCAGGTGGATTTGGTCCATTTATAATGACAGCTCTTGAGTGGGGATCTGCAAGAATGGCAGCAGCACCTTCCTTGTGTTGCACTCTTTGATGGTCTTCTCTGTGTTTCCTTAGAGGTGACACTGGGAGGAGCTGGAGCATAGGCGCTTGTATTGAGTTAGAGCATCACCGTGCTTGTCCCTCCGAGGGGAACTTGCCTCTTTACAACTGATTTTAAAACACTTCTTACATTTAAAGATGTTTTTGTGGTGCATCAGAGAACTCCATGCCAGAGAGCATATGTGTCCATTTTCAGTGCCCTTTCTCAAGTGGTGTAGAAACTGGGCACGTGGCGCGTGAGTGGGTGGAGGCCGGTGGGCAGACTCCTGCGACATTGCTGCGGACTTAGTTTTCCTGTGGGTGGGAGACAGGATAGAGCAGATACACCTGAAAAACCATATTCAGGAAAAGCTTTTTCTTTTTCTTTTTTTTTTAAAGAATTTTTTAAAATTTATTATTATGTATACAGTGCTCTGCTTGCACATACACCTGCAGGCCAGAAGAGGGCACCAGATCTCATTATAGATGGTTGTGAGCGACCACGTGGTTCCTGGGACCTGAACTCAGGACCTCTGGAAGAGCAGTCAGTGCTTTTAACCTCTGAGCCATCTCTCCAGCCCCAGGAAAAGCTTCTTACAATCTGCCCTTAGCTGCTTTTTTCCACAGCATGAATTTTCTTTGTAACTTAGACTAGTTCAGATTTAAAGCTCTGTCCTTGGCTCAGCATAAAACAACTCACTGTTGTTTGGTTGCTGCTTGTATGAAGCAACTTTAATGTTTTGAAATCCTTTACTGTTAATAGAAATGTATCATGCTGTTAGCAGTATACTTTGAGCAAAATGTTTAACATAAAGGAACAGAGAAAACCAGCATAAATATTAAGTATCAACTATTCGCAACATTCATTTTCCTGCTTTTCTTAATATCTGTCTGTCTGTAGTATGCACATTTAGCTTACTGCTCTTCATGTTCACGGCGTTTTATTTTGTTCACTATACCTGTAAGAAAGAAGGAAATCACTTTGATACTGTCCTTTGAATGAATTTTTAAATAGCCACATGAGCTGTCATTCGTGTTGGTAGGAGTGCAGAGCGCCTGGTTGGTGTAGCTGGCTGCCTGGAGGGTGTGTGTGTGAGTGCTGTGGTGCAGTGTGGGGAGGGAGGAGGACTTAGCTGTTCCTGCTGGTAGTTGACTCTAGCAAATGTGCATTAAAAGGAAAGAGCAGCACACACATATCAGAAGCGGACTCTTCTTCCCTGTGCTGTGCTGCCCATCCAGGAGGGGTTGAGGGGTCTACTTTAATTAACCCAGCTGAGTGTGGCAGATGGGGTAGAATGTCTCGCAGCGATAAAACAATTCAGAAATGGCACCAGATGTTGGAAGCTGTCCCTGGTGGTGTTTGAGTGCCGCCCAGATGTCGCAGTCCCACCTGGCTAGTTTCTGAGCACTGCAGGCTAAGCAGCTGTGATGGAACCAGGGTACCGTTCACATAACACTAACAGCGCTCTAATTGGGCTGCTGCTCTAGGCTCCTAGGGTTCTGACTCGGAAGAGCTGAGATTTTTAAGGACAAAGATAAAGCTAACAGCTTCAAATTTTAGATCTTTGGCTTTGTTTTATAATTGACATAGAAGAAAACAGAACACTAACGTTTAAAATGTTGTTGCTCATATTGTTGATAAAAGTAAATCTCTTAACTTCTGTAGTGGTTACAAGCACAAGCTGTGTACAGGAGATTGACCCAGTGGCTGGGATTTTTGCCTTTTTAAAAATAGCAATTTAGCAGTAGTAACAAGGGCTGACAGGATAGTTCAGATTACACAAAGCCTGATGACCTGAGTTTGTGCCTGGATCCTGACCTGAGGCCTTCTCATGTGTGCCATAGCATGAGTACATGGAACACACACACACACACAAATAATGGATAAGTAAATAGATCGTAACAAAAACCTGATTTTTTTCTTCATATGCTAAAAAAATATTTGATCTTTTATGAAGTGAACAGGAGGGAAAAGCCCCCACCTACCAGCCAGTATCGGAACACCAAGTGTTCTCCATTGTCTGTTTAAGTTGGGTTTACGCAAACCAACTTTAAGTTTTTCCCAAATTTTTGTTTTTAAAACATTGAAATATGGGGGCAGGAGAGATGATTGAGTGGTTAAGAACATACTGCTCGCCGGACATGGTGCGTGCACCTTTAATCTTAGCACTCAGGGGGTAGAGGCAGGCAGATCGATGTGAGTTCAAGGTCTACAAAGCAAATCCAGGACAGTCAAGGTTACATAGAGAAACTGTATCTTGAAAATAACAAGAAAGAAAGAAAGAAAGAACGAACGAACATAGTGCTCTTGCAGAAGACCCAAATTCAGTTCCCAGTGCCCACATCACAACCTCCTGCTAGTCCAGTTCCAAAGAGATCTAATGCCCTCTTCTGACCCCCTTGGGCACCTGTAAGTATGTGGCATATACTCAACACACACACATGTACATAAATAAAAATAAATATTTTTTTTAACTTTGAAATGTATAGGACACACCTTACCTCGCTGCTCTGTGTGTGTGTTTCTGTCTGTTTGGTTCTTTGATTCATAGTTTATTCTGTACCATTTGTGAAAAGGATATACAGTTAATTATTTTTCTGATGTTAACTCTGACATGGAATTTTCATTCTTTGGTGGTGGTTAAATGCATAAAAATACATCAGTTAGGAAAAATGTAAAATACAGTGTACAGACTTTGGATCTGGTTAGTTACAGTATGTGATTTCATTCGTGTGTGTGTGTGTGTGTGTGTGTGTGTGTGTGTGTGTGTGTGTTAGATTTTCTTTTCTTTTTGAGACAGGGTTTCTCCGTGTGCCTTGGCTGTCCTAGACTACTTTGTAGACCAGGGTGGCCTGGAATTCACAGCAATCCACCTGCCTCTGTCTCCTAAGTGCTGGAATTAAAGGTGTGTACCACCACGCCCAGCTATATATTAGAACTTTTTAAGAATTGGGGAAAATGCCAAAAAGTCTGAGCGTCCAAGAACCATGGCAGGGAGAACTGTAGGTGAGCCGGTCAGTGTCTAGGATGGGTATGGGCCTCTCTGTTGCGGGTTTTGTGTGTCACTTGCAAAGGATTCCTGAAATTGCTTAGAATTGTTCCACAGAAGAATTCCTGAAATTGCTTAGAATTATTCCGCAGGTCAAGCAGCTTAAACCACGTCTCCACTCTTGCCTTCTAGGAGGATCAGCTGACTTATTTGGAGGATTTGCTGACTTTGGCTCAGCTGCTGCATCAGGCAGTTTCCCTTCCCAAGGTAAGAATGATTTGTGAAAAGCTATCAGAAAAGTTGACACACACAGAGCCACTAATGAGCTATTTTAATCCTTGTGGTGTATATTATCCCTAATTCCCATACAGTCTATCCACAGATATTTATTGGGCCAGTGTCTTGTATAACTTAGTTGTGTATTACTCACACTAGGCCATCAAAACTACTCATAGTCACCACATTCGTGTTTGGTCTTGTGAGGAGGAGTGTAAGGACACGAGTCTTACTCCAGGGCAAAAGTACAGTAATTCATGTTTGCCTCAGTTGACTTGATTTTCCAGGAATGAAAATGGACAGCTATCTCAAAACTAAGGATGAACACCACCTGCCATGGTTCCTCGTATAGATAGTTCTATCTTTAGAGATACATTGTCTTTTTCCTGCAGATTGGGAAGGGATAGTGCTATTTTTTTTTTTTTCATAGAATCTGGGTGGCCCACAGTGTGAGAGACCACTTAAAAAGTAGCTATAAGAGTCAGAAATGTCACCAGCATAGTAACTCAGCTATAATGGCAGCACTCGGTGAGGCAGAGGCACGCAGATCTCTGTGAGTTCGAGGGCAGCCTGGTCTACAAAGTGAGTCCAGGACAGGGAAACCCTGTCTTGGTAAAACGGAACAAAAATAAACAAACAAACATGGGGCTGGGACAAAATGTTAAATAACTGAGTTAGTGTTACTCTTGAGTTCACATAGACTCTGTTGCTGTTAAAATAACCTGGATTGAATTTTATTTATTTATTTTTTCCTGTTGGTTTTTATGACACTAAACATTTTTTTTAAAGATTTATTTATTATTATGTATACAGTGCTCTGCCTGCATGTACATTTACAGGCCAGAGAAGGCATCAGATCACATTTTAGATGGTTGTGAGCCACCATGTAGTGGCTGGGAATTGAACTCAGGACCTCTGGAAGAGCAGTCAGTGCTCTTAACCACTGAGCCATCTCTCCAGCCCTTGGATTGAATTTTATATTGACTAATATCAAATCAGAGAGTTGGGGGGGAAATGCTTAGCTTTCATCCTGGGAGTGCAGCACCTTCCCAGGGCTGGTACCTTACAGTGTGCACATCAGCATGGAAGGTACCCTAGTCATACAGGGTAACCCTTGATGATGGTGTGTGTATGAAGTTGCCTAGTATGCAAATAACTTGAATATGTTAGTGCAGCCTTCTCATACATCTCCATCCATATACATGTGATTAATGCGGTCTGATCACCGCCCACAGGTGCTGAACGCACAACAATGATTAATCATTTCTGAACAGTGTCTGTCCACTAGAAGTCCTGTCCTTGCATCGTCAGTCTTCTCAGTACTGAGTTATCAGATGGGGCAACGCACTTTGCCCCAGTTCCTCTCATGCTCAGCTTAATGGATCCTGCAAATGGGAAATCGGGGTAAAGTTTGTGGTCATTCAGCTGCCTTACTAAATGGGCTTAAAACATCTAAGGTCAAGAACTAACTGTAAATTGGTTGCACAGTGTCTTGTAAACAGTAACAGCAGGTTTCCGTAAAACCCTGGTTAAAGATGTAGCCCACTCTTAGACAAAATGGTGCAGAGCTTGAGTGTCAGCATCAGGAGGGTGCTGCGTAGTGCTACATTAATAGAGGAGTCCTATCTTCAAGACATCACGCGGCTGCTCTCTTCTGACACCTAGCATTGTAAGATGATGTTGCTGTGGTGGTTTCCTTTCAGGCTAGACATGTATGGCCAAACTGTGAGGTCCGTGGAGCTGTGTGCTTGCACTTCCAGAGGACAGTCCTAAATGGCCGTTTCTTCCCTTTCTCTTCTGCCACACACCCTATTCATGCATTTGTCCCTTCCTAAAGGAAAGGTTTATTTACTTGGAGTCATGTGTAGCCTAGTCAAAGTAATGTTTAAATATGGCTTGCCTGTATAATCGGTGTACGTAAGACACAATGTTCTATATGCAGCCTTTTCAGAAGCCAGACACAACATTCTGTGTAGTGAACTCATTTGGGCTGTCCAAGTTAATCCAGTGTAATAATATCAAGCCTCAGATAGTGCCAAATATGCCATCACCCCATCTTTACAGTGTAGATTTAAAAGTTGAGCCTAGAGGAGCTAGCGATTAGCTCAAGCGTGACTTTTTAATAGTATGTCTCTGGAATGCGTGAGCTCATAGTGGTTACTTTTTTTAAAAAAATACTAGCTTGAAATGTTAGCTTTCCATCACTGTAAGAGGACTCTGCCTTGGAAAAAACTTATTTGGCTCACAGCTTCAGAGGCTCCATGGTCAGCTGGTCCCTGCTTGTGGGCCTATGGTAGAAAGGCTGCTGTCCTTAGAGTGGAAGCAGAGAGGTTGCTAGGAGGTTGGACAAAATACGCCATTCAGAGGCACAGCCCTCTTCCAGCCATGCCCCGCCTCCTAACGCCTGCTCTGTATGAGCTCATCACTAGGCTGGCCCACGGATGCACTTAGCACAGTCATCATCCAGTCACCCCTCAGTGCCAGACTGCAGACCAAGCCCCATCAGCTCGCATTTTAGATTCAACTGACATGAGTCCCCCTTGCTGTTACTGAAGTACACTGAGCAGGCAGCACACTGAGGATTGCTCTTGGTGTAGCCCATGTGTCGTCAGTGGGAACAAGAGCAGAGTGAGAACTCCTAACAGAAATTTATTGAATGCCCATACTTTGTTTTACTAGCTTTTTATTCTCTATGATTTCTGTTTTGTTCTTAATGAATTTTATATCATGAACTTGGGATTTTGGCAATTATGTGGGTGTAAATTACAGCTGGATTTCTCTTTGAACCTTCTAAATGATGAACAAAAATGAGGCTCTCTGATTGTACCTCCTTGTTCCCAGCTAGAAGTTAGCCAGTATAGAATTTCCTCCTTTTCTGAGCTCCGTGTGTTTAACTGAGGCAGACTTGGTTGAGTTGTCTCATGGTGCATTGTGTGTATCGTGCACAGACTGCCAAGAGGTCAGTCAGTTTTACTTTGAGAGTTCTCTTTTCTTGGCCACCTTGTTATGACTCTTGTAATATTCATGAGGGTGGATAGTGTCCAGATGGAGCTGGGGCCTGTAGATGCTAACCTGCCTGGACTCCCATCCACTCCAATTAGTTGCAGTTGGTAGAGCTTACATTTGCTCTGGGCACTTGAGAGCATTCTTACCCTTGCCTTTTCTGTCTTGGTAACAGCAACAAGTGGGAATGGAGACTTTGGTGACTGGAGTGCCTTCAACCAAGCCCCATCAGGCCCTGTCGCGTCTGGTGGTGAGCTCTTCAGCAGTGCCCCACAGCCTGCAGTAGAACTCATCAGCACCTCACAGCCAGTCCTAGCCCCACCTCCTGCTGCCTCAAACTCTTCAGACCTGTTTGATCTTATGGGCTCATCCCAGGCAACCATGACGTCTTCCCAGAGTATGAATTTCTCTCTGATGAGCACCAACACTGTGGGGCTTGGGTTGCCAATGTCAAGATCACAGGTAAGTTGTCTACTTTCCTTGGGAATTGTTACTTACACCTGCTAAGATGTCTAATGGAGTGATGGGTTAGCATAAGGACACTGCACACACACACACACACACACACACACACACACACACACACACACACACACATGTACACACACGTACACACTTACACTGTGGACCTAAACACCATTAGGTGGCACGTGACTGACTGCAACAAAGGTGAGAGACCCCGCCTGTTTTATAGGTTGTGCTCATCATCCACTGTGTCTTTTGATAGAATTGTGTGTTCTAGAGGACAAGTCTGTCTTGCCCACTTAAAGTCCCTAAAATGACAAGCCTGGTGCCTGGCACAGAGATATGCTGAAATCTGGTGGGTCACAACCAATTAGTATTCAGGAATTTTTTTTTTTAAGTGGGGAGAATAACTACATTGTTTGACTTGTGGAAAATAGTCGATAAATTCTGGCTTTATCTTTAACAAAGTATCAACTGCACATCATTGCTGTAAAACATCATTGTGTTAGTGGTGAATGTTAGCCCTGTTCTGAGCCTGTGGGTCACCTTTATTTTCATAAAGGAAAATGAGTGAGAGTGTTTAAATTCACACGTAGGAGGTAAATACAAACTGTATAACAGTAGGTTAGAATTTGAACAGAGTTGGAAAAGCTTCTGAGTTGTACCTGGAGCTTGCTAGTTTGGACTGAGTTTCTGATGTGTTTCTGATGCTAATCACTCGGTTTAATGTGTAGATCCTGGTTTTGGGGGTATTGGGATGAAGGAAGGGAAGAAAGAAGCAGAAAAATGACTGAAAGGCCAGCGGCTTTCTTTCAGTCACTGTGTCCTTCCCTGGGCCCTTGGCGTTGGTAGAGTTTTCATTTTTCTTCTTCCATTCCTTTCCTCTAAGTATCCTTAGTAGCCACCGTGCATCTCTGCTTCTTTCTCCTGAGTTTCTCCTTTGTCAGTCTGTGCGTGTTTCCAGTGCCACTGGTGGTGCTCACTTGAGGCAGTAGAGACACAGAGCCAGGAAACGTAGACTTGGCCACTTGATGGCTTGGGCTTTATAACATGAGCAGACAGCCCTGCATTCTGGTTTGCAAGGATAAATTTTCCCCTGTCCACCACCTTCATACATAGGTGTTACCCATTGGTGTGTATTCAATAAATCTGCTTTCCTGGGACCTCGGGGAATTTATATTATATTAATGTCAAGTTGGGTATTGTGCTGGCCATTTTTCAAAGATAGTGGCTTTACAGGGCTGGGCATTGGCTTTCGGATAACACTCAAAGGCTTCAGAGGACCCCATTTAAGAAGTGTCTCAGCATTGAAGTCATTGGTATAAGGCACCCATGGTTGTGTGATACCCTGTGGTAAAGTTGTTGTCAGATAACTGAGCAGCCGGTGCTTGGTTCCTAGAGCATCCTTTTCTTTTCCAGCCTCTGCAGAACGTTAGTGCAGTGCTGCAGAAGCCTAACCCTCTCTATAATCAGAATGCAGATATGGTCCAGAAGTCGGCCAGCAAAACCCTGCCGTCTACTTGGTCTGACCCCAGTGTCAACATCAGCCTAGACAACTTACTACCTGGTATGCAGCCTTCCAAGCCCCAGCAGCCATCGCTTAACACAATGATGCAACAACAGAGTAAGTCACCTCACATGCCTCCATCTGTCTTTCATATCTTGTTCCCTAACTGCATGACTTCTTCAAGCATTAAAATAAAAACATGACGTACACTGGGGATGGGTTTGGGTCTATGTGAAGATAACTGTATTCACTTAAGGTCTCCATGCTTAGCCTTCACTTGGTACGCTTTCCACTGGCACCCTGACTATACTGTGCTTCTGCTGTGATACACGACTTAGGAATTTTAAGGCCCTGATCACTGAAATAAAAATACTTCCGAGTGCAGTGCAGGTCTGTGCTTCCAGCACTTCTGAGGCTCATGAGTTCAAGGACAGCTGAACTGCATGGCAAGACTGTTAATAGCGCAGGCAGTGAGATGTAGGCCAGTGCTGTGGCTCTTGCCTGCCGTGCCTACAGCGGTGGCCTCTCCACAGTGCTCTGAAACGGAGAGTGTTCTTCAGAGTTACTGTTCTACTGTTTTTGCAAACTACGATGAAGAAACAAAACTACCTGACCTCCTCAGCTCAGGGCCCCTGTCTCTTGGCTGCTGTCTTCTCTCAGCGAGCTGAGTGGCAGGCGGGTGTCTATACTGTTTTGTTTCTTGCTGGCCTCATTTAACAACATTAATAGGAGGGGTTTTTTCCCTTATGTTTTGAATATGGTCACAAAAATGATTTTTAGATTTTCCCTTATACCAATGCACAACTTTTCTGGCTAGTCATTTAAATTATTTTCAGATTTTTAAACTATAAATAGAATTAAATTTGTATGCTTTATGCATATCTGCGTTTTCCTCCATAAAACATTCTGAGTCAAAGAATACATACAAACTTTTTTTAAGGCTTTTGGTACATCCTGACTTTTGACAGTGATAAGGGGTAGGATTCAGCAGTGGATTTTGTGGGGATCTTTTGGGTCTTGTTTCCCATTCTTACTGTTTCTCTACATCTCTAGGGGACTGAGGCCAACATCCACTGAATTATTTGTTGAGTATAACCAGGGTAAATTAATTGATTTCCTTTATTGGATTTAGAAGAATTGACAGTCAGGAAAGCATGTCTTATTTTTGTGCACATTTATTAAAGTCATGTTCTCTCCTTTCTTCTGGTAGATATGCAACAGCCTCTGAATGTGATGACTCAAAGCTTTGGAGCTGTGAACCTCAGTTCTCCACCAAACATGCTTCCTGTCCGGCCACAAACCAACCCTCTGATGGGGGGAGCCATGTCTATGAACATGCCTGGTGTGATGTCGGGCACCATGGGCATGGCCCCTCTGGGAAACACCCCAGTGATGAGCCAGAGCATGGTGGGCATGAACATGAACATGGGGATGTCAGCCGCAGGGATGGGCTTGACAGGCACGATGGGAGTGGGCGTGCCCAGCGTGGCCATGCCTTCTGGACCTGTGCAACCCAAGCAAGATGCCTTTGCAAACTTTGCCAACTTTAGCAAATAAAAGATTGTAAGGAAGCAAATGGAAGAGGCGTCTGTAGCTGCGAATAGGTGACGATGCTGGGATGGAAAATGCTAAGCAGTTCCCTTTTCTTTTAGCAGTTAATTAAATAACCCTCATAAAGAACCAAAAAGGCTGATTTTTTAAAGTGAAATGTCTGGTGTTTCAGAAGCAATGCAAGAGCACTTCACACAAGGCAGTCAGGACCATTTTCCAGTGAAGATGTGCTCCTTAAAGGGTGAGGAGACCGTGACAGCCTTTCTGAGTCGGAGTCTGTGGGAGGACTGGCACCGGGCTGAGTACATGCGCTTCACTCTCTAACTTTATACTTTTCTTTCCCTGAGGAACTTGATTTTTCTGTCCCTCAATCGCCTTGTCATGATTGGGTCTGTTCCTTACTACCACTCTCGAGTCCATATATGAAATCATTAAAGTTGGATGATCAGTTTTTTATAAAAATATATATTTTTGTCCAAAAAAAAAAAAAGGCATACATATGTGATTATGGCTAAATCAAAGGTAACTGGATATATATACTTCTGCCAAGGTTCCAGCTGCACTGCTAATGTTACCACCTGAGTTTTCGTGGAGTTGAACCCTCTTTCCACAGTGGGCAACAGCTGTGAGACTGCCCGTGTCTCCTACTATGGTTCCCTGTGCAGACCTGGGGAAACTGTTTCTTTTTCAGGACTGCTCTGTGGTTTCCTTTAAAAGACAGAAGGAAGACCTCTCGTGTGTTGTTTGTTTGTAGCGGTTGTTCATTGCACTTCGCAGTGACTGACTTGGCAAAGCTGCTCTCCGTGCGTATCCTTGTAGCCATCATTCAAGTCAGAAACAGTCAAAAGAGAAAAATATTTATTTTTATCTTTTTTGGTGTCTTTTCAAAAAATTGAAAGGTAAAAATGCATTAAAACCTTAAGTTAAGTATAAATGTTAGGACTCAGCAATGTTCACGTTTAGCTTTTATATGGTATTTGTTTGGTTTGGGTTTTGAGTGTGTATAATACGGCATTAGCAATATGGTTCCAATAGAAGTTCGCTATATATTATTAAAGGAGACCTGTAGCAGTCAGAGATTTTATTGATTTAATGACAAATAAAGGAAATTAATTAAAAATGTTTTTTTTTCCTGCTGTGATTCTGCATTACGCTCACATGAAAATCATGATGCTAGAGTTTGGAATGCAAAATTAAATGTTTCAACCTCAAGCTGGGAATATTTTTTAAAATAAATACTATAAGTATCAAATTATTACCTCCCCACTTTATGTTGAAAATTTTTTTATTCAATTGATACAACTTTGTTTCCATTGTATTCATGATGTTCTGTTATATACGACATTAAAACGTTCATTAAAATCAACGTGGAACCGCCTCTTCTCTCACTCCGCTAGACGCGAGACCATTTGGGGAAAAATAATTATAATTTGGGCAAAGTAATTTTTATAAATAATTTAAAATTATTTAATGACTTCTCTATTCTTTCCTACAGGCTGTACTGCCAGGAATTAAACATGAAGCAGCAGAGACACCCGCCCCGCTCTGCTCTCGCTAATGTCCCATCTACAACATTTCTAATTAGGCAGAAATCCATGTACTTCAGCTAAGTGGGAAGGAAAAGTGATTCATTTGCTGAATAAGAGATGAGAGAGGGTGTAATTAGCTGACTGTGGTTTTTAATCTTTCAACAATTCTGTGTGTTTAAATTAGTTTCAAAGAATAGGAGCTTTCAGATGCTGTTACTTCAGAGCGATCCTGCCAACCTCATCCGCAGTGGGGCAGGCCGTCCTCATTCACGCTTGAACCCTGTGATCTTAGTTTATTTTTAATTGAGAAGTATGTCTTCACCTTCTCAAATATATATAGTTTTTAAAGTAAGTAAATATTTTATACCTGAATGTGTTTTGGCTGCTATTGTTGGGTTTGGATTTTTCTTTTTTCTTTGGTGTTTTTTTTTTTGTTTGTTTTTGTTTTTCGAGACAGGGTTTCTCTGTGTAGCCTTGGCTGTCCTAGACTCACTTTGTAGACCAGGCTGGCCTCGAACTCACAGTGATCCACCTGCCTCTGCCTCCCGAGTGCTGGGATTAAAGGCGTGGGCCAGAAAAAGCCCAGGTTTGGGTTTTTCTGATGGTGTTTACCTACACTTGTGCTGTGGCATGCATACATGTGCATATGCCCACACCCATATAGTCATGGAATAAACACATTTTTTTGAGAGTCATGATGCTCTTTGCTGCACTTCATTCAGCTTCCCTTTGTTGTTTAGACCTCTGAATTGGGGCTAGAGAGATGATGGCTCAGCAGTCAAAGAGTTTCATCTGCTTTCGCAGTGGTGTTGAATAGGATTCCTAGCATTCTGCCAGCTCATGGCCACCTGCAACTCCAGTTCCAAGGCATCTGACGCCCTCTTCCAGCCTCCACAGGTACAGACAGACACACACCCATAAACACAGTAAAAACTTCTAAATTACTTTGGTGCTATTAGTTTGGAGGTAGTCACAAGAATTGGGCCCTGCAAATAGCTTACATTTGGAAGTAGAAGTTGGTACTTTGCTTCTGCCTCAAATATCCATAAAATAGTAGATTTTGTTGGTGTCTTTCCATGCATTCTGGTCCTCATACTGTCTATGATGATCAGTTATACTACAGATTTGTAGCTAAGATAATGAGAAGTAAAGCAAAGTTTGTATTGGACACATTAAATGGATTTCAGAAACTAGGTTTTTGTTTCAGCCCTCCTGGGTGGCAACATGGTGATGCAGGCAGAGACCCATTTGCTCAGAGCTGGATCGGATGGGCAAAGCCATAATCCTGGGTTACAGGAGGATGGCACAAACCTATAATTCCAGAGTCAGGAGAGTCCATATTAAAATGCAGCAGAAATTGGATAGTGGACTAAGTTCCAGTAGTTAAGTTTTTCCCATGATATTTTTACCTTTTTAGTTATTAAAAATTTAAACAGCTGGGCTGGAGAGATGGCTCAGAGGTTAAGAGCACTGGTTGCTCTTCCATAGAGTCCTGAGTTCAATTCCCAGCAACCACATAGTGGCTCATGCCTATCTATTAAGAGATCTGGTAACCTCTTCTGGCCTGCAGGTGTACAGGCAGGCAGAACACTATGTATATAATAAATAAATCTTTAAAAAATCTTAAAAAAAAAAGTTTAAAAATCTTTGAAAAGCCAAGCTCTAGGAAATAAGACTGCTGTGTGGTTAGAGCCTTCCAAACAGAGCACCCACTGTTTCTTAAGTGTGTTTGTTCAGATTTCACATGTGCTTTCTGCTTGCCCTACCTCTAGTTGCATGCTTTTAATTGCAATAGAAACCTGGCTGTGAGACCACCAGGGGACATGTGGGCAGGGGTTCACGGTGATAAAGGGAGGTCAAGGTGCTGTTACTTGATAACCAAAACAGGCAGATACAGAAACAGAAACAGGCCCATAGTAACTAGGAAACCATCTGAGAAGGAAAGCTGTACCAGAGGGGTTGGCCCTGGAGCCTGAGAAGATGCCAGATGGAGAAGCAAGAACCAGTGTGGACAGAGCCCAGTGGAAGAGGAGAAGAATAGAAAGGTAAGGACCAGTTTAGCAAGTATTCCCACCTTAAAAGTCCCTCACAGAGGACTATCAACCTGGAATATTTTTTAAAAGATTTGTTTAATTATATGTATGAGTGTTCTGTCTTCCTGTCTGTCTCCATGGCAGAAGAGGCCATCAGATTCCATATAGATGGTTGTGAGCCACCATATGGTTGCTGGGGGATCTCGTGCTCTCGACCACTGCACCATCTCTCCAGCCCCCCAACCTAGAATATTATGAAGCACCCCATCCTGACCTTTCTCTCATTCCAATCATACTGTCGCTCTGGTTGACAATGGGCTGGGCACGGAGCTCAGTGGTAGAGTGCTTGCCTAATGCACAAAACCCTGGTCCGCATAAACCAAGAGGGTGGTGCACACTGGTGGCTCTGCATGAGGGGAACCATTGAGAGTCATCCTTGGCTACATACAAGTTCAAAGCCAGCTTGGAGTAAACACATGAGGCCACCTTAAAAAGGGAAAGAAGGCTCACTTTACTTGCTTTTAAAGGACTAGCACTGGAAAATTGTATGGTATACTTTGATATTTGCTGTTAAAAAACAAATCCAGTGACAGTTAATTGTTACGAACGACGAGGACTACTTGCATCTAAGGGGCCACTGTTAAAGCCAGTTGAGTATTTCAAATGATAACATTCATTTGTTTATTACAGTCAAATAGTGTGTGCACAGCCATTTCTTCTCTGATTTGCACAACAGCCCCAAGCAAAGAAGGCAGGAAAGATAGTTATTATCTCTTCCTTACAGAGGAGAGAACAGAGTTTGAGAGACAAGTCTTTAGGGAAGAGGCCATGGCTTCCAGGCAAGTCCCTGGAGTTCACATACCATTTCGTTCCACTTTCCTTCGTTTCTTGTTTATTAGTATTTGTGGCCTTGTACAGGCCACGGGTAGGTTGTCCACTTCCCCTTGCATACCCTGGGCACTTGGTCCCCAAAAGCTCCATACATAATGCACAACTGCTATATATTTGTTAACTAGTGGAATGTATATGTATATATGCATATGTATTGTGCACACATATGCATGCATGCTTCACAGCATACTTGAGGTCAGTTAGTGAACGTCAGTTTTTTTCTTTTGCCCATGAGGGTTCTGGGGATCAAACCCAGGTTGTTAGGTTTGCAACAGACACCTTTACCCACTGAGACACCTCACTAGAAGTGGTGATTTTTAGGGACGCATGGAATAGTCATGTCATTTTTTTTCTATTTTTATTTTCTAAATAAAGGTCAGCAGTGGGAGATAAACCTCATGGCAAAGAAAAATTTGCTCATTCTTGTAGTCTGCTTTCCAGAAATGTACATATATCTTACACACACACACACACCTTCAACCAAATCTAGAAAGCAGGAAAACCTAGCAGATGCAGAGCAAGTTAGCCCAAAGCCATTTCAAATGATCAAAAGGTAGGTCACGTGTAAGCTGCAGGTGGGAATAGATGGGGCTGAGTGTGAAGAGATCCATTTCAGAAAGCCACGTACACTGGTTTCAAAAGCGTGGCATGGTGGCACATGCCTTTAATCCCAGCACTCACTCCAGAGGCAGAGGTAGGCGGATCTCTGAATTCCAATCTAGTTTGATCTATGAAGAGAGTTTGAGGACAGCAAGCAGAAACCCTGTATTGGGGGGGGGGGGGGGTACATGTGTCCTCTTGGCGATGCTTTGGAGGCTAACCCAAGAAACAGGTTATTCCTTTTGTTGTTGTTGTTTTTTGTTTTTTCTTTTGAGACAGGTTTTTATGTGTAGCTCTGGCTGTCCTGGAACTCACTCTGTAGACCAGGCTGGCCTCAAACTCAGATCTGACTGCCTCTGCTTCCCAAGTGCTAGGATTAAAGGTGTGAGCCACCACTGCATGGCTTTCCCCTCCCCCTCCTTGGTTTTTTTTTTTTTTTGTTACTGTTGTTGTTTTGTTTTGATTGGTTGGTTGGTTGATTGGTTTGGTTTGGTGTTTTTTTTTGTTTGTTTGTTTGTGTCCCCCACCCCCCACCCCAGGACAGACTTTTTCTGTGTAGCCCTGGCTGTCCTGGAACTTGCTCTGTAGGCCAGGCTGGCCTCTGCCTCCGGAGCACTGCCACTGCTGCAGACAATACCACCACCACCACCACCAGGCTCATAAGGTTGCTCTTTAGGGCATGTTTGAACAAACAGTTTGAAGGGCTTTGAAGGGCATTGAGAAAATACTCAGCCATTTGAGAACATTACTTTGATTATCAATTGTTGAGTTTATTTTTGATAGATGGGGGTATAAAATACAAAATGAGTTTGAGAATGCATTACATACACATAAACACATATATTTTAAGTCTTCTTTTACAGGAAAGTAATGTTGAATAAAAGAAAAATTAAAGTACTTTGATTTTAATTAATTTATTTGGTTTATTAGTTTTGTCCTTTAGGCCTAACCTCTGAAATAAATCAATAACGGATATTGTAACAGAAAACTAGCTAAGAACTTTTCATACTGTGGTGGCTAAGTCAAGCACTCGGGAGACAGGGGCAGGCAGATCTATGAGTTCAGGCCAGTCTGGTCTACAAAGAGAGTTCCAAGACAGCCAGAGCTACACAGAGAAACTCTGTCTTGAGAAGACACACACACACACTCAGTAGACAGACACCAGTCGCCAAGCTTGAAGACCTGAGTTCAGTCCCTGTGACCCACATGGTAGAAGGAGAAAACTGACTTCTACAAGTCATTTTCGAACCTCCACAAGTCCACCTCAGAATGGATGCATACACACAAATAAATAACATGTAATTTTTTGAAAATAACTCACATGCCTCTAGTTCCTTTAAAGTGGAATTGTGTGTCTGTGTACAGCACCTATCTTTGTGTATGTAATAAATGTTGGTTCTTAAATACTGTGTCTTCACCCAGTTTTTTAGCAGTCCCAAGAGTTCTTGCATTTGAATGATAAAAGGGTGCCATAAGGTACTGCTTTAGTAATTAACCAGTTCTTTAATAAAGCCTCAATTACTCCCTCCCTCCCCCAATAAGGAGGGGAAAAATGTTCCTAGACAGAGTTAACATCCGACATCTGGGAACCTCCTAACAGCTGGCTACCTAATGAATATTCATCAGCCTGAGAGGCTGCAGACCATTAATAAACCAATAGATGTAAAGCAGAAACAATCTTTGTCAGCTTCCAATGAGATTAGACGCAATGTGCTGCCAAGTGTCGCTGCCACATTGAGTTGAGTTTGGGAGGTTAACAATGAGTGCACTGCCTCTATCTCCTCACTTCTGAAACCCTTCCTAGAATGCTGGCTGTGTTTCCCATGGACAACTTTGTTCTTCCTGAGTCCCTAATTAGAAGCTTAGAGTGTCTGTGTTATAAATAAATAAATAAATAAAGGCTTCCATTTTGATCTCCTAAGTTACATGTGCACCAAGACTGTAAAAGGAAGGGCTTGCCTCCACTAGAGAAAGGTAAGGGTGTGTTGACATTGAACTGATCCTGTGTGTCTGCCTGTGAGCTAGAAAATTCTTAGTGTGAAACCTATGTGCACAGCAAGCACCCTTGTGCTGGGTCCTTTCGATGGACTCCCTCACGCCCCTGCAGGCATTGACCTGGGGGTTGGTGCGCTCTCTAAGTACGAGCCTGGGCTCAGCGGGGCCTCCGTGCTGCACTGCTGTGCTGAGGGTCAGGCTTCTCTTTCCCTGTGAGGTCTCGGCACATGGGTTCCCTGAATGCTTGTCCTAGTGACAGATGCGCACTAGAGGATGCTGTACTTGCATAATGCAACATGTGGCCTTGGCTCTGCTCTCATTAAAGACTCAGGTATTTGGGGGAATACTGGGTAAGACAGTAAGTGCTAACTCTCAGAGGCTCTTTCAATTACCTCTGTATTTCACATGACTGATCTTTTTCTATAAAGACATGGTTTCATACAGTCCTGGCAGACCTCAAACTTACTTGTACCTGAGGATGACTTTAAAAGTGGTCCTGCGGTCTCTCCTTCCTGAGGGCTGGGATTACATGAGTGCATCAGCACACCCCCATTTATGTGGCAATAGGTATCAAACCTAGTGCTTCACACAGGCTGATCAGCCACTCCAGTAACTGGCCTGCCTCTCCAGCCCACCTTACACATTAGCTTATAGTAAAATATATTTTGTTGTAAAGATATAATATGCTAAATGTGTATATAAACATAATACTGGAACATTTACAATTTTTTAAAACTAGACAGTTCTGTAGCATTGTGACATTCTCATTGACACATAACTGTCACTATCATCAGGTGGATGGCTTTTCATCTTCCCCAACTCTGGGAAACATTTAACTTCTCACCCCTATCTCCACCTGTCACCATCCCACCGCAATCTCTCTGCATGTGCTCTAAGTATCTCATGTAAATGTGGTCATCTGGTACCTGTCCTGTGTGACTGCTTCATGTCACTTACATAATGTGCTCAGGATCCACTCATGTTGTGTCATACCTCAGGATCCCCGCCACCACCCTGAAGGCTATTTGTCATATGTCTTTGCCATGCGTAGTTAATCAGGCCATCCGTGGGTGGGTGCGTGAGTTGTTTCTTCTCTTTGGCTATTATGAATAAGGGTGTGTGGAGGGTGCTGTAAGAACGTCCGTTCAGTGCTCGCTTCGGCAGCACATATACTAAAATTGGAATGATACAGAGAAGATTAGCATGGCCCCTGCACAAGGATGACACGCAAATTCGTGAAGCGTTCCATATTTTTATTTTAAAAAAAAAAGTCCATTCAACTCCCCGCATTCAATTATGGACACACCTAGATGTGGAATCAATGCACCGTGTGTAATTCTGCTTTGTTGTTTTAAATGGGAGTCTTTTTGTGTTATCTGGGCCAGTCTCAAAATTAGAGCGCCTACTGCCTCAGCCTCTCCCAAATAGTTGATATGCTTAAGTTTTGAAGAACTACCATTTACGCTTTCTTTGGCTTTCTGTCATTCTTATTTTGGTGCATATTCTACCCTTGGCTAGATTCTGTTCTCTTTTTGAGGGGGGGGGGAATCTCAGTAGGACAGCCTTTATTATTTTCTAAACTTTACAGCTTGAAAATTCACACTAGAGAGTAAGCCAAAGTAATAGGTGGCTGAGGTCTAGTACACACCAGTCTAAGGCAGTCCTTAACGCCATGAAAAGTAGGTAGATTAAGATCCGTTCACCCACGACAGCCAAGGCTACACAGAGAAACACCGTCTCAAAAAACAAACAAAAAGATCCACTCACACCCCCACAGAAGGACAGCACTTTACAGCAAGTGTGGCATTCTGTCATAAGCTGAGTACTATGACTGTTTTCAGAAGAAAACAAACATGACATCATATACATACATAAAAGTATAAAACAACCAGGTATGTGCCAGTCCCCTTGTTAAAGAGAACAAACAACATCACCTTGAATCTTTACTCAGACTTAAGTAAGTCACTTGGGGAGATGGAAGATCCATTTCCCTGCCATGCCCATCACCTCTTCTGAGATATTCCAGATGGAAAGCCAGATCTCAGGAGCAGAACGTCATGGATGGCTCAGCGACAGAGGAAGGTGGTATGCTGTGCAGCTTATGGAAACGAGACAGTATTCTGCACAGTAGTGTTGGAAAGCCTGTAATGAATGTGGCCTGAGAGGCTGTCACATGACAAAATTCCAACACAACACTCAGGCAGGCGCTGGAAACTGTGTCATATGCAATATAAGTGTCATGAAAAATAAATGCACACTTGCCTTCAATCCCAGCACTCAGGAGGCAGAGCAAGTGGATCTCTGTGAGTTTGAGGCCAGCCTGGTTTACAGAGCAAGTTCCAGGACACCTGGGGCTGATACAAAGAGAAACCATCTCAAAAAACAAACAAAAGTAATAATATTCATCCTTATATCTGCAAGATGACCTCCTCCCCCCCCCACTCCTCTCACTCTCCGCCTTCTGTTACCTCCTGCTTCCCACTGCCTTCCTCTCCCCTCCTCCTCCTCCCCTTCTCCTCCTCTGCCTCTTCCTTCTCCTCCTCCTTACACTGCAGCACTAGGGGAAGAATCCAAGGCCTTGTGCATGATGGGCAAGAACTCTATTGAACTACACCCCCAGACCTTTTTATTACATTATATATTAGTTCTTTGTTTCTTTTTTTTCTTTCTTACTTCTGGAGATAGATGAGATGTCTGGTTGGTTTTTTGAAGTGGGAATAAAGATTATACAATTGTCTCTTAAATTATACTATATATTTATATACAGTATATACTAGATCAATAATGTTATACTGTATATAAAATCAACTGGAACCTACCCTTCCACCCCCCCACCACCACCAGTTCTCTCTAAGCTCAGGAGGGGTCTCAGTGGCCTCCTGGATGACATTCCCGTTCCTAGCCTCTCCTTCACTCCCAATGTTGTACTTATCTCCCTCTGGCTCAAAAATTATTAATGACCCTCATGCCCCAGTGAGCTCAGCTGCTCAGCGGCATGTAGCCACAGCCACTCCTTCCAGAATCTTACCATCCAGTTCCCTTCACTTGAGTCAAGCAAAGGAAACTGCTTCTTGTTCTCAAGACCTCTTTCCGTTCCTCTCAGCCAGTCCTGGATAGAGGGCACAGGCCGCCTTCCCCAGATGCAAGTCCTGTTGCCAGGGAGACCTGGCCTTCTCCATGAAACCCCAGGGGAAGGGAGACATTCACTTCTCATCTTCCCTTGGGTAGTTACATCAATAACCACATGGTTGGTGTCAGACAGAACTAATGGTCCCTGCTTTGGATGGAAAACAGTACAGGATCCATTATAGTCATGGTTAAATCTTCCTTGCCAGCACCTTGCCAGGCTGAGAGCGTCACAGATGTTAGTGACATTGGGTTCTCATACTAACCTGTGAGCTTGCTGTTTGAGCTATGTAACAGCTTCTGTGGGGACCGGTTGCAGAAGCCGCACCGTGGCACACAGACCCACCTGCACCTGGAAACGGTTCACTTGCATGCAGTTACATGGGTATGTGTTCACAAGCTTTTGCGACAATGTATACAAGTTTAAACTCAGGCTTAGTGGCACACACCTGTGACATCAGCACTTTTGAGGTAGAAGAAAGAGGATAAGAAATTAAGGTCATCATTGGCTATACCTAGGCTATGTGAGATCCTCTTTCTTTCTTTCTTTTTTTTTTTTTTTTTTTTTTTTTTTTTTTTTTTTTTTGAGACAGGGTTTCTCTGTGTAGCCTTGGCTGTCCTGGACACAATTTGTAGACCAGGCTGGCCTCGAACTCACAGCAATCCACCTGCCTCTGCCTCCCGAGTGCTGGGATTAGAGATCCTATTTCACACAAACAAGCAAGCCAAAAAAAACAAACCAGGGGTTGGAGAAACAGCTCAGTGGTTCAGAGTATTTACTTGCTGTCAAGAAGACTCAAGTTCAGTTCTCAGCACCAACAAGGAGGCTCCACAACTACCTGAAACTCTGGGATCTAACAAGGGATTCGACACCCTCTTCTGGCCTCTGAAAGCTCTTGCATAAATGCAGTACAAATACATACACTTAGGCCTGCATATACATATATAAAAGTAATAAAATTCATCTTTTTTTTTTTTTGAAACGGGGTTTCTCTGTGTAGCCTTGCCTGTCCTGGAGCCTACTGTATAGACCAGGCTGGCTTCAAATTTACAGAGATCTTTCTGCTTCTCAAGTGCTGGGATTAAAAGTGTGGGACACCACCACCCAGCTATAATAATTGTCTTTAAATGAAGTCTAATTTTATGTCACTGAGTCTGTACACAATCAGGTCATTCTCACAGGTCCCACTTGGTGACAACAGGACTCCTCCAGGTAAACGTGCATGGGTTGGGGTCTGCAGGAGAGCCCTCCCTGATCCATTGGCTGCTGAGATTGCAATGGGTACCCACAGCGTGGGTCTCATTGCCTGATCAGAAATCTATTGCAGCCAGGAAGTGTTGAAAACCACAGCACAGGGATGGGGGGGGGGGAGTTACTGCAGCAGCAGCAGCAGCAGCAGCAGCAGGTAAAGATGCTTGCCTGGAAACCTGATGAACTAAGTCTGTTCCTGGGAGTCCACATACAATGCCAGATATGGTGGATTACATCTGTAACCCCCATGTGGCAGGAGGCACACATCTACCCAAGTTCATTGCAGCCAAGTTCCCAGACTTACTAATGATCGTGGCTTAACAGAAACCCAGCCAATTTCCTCCAGCTTTTTCCTAGACTATCTCACTCCTGTCTCCTCGACTCTCTTTCCTCTCAGGTGAGGAAAAGAGTGAAAAGCATCCTACAGAACTGAGGGGAAAGCAGCAGCTTTCCAGACCACGTTCTCTTTGCACAAGCCACTCTCCTCAGAGACCTTCTCTGGTGAATTAATGACAAACTCACCCTCTATCATGTTCTGCACTTTTAATAAAAAAATATAATTATTATACTTTTGCTCATGTGCGTGTGTGTGTGTGTGTGTGTGTGTGTGTGTGTGTGTGTGTACATGTATGTGCATCAGAGAACAAGTTTTAGGAGTTGCTTCTTCCTCTATGTGGATCTCAGGACTCGAACCCAGGTCCTCGGACTTGGCAGCAGTTGTGTTTGTCTGTTGTGCCATCTCCACAGCCCTCCTCTTAAAATTTTATCTGCATAATACTTCGCATTAGCTAGCATTCTTATTCACACTCTTTTTCCCTTGCAGACTGTCCATCTGTCCCAAAACAATATAAGCAAGACTCCTGTGCCCAGTGTCTCCGATACTGACTCAGGGCCTGGCCCTCCTGCTTAGTAAATCACCCACTTTAGCATAAAAACCATATACCCTAAACTACAGAAGACAAAGGGGGCCGTTTACCCAGAAGGAACCCTAGGGAGGAATGTTCTGAGATTCATGAGGATAGCAAAAGAGCTAATCCAGCCGATGACCTGGAGTCTGGTAGACAGAAAGCACTCAATAAAGGGAATTGTGGGGTTTTATTATCATGTGTTGCTATCCAGGAAGATGGCCCGGCCCCCTAGCATTTGACAGTGTTCTTTCACAGTGAAAGCATTTGCAGCTTCTTGGCTCACTCTGACCCCTGAAAACAATTCTCCTCAGAGCCTGAAAGCAGCCCCTCCCGACCAGCCACAGTCCAGCGTCTGCGTGCTTTAGCGGCCCCGCCCCCACCCCGCAACTTCTAAAACCCTAGGCCCGAACTCCCCACAGGATTGGCCTCTGCTTTCTTTGTTCACTTTGTTTGCTTTGAAGCCCTTTGCAGGCACTGAGAAATCAATAGCCAGTTGCTGCTTCCCCTTAGTGTGGCTCTTTCCCATTCTCCTCTGGGAGGCCGGGCACGCTCCAGCCCCACTGGTAAGTAGCAAGGAGCCCAGCTCTGCCTGCAAAGAAAGGTCCTTGTAAGTAATCAAGGAGCGCAGGTTTAGCTGACTGGGGATTCCCTACCCAGGCTGTCATTAGATGAAATGGAAGAATGCGGTCCAGCTTTGCGTGATGAATAAGCCTCAAGTTAGGCTTGCTTCGATAGGGTTATCAGTCACTGAAGAAGTTAATTATTTAGGAGAACACTTTTTATGGTGGGGTTTCATTTAAAATTTGCCCCTTGATGTACGTATATAAAAATGACAAATCTGTCGGACACTGCTATTGTGCGCCAACATCTATCACTATCGAGCCCTTTTTCATAATTGGTTTATTAATTATAGCATCTTAATGATCTGTTTAAAATAAATAAACCATTTGCACCATTTCAAAGGTATTTTGTGAGGCTCAGCTGATATTAAAATAGCACCGGCCTTATGTGCCTCTTCAGCAAGTGACCTAATTAGTTAATAAAGTAATTGAATATTAAAAAGGATGTTGCAAGTGATTAAAATTTAAGAGCCTTCAGAATGTTATTAAAGCTATAAATCATACATCAGGGTTTTAATTTGCATAGCTACAGAATTACTAATGGTCCCCCATGCACAGGGGAGTTTCAGCAATCAGTCCTTCAACAAAATGTTGGTGATGTTCAGGCACCAAATTCTTTCAATCTCTTTTCATAGCCACATAGAAACCCACTTTTGCCAAATTAAATGTCTGGTTGTTGACACTGCCGATTGCTCCCTCTAGCAGATATGCTTTCATACATTCATTTACACACACATACACACACACACACACACACACACACACACACACACACTGATGAAAACCTTCCGTGTCTGACTTCTGTGCCAGGTGTTGGAGATTTCCTCCTGTAGCTGGGCAGCCACACAGTCCCCTCGTGGGATAACTATAGAGGGTGCTAAGGCGCTAGGAAAGATAGGGGTGGCTGGTAGGCGAGACCTTGTCTGCTAGAATTACAGGTAAAGAGACTTTGGGTGAAACTTGTGCAAGCAGGATATGCTTGAATCTGCCCGTAGCGTGCAGGAAGTGGCTAAAATTCCTGTTTACCCAACAGCCATCGTGCCTGCTTAGCTACAGGAATCTCAGCTGTGTTTGGCTTCAGCGCTAATACAAGTGCTCAGCAAACAGAGCAGCTGGTCATTGTAATTCTATTATATACTCTGCCTGTGGTTGGTATAAGGCAGTTGTGTTTTGAGGAATTCTAGGAAGCTTATAGAATTTTCCTTTTTTTTTTTTTTTTTTTTTTTTTTTTTTTTTTTTTTTTGGCTGGGGGTAAAAAAAATACCGGCTCTTTACTGTGCCTTTGGATGAAATCAAAAGTAGAGGTGATATTTGGAGCTGGAGCAACCATACTGAGACCGTAAGGTAGAAGGCAAAACACACAAACAAAATGATCATTCACACACACTCTCTAAACTCAAACCCTGGTATTGCTTGCTTTTTGAACTAGCTACAGGGACCGGACTTCTTAATATATGAAATGCCTTCCGTTTGAATGTTCTGCTGCTTGAGGCTTCCAGCATCCTAAGGGAGCCATATGGACCAACCACGAGGACAGATGTCCTTCAGGGGCAAGGGGAAAGTCTGACTGAATTGTCCACGTGAGCAAGGATGAGCTTCTAAACTGCGGCCTTGTGGAGGGAAAGCAAGAGACGAGACGGTGAAGGCAAAGCTGAGACCTTACGGACAGAGTGCCAACAGGATGTGTCTATGTCCGGGGCATGGCAACTGCAGTTTGCTGAGTGTTTCCTAAGCTCCGGGCATAGTCTTATGCATCCCTTATTTGGTATCTCCTGGGACAGTTTTGGCCACGGAATACTGGGAAGTACCATCAACTGTCACCAGGATTGAACTTGGATTCATTTCTGAAGTCAAAGCCCGCAGCGTCTCCCATGCCTGAGAGAATATAGGTTACAGTAGTGCTTTGGGTTTCACTTTAAAACACACCCAGAAAACACTTAAATTACACACTAGGATAAATTGCAGGGGATCTGAGATACACATATGGAAGCTAGCAATACCCTCAGAAAACACCCTCTTCCCTCTCTCTCTCTCTCTCTCTCTCTCTCTCTCTCTCTCTCTCTCTCTCTCTCTCTCTCTCTCTGTGTGTGTGTGTGTGTGTGTGTGTAGTCCTGGTTTTGCCTGGAGCTTACTATGTAAACCAGGCTGGCTTTGAACTCACAGAGCTCTGCCTGTCTCTGCCTCCCAGTGCTAGGATTAAAGGCCTGTACCACCATGCCTGGCAAGTGCTCTTAATTTTATAAAAGAATATCCGAATAGCCAGGTGTGGTGCACTTCTGTAATTCAAGCCCAGAGGGCTGAGGCAGAAGGACCTGGAATTGGCTGAGGGCAGAAGCTGGAAGAATAAAAGGGGCAAAGCAGCAAACACACCTGCTTTGCACATTTACACTTACTGTAGCATTAAATGGGTGGTAGGCTACACAACAAGTTACATACGGATTATGGGGCGGGGGTGGTGTGGCAGAATCTGTGACTTTGGAGTAAAAAGTGCATGTAAAAGAAGCCCTGTTCCTCCCCCCCCCCCCCCCGCGCGACTTAATAGCTGCCCATTTGTGGCTTCCAGAAAGACCTTTGGTGTCAAGACTCCTGCAAGGATAATAATTTTATCAAACTTAAACATGAAATTTCCAGGTCCCTGATCCTAGGCTCTTCCACTGTGACAAATTGATTTTATGTTTTGTAGCAAATGTTTTCTAATACTATCTTTGCAGATGGCATTTGATTACTGCCCAGTGCTACACAGCACACGCTGACTCTGTATCTACAACATTTACTGACAGGAGGGTGTGGCTGCCATAGGAGCTGTTTATAGATGACCTGAAGATGAACGCTTTAATTTGCATAGTTACATATGTTAACATAGACTCTTGATTCAGGACAGATTTCTCAGTTTTCCTTTTTCAGCTTTCTTTTAAGTCAAAGTTTAAAAAGCAAGTCAACTTACAGGAAAACAGCAGCTAAATAAAAGTGTGGCAGGTAGCCTGCTTGAGGCCAAGGCAGAAACACGGAAGATGCCCCAAGTTACCTGAGCGGTGGGCAGACTGGGCCACGCAGTCACCGGAAAGACAATGTAAGCATCAGGGTGGGTTTTGGACAGTGACGATAGCTGATGATGAGCCATCCTGGTGAGAGGTAACTAACGTGTGAGCTGCTGCTGGCTGCCTCCAGAGTGTACTTTCCACGTGACTCTAATTGGCCCACACAGGAGTGAAGATGTGACCTTCCCTCATTAGCCACATGCTCAGCCCAGCTGAGCTAGCTTGCACTGGGTCACTGGGGTCTCTTGTAGAAAATTACCATTCCTGTGCCCCACGGCCCTCTCCTAACACCAGTGTCTTTCCTGGAGAAGCATGCGGCTCCCCCCCCCCCCCCCCAGCAGCATATCTGAACGTTTAACCCAGGAAGAGCCAACTGAGGGAGCACAGAGATTTTGGGGAGCTGAGGAATAACCTCTCAGATACGTGCATGCTGGGAGAAAGGAGGAAGGCACAGTACCAGGATCTGGTCTCAAGACACAGAATGCAAGCACAGGGGAGTGCAGAAACCCGCAGAACACCGCACAGCAAGTTCAAGCTTAACTGGGCACCAACGGTGCACTCCATCGGATTAGCTGGCCACATCATCAACGTTTTAAGATTTATTTTTGCCACGTGTGTGAAGGCCAGAGTGGCCATCAGATGCCCTGGAGCTGGGGGTACAGGCGGTTGTGAGGCATGGGACATGGTTGCTGGGGTCTGAAGCTGTGTCCTCTGAAGTCCCGTAGCCACCTTTCACCACCGAGCCATCCCTCCAGTCCCAGCTGCCAACTTTTCAAGATGAAAACTGTACATGCCTGTTTTAGAGGTGAGGAAAAACTAAGGCCTCCGAGTAACTAGGGAGGGCGAAAGACCCTCCCAGGAACAGCACCTTGTGGAAATGAATACGCCACGAAGTAGAAAGGGCTTTACTCTGCTGTAGCACGTCGCCTTGGAACAGGCCTGAAACAATGGGGCCGATCAATCACGGACAGGAACCTCCAAAATTATGGGTCAGATAAACCAGCTTGGGTCTTTATAGTTAATGGAAACCAAACACAACCATAATCTTGTTTTTAATGATTCCTTTGAAAGTTATTATTTCACCTACCACATTTGTCTTCGCCATGTTTGTTTCTTCCAGAAGGGTAGGGAAGTCTTTTGGAGGACTTGGCATGTGTTGGGACGCAGATGAGCATCCCTGCCCCCAACGCCCTTGCTTGGCTGTTCGGACCCAACACAACATGCTCCTTTGACTCGTGAGCATGCATCCAGCTCTGTCGAGGTTGCTCCATTCAGTAACAACCGCTGTCACATCTGGGCGGTCCAGCAACGCTGGAACTGTACTGTGTTTTGGTTTTGGGGGGGGATTTGTTTTGTTTGGTTTTCTGAGACAGGGTTTCTCTGTGTACTCTTGGCTGTCCTGGACTCGATTTGTAGACCAGGATGTCCTCGAACTCACATCGATCGCCTGCCTCTGCCTCCAGAGTCCTGAGTCCTGGGATTAAAAGCGTGCACCCGCTGAATTGTACTGTTTCAATTGCCGAGAAACAAGGGCTCAGGAGAGTGGAGAGTAGTGCAGGCACCAGTCTCCTGCCAGCAGGGGGAGACTGACACCCTGAATAGTGACAGACACCCTTTTCTTCACTCTTTTCTAAATTCCTTTTCGCTCCTGGCTGACAGCAGCTGGACTTGCTGAGCTTCAGATTAGGCAAAGACAACAATCCACATTGCCATGGTGTGGATCACAGCTCCCCCCCCACCCCTTGATGCTAAAGCTCGCACACATTTAAGTATGGATTGCAGCAGGAGGTGGTCCTTCTGAGACCTAGTGAAGCAGTTTTCTTTAACCCACCGCCACCTAGTGGCAACTCAGCAGACTGAGGAAGACATTTAGTTCTATCCAAGACTAACCAATAAGGATTTTTCAGTTCTTTCTTGCCCTGTCCAGGAAACCAAGGTGTTTATTTACTAGCTTTCTACACCCTAACCAATCTCTGAGGTATGAAACAAACAAGGAATGACCAGTCCTAGAGCTGAGGGGCTTGCCTCCTCCTCCCCTTCTGTGGTGGTTAGGGATTTTAAAAAAGCAGTTGAGTTCAGGATAACCTGTGTCTAGTAGAGCAGGGTAGTGCGTGTCAAGTTAAGAATCAGGTGTGTGTGTGTGTGTGTGTGTGTGTGTGTGAGAGAGAGGGGGGGGAGGGAGGGAGGGAGGGAGGGAGGAGGGGGGAGGACAGACAGTAAGGATGGAAGCTGGGGTTTTGCTCATGCTAGACAAGCACTCTACCACTGAGCTATAGGACTTTAGAGATTGGAACTTTAGAGACTGAGCTAGCTATGTAGCCTAGTTAGCCTCCACCTCCTGAGTGCTGGGAGAGCAAGTGTGTGCCATGTCTGAGTCAAGGCAACTTGTTTATTTGTCCTACTGGGTACAGTGAAAGCACATAGGAGAGTCATCAAGTGATTGATGATGTCAATGAAGTCATCAAGGTGGTGAGGCCTCAGGCCACTCAGCTTTCTTTCATGCAGAGAAGGAAGCTGTGACCCATTCATTCACCAATTACTCCAATGTGGTAAAACATTCAGAGGGATGAGTCAATGGTGACTTCAACAGATCTGGAGAAGCCTGATTAGTGCTGGTGAAGACCAAACAGAAGTTATCAGTAGGGCAGGTGCAGCTGGGGGTGGGAGAATTCACGTTTGGAGGAACAAAGCTGCCTCAGGAACAGACCTCCAGATGCACCATTGGTCTCAAAAGGTCCCAAGATGACAGCAGGAGGACTACAATGGGCTAGACCTATTTTATTTGGTTATTTATGTCTTTGTGAAAGCATACATTTGTGCACATTTGTGTGCCTTTGTGTGCATGCTTAAGGCATTGGATGTCCCCCTTCATCCTTCCTCTCATTTGAAGCAGGGTTGCATCCCTGAACCAGGCTAGAAGCCAGCAAGCCCCAGAACCTCCCGCTGCACCCCTAGGATTTACACAGGGGCTACAGGTGTGTGCAGGATGCTTGGCTTGCTATGAGATGCTTGGATCTGAACTCCGGTCCTTATGACTGTGTAGCTATTAAATGCTGAGCCATTTCTCCAGCCCCCACTTGAGGTAGTCTTAACTTTATAGATGTGTGCTTTCTCTTGGTAACAGACCCACAATTTCGTCAGGACTTCCCACAAATGAATAGACCAAGCAGCAAGCAAATGGATACAGTCATATTTATTAGTTTCCAGACTCCCATTTGACAGACATCAAAAGCTGAACATTGCAAGTGGAGGTTTGTAGCAGCAGCCCCCCTCAATAGGAAGGGTCTCAGTTGACCTAACAACAAGGGGGAATGTAAAGATGAGACCAGTTGGGGCCTCTCAGTGGCTGTATGAACACTCAATCCATAAACAGCCACACAGCTTCAGCCCTGTCCCTAAAACCACCACCAAGTCACGGTCAGCAGGGACACAGTTGCCAAAGTCTTTACATGTCTGTACTGAATAAGCAAATCACTCTTGGTTGCTGTCATTTTTGGTTTTTGAGATGCTTTCCTCTGTAGCTTAGACTGGCCTAGAACTCACAGTGATCCTCCTACCTCAGTCTCCTAAGGGTTGGGATTACAGGTGTGAGGTTTTTAGGGCATGAATCACTGTCTGCTTTCCTGCAAAGGAAAACAGAAAAGGAGGCAACAGCTGCTCTGGAGGCAGGCAATCATCTGAAGCAACCCCTAGGAGGTCCCAGACATTTCCTCATACCTCTGAAAACACATCAGACATTTGCTTCCCAAGACTCACAATCAAATGTGACTGCAATGCGCCAGGAAACAAACTCCCAGCCTTCTCTAGGATGCCTGTGTTCACAGACAGTGTTCTGACAGAGCCTGGACTCTGGAGCTTAAAGACTCCAAGGGTCCTGGCGTGCTCAGTCTTCTCGCCCCTGATCTTTGGACCACCCATGCTACTTCTTGACACAGGGCTTTCACTTTTAACAGAGTGCAAGAGAACTGACAAGCATTTGAAAAATACTCAAGACACTGGGAGTTAAGGAGGCCCAACCCTTCTTCAGAAAATTGTGACAGGAGCCCAAGGCTTATCTTAAATCCACCAATTTGCCAGATAGTAACAGCAGACTCAACTGCCTTTCCCACACAGGCCAGATGAGATGGTCTTGCTTTCAACCATGGAGAAAAAGCCTTCTGGGCAAGAAAACACAGATGAACAGAGGTACCGACACCAGGCTGCATGCATTCCAGGTAAGGTGCAGGAAGAGGAAAATGCAAACACCTCTCAAGCTACTCAATTTACACCACCACCAGACTCTTTTTTTCCATTAACCTGACCTGCACACAGCAACTATTTCATTCATAAAAAGTATGTAAGGGGACAAAACGCTTTGGGGGAGCACCAACGACAGCTAGCTGTCTTTGAATAATTTTAATTTTGTTCCTACAGGAAAAATCTACAGGACATTTAAAGAAGCAATTTATAGAACCAACTGTTATTTCCTGATTTTGCCTGGGTGGCTGTCAGGGAGACAGTGCAAACAGAAACATAAATACCCACTTCACATCATGCAGGGTCTATTTCTTTTTTCTTAAAAGGCAGAGTGTTGGGACAAAGCTTTGTGAGGCTGATGCGGATTAAGGGCAGCTCAGAGTTCAAGATTTGACAACCTGAAGGGGCATTCTTTCCATGCCAAGACAGATGGGGCTGTTCCAGACCTGACAGCAGCTCGCAGCAAGGGTTCATGGGCACCTGCACCAGAATGCTCTGCCTCGATGTGCACCAGGCAAAGAGCAAGGTGCACACTCCTCCAGAGTCCCTGCCTCAGACGCTCAGTGGCTAAGTGTTACACAAACCGCCTGCTGGTCCTAAGAAAGGGAACCTCAAACTTCCCAGACGCTAGAACAAACAACCCCGGTGGAGGCTGTACTGATTGGAGCACAAGCATGACTCGGCGGACACAGAATGGCATGTGGGTGCCATGCGTAATCATGTGACACAGCAGGAAGGGCCCTGGTTCCACATTAACAGTGCCATTTAATGCAGGCTACTTTCAAAATAGTATTTCCACCCATGACCTTCCCCAGCTTTCCTGTAATCTACGTGTACAATGACCACTCTGTCAAAGCAGTCGCTGAGATGCAGACAGAAATCTGGGTGTCTGCACAATGGCTGACAGGGCCTCCATGAGCCTGGCCCCCTTTGTCTATTTAAGCTGTACTCCTTAGTCTGTGGTCGGCGGCCAGGGCCCTCGTCCTGTGTGCTGTCTCCCTTACACTTGAGTAGGAGCCTTTAACAACCTTGTTTGGGTGGTGATACTTAACCTATCTGTAACTGCTATTTGAACTGAGCACAAGACTTTGGCTAAACTGGTAACAGTAAGAGTTGAGACAGGGTTGGTAGGGGACCCCTTTAGTTGCAGCACTCGGCAGGCAGAGCTATGAGTGTGAAGTCAGCCTAGTCTCAAAAGCAAGTTTCAGACCAGCCAGGGGGACACAGTGAGATTCTGTCTCCAAAAAAGTTAAAGAAAACAAAAAAACCTGAGCCAATCACTAGCCCATGGTATGACTGTAACATGACCACCTAACACAGCCAGACACTCCTGAAAAGACCAAGCCGTATTCACCAGGAACACAGCTGTACACTGTGAACAATTCAGGTGTCTGAACAATCAAAGCAGTTTATTTAAAAGTAAGGTGTATCCTTAGGAAAACTCTAATCCCCACCTAACACCAGTGAGAAGGTCTTACTCCACTCCTGAATCATGGGGCTCCTTGGACGGAGCACATGGCATCACCAAGCCCTCTCCCTGGGGTCTTTCTCCTAGGGAAAACTTCAGCTCCTGACTCATTCACTCACTCATTCATGCCAGGGACTGAACTCAGGGTCTCATGAACACCCAGCACAGGGCCTGCCAGGAAGGGCCCAGCCCAGCCCCCGAGCCACTACAGTGACTCATTATGTATGGCCTATGTCATATCATTTTTGAGAAGCAATACATTATTAGACCTATTTTTCTTCATTTTTGAAAATTTTTCCAATACTAAAGAAAAGGCAATAATTTATCAAATTGACTTCTCTAAGAATAATTACCATGCTCTGCACAAAATTGCACAGTTCCTAGAGAGTGTTCATTTCAGAATCATTGTCCAAATTAAACAAATAAATGGAGGGGATCTAAAGATAGAGCACGCACAATTTAAAGATAATTTTCACAGCTAGGGTTGTCATGTTGAGGGGAAAATTATAAATCAATCCTTGTGGAAATATGGGAGAGTTACATAGCAACTCGGAAGTGGCATTTGTATAAAATAAAGTAGGGGGTCACAGGGATCAAAAGGGACTCTTTCTATTCCTTTTGATCGCACCTTTCTACATAGTTGGAGGAAAAGAGCATCCTCTACAGCTTCTAGCTGTGGGGCAACAGGGCAGACAGGGAGCACAGCCGCACAGGGAACTCTGGTGGAGACACAGGCAATAGAGACTGAGGAATGAACAAACCAAATACTGACATGGGAAAAGACCTGTCACAAGAGGCAGAAGAGAATTCAACTAGAGGACCAAAGAGTTGGGAGCTTGAGTCTGTACCCAGAGCTTCACAGAGCCCAGTGCGCCCGCCCTGTCTTCAAAGTTAGATACAATTAGAAATAAACACAGGTAAACCAAAGGCAAACAGGAAGCCCACAAACCCCGGCTTTGGGAACAATGCTGTTTTTAGATGCATATTTTTCCTTAAGTACCACATCAGATTCCCTTGGAGAGCAGGGCCCAGGATGTGGGAGAGCAGCAAAAAGAGTCTCCTTAAAGAAGATGTTCCTCTGAGAACTCCTGCTTCCCTCTAGAGGAAGGAACAGACCATGAGAAACAGCTGCTGAAGTTCTCCCAGCCTTCTGATGATGGCTACAAGAGCAGAGATGCCAGCTGGGGAGAACCCTTTCTCATGTAGCACCTGCCTTGCTCACAGGACAAGATTCTTTACTGCAACACAGTAAGGAAAATGTATTCTTGGCACTTAGATATGCTTAGAGGCTGTAAAATGCCTACCTAAAATTCTGCCCAAGTGTCCTGGTGAGGTAGGTGTCTGATGGGGAAACTGAGGTACATCTGCTCACCTGTCTTTGTCTGATGAGGCAGTGGTCCAGCTGCATAAGCGTTGTCCCTGCTTTAGGAGGCTTACTCACGCCACTCACAAACCCAGCAGGGGAAATGTTCTAGTCACACATACATCTGGACTAATTAGCTATTTCTTAGTCTTCATTTGAACATAAGTTATCTAAGATGCAGCAAAAATAAACGAACTTTTGTAAATCAATATTGCTAACAGTCTATGTCAAGATGAGGCCCATTCTATACTTGTGAATGAAAAGCATATGGTGATAAAATTCAAGTAGGAGCTTCCCTGGGTCCATTGGTGTTCCTGTCACTCCAGCTTACATGGGAGTCAAGTGTCCTTAGGACACACCCAACCTACTTTCTAAGAACCTCGCTGGCTTGACACAGGGAATGAAAATAGGACCCCTCTTTCACAGTAACACCATCCCAAGAGACGCTCCGCACAGGGCCAGCCCACCTGGAAAGGGGATGCTCAGCCACCACGTGATACATGGGTAGTACTGAGTTCATGCAGACCTCTCTGACTCCAGACAGGAAGGTCACATCAGGACAGTTCACACACAACACATGGCGTGACACCACAAAGTACATGCACTAGCACCATGCCACAGGAGTCGGAGAGGACAGCAGCCACCACGAGCACGGTACGGTCCCATCTGGTATGCCATGTGCAGAGGCCACCTCTGGTGAGGGAAGACTGGCAAGTGCCTGCTGCATTCCTTCCCGTGGGAAGAGGGGGTCAAGGCAGGCTGAGCTTCACACCACACTCCTGCATAAGCTGGTAACTCTCCTAGACCTTATTGATAGTCAAGGATAAGAAATTTCACTTCTTGATCAAGAGAGAAGGATGTAGAGCAAAGGTCAGTTCCAAGAGACGGGTGTAAGGCTCAAACACGATCATGAGCTCAATCAGACTCTCGGTGCTCAGAACACCAGCTTTCAGAAACGGACTCACTCTTCCTCAGACACTTCTTAGTTTCTGTGGTGCATCAGATGCATGGACTGTGAATGGCTTTTGCCTGGTTACTATGGCTGATCTGTCCCTCCCTCAGCTGAGCTTCCAGAGGGTGAGCCAGCTCTGTCCTCTGCACGGGCAGGACCAGTGGGAATCACTGTGACTCACACTTTGTTTGGGATACTAGGATATAGCATAGGAAACAGTTCATGCACTTTATTTCTAGGACCCAGAGGCCAAGTGGGGCTGAGGTGCTCACTGCGCAAGATGCACCAGCAGGACATTTTCGCCTCGAATGAAAATCTGATTTATGTGTCGGGTGAACACCTGCTGGTAGTCCACCTTGGGCTTTCGCTTTTTCTTACGGGACTGGCCTCGTGAAAGGGTGGTGGCCCTAAAGAAAGTACCTCCCGCACTGGACCCTTCTGTCCGCGTAGTCCTCCCCGACAGCTCGGACCTGGACTCCTCCCTTGCAGATGCTTGCAGAGAAGAAGGGACGGAGCGGGAGCGCTTGTGTGAGCCGCGGTCGGTGTCTCCTCGTCCCCACACCGAAGCCACCTTCCAAGTGGATGTCTGGGAGTATCTAGACAGGGTGGAGTCTTCCACTGCAGACTTGGAATCGGCTTCCTTTTTGGAGGAATCTTGAAGTTTCAGCCGATCAAACAGCTATAAGGAAAGCAGTGACAGCTATTAGCCATGGGAATACCTCCAGCCTGACTCTGTCAACATGCACGACAGAAGTCAAATTCCTTAGCTACGTCTTCTGAACCCCTTGTATTGATGTTTTTAAAAGGTGGTGGGTCACTTTTTAATTCCTGGATATAACTCAGATGATGAGGAGAGAAAAGGCACCCCCTTTGTGCCCCCTTGTCTCTGTGGTACACAGCAGGAAGGCAAAGCCTTTGAAGAGGCAGCTTGTGGCTCACAAATGCAGGTAAGAAGCAGGTGCTTTGGGGATCTGCTGGAGCGGAGCATGGTGAGGGAGTAAGACTCCGAGGCAGTGCGGCCAGCACAGCCTGTGCAGCGGGCTTATGATCATGGCTTCTAAGCTAGAAGGCAGGAGTATCCGGGAGGTCAGAGGGGCTGCCTACCCTAGTGAGAGTCAGCGAAGAATCCCGTTCGTATGCTTTGCCTAGGACAGGTTTACGGTAGGTCTCATCCACATCCGTGAGGGCCTAGAGGGAAGAGCCCAAAGGGAAGAAAAGGGATAACGCGCATTACTTATAGGGATTTTGTGAAGAGTAGAGGAGTGTCTATTTACAGCAGGATTAAACAGGCAACTCAGCTCGCACACAAGAAGGCAGGAGGGCCTGACATTCAAAGCTTCTTCTGGCATATTAAATGAGCTTCTTGACAACAGCAAGGTCTCCACAACCCCATGGTAGGTGTTCTGAAATTTAGTGTATGTAAATATGCTGGAAGCTTTTAAAAATACAAACACAAGGCTGCTCTTAAAAAAAAAAAAAAAAGAGTAATGTTTTTTGTTTGTTCCTTTGGTTTGGTTTCCCCCTTCTACTCTGCTTTCTCACCTCCCCTTCCCGGCCCCCCTTCCCCCAGACAAGGTCTCTCTGTGTAGTCTTTGCTGTCCTGGACTCACTTTGTAGAACAGGCTGGCCTCGAACTCACAGAGATCTGCCTGCTTCTCCCTCCCAGAGTGTTGGGATTACAGGCATGTGCCACTGCACCAGGCTTTCTCCCCTGAGCCCTCTTTTTGTTTGTTTGTTTGTTTTTGTTTTTCGAGACAGGATCTCTCTGTGTTAGCCTTGGCTGCCCTGGACTCGCTTTGTAGACCAGGCTGGCCTTGAACTCACAGAGATCCGCCTGCCTCTTCCTCTCAGGTCTTGACCCTTCTTTTTGAGACAGAATCTTATTACATAGACCTGGTTGGCCTGGAACTCTCTATGGAAACAAAGCTAGCCTCGAACTCACAGAGACCCACCTGCCTCTGCCTCTTATGTGCTAGTGTACACTAGCACACTGCTAAATATTTTTGTACATTTGTGTGTATGTAGGGAGAAGATGGACACTATAACTGTTACAACTCTGAGGAGAAACCTATTCTCACAGTCAGGAGCCAAGGAATACCACTAGGTCACACAGCACAAGAAACCTCGCATGAGAGTTATATTACAAAAGTCACAGGGGGATGGGCTGCCTCTGGTCAGGTGAGAAGCAGCAGGGAACTGTGTGAGAGGCAGCTATATACAGCTTCTTGGGGACAGAGTTTTCCAGGGTGGAGAATTCCAGGGCGGGGACTGGTAAGATTTCAAGTCCCGAGTTTGGCGTGAGCCCAGAGATACAAATAGGATTTTGAGCTCAGTCCCTGGTAGTTTTCAAGTCCTGGAACTAAGCTCAGACTTTTTACCCTACATTCTCCTCTTCTTTGATTATTATTAATAAACAATCAGAGGTTACGAAAGGGGGGCAAATTATCATTAAGCTACTTCCTGCTAATTGGGGGAGCTGAAATTTTTGGGGTGAATAATAGGAAGTCACAGGCCTCTAGTTCCATAGTCAGGGGCTGCTAGTTCTGTAACAGCAGCTCATTAAATTCTGGTTAGAAATATTTTGGATCTGCTGTTGAAATCTAGAAAAGACGTTCACAAGGCAGTCAGTAGGACTAAGAGGAGGAGGCAGAGGAAGTTAAGAAAGGCGGTAGCCAGTGGCTTGTTGGACTGGTTCCCTCTTGGCAACCTGCTGCTGAGCAGTCTCCAGACTCCAACACGTAAGTGGTGTGGTTGAACCATTGAGTGTAAGTTCCTGATCCTTTGAAATCTTAATGTAACAATAGCATACAGGGTGGAAAGAAATATGAAATGTTTTATATTGCCTTAAAACACTTTCTTACACCTTCAGAACTTTCTTAAGCTTTCACCTCCTCAGACCTTTATATACTCTCTTACACTCTCACTGCAACTGGGCTGCATTTTCACCAAAAGCCTCTCCTTGGCTCTCCTGAGGAACTGCAGTCCTGCCACAGAGTGCCAAGTCTCAGTTGCTTTCCATGACCCCTTCATGTGCTTTTTAAAGGCTAATACCACCTATCTGACACTTATACCCAATGTTTGGCTACCGGGGGCTAGAGAGATGGCTCAGTGGTTAAGAGCACTGTCTTTCCAAGAAGTCCTGAGTTCAATTCCCAGCAACCACATGGTGGCTTCTCAACCATCTATTCTGGCATCTGATGCCCTCTACTGGCATGCAGATGTACATACAGATAGAGCACTCGTACAAAAAATAAATAAATCTTAAAAAAAAAAAAAAGGAAAGGCTCTGAAGGCAAGCTGGGTGTGGTGGTACATGCCTATAACCCCAGCACTTGGGGAGGCAGAGGCAGGCAGATCTCTGTGAATTCCCTAGGCCAGGCTGGTCTACAAAGTGAGTCCAGGACAGCCAAGGCCGCACTGTCTGGAAAAAACCGAAACGAAAACCAAAGTTTGGCTTTGGTTCATAAGCTACATTCTTGCATGTGAATATGTGAAGGTACAGCTTTAATATCTTACTAAACAAGCGTTGTTTTTTAATCTAATCTTTCATTCACCCTGTTTATATGATTTTGTTTTCAAGACAGGAATTACCATACAGAAACAGAGAAAACAGGCTTGGAAGTAAGCCCCGGTGATGGAGAGATGGATAAGGAAGCTAGAGAGAGCTGAATGAACCTTTGACAACCAGCTATAGCACGCCTTTAATCCCAGCACTTGGGAGACAGAGGCAGGTGGATCACTGTGAGTTCAAGGCCAGCCTGGTCTACAAATTGAGTCCAGGATAGGTAAGGCTACATAGAGAAACCCTGCCTCAAAAAGAAAAACAAAAACAAAAACAAGCAGCTATAGAGCAATTTCCTGACGCTATTAGGACAGACTGTTGGTTAGAGGAAGAGTCTCTTGGATGATAAATATCTATATGTAGGAGCTATCCCAGACAGGTATAGATAGGAACAAATAGAGGAGGGCAGGGCCATTTTGGATATAAAAGATTTTCAGATCATTTGTTTATGCAGTGGAGAAGTTGCCACTGCTGAAAATTGAGTTTGTCCATTTAACTGTATTGAAGCCAGGCTGTTTACAGTATCAGAGTGAGACTTTAATAAAATCTGAGTCCATGGAGAGAGAAAGGGCTGCAAAACAAACTCCCCTGGAGGGAGTCTCTAAAAGCTCCAAGTGGGAGCTGAAAGGCAAGAAAGAAACCCAGGGGTTGTTGAGAAGCCGAGAGACTTCAGGACAGAGCAAGGACATGAGGGTCAAGGTCACAGACAGTGGCCCAAGGGCTTAAGGGCTCAGTGGAACGTAGCAGGCAGTTTCTAAGGGGAGCAGGCAAGGGAACGGGGAGGGTTCCCACAGAGTGAGAGGAGCAGGCATCTTAGTAACTAAAGAGTTGGCCAAGAGGTCCCGGCGATGTAGCAGGCTCCAGGAGCCAGAGGCAGAACACTTACGGAATAGACAAGAGACATATGGTTAGAGCAGGTGGAGGGAAGGGGCGGCTGAAGAAGCAGACTCGAGAATTGGGAACCAAACTATGAGGGGTGGCAGAAGGCAGCAGAAACAGATGATCAGCACACACCTTAAGACTCAAATCAGCAGCTCAGGTCGGTTTGAAATGTTGAGTGTGGCCTCCTCTGAAGAGAGAGAACTTGGGAAGCGGGCAATGTTTGGAGACGCTTATATTTTACAAGGTGGGACAGGTGGTGAGGAGGAAAGGCAGTGAAAGGTGACCTGAAGGTTAACTTCTCTGAGATTCATACTAGAAGCTCAGCTGCAGCCAGGGCACACAGACAAGGTGCTGATCCTTGGAGAGCTCATCTTTGGTCTAATTTTTTTTTTTAAATAATTATATAATAGACTTGAAGGAAGGCCCCAGAAAGGGAGAACAGTGGCTGGTTTAATCCAGGAAGGGGGAGGTAAAGGGAGTCCCATGGCGGGAGGGAACAATGGCAGGAAGACCACGGCTACCAGTGGGCTGACAGTGGGTGCCTGAGACAGTTGATTTGTGTGGCCGATTGCTGATGAGGGAGAAAGGGAGACTGAGGAAGAGAGAAGGGACTGCTGAGCTGAGGCTGGTCAGGGGGAGGCTCATTAGCATGATGGAAACAGTGGTTTAAGCTTCATAGCTAGATTTTTTTGTTCTTTGGTTGGCTTTGGTGGTCATTTTTAATCAACATGGGAGTGAAGTCATACTGCAAAACCCTTCCTTTCTAACCCTAGCAAAGACGACTGTCAGCCACATGGCTGCCAAAATTCCAGTGGGGACAGCAGCAAAGACGACAGCAAGCCATGTTTCCTTTGCTTGTTTTTTGTCTTTTCTGTGACAGGGTTTCTCTGTGTAACAGAGTCCTGGCTGTCCTAGACTCAATTCTGTAGACCAGGCTGGCCTCAAACTCACAGAGATCTGCCTGCCTCAGTCTCCCGAGTGTTCGGATTAAAAGTGTGTGCCATCACCACCCAGCACCACATTTCCTTTAAAATTACCTATGTATAAAATGTTAACTGTCAACCACTGTTATGAGTTTTAAGCTAACCCTTTGTTACAGATTTTACAGATCTTTTTAAAAAAGATTTATTTATTATGTATACAGTGTTTTGCCTGCATGTACACCTGTACACCAGAAGAGGGCAACAGATCTCATTATAGATGGTTGTGAGCCACCATGTGGTTGCTGGGAATTGAACTCAGGGCCTTTAGAAGAGCAGCCAGTGCTCTTAACCTCTGAGCCATCTCTCCAGCCCCTCAGATTTTACAGATTTTTAATCATACTCAATATGCTTGTAAATCTTGATCACTGTCTGGACAGGCACTGCTTGCTTCCAGAGAAGAACAGATGGACCTTAAGGTCAAAGGTTCCTTTTTTCATTCAGAGGCCACTTAAGAGTGCTCAGGGAGAGGCCTGTGCTCTAGGCAAAGTCTTATGGGGTTGGGGAGGGGGGAGAGATGAGTTTCCCACAGGAGATAACAGTTAGCTCTTTTAGAATGAGATGGCTGGTATCAGACAGCAGTGAAAACTGGGGAGTTCCAAAAGCCCATGATGACACCATAAGTGTTACAGCCCTTTGTTAAGCTGTGCTAAACATGGTAGAGGAAGTAAGTGGGTGGATGCCCATAACTGGCCAGAAGGTAGGTCTGGTGAGACACAGGCCTGGCAGTGCTTCTCTGGCAGTCAGCACCGCGCTTGCTGAGATTGAGCGGGCTTCAGCAGCTGCCAAGGCAGCTCTGCCATTAGTCCCTGACCAGCAGTTAAGCTCTGGGCGTCCAGCAACGATTCTTCCGCAGAATAAATGATGAGGTTCAGTCAGTCATGGTGGAGGAATGGTGTGAGCACAGAAAAGGTTATTTCATGAATCAGAGACATTTATAGACCTTGGGCAGTGGGAGGGGTTTAGAGGGTGAATATGTTTGATTCGATGGGGCTAAAGATGCTAGGGACACTTGATTTACATGCAGTGGTACAGAACCTCATTTACATGCAGTAGCATGGAGGCCTATCACAACAAGGAGAACATAGTACTTAATTATTCTATGGGTGGGGGAAGAACATCCAGGTACGATTAAAGGTCATTTGCTGAAAGCTAGGATCTCCTTAGTATAGGGTGGGGCATTTCCAGGAATTCCCAGGTACTTGCTGAACATGTTCTATCAGGAAAGGGTTGGATCTGTAATCTTCCATGCTGGCTATCTGATGCTCCTTTAGAGTTTCTAGGATTTGGGTAGAGGGGACCAAACTGAGAAAGGGAGTCTGTTGCTATATACTAAGCCCAGAAGCGATCCAGAAGCATCAGGCTTTGACCTTTCCAGCAGAGCCCCACACTGAAGTACAGAAAATAATAAAGCACAGGCTGTGGCATGGTGAAACACACCTTTAGTCCTAGCACTCAGGAGACAAACACAGGCAGATCTCTGCGTTAGAGGCCAGCCTGGTCTACAGTGAGTTCCAGGATAGCCGAGGCTACACAGAGAAACCGTATCTTGAAACACAAAACAGAAGGACCATGTTTTGTCCTTCAGAGGGATCTGGCCCAGGGCTTCATAGAGCTTGGAAACACTTTACCACTGACAAACACCTCCAGCCCTCGAACTCCAAAATGTCTGCACAACAGTCTTACAAATCTTGAGATAAGATTTATATTTTAGCAAAAGTTTTAGAGAGCTAAACCAAAACTAAAAGACTACGAGAAGAACGGCGACCGTCCCCACTGGGAATAGTCTGCCCCTTATTTTGTTTTGCTCTCCTTCCTCTGTGACATAGTCAGGTGCTTCTCCTGATATGGGACAGAGATTCTGGAGAAAACCTTTAAACAAGCTTAGGTCTAGAAAAGGGGGAGCCATACCCCAACTCCAGAGCCAGCTTTCAATTGAACACAAAACAACAGTTTACTATCATTCGTACCTAAAAGACACCCGAATTCCTGTAAAACTGGATCCAGTAAGCTGAGCATGAAGAAGGCTTGGAGACAGGAAAATTTTGAGGCCTGGTTATAGACAGAGGACACTGCAGGAGGGAGCTAGGGAAGAGTGGGTACAGGGGCAGGGGTGGGGGTGCAGGGGCGGGGGTGGGGTGCATGCTGCAGCTGGCCTGCTCCCTTGCTTTCTCCCTCTCCACCTAGGTCCTAGCTTCTACTTTGCAACAACTTTACACATCCATCCACTGTAACTTAAATCCAGGGCATTACACAGTGTTGCGGGATACCAGACCAAAAACAAATAGGACTTGGAGCCGAGAAAGAGAAAGCTTGAATATAGCGAATAGGGACTCTCTTTCCATTTCCTTGATCACCCTCAGTCCTTGTAAAGGTCCACAATAATAGTGGGATGTGGGGTGCCGTTAGGCACATTTGGACTGATTATCTAATGGGTGATTGCAAAGGCAAACAAGTTTAGGGCCCTCCAGGTTGAGTGCTAGGTGGAGGCTAGAGGTTTTCTGAAAGACGTCCCAAGGGGGAATCAGAGGGTGTGGGAGACACTTTCTATTGAGGGGAGTGGGGGGAAGAGGAAAAAACATTGCTGCAGCCTGTAACTGAGGGTGTCCCCAGGACTCAGGAGACTTCCCTATAGGCAAAGAAAAAACCAAGAGCTCAGGGACAGGTCTCATCAATAGGAAAGGGTTGGGAATGGAGTCACAAAAGCCACAAGGACCTAGAGAAGCTGTGAGGTTACAGGCAGTTTCAAGGGGGTGGTGGAAAAGGGAGCAGGAAGGGACGCAAGAGTCCTGCTGGGCCTAAGGAAGGAAACTGCAGGGTTGCAGCTCCAAAGGGGGAGGGGAGGATCAGATGAAGGGGGCCAGCCCAGCCTTAAAGACCACAGGTGGGGGCACCTCTGCCTCAAAGGGTAGAGCTAGACACTCAAGGGTTACTTCTGCAGACCCAGGGAAGCATTTACACTGACCCAAAGGGGAACTTAACAGATTGTCACCGTGGAATGGGCTGTCAAGTGAACAGTGAGTGGGAAAGTGAGCCTGTGGCCGGCGGACAGGAAATGAGGGAAAGCGTCCCAGTGCAGCTCAGACTCTAAGGAGAGTCTATCCCAGTCACACCACCCACGTAAGTGATGCAGCTCTGAGAGGAAAGATGTCCCCAAAGGAAGTGTGATAGCCTGAGGGGAAAGGTATCCTGGCAGTTAGAAGCCAAGAGCTACTACAAAGCCACAGCATATGACAATCCTCACCCAACAGATTTATTGGAAGACACACAAAAGCGTGGCTGCTTCTGCTTGGGCAAGATGCAGCAGAGAACTGAACAGGAGGCAGGCTTTATATAGGGCCTCCGGGGGAGGGGCAGAGCTTCCCAGGGAGGAGATTGGTAGGGTTTTGGTTCAGGGATTGGTGGGTTTTTGAGTCCCAGATGTGAGCTCAACACTTTGTTGTTTTGGATGAGCTCAGACTTTTTTCTCTATACATGTGTGCTACCATTTGGGCACAGAAGTCGATGACAACCAACAGGACCCAGCTCTTACTTTCTACAGTGGGATCTGAGGATCAAATCTTGTCTTTGGGCTTGGTGGCCAGTGACTTTACCTGCCCGAGCCATCTCATCGGCCCCGGGGTTAGAGATGCCTGTGTGTCCTGTTCAACAGAGAGCCCAGATGGTGCTGCTCTGGGGTAGCCGTACACCACATGCTAAGAACCATGGCTGCTCCTTCACCTGCTCAGCTTCCGTGAGCCTAGGGTTCCCGTGGATGACATGATCACCAGAAAGATCAGCCTCACAGGACAGCTGCCAGATCAGTGAGATGTGCAATGGAAATTACCCTGAAAAGTGCAAACTTGCCCTAAAACCAGAAGAAACAGTAGCTACCACCACCACTTTTAGAAACGAGAAAATGGAGGCTCAGTGGGATCACCACGCAGAGCCGTGCCTAGGGCTCTGTGGGGACTCCGCTGGGTAAGGTGGAGGTCTGACTTCTCTGGCTAGCTGACTCCCACTCTATGATGGTGGACTCTCCTTTCTTAGCGGGGTTTTCACCCCACCTGATCTGGTGATCCCGGAGTTTGTAAGGAGCTGTAACATAGCCCTCAGGGAAGATGACAAGCCTGACCGTTTCCTGATAAGGAACTTGACCAGCAAGCACAGGGAGTTCCTAGAAGTGCCCCGCCCTCTGCTGAGCAGATAGATCCTCGTCTCCAGCAGAAGACCTTTAACTGTAGCTAGAAGTTGCCCAGTGTTACTGCACGTAAGTGAGCTACTGCACCACTGTATGTAGATGAAGAATCCTGGCACCCTTAGCCCTACTGAATCAGACACGTTCACCCTCAAAACCCCTCCTCACTACTCAAGTTATATAAATAAAAGCTGGCTGGCTTGCAGTGTGCATGTATGGGGTGGGGGTGGGGGGAGAGGACATGCTCTCTTGTTTACCATTCCTCCACCATGACTATTTCTGGGGGAACTGCCGGTGGAGGCCCGGTGATCAGGCAGCACTGGCACCACTGGGCTGTGCACCCAACCTGCCTGCCAGCGGGGTTTCAGACATCTGCCTGCTTCTGCTGCTGCGCTTAGCACAGTGGCTCAAACAAGGAGCTGTAACACCTGTGGAGCTCCTGAGTCTCCGCTACCTTTTGAGATCTGCAGTCGCATTCTAAAAGGAGCTAAGCTGCTACACCCTGTGGAAAATTCATTTTCCAGGCCTCACCCTAAAGTACCCTAGCCACCCTTGAGTGAGAAACGTTCTTGTCCAGAGGAAGCAGTGCCTGGACCATCCCGAAGGCTGTGGGACCCTGGCCACCCACCCGCAAGATGCTGAACAAAAGGATTGAAATTCCGTAACAATTAAAAGGGTCTCTAGCCAGACATGGTGACCCACACTTTTAATCCCAGCACTAGGGAGGTAGAGGCAGGGGGATCTCTGAGAGTTCTGTCAGGCATGGTGGCGCACGCCTTTAATCCCAGCACTCAGAAGACGGGCAAATGGATCTCTATGAGCTCTAGGCCAGCATGGTCTACACAGTGAGTTCCACCAAGAGTACATAGTGAGCCCCTGTCTGCAGCCTGGTCTACACAGTGAGTTCCAGGACAGCCAGGGCTACACAGAGAAACCTTGTCTCAAACAAACAAAAAACAAACAAGCAAAAAACAAACAAAAACAAAAACAAACAAAACAGAATGGCTAGTAGGCAGTCTATCCAAAATTGCTAAAGGAAAACAACAGTTAGTCTTAAGGCTCTAGGTCTTTCAGCCTTAGCACTAAGGGCACGGAGGACAAGACAGTTCTTGGTATGGTGGAGGGAAGCTGTCTTGTGTGCTGCCCATGTTTATAAGGCAGCACTGCAGCCTCATAGTCACACAGTCTCACAGGGTGACAATCTCCATGCACTGCCCACGTTCCCGGATGGGAGGGAAGAACAAACTGCCCTATTAAATGGCACCCTGCTTTAAGGGAAGGAGCAGAAGAGCCACTTGTAGCAGTGACTGTCCGGGGGTAAAGATGTCAGGTGAGAGACTACTCCTTGGGCTTTGCTTTAACAAGGTGACACATGCCCTTTAGAAACATGGGGGATTTAAGAGAAAGTTATTACCATATTCCAGAACTTGTCAAATGCAACGAGGAAGCCTGTGCAGACACCGCGAAGTCCCTTGAACGTGCGGATGTGAACATTCACCTTCACTCCCTCGCGGATACAGCGGTGGAGCTCACCCAGAGGGCTGCCTTCATGTACTGAAAGAAGAGAAAGTCTGGGTCAGCACTGGACAACAACTGCCTTCCGGGCAGGCCAGCCGGCACCCTCAGCACACCCAAGGCATCCATCCCTGTCTTCACCACTAGGGACCCCAGGAGTGGCGGAATGAGACCGGCCAGAAAGGAGGCCAGATTCTAACAGAAGCTGCGTGTGCGACTCGAATCTAAATCTTTCGCTATCTATATATAAATGTCTGCTCTATTTGATGATGACAGTGATTATTCTAAGAGAATAAAAGGGAAAGCTCACACCCATAGCTGGGGTCTTCTCAGGCCTGTGATTTTCAGCATTAATTCTGGTGAACTGTATACCTGGGTCAACCTTGTGAACCAAAAGCCTTGTTCATATGTTTGAGGGAAATCAACTCTGCCTCACACTGTCTGTAAACCTACGCTCTCCTCTCAAAGAAAATGGCCTTTTGAGGAATTAAATATTATCCATTAAAGTAAAAACTTATTTTAAGCCGGGCATGACAGCACATCTTTAATCCCAGCACTCAGAACTCAGAGGCAGGCAGATCTCTGAGTTAAGGCCAGCCCGGCCTACAGAGAGAGTTCCAAGAGAGTCAAAGCTTTAGAGAGAAACTCTGTCTCAAAAAATCAAAATTACATAAATAAATAAATCATATTTTAAAAATATGACCATTATAGCTATTTCTGTTCATTGAGTAATTTCATATTATTTGTCATAAAAGTTTAAAGTTGTAAACTTGGTGCAGTGGCACATGCTTTTAATCCTAGGACTTAGGCGGCAGAGGCAGGCAGCTCTCTGTGACATCAAGTCTAGCTGTTCACAAAGTGTAAAGTTGTTTTGGTATTTATGATTATATTTTAATAAATACATAGTTATGGGTATATTTACAATGAATTAATCCATTGAATTATATATTTTTTAAATTTAAAAATTGTATATTTCAATTTATCATATACAATATTAGGTTTCATTGTGGCACCACGGAACAAAATTTGTCTTTGCTGTAGAATGGCATCTTGATGTAGACCCAGAGGGAGCTCTGGAGTTACTGTATTTCAGTGTATGTCTTCATCCTGGGAGGAAACGGACCTGCTGGTGTGAAGGATGTCTGCCCAGTGGTCTGGCTGCTCAGAGTCCTAACAGTCATCTTGTGAACATAGAAGTGTGACCCCGTAAGGAAGGAATAATGGACAGGAAAGATTTCATTTTTAGAGTAGAAGACTTTCTTGCAGAGCTTGGGGCAATGACAGGCTTTTCTTTCTTCATGTGAATTATCTTCTGTGTACTGCTAGTTCTAGTATTTAAAACGCGCGCGCGCACACACACACACACACACACACACACACACACCACACAAAGAACCTCAATACATTTTTTAAAACCGAAATTGTGTTATTTCCAGTGGTGTGAGAGAGAACAGCCTTGTACTTCAGCTTGAATAACTGATCTCCTCATTCATGAGTTGGCGCAGAAATGAAATCCGTGACAAATGAAGGAAAATCCTCTTGCAAGAAAATGACTCAACATCTGAGAGTGGGAGTTTATATGTCAGATTGGAAATTAGGTAACATAGTGCAGTTGGAGGCAAAGTGTCAGCAACAGTGGCCTCAGAAAGGAAGCAGGGGCTGGAGAGACGGCTTAGCCATCGGAAGCTGAGGTCACAGCCAAGAATATAAGAAAGACAGCAGAGAGCACTGCCGGCCACCAATCTGTCTTCTGGCAACGGCTCTGAATCCTCGCTAAATCTGTGTGTGTGTGTGCATGTGTATGTGTGTGTGCAAGCTCGTGTGTGGATCTGTGCATGTCACAGGCTTTCTAAACTCAGGTATGTAAGCAGCGTTTAGTGCCTCACCCAGAGTAACCTCAGGAAGGGGCTTTATCCTTCCTTTGTAACAAAGTTCCTTCCTTTGTAAAATGGAATTGGAGTAGTGACCTTCTAGATCCTTCAGGAATAATAATAGGTCTCTATAATTCAGTGTGTTGAAGCTCCTCACAATGCCCAGGTTAGACTCGCCTCACACAAATACGCATGCCTCTTCCACAACGGAGAAGTTCTCTTTCCACGTTGAGCAAAATAAGGGGCCTTACTGTGTCTTCCTGAAACAGGAGGTGCAAGCACGCACCATAGCTAAGCCAACGGCAACTCGGGCATCTTAACTCTCATGTCTGTAACGCTGCTGTGATTTTCTTCTCCCAAACAGTCAGCAAGCTGTAGTTCCAGGAAGAGTCATTGTCCTCTATGAGTGGTCAAAACACAACAGCAGCATCACCTCTGAAAGTGAGCTGCCAAGGCAAAGGGAGCTTCCCTCGTTCCCAGCCATTTCATGACAGACTCCAGATGGATATAAAACTATATATATATAAAACACATTGTTGAGGGCTGGAGAGATGGCTCAGTGGTTAAGAGTGCCGTCCTGCTCTTCCAAAGGTCCTGAGTTCAATTCCCAGCAACCACATGGTGGCTCATAACCATCTGTAATGTGATCTGATGCCCTCTTCTGGCCTGTAGGTGTACATGCAGGCAGAGCAGAAGACTATATAATAATAAATAAATAAATCTCAATAAAACCAAACCAAAACAACAACAACAAAAAAGACCAAAAACCCACACATTGTTTTGAGGACAGTTCTTCCAAAACCGCTTCCTCTCCTGCCACTACTCTGGAGACACATCCACCCAACTCCAGAAGAGCTCTGTTTGTGGTCAGCAAGAAGTTCAAGGCATAGTTCTCAGGGATGGAGACCTTCCCAGTGCTCCCCATTTCTGAAGCACAACTCATTCCACGTGGTTGTCATGCGGCCCCCTTCCCCAAGGACAACATCCTCATTACTGCCACTTTGGGTTCTGTAAGAGCCAGGCCCCCTGGTATGCTCACGTTAAATCCATCCTTTTGTTTAAGTCTCACTACCTTAACACACAGGTGCGTTTGCTCCCAAGAGGCTGAGGGTTCCTTTGCTGTATTCAGATGAAAATCATGAACAGAAAGATTCTCGGTTCAGCAACTGCAAGCTTCAGGAGCCAGGCTTGCTCTGCTAGGGGTCCACAGGGGTCCACTCCTCCACAGCTGGCCCCAGTGGCTCCACACGCCTCCACTTCCATGGCTCTCGGCTGCCCTTTTCTGGCCACAGACTCTTTGTCATCTCCACACTCCTTCAGGTCTTCATAGCCTCAGCCTATATAATTTCTGTTCCCAAGCACTCTCTGGAACTCTCTGGAACTCTCCAGCAACCCTCTAGGTGCTGCTGGGTATGCCTGGGGCTAGCATCCTCAGGAAGTTGTCCACTCTTCATATTACCAGGTCGGCCCGCTCTGCCCAAGACAAAGGCCATTAAGTGCTCAGTAAAGTCATTCGGATGAGGATGCACTGAGGCCGAGCGTTCCAGCAGAAGCGGGAAACCCAGAGAAGAGCAAAGCAAGGGCTGTGTTCACAGCACGTGCGCAGCCCCCGGTGCTAAGTGCCCTTGGTCCCACGGTATGTGCAGGTTCACTGGGTAAGCTTCTTCTGGCTGTCATGAATAGAGGTGACCCTCCTCCCCCTGACTGAGGACATCTCCAAGATGGGTGGGGTTATCCACAGAGGTTGTTGAGCTGAAGCGCTGTCTCCCGGAACCCTTAGGGTGACATTGTAGGGTTGAAGTGCAGTCAACTCCCAAGGTGGCAGCTGTCAGTATGGTGGTCTCCAGAACAGAAGTGAGAGCGTATCAAACAGGCGTGACAGCTACGGAGATTTCTGTGACCAGGCTGACAACAGGCTGGGGTAACATGTCCCAAGGGTCTGAAATAAAGTGTTCCTGGGACAACACGAGGCATTTAAAAGCAGCCATAGTCCCTGAGGACAGACCCCAGTGGTGGCTGTGGCTGGTGGATTGATGGCTCCAGGGTTTCTGAGAAGGCAGTGCTGGAGCAAAAATGGTACACTCGCCACCTTCCCTATTGGAAGTGGCAACAAGGTTTGTCGAAGCACCGCTGGGCTCAGGGAACACACAGATAACAACAGATGCCCCTATCTGGCCAATCCCATGTCTGACACGATGGGTTGTTGCTGGGTGGTTTGTGCTACCGATGGACTTTGGGCAGGTTCCGACAGTTGCCAACTAAGAGACTGAAATTCTCACTTGTTCATTATTTCAGGCATTTAAAAAGGTAAACAAAATATTAAGAAGAGCTCACAGCGGGGTCAAGGACACCACAAGAAAACCTACAGAATCAACTAACCTGGGCCCGTAGGCACTCACAGAGACTGAACCATCAATCAGACAGAGAGCATGCATGGGACTGACCTAGGCCTCCTACACATATGTAACAGTTATGCGGCTTGGTCTTCACGTGGGACTCCTAACACTGGGAGCGGGGGTGGGGGGTGTCTCTGACTCTGTTACCTGCCTTTGCCACCCTTTCCCTCGACTAGGCTGCTTCATCTAGCTTCAATAGAAGAGCAGGTGTCAGCTGGGCGTGGCAGTGCACACCTTTAGTCCCAGCACTTGGGAGGCAGAGTCAGGTGGATCTCCGTGAGTTCAAGGCCAGCCTGGTCAACAGAGTGAGTGAGTCGAGGACAGCAGGGCTGTTACACAGAGAAACCCTGTCTCAAAAAACAAAAATCAAAACAAAACACACACAAACACACACACACACACACAAAGCAGATGTCTAATCTCACTCCTTGATTATGCCAAGGCTGGTTGATATCTGTGTGAGGCCTCCCTTTTTCTGAAGAGAAAGGGAGGAGTGATGTGTGGGGTGTGGGAGGGAGGGCTGCTAGGAGAGGAGGGAGAGGAAGGAAACTTCTGTCAGGATGTAAAGTTAGTTAAGTAGTTAATTAATTAATAATAATAATAAAAAAGAAGTGCTCACAGCAAAGATCTACCACAAAGTTAGCTTCTTTATCCTCTGGTAAGCTATCTCTAATAAGGCCTTCCCCAAGTACTCTGAGGGGAGGCTGGTCCTACTGGCACTCATAATTATCACACTAACAAAGAGGCTCAAAGGCATCAAAGTAATCTGTTCAAGGTCACTTTTCTGAGTCAACAGCTGAGCCAACACGCAGTCCAAGCACCTACAAGTATCCTGACCTTTAATTAATTCAGGTCAACCTGAAAATAATAGTGACCGCCATTACAACAACCTACAGGAAGTGATATCAGCCAGCTGTTGAAAGCTTCCCTACTAGTGAATGTCACTGTGGTAAATGTTTTCAAAGTGTTGATGAATTTAACCCTTTCAGTGACAGACAGGCGCTACTAGTGCTTTCATTAACCACATGGAAAAATCAGGTCAGCAGGTGTGAAATGCCTGAAATAAAACAGCTAAGCTGGGCGTGGTGGTGCACGCCTTTGATCCCAGCACTTGGGAGGCAGAGGCAGGCAGATCACTGTGAGTTCAAGGCCAGCCTGGTCTACCAAGAGAGTCCAGAACAGCCAGGGCTATTACACAGAGAAACCATGTCTCGAAAAACTCAAAATAAATAAATAAATAAAAATATAAAAATAAATAAATAAAACAGCTAGAAGGGGGAGAAGCCAGTGTTCAAACTTAGGTGAACCCTAGACATTTATGAAAAGAGGTGAAGTATACCAAGAAACTTGAGTTTTAATGACTGTTTTCTCACCCATGCCCTTCTTTAAGGTCAAATCCTAAAGGTGGCTCCATAACAAATCTAATCCCCGTGCTGTAGTCATTTGCTTGCTTTCTGAAGGCATCCGCCCATCTCCCATGCTGCTTCCAACTGCTGCAGGTTTTCAGTGAACAAGGCTAAGACTGTGAGGTCTAAACTCCAGAGATGAACTTAACCATGAGAGCCAGATGAAGCTGGTCTTCACCACACAGCCCGGAAAACACTGGAAAAACCAGACCCACGCTCAACTGTTGCCCTTCACCATCTTGGCTGCAAGGCAGTAGCAGGAATAAATGGGAATACGTGTTAACACTCTGAGACCTGGGTGCAAGTCAACAAGCTAACAACAGTGGCAAAACACACAGGCCAAAGAAGTTACTGCAACCGCTTGTTCCCCAGCCAGGCATGCTCTGTCTTTCTGCTGCTGCTGCTGTGCAAGCCAGCTCTGGAAAATCCTAGCTGGGCAGGGAGGCTCCAGTACAGTATGTTATCCCACAAAGGCACCGGCAGCAGTAACACTGCTTTTCAGGGTGTTTCTCTCTTAATAAACAAATTTCTAGGAACATAACAAAACAAGATCTCTTGCTGAGTTCACTCCTCTATTTAAAAAAAAAAGCGGCTTTAACAAGGGAACGATTTAATTAGCCAGGCTACAGACGCTCTGACTGGCTAAGTAGGTCATTATGTTCACAGGGCAGATGTCATAACTATTTGGCATAACCCTAGGCTGTTTTTATTCCATTTATACAAGACCTAAATAGCACATCTGAACCTTTGCTGATCCTCACCCTGAGGATCTATTAGGAAGCGGCAAGCAATCCCTTTGTGCCATTTACACCTTCAGAATTTAAAACAACCTGCATGCACCCAGGACAACTTGAGCTTGACAGACAGTCCTGCCCCAGCCAGCCAGTGGCTGTAAAACCGCACCTGTGTGGTTGCATTCTGTGTCTGCGGCATTCCCACACTAGTGATTTAGCTAATGTGAACATAGGTGATCAAATCCTTGCAGCCGATTTGCCAACGACACCCCAGGCGGAGCTGTCACTTACCATGCTGGGCTGTAAGATGTCTCTTGTGCTGTGTGATCATGTCCATCTCCCCACTCTCCACCTGACCCTCAAATCCCACTCACCTTCACACTGGCTGTGCCCCAACACAACTTCTGGACGTCCCCTCCCTACTTCCCTGCAGTGGTCCCCCAGACCTCTCATCCATCACTCCTGCAGACCTCTGGTGCTCCGTAAACCCGTCTGCAAGCCCCACAATCGCTCCCCATGCCTCATGCCTCCCGCAGCCCCTCTGCAGCTCCCCATCACCTGGGGACAATCCTCCTCCGGTCATCAATGGCCTGTACAGATCTTCCCCCGTGGGTTGTCACTCTCCTCAACTCTGTGGCTCACAGGCGACCCTCCCCGCGCCCCCAAGGCCCTCCAGACTTCCGCAGATGCCCTCTGCCAGCCCTTCCTAGACCTCCCCCCGCCCGGCAGCACTCACAGGGCATCCGCGTGAGCACGTTACGGGGCGCCTTCTTGCTGCGCCCCTGTGCCTGGCGTCGCGCCCCGGCCGCGCCGTCCGGGTCCTCTTTGACCACCATGAGACGACGCAGGCGCTGGATGCGCTCCGGATCCGGGGTGGGCGCGGCGCGGCGACGGGCCTTAGAGGAGGTCCCGGTTCCCACGGAGGTTCCGGTGGTTCCTGTGGAGGTTCCCGCCGAGGCAGGCTCGCCCGTGCCCCGCGCCCGGCCGCGCCCGGTGCGCCCGCCCTTCAGGAAGCTCTCGTACTCCGCCACGTTGTTGAAGCAGGGCGCGTTGGGGTAGGGGATGGGCGGCAGGTGCGGCGCGTACAGGGCCAGCAGTGGGTCGAAGCTGTAGGAGCTGACGTCCAGCCGCGGGCTGGTTGGGCTGGCTGGGCTGCCGGCAAGAGCCGACCTCGCCCCCCACTCGCGCTCCTCCATGTTTGAAAGGCCCGCAAGCCGAGGCCGATGGGAGGGAGGAAGGAGCCGGGGCCGCCAGAGGGCGGCACTGCGCAGCCGCAGGCGCGGCTTAAGGGGAACGCACTGCGCAGCCGCTGCCGCAAGGGGGCAGCATCGACTTGCTCTGGAGAACGGCAGGGGGCGTGGCACGTGGTGGGAGGCGTGACCTGCCTAGGCCTCGCTCCGCCTCCACAGACAGCTGATAGGTTGAGGGCCTCCTCGGACCTTTTCCTTTTGTTATTAAAGTGGCTACTATTTATTATTTCTCATTTCTGCCCCCCCCACATTGATATTTACTATCTTTTCTGAATTTGAGATCTAACACAATATACAAATTATTCGAAAACAAAGCCAACATTCCCGAGGCAGTACAAAAACTAGCCATTTAAGCCGCACGTGGTGGCGCACGCCTTTGATCCCAGCACCTGGTAGGCAGAGGCAGGTGGATCTCTGTTGAGCTCGACGCCAGCCTGGTTTACAAAGCGGACTTCCAGGGCTGGCAGGGCTACACAGAGAAACCCTGTCTCGGATAACAAAACCAAAACCCAGAAATTAGCCGTGTATTAAGCAAAACAAAACACCTCTTTGATACCTAACTTATGGACAGCTTAGGGTGTTCGACGCTCCATACTCAGGTGTGGGCCCCAAGACCTGCATTTTAAAGTCCTACAACATCCTCTGTTGTCCAAATTGAGCTGGAGGGAAAGGCCAGGAGGAGAAGACGTACCGCATTTTGCTTTCCTGTTAAGTATATTCCTGACATGGGTCGGGCTAGCCTGTCTCAGCTCAAATCATTGCGCCTCTTTGGGTTACTATCTGAAATATGACAGGAAGGCTACAGAGCACACGGTGGGTGCGTGTTACCTAAGTCCTCTAAAAGACGGTGACTCCAATCCTCATTTCCTTTCCCTCCCACTAAGACTGGAGACCCCTTAGTATTTGACTCCACCACTGTTTCCCCGAGTACTGCCAAGTTCAAAGATATCAGATCAATGCTATTTTATAGCTCTAATTCAGCTACACTGTTTATTCCCTGTGTACATTTGCCGGCACATTATGTCTGTGCCCGCAGAGGCCAGAGAGTGTTGTATTTCCCTGGAATTGTGGTTTGTGAGCTACCGTGTGGGTCCTGGGACTTGAACCCCAGTCCTCTGGAAGAATAGCCAGTGCTCTTATCCTGCAGATAGCACCTCCTCACCCGGCAGAGCCGACTGGCTTCCTGCCATGTGCAGCCATACAAGTTATTAGCTGCTTTGGGGGGGGGGGGCTTCTTTGCTTTCTGAAAGTTTGAAAATATGACCCCAAAGAAAACGAGTCTCTTGGAGACAAAGATGAAAATTAATATGTACCCATGAGACACAAGGTAGGATGAAAACACACAATAGAGTGAAAATCAAGCATTGGCTAAGTAATGGCTTCTTGGTAGCATTGGCATTAAACGCAGTTTATTGCTTTAAAATCCCCAGTGTGAGTGAAAACCTCCAAGCTACACAACTACCAGTAAATGACGGTCTTAGGACAACTCCAGAGGTAGGCTTCCCTTTATCTGAAAGCACAAACTTTCTCTAGTCGTGGTCATGAAACGTTGGTCTTTATTCCCTACTTGTCCAATTTTGATATAAAGTGCTATCAACTTACCATTAAGTTAAATGTGCTCATTGAGAGCTAATGATCTTACCGCCTCATTAGTGTGCTGAGGGGACTGCTTGCCTGAAGTGCTGCTACGCTCATAGCCATGTATCAGAAGCCTTTGGGCTTAAAATAAAAGTGTAACTGCAGAGTCCCAAATATCCACCTGGGTGTCTTACATTGGCACTTTTATAATTCAGCATTCAAACGAACATTCTTTAAAAATGTATCCAGAAGTCTCGGGATGTCTGCTGTGTGGGGACTCGCAACCTAACTTTCTCACAGATGAACACTCAAGTCCGACTCACTCTGTAGAAAGCAACTAAGTAGGCCAAGGAGCCGATCTTTATTATACTTTTCCTCTTAAAAACCTTTTAGCAGTTACCAAACATGAGCTCTATTGCTTCTTCCTGGGGAGAACAGGAAGGGAAGACGGCATCAGCAGATGGGGTGTCAGTTAGTGAGGGATGAGGCCAGACGCTGCTCTTTCAAAAATACATTTTCTTCTTGGCTGTCAATTCTGCAAATGCAAGACCAGGCAGCAGGACAGAGGCTATCTTTTAATTAATTCCTACTGGAGCCAAATAATCTTTTTCTGCTAAGATACAAAACAAGGTCGAGAGGAAACCTACTTTCCCATTGAGTTGAACACCTCGGTAACACATGGTTTCCATCACCACCCTCTGGCCCCTTGCCAATCCATCCTTCCATCGGCAGGAGCTATTCTAAAACCTCTGAAATGGCCAGTGGCCCCAACGGCAATTCCACTATTTTAGAGCCTTGCCATGTAGCCTAGTTTGGCTTCAAATGTTTGCTCTTCTTGCCTCAACCTCCAGAGGTCTCGGATTAGGCTACACCACCCTATCAAGGGCTCCACGCTCTTGAACTCAAATGTCACGGCTCTGACTACACTGAGGCTATTTGGAAACGCTTGTCCAGAAGTCTCGCCCACAGTCAGCTTCCCCCACAGAAGCACCTGCAGCGTACATGGAGCTACTGCTTCTCCATCCTCCTTCCTACACACATTTCCCTCTCATATGTACACACATGTACATATGTGTGTACTTCAAAAGAGCTAAGTGACTGGGAACTACGTCCCTGGTGAGAGCTGACAAGGATCATGCAGACAGTTCCAGAAAAAAAAAAAAAGTCAACCCTGGGATGATGCAGACCACTCCTCGTGTGTTCAGTCAAAGCTGCCACCCCGGGGAACTGGCACAGGGCCTCAGTGCTCCCTGGGATTTCTCAATCTGGAGGCTCCGTGCAGGCGGCAGCCCTTATTTAACTTCATGCCAAAAGATAACGCGAGTCCTCGGGTGTCAGAAGTGGGGTTTTTCAGTCACCGTGTTCTCTAGTTAAGGAAGGTGTGGGTGCGGGTAACGTTTCGGCTCCTTTTCTCTCAGAGGTGAAAAGAGGCGACAGGTTTTTTTGTAAGGTTTATGCCACAGCTAAAAACGACTCCTCCAGCAAAGTATGAATAGTTCTTTTTATAAAAATAGGACCACGATTCTGAAAAGAGCCAAAGAAGTCATGTTCTGACACCATTTTTTAAAAAAGGTATTCTGCTTAAGCAGAACAAGATCCACCGCCCCCTCCTTCTTTCTCCGTCTGTCTCACGCAACTCCAGTCATGTTGCTTCTTGTCGTGTTCTTGGGGCTTAGGGATGCTCAAGCCACCAAAGGGGAGAAGCGGAGAGACTCGGGGAGCCCTGCATGGCTACGCGTGCCAGAGCTGCAGAGTGCAAGATCAGTTCTCTTCCGCCAGAATCTCTGGGTGTTCCTTCCAGAAAGCATCCCCAATGAGATCACAGTGAAAGGCCACCAGCCGGGTTCTGGTCCGAGTCACAGTCTTCTTTTCCCCTTCCATTTCCGCGGGTAGCCTGACTTCTTGGGTCCTGACTTCATCTACCTACGGGCAAAAGGGAAAGCAGGGACAGTGTTGAGTGTGGGACAGACACACAAAGAGAAGTATGAGAGAAATTTGCCTTTTCATTTGATACGCCACTGACGGCTGGAGTTTTATGTATCAACAGGGTAGGCATCTCTCAACGTAGAAATATTTGGGCTGGCATGGAGCACACGCCTTTAATCCCGGCGCTTGAAAGGTGTGCAAATTTGTACTGGGTTCAAGGCTAGCCTAGTCTGCATAGTGAGTTTCAGGCCAGCCAGGGCTACACAATGAGACCCTGTCTCAAAAACAAACAGAATAAAATAGTACTTTCACGGCTGTGGCTGTAGATTTGTGGTAGAGTCCTCTAGCATATGTAAAACCCTGGGTTGATCCTTAGCAACACAAAATTTTCAGCAACAACCTTGGGAAAAGGTTACTGTATGTTGAAAAGTGATTGGGATGGGTTGTTTTAATGTCATCTTGCCACAACTTAGAACCACTTGGGGAGGAACAGTAAACTTCTTGACTGTCTTACTTAATATGGGTAGACCCTACACCTTCTAGTACCAGAATCATCTTCCACTATTGACCAAGGACCCAGCAACTCCAGGAGCCTTCCAGGGTTTCAGCGCCAGATTGGGACTATTGAGCCACCCAGCCTGGTGGACTGTGGAATCACGGGGTTCTCTGCCTTTCCAGTGGGAGACAGCCCCCAAGGGATGACTCCAACTGCTGAGGCACCTAGCCCAAGAACAAGGCAACTAATGGGTTCTCATCCCCTTAGGTAAGAGACAACTGTTGTTACTATTTTAGTGTAAGCTAATTTAGTTTATATATATATATACACATACACACACACACACATATATTTATATTCTGATTTTCTGTTTCTGTTTCTCCAGAGGCACTGACGAATACAGTGGACTTGGGAACAACGAAGGGAACTCATTTCCTGGTAAAAGAACTAAAGGTACTTTTCCTCTGCCTGAATAAGCATCCACGGCTGTACTAAAGTACGAACATGTAGGAAAAAGCTAGTAAGTGAGCTAAGGATGCCAGTGGGATGGCGGGTACCCTTTAATTCTTGAAAGTACTCATTTGTAAAAACACTAACATGAAAAGAAATGAATGTATAGAAATAACTGCACCTATAAGCTGATAGCAGAGAAAATGTTGGTGGAATTAAGTATAGCAGCATTCCAGTATTAAGGTAACTATGAATTTCTGGGAAATCTAATAAAATTGCTGAAAGTCAAAGTATCTTATTTGCTACCTCCATTCCCGTTTTATGATAGCGCTTAGTGGGCAGTATTTGGCTGTCTTGAAGGGGATGAACCATTTAATGGTATTATCCAGTATTTTTAAAATTCTTATAAATGCAAAATAGGTGTACCATATGCACGCTGCGCCTGAGGAAGTCGAAGGAGGTGTTGGCTTTCCTGGGACTAGAGTTACAAATAGTTGGGAGCTGCCATGTGGGTGCTGGGAGCTGAACTCGAGTCCTCTAAAAAGGAACAAGTGATGGTAACTGCTGGGCCATCTCTCTAGCTCTATACTCTACACATTAAGAGGGTTTATGTGATATGGGACACAGAAAAAGAGTGCACTAATTTAAAATTCTACGACACTATTAACATCTGCTTAGAGAGACTCCAGGCCACTACTGCCTGGCAAAAGGAGCATCCAAACTCGTCCTCTACAGTGCCTCCTTTTGGAAGGTATCTCTGTCACGTTAGCAACCAGCACCTTAGCCGCACTTGGATGGTGGGCAAAACACAATCTGGAAGGGACTAGGGCTCCCATGCCCCGACCGCCAGTTTCCCTGAATTTGTAGCCTTACCTTCTGCCACACCAACACTGTCCCTTTCCTGTACATGGATGGCTCGTCATTGTAGTTGATGTGGAACTGAGAGAACAGAATCTCATTCTTGTCTGCTGTCAGAGTTCCCTGAGGAAGGAGAGAGAAGAATCTCAGAATGTCTTTTTCCTACACTTCCATTGCCAAGGAAGAACTGTCAGCGCCCTCGCTCTCTCGTCTCACAGTTGCTCATGAATGTTCATTGTGATTAGAATTCAGATCACTCTACTACTGAGCTACACCCCAGCCCCTGACATTCTAGATGTCTACACTCACCAAATCCCCCTGTGCCGCAAGCCCTGGCTGCAGCGTCCAGCCTGCGTGGGGCTAGCAGGGGCTAAGAGTAGACAGGAACTGTGTGTGTCTGTAACCGTGGTGTTGATGTTTCGTATCTGATCACAACGCCACCCCCAGTTCTGAGAGAGTGAGCAGATGACCTTTACTCTTTTTGTTTTGTTTTGCTGAGACAGGGTTTCTCTATGCAGCCTTGGCTGTCTTACAACTAGCTCTGGGTAGACCAGGCGGGCCTTGAACTCAGTGATCTACCTGCCTCTGCCTCCCGAGAGCTGGGATTAAAAGCATGCATCAACAAGTCTGGCTGTTTTTACTCTTCTAAGAGGAAGCGGAAGGTGATTTTGGCTCTAACTAGCCATGGCTGCTGGCCTTCCTACTGGTTGATACTGTTAGTGAAGTCCACAGCTACTTCAGTAATCACTATGTAGAAGACACTGCATCAGGACCTGGCACAGTGCTTTACATCACTGCAGAATCCGTCATCCCCAGGCAGGCCAGTGCTTCCTCGGCACTTACTTTTCCATGTGTGTGAATGCATCAAGGCACGCTCTCTCTATAAGCCTCTGAGCTAAGAACTCTTATTCCTAAACTTCACTAAAGCAGAGAGGATCCACAGAAGCACCGTTATCTGACTCTCAGCACCAACTCTCACATTACTCAGGGCTTCTAAACCTAAGAAGGAACCAGAGTCCAGGAGGACATGAAGAGGGAAGAGGCCTTGCAGGCCCAAGGAGAAGAGTGCATGCACCATCTAAAGAGGGCAGCCAAGATGCAATTGTAGCCAAGGCCGAGAGCTTCAGCTACTGAGACCTTTATATCCTTTCAAAACAGAGCTGTAAAGGAAGCTAAAGAACAAACCGGAACACTCCGGAAATGCCACAAGACGAGAGCAAATGTCTCGAGCTGTGTTTCTGTTGTGAGATCTTTATACCTTTAATCTCTGCTGAGCTTGGGCTGGCGTTAGCCCGGCCTGCTGGACAAGGGCCCAGAAAACTGTATTATAGAGATTATTGATGTGACCTGCGAGGAAAACAAAACAACATTTGTATATACCAAATCTTAGTTTTACACGTGTATAATGCTATGTATTATGGTATATATGCTCTGTTTTATATAGACTGTGCTTCCAAGAACACCACATCCCAGCTTCTCTCCACTTTAAGGTACCCAGATCTCACAGACATTTAGTGGCTGCCCAGTCTGCACGGGAACAGACCGGGAAAGGAGTCAGCATGTAAAATGTATTTCCTGAGAACACCTTCACCTGGTCATCTCAGTAGCACCTTATGCCAATCTTGGTGACTTAGGGCGTTCTAAAAAATAGTTTCCAAGCTACTTGATTCATATTATTTCGACTTTTTTTTTTTTCCGTTTTTCTGACAAAATAAGAGCACACACACACAAACAACCCTGAGTCTCAACTGCAGTCATGCAAGGCAGGGATCTGATACTGGCACAAACGTCGAAGTCACAGAGCTTAAGTAACTCAGGGGAACCGCAGGGACTGTGCGGCTGAGGACTTCACATGTGGGTCTGAATGTGGGTGTTGCAAAGCAAAAAATGGAAATACAAGACTGCCTTATCTTCTGAGTTTAGAAAGAAAACATGGGCTGAAGAAATGGCTAAACGGGTAGGGGTTCTTGCTGTGCAGGCCCGAGGGCCTGAGTTCAGATCTCAGTGCCCAGGTAAAAAGCTGAGCATAGCCACAGGCACCTAGAACCCCAGGGCTGTTAGAGCTAGGAGGATCTCTGGGGCTTGCTGGCTGCCAGACTTCTTGCTCTAGGTTCAGTCAGGAAATAAGGCAGAACAGAGTGACAGAGCAGGACCTCCCACTCTTCCTCCGGCTCTGCAACACGTGGACAGGCAAGCACATGTAAGCACATGCATGTACACATACACTCATATAAAACATACACATACACAGAGAGAGAGAGAGAGAGACAGACAGACAGACAGAGAGCAAACAACTACAGATAAATTTTCCCATAAAATCTCCTAAGTTTTCCAATATTGTTAACTAATTAGTGTATGAGAGAGAGCACACACAATATAACACAGGCCTTTTAGAATAGGTGCAGAATTTGAAGTCAGCCTGGGCTACAGAGCAAGAAACCTATTGAAAAGGAAAAAAAAAATCTTAAAAAAAAAAAATACTGACAACATACCAATGAGCCAAGCTTGTATCAGACCCACAGCTTTAATGTACAGTTTTGGTAGTTTGTCTTGAACTGTGTGTACTTGGTGCCACTTACAGTCTGCCTGTCGCCAGCTGAGGTAGTCCTTCAAAGTCTGGTTGCTAGGATACAACACAACTCTCCCATCAAATCCTGGGGGATACAGAAGGGGCTGGTCCTCAAAGTAATCTCGCCAGTAAAACACGTAACTGGAGGCAAACTGGGAGGCCACGAGAGTCATGAACTTACTTGCAAATGCAAAACACGTTCAGTGGAACAAGGAAAGAGAAAGTGTTTGGTATTAATTCGACACCAAGATAGGGCCTGTGGATACAACAGAGAGATTATACACACTGTCCAACTGGCTAGAAGATAAAATATTTTCAGCTAAGAAAACCTTTTAATGTTTTGCCTGTATGTTTTGAACACAGCCAGCCTCTACTTAAAGCTATTCGTTGTCCTAGCATCATTACTGCTGTGATGAAAACACCACGACCAAAGCTACTTGGGGATGAAAGAATTTCTTTGTCTTCCTCTTCCACAGCCGCTGTTCATCACTGAAGGAAGTCAGGACAGGAACTTAGAGACAGAGGCCATGGAGGGGTGCCGCTTACTGGTTGCTCCCCATGGCTTGCTCAGCCTACTTTCTTCTAGAACCCAGGGCCACCAGGCCAGGGATGGCATGACCCACCATGGGCTGGGCCCTCCCCTATCAATCACTGATTTAGAAAATGCCTAACAGGCTTGGCTGTAAGCTGATCTTGTGGAAGCATTTTCTTAAATGAGGTTTCTACCTTTCAGGTAACTTTAGCTTGTATCAAGGTGACATAAAACCAGCCAGCACACTTACTAACATCACATTTTTCTATATAGAACGTGGTAAAAGTTTATGGCTCAAGATCTTGCTGTTGGGGCTGGAGAGATGGCTCAGAGGTTAAGAGCAGCGGCTGTTCTTCCAAAGGTCCTGAGTCCAATTCCCAGCTAGCACATAGTGGCTCCCAACCATCTATAATAAGGTCTGGTGCCCTGTTCTGGTGTGCAGGTGAACATACCGGCAGAATATTGTATTAATAACAAGTAAAGAAATCTTAAAAAACAAAAAAGATTTTGCTGTTGTTGTTTTGGGGTTTTGGTACAGTTTTCAGTCTTGGAAGAAAGGGAACCATTAAAAAACATACCAATTCATCATATAATTTGATTCCCTAAGAGTTTCAATATATTACCAAATTAAATATCAGATTTATCTCCTCAATTAAAAAGCTTAAAGCTGGGTGTGGTGGGGCACACCTGTAATCCCAGCACCCGGAAGGCAGAGGCAGGCAGATCTCTGTGAGTTAGAGGCCAGCCTGGTCTACAAAGCAAGTCCAAGACAGCCAGGACTACAAGAGAAGCCCTGTCTTGGAAAACCAAAAAAAAAAAAAAAAAGTAAAAATAAATAAATAAAACTTTTAAACAATACTTTAAGGCATTGGAAGAAATGACACTGGCAAATCTACCTATGAATAACTAACACTATTTTTCTAGTCTCTGCCTATAGTCTAAATATTTAATGTAGGTCAGTCTGGAAGCTGGGTAGATGGGATATAGAAGGAAAAGAATCAGATAAGGAATCAGAAAAAAAAAATAGACAGCACAAGAATGCTCAGACCTTAATGGAAAGAAACAGCCAAAATAGGAAATGCGTTCTGTAGATGCAGCATCACCCACGGTCTTTAAGACCTCAGCTGTTGTCACGATACATGGAAGAACAGAGGGCAGAAGACCCTAACGGGAGGCTGGCTTTGAGACTCACCTGGCTCTTCTTTTAAACCAATTGCTTTTCCTCCTGAACACAAAGCTGTACTCATCGCTCTGTCCGTAAGCAATCACAATGTCCTCCAGCTCCTCCATTACTGTCTGGGCACATCTGGTCATCAGCTGGAGAGCGCGACTGTCATTGGGTTTTGTAAAGTTGTGCTTCTCAGCAAACCTTCACAGCGGGAAGAGAAGGGCACAAACAGTGGAGAGTCTGTCATCACCACCACCATGCACGGAGGCAGTTAAAAGAGAAAGATACTGTTAAGGGTGCTGCTAGCTACAACTTAACGTATTTCCTTAACTGCAGCACAGAGGTGGAGAACCAGCTCAGTAGCTAAACTGTTTGTCTTAAAGTGGTGCCTGCTTGTAATCCCCACGCTGGAGAGGTGGAGACAGGATTCCTGGGGTAGATGACCGCCAGGCTAGAGTAGTGGATGAGGTCTGAGAAAGTGCCATGAGAGACCTTGTCTCAAAACAAACAAACAAACAAAAAAGCTGATCCCACACTTACACATAAGCATATACGGGGGGGGGGGGGGAATGCAAGTTTTTCTTTCTTGCTTTGACTAACTGACAAACAGAGATACAACTGCTAGGCTTCAATTCACTTTCCTGTGAAGTCTCACCTTACTGGGTGAATAGAGACTATTACCTTATCAGGTTGAACTAATTAGGAGATCAAAATGTAAGTATGCCTTGCTCTTCAGTACTCACTAAACATTATTATAGCTCTATGTACTTATACAGTTATAAAATGATAATAACCAATAATAACATAGCCCTTTACTGAAATTGGGTCCCTTTCTTTCTTTCTTTCTTTTTTTTCGAGACAAGGTTTCTCTGTGTAGCCTTGGCTGTCCTGGACTTGCTTTGTAGACCAGGCTCGCCTTGAAATCACAGCGATCCACGTGCCTCCAGAGTGCTAGGATTAAAGGTGTAAACCACCACGCCCAGCTTATTTTCTCCTTTTTCCCCCTGGGGGGAAAAATTGCTGTCAGTCCATGCAAAGTAAAACTGACAATAAGAAAGGGCCATACTGTCAACTACCGCCCACAGACAGGCTTATGCAGGCCTCTTAACAGCCAGCCCTCAAAGATAAAAGGGTTGCGCATTTGGCTAAAGTTTAAGTAGTGGACCCGGAAGTGACTTCCCGCCCCACAAAGTTCTTGCAAACTGGTTTCTGCTTAAGTAGCGGGGGCTCTTCACTAATTACAGTACCTCGCTCTTTTAAATATCTCAATCACCTGGTAGCAAAGTCTGACGTTAGCAAGCCCTTCGAGGGACGCTCAATGCTGAGTGCTCATTGGCTGCCCCGTTACCACGGTAACTGTGAGCGGTGCACTTCCCGGAAGTGCAGGCGCACCACGCGGCCTCCCGTCCCGTCAGCTCACCGGTGAAAATTGCGGCCGTCCAGCCGCACCACAACCCAGCAGTGTGGCAGGCAAGTGTCTTCAACCTCAAAATCCCGCACGTACTCAAACTTGCTCTTGGCCATGGCCACCCCCAACCTCAGGCACCGTCTTACAGTAACGGAAGTAGAGGCCAAGACACAGCAGATGTTAGCTGTGCTAAAAGCCCACATTCCGCGTGGGGAAGCAATGGACGGGCCCCACCCCGGAAGTTCCTGTTGCTACCGGAGCCGCTCTAGCCCTGGTGGAGGTTTCTCTTTTGACTCTATGGTCTTCAACTCAGCAAGCTGGCTGGATTGTATGTATGTTCTCCTTGGCAGTGTCTTTCTGCTCCCAGCCTGGAGCAAATCAATCTTATGAAGCTATCAAACGCTGCTTTGTGACAAAGTTATGACGTTTCCCCTCTTATTTCTAAATAGCAGTTATAAGTTATTTCTAAGTAGCATTTCTAAATGCCTTGCAAAGACTGAAATACACTAAATTAACACTTTACAGCTCTGTGGGTAGGGCCTTCCAGATTCTTCTTGCTATGTTTAAACAAGGAACATAAACTAAAGCCGCTCATCCGCACAATTTTGTATTTTCTTCCACTGACCTGGTCCCCATTCCTCCCCCCAGGGTTATTTACTGTTGGTTCCAAAATGTGATTTAAACAAAGAAAGAGCCATCGAGACAGCTCAGTCTGTAAAGGTACTTGATGTCAAGTATGATGACTAAAGTTTGTTCCCTGAAAGTCACATAATGTGACCTTCCTTGCTCAGTCTTCCCAGTAGCTGATACCAGAGCCATGTCACCCTGCCATATGCCATTAGGTAAATTTCAATTTTGTGCTCATCACTATTAAACGATTTCTGTATGAGTGTGAGTTTGTATACATCTGTGTTTATGTGTGTGTGGAGGTCAGAGGTGGACATCAAGCGTCTTCCTCACTCCTCTTCTCTCTTAATTTTTAGATTGTCTTCCACTGAACCTGCCTCTCACTGATTCAGCTAGACCAGGTGGCCCAAAACTTTTAGGGAGCCTTCTCTCTCCTTCTCCCCTTCTCCCCTTCTCTCCTCCTCCCCTCCTCTCTCCTGCTCCCCAGTACTTGGATTACAGGTATAAACTTTACATCCCATTTTTTATGCAAATGCTGGGAATTTGAACTTGGAACTCTATACTTGCCTGGCAAGCATATTAGTTACTGAGTCATCTCTTCACTCTTGAACTTATGATTTTAAAAATTATTTATTTTTATTGTATATGCACGGGTGTTTTGCCTGAATGTATGTCTGTGTGAGAGTATCAGATCTGGAGTTACAGACAGTTGTGAGCTACCACTTGGGCACTGGGAATTGAACCCAGGTCCTCTGGAAGAGCAGTCAGTGCCCCTAATCACTGAGCCATCTCTCCAGCCCCCGAACTTAGGATTTTTTAAAAATGCATTTCCCAGCCTTGCCTATTGGGCAAAGATGAAGTGGCACCCTGCAAGCAATAGGCATCCAGTTCTTGAATGCCAACACCACTCGTCATTAGAGGAAACTCCTAGAAGAAATGACTGCCTCCAAGTTAGCTGCATCACAGCAAACACAGAGTGAGACCAGGACACAAGTTGTGCCAGGAGGGAAAGACACTGCTCAGAGTAATAGGTGACAAACGTGAGCCTAGATGAGGAATGCTTCTACCAGTAAGAACAACAGTAACTGGTTATGATACACAGAAAAAGTGAAAGCCCACAGCACCATAGCAGTACTCAGAGAAGGGAAAGTGTGTATTAGTTGTAATTGTTATTCTAACCTCTTAACACTGGTAACTGATTATTAAGGGAACAAGGCAATTTCTTTGTCTCTTATATAGAACTATAATTCAATGCCAGTTGATGAGGGGGAAAGAGCTTCACAAAACAAATGCTAAGTTCGAATACAGTATGGCTGGCTGAGAGAATCAGTTTGTTTTGTGTTTCATTTGTAAACTTCTGTGAGATTATTAATTCAAACATGGTTCACTAATGGATGCTAAAACTGTGATTTAGATAATTTGTGAAAAACATCCTATTTCCCAAACCTGGTGTCCCATAGATTATTTGCTGGCCACCAAGAGAAAAACACAGTCGCAAGCAAGAGCACTGGCCACCTTCACCTCCCCTCCAAGGGAGTGCTACTGATTTTGCTAAAGCCTACAGCCATTGGAGATCCTGGTCAGTACAACATGGCGGACACCACAGGGCTGCCTACAATGACTCCAGTGTTAACCAGTGGGCCGCAGTCTTCCCCACGTGCTAACGTTGAGGGATGCTTTGGAAATTGCCAAGACCCAGGCTGTTCACAGAACCATTTCAAGTAGGATGCAGGCAACAGTACATTTTCTTTCTTTTAAATACTTTTCTCTTTGCATCATTTAAAGGAGATTTTCTTTTTTTTTTTTCTTATTACTTGTGTATTCACATGTACCCGTGGAGACCAGAGGAGGGTGTACCATCCCTTGAGGCTGGAGTTAAAAGTAGTTGTGTGCCCCCAGATGTAGGTGCTGGAAATTGAACTCCAGTCCTATGAAAGAGAAGCTTGTGCTCTTAATCATAAGCAATAAGCCACTGGTGCTATACCTCTTGCACCTCTTTAAAAACTTAAAAACAGAGCCGGGCGTGGTGGCGCACGCCTTTAATCCCAGAACTCGTGAGGCAGAGGCAGGCGGATAGCTGTGAGTTCGAGGCCAGCCTGGTCTACAAAGCGAGTCCAGGACAGCCAAGGCTACATAGAGAAACCTTGTCTCGAAAAACCAAAAAAAACAAAAACAAAAACAAAAACAAAAACAAAAAAACTTAAAAACAAATAACAACAAACAAACAAAAAAAGCAAAACAAACCCCATAAATGGAAACTCTGTGCATACTAGAGTAAGTTATCATAGCTGGGTAGGTGTACTGCATAAATTTGTGTCAAGATTTACACCAAATCCTAGGAATGGCCTGCCCACTCTCTTTCCATCTATTTATCTATCAACTAACTCTTTAGCAGTTTTGTGGTGGTTCTGAGGCTTCCAGTGTTTTATAACTTAAACTTAAACATTGTGTTTACTTTCCTTGTTTCTGCCACAAATGACGTGGGTTTCACCATGAGAGTTTCTAGGAACTCAGGCCACTACCAACACTCTACTGTAATTTTTTTTCAAATGAATGTTTTGATTGGTATGTGCCAACTGTACAAAATAATGGGTTTCATTTCATACATGCATGTAACATACTCTGATTATATTCATTCTCCACTATCCTCTCCTGTTGCTCACACATATTTCTATTGGATCCCATTCCTTCCCCTAATATTTCTCTCTTCTATTTACATATTTTTTTTAAGAGTCCTCATATGAGAGGGAAGAAAAGCAAAAGCCACAGTTGACCTTCTGTGTCTCATTTCTTTCTCTCGGTTGTGTTATACTCCTGCCGCTGTGGTAAAATACTGGATATTAATAAACTAAAATAGAAAGAGTTTATTCAGCATATGATTTCAGAGAATTCAGTTCACCATGGTGGGGGAGGGGCTAGTAGGGCATCGCAGCTCACTTCGTAGCATCCGGGAAGTGGGCCTGCATCCTAAAGGGGAGAAAGCCTGCATTCTAGTAATACGGCTGTCTCGGTTATCTTAGTTAGGGTTGTTATAGCTGTGATGAGACACCACGATCAAAAGCAACTTGGAAAAGAGAGGGTTTATTCAGTTCATTAAGGGAAGCCACAGCAGGAAGTTGGAGGTGGGTTGCTGGCTTGCTGCTCAGTTTTCTTTCTTCCTTTCTCTTTCTCTTTCTTCTTTCGTTCTTTTCCTTCTATTCTTTTTCCTTTTTCTTTTTTTCTTGTTTTTTCCGAGACGGTGTTTCTCTGTGTAGCCTTGGCTGTCCTGGACTATCTCTGTTCATGAGGCTGGCCTTGAACTCAGAGATCCGCCTGCCTCTGTCTCCCGAGTGCTGGGATTACAGGCATATGCCACCACATCCAGCTTCCTTCTCTTCCCTCATTCCTCCCTTCCTTTCTTTCTTTTTCTTTTCTTTTTATTATTGTTTTTAAAGATGTATTTATTAAGTATACAGTGTTTTTGCTTGCATGTACACCTGCACAGCAGAAGAGGGCACCAGATCTCATTACAGATGGTTGTGAGCCACCGTGTGGTTGCTGGGAATTGAGCTCAGGACCTTTGGAAGAGCAGGCAGTGCTTTTAACCTCTGAGCCATCTTTCCAGCCCTCTTTTCTTTTTAAAGACAGAGTCTCACGATGTAGTTATAGCTGTCCTGAAACTGAAATTCACTCTGTAGCCCAAGCTGGCCTCAAACTCATAGAGATCCTTCTTCTGTTTCCTGAGTACTGAGATTAAAGGCAGGTGCCACTATCTCCAGTTTAGTTTGCCTTCTTCTACAATCCAGGACCACTTGCTCAGGGTGGCACCATTCACAGGGCTGGCTCTCCTGCTGGAGTCTGTATCCAGCGAGTTCAATAATCTGGGACAGAGATGTGGAGTCAGTGAGAAGGAAAATTCTGACCACTTGTTGCAGTTTGAGCAAGTGGCCCTGAATAGCTTGAGCCATCTTTATTTATAGAGAATTTTGAAGCATTACACACATATAATATCAGATTAACCTTTAATTATTATCCAATAAACTCAGTATTAAATTTCTCTTGTTCCCTCAATATCTAAGCAGTATAGTATTACAATCCAAATGATTATGTCATAACTAAATACACCTAAGTATTGCAAGCCAAATGATTATATCTAGCCAGGCACAACCAGTTTGGTTTGTGTGCGGGCTGGAAGCAAACACGCAGTTTCAGAATTAAAACAATTAAAATCCAAGAATAAGCTTCTAACAGTAAAAATAACTTTTGCATCTTATTGTAATCTCAGTCAAATATATTCATAATATATATTAAATTTATAAGCCAGTTTTATGTAATTATACAATATGGTCCTGCTCTATTACAGCTTTCTCATTAAGCAGAAATAATTATCATTTGCCATTTTCCAATACTATTTTCTTCCTTGTCCAAGGTGGGAATGAATCTATCCCATTTCTTTTAAGATCATGACAAATCTTTACTTTTGAGCTTGTCCTGAAGTTAAGTTAACTTGACCTAAGAATGAACTTTTCACTACTGACCTTTAGGGCCTCATCTCAGTAAGTTCTGTCTCTTCAGACTCTATCTTCTCTTGGTGTTGACTTTTCTCTCACCCTAATGCATTAGCATACTTAGGGCCTCAGAAGAAGCCCCTCTTCTTCCTCAAATATTTTATCAATATTAAAGACCATCTACTAAGGAATCTTTATTATAAAGGTCTTGGCCAATCATGTCTTTACTTGACCTTTAATAAACAAGCAGTGGTCATAAGCGGGAATCATGGCTCCATCTCTCAAGGATTAATATAAGTCATTCTGGGTACCATTCCTACTGGATCCCGCCAAATGGAAGAAGAACGCAAGGGCCTTGCCTCAAGGAGATTACCCACAGAAGATTCATGTATTTTTCTCAAAAATCTTTCTGGATACCAGTCCCACTAGGTTTGTAGTCCAGACAGGCAGAAGAAAGGAAAAGGCAGCTAAAGGCCATACCTCTCGATGAATCATTTTACTTTATGGGGTTTTCACTAAAGTGGCACTAATTCTGCTTACATATTTCTGCTCTTTCGTATCTTCAAAAGAGGCCAGGATATGCAGGATTGTTTGTCTTTCTTTCTTTCTTTCTTTCTTTCTTTTAAGCCTGGCGCCTGGCTGTCTCCAACAATGAGATTGTTTTTTTCTCTTTTAAATGCCAACATGTTTCTCTTATATTTCTATTTCTGAGACTCTTCCATTCAGGAGCTACTTTTTCATTATGATTTGGCTGGTTTTCCCTTAACCTAAGCTTATTTTGAGAAAGGCTGACAGCATTTATTATAAAAAGTTGGCATTTGTTTTTACATTGCTGTTTCATCATCCATAAAGAACAAAACTGAGAATCACAGCAGATGGCACTGAAAATAAAACAGTGCTTCTTTGTGCAACCTGTTTTGCAAAATGAAAAATATTTAATGCACCATTAAAAGCTGTCTGAGCCATCTTGGGCCTGGCAAAATGGCTAAGCAGGAAAAGGTGCTTGTCACCGAGACAAACGACCCGAGTTAAAACTTTGGAAAGCCACATGGTGAAAAGTGAGAACCAACTGCCCCAAACTGTCCTCTGACCACAGGCACACGGGTCTATCCCCCACCTGCCACACACACACACACACACACACACACACACACACACACACAAACAAATGTTTAAAAGTGGGCGAAGGGCTGAGAGATGGCTCACTGATGCTCAGTTCCCAGCACCCACGAGGCAGGCCACAACCACCTATAAAATGTGTGTGTGTGTGTGTGTGTGTATGACACACATATATGTACATAAAACAACATCCTTTTAAAAATACTCTCAACTAGTATATCACTTTCTGTAATGTTAAGGTAGGTTAACACTTAGTGTTCTGTTTTTGCAAACTCTAATTTTACCTACTGAAAATTCCTACCCGTGACTAAGGACTTCATGTTTGATATGTTTGAATGGAGGTGATAAAAATGAAGGCCGGGTGTGGTGGCGCATGCCTTTTATCCCAGCACTTGGGAGGCAGAGGCAGGCGGATCGCTGTGAGTTCGAGGCCAGCCTGGTCTACAAAAGTGAGTCCAGGACAGCCTAGGATACATAGAGAAACCCTGTCTCGAAAAACCAAAAAAAAAAAAAAAAAAAAAAAAGATAAAATAAATGTGTATGGTATGAAAGTTAGTACAGAAACAATTTGTCTACATAAATATGGGGGGGGAAAACCCCATTGGTTTTTTTGGCTCCACATGTAGATTTATGCTGTCCTTAAATTTGATAGGAAAAAAAATCTCCAAAGAGTAATAAGGAAATAAAGCTGAGCCAGCAGATTTGCTGGAACTGGGGCTTACCATGATCTGTATTGGCCACAAAACAAGCAATTAATTCAAAACATTCGTTTCTCAGAAATAAAGTAGCCAAAGATGGAAAGGCTTTTTTCTTTCTTTCTTTTAATGGGGCCTATTATGTTTTCATCTTAAATTCCATTATACTAGAAGAACAAAGTATTAACACACAGTTCTCAAAGACTATTCTTAAATGAAAATTAATGCTTTTAGATAAGCAATAATCTATGCTCTAGCTAGGTGAAAAACCAGAATCCCAAGCGTAGAATGACCTCAGAAAATTTACAGCACAGTGTAGATAGAGAATTTGGTGACGTCAGTATCTTCCTCATCACTTCTGATATCATCAGACTAGGTTGTTTCATCTTCTCCAGGGCCATATGCATCTGTCTCGTTCATTTTAGTGTGTTCTGGAAGTTCTCTATACGCCTTCAGACTCCTGGCTTCACCTGCATTATATTTTAGTCGTCTCAGCTTTGTTACCCTGATAGTCTCGTAGATCAATCAATATAATATCTGAGATGTTTATCCAAGCCTTGTCCATTCTTTAGAAACACCATCTCTCTCATTTCACGCTTGCACTCTTACCTCTGTAACCACTTTAAGCTCCTATCCCTTCATTCCTTGCCATAATCACATGGACAGCCCTGGAGTATGTAAGGCTGTAAGAACTCTTTTCTGCAAGCTACTGCTTTAATGGACAGGCTGGAGGAGATCAGTGATAGATGTTGGTGCATAATGAGTGAGTGAGTGAGTGAGTGAGTTAGTTAGTTAGTTAGGTTACCTAGTGGAAACTTAGTTACCTTGAGTCATGCACAGCCCATCTAGAAAGGCAGAAGAGAGGAAAAGGAGGAGACCAGATGCATTGGTAAAATGATCCTCCCTTGCCTCTGAGTACTCTTTCCCTTGGTTGCCTGCCTTAGCCCTGTCCCCAGTGCAATAACAGGCAGTTGTGTGCTGTGGGGCTCCTAGGGAAGCTAAGGGAGGAGGACAGTCCCCTCACTTCCCAAAAGCAACCTGGGACCTTGCTACATTTTCCTGGTTTTACCATTACAAAAGAAGGTACCAGGAGAGCTGCCCACAGAGCCTGGGAGACTCCATCTCTCCATGCGTCTCCTGAGTTTGGGGGATGTACATGGGTGTTGAAGCCAGCGACACACCTACTCTTGAGTAGCAAGGAGGGAAAGGAGAAGAAATTTATGGTGTGTATAGTGGAAGTTTGGGTGTTGTTAAAAACTCAGTTATGTTATGTAAGCATGTTTTTGTTTTAATCCCAGGTGTGGGATATGGGGCTGATTCGGATTGTCCACAGCAGCAAACTCTTTGCCTTGTGCGGGTTCTGAGAGGGGCTCTTTGCCAGCTGCAGATAGTTTAATTCTGAGGACTCTGGAGAGGGAATAAATGCCAGAGCCAGGAGAGAGACAAGGGTCGGGGTATAGGCGTGTGTGGATGGGAGTGTGAGGGATGAGAGTTTGCCCCCCAAAAAGAAGAGTGCTGGTGCACCCCTTCTGCTCCTGGTTGCTGTTGATGCAGTTTGATGAGAAGAAGTTGAAGATAACCTGACTACAAAGATTGGACCTGCCCCACGGAACCCAACAACCCTAACCAGGAGGAAGTAGCTAAAGAGAAAGTATGCCCCCTGTCCCCACTAACCTTCTTTCTCTCCTACCTGGTGTTGGGGCGTTGGAAGAGATTGCGGTGGGGAAAGGAGAAAGATGTATAAGAAACACAAATAAAATAGATTTTAAAAATAGGCCTGCAGGTTTGTCGAAAGACACAGTGGGATTACCTCACTGCCTTCCCTCGCAGCCCATGAATCCCAGGAAAGGCGATGGTGTATTCAGTAAGGTTCTCAGAGGTTAGGAGGGGAATCAGGACCTAGGATTAAACTACAGGAGCACTGGGCAAGCTTAGCTGAAGTTGAAGACAGACAGCTGGCAAGGCCAAAGCTAGTCTTACACCCAAGAAACCCAAATAGCAACGGAGGGCCAGGCTGGGGCAAAAATGTCCCACCACAGCAACTCAGCGAGCATTTTCTAGCCAAAATGCCAAAAGCCAAAGGTCACATCCCTAAGGAGGGTTCTGCTTCCCTCCCGGCTCAAGCCTCCACAGAAGTCATATCTTGAAAAGAGAGCACTTGTATAGCGAATCCCAGAACCAGCCCATGTATCCCACCTTCGGTCCAATCTCGGGTGTGTCGGGGCAGAATGAAAGAGCAGCCCCGGTCTCCCACTGCAAGCCCTTCAACAAAAGGCATGGTCTATGCTGGGGCAGAAGTAAGGTTTCAGTAGCATGGTAGTCACAGATTCGGGTTGCAAAATCAGAGGTCAAGTTATCAAAGTGAATGAAATGTCATGGGATCCGCCAGTGGTGTGGATAAAGGACGAATCAGTCATTTGACAGGGTGCATTTTAGTGCAGGCACTACCTGAAATCGCAGCTGATAAGTAGTGTTTCGTGTTTCACTAGTTAAGATGAGTCACAAACCATCTACGGTATGAGTCATATCATAGATGACTGCCATCCCCTGGGGCACATCCAAGTGCTGTGTGACAATGGGTGATGACCCTCCATAGTTTACCTCTCCTGTTTTGGGGAGTGGGAGCAGGTAACAGAATCTCATTATGTACTCCTGACTAGCCTGAAACTTAACTATGTAGATCTGCTGGCCCCCTACCTCCTGAGTGCTAGGATAAAAGTCATGTGTCGCCATGCCCCGCAAAGTCATCTCTTTATCCTCAGAACAACCCCCATTTTGCAAATGAAAAAGCAAACAGAAACTTAAAAAAAAAAAAAAAGGTAGGAGCTGGGCCCCGTGGCACGCGCCTATAATCTCAACACTCAGGGAGGCAGAGGCAGGCGGATCTCTGTAAGTTCAAGGCCAGCCTGATCTACAAAGTGAGTCCAAGATAGCCAAGGCTACACAGAGAAATCCTGTCTCATAAAACAACAACAACAACAACAACAACAACAACAACAACAACAACAAAGTGATAAAAAGCTACTTCTAGAGCCATACTGTTTCCTCAATCAACTACTAACAACTACTTGATATTGAGGCAATATTCAAGATACAGCATCTGGGTTCATCCCTCAGCCTCCATGTTGAAAATCAGTTTTCTCATCTATCAGGTTTTGTACAATAGCTGTGGCGACACTGTGAAAAGCGATCAGGAAGCTGGAAGACTTACTAAGCCTCTAGGGTTAGACCTGAATTCAAACTAGATGCTACCTATCCTTAAATGGGGCTTTGCCAGAGGACGCACTCACTAAGCTCCATGAGAAGCCACCTGGGGGAATTCTGAGGGGGCAAAAGTAAGCCCTAAGTCTCTTTGAACTCTCGTAATTGTCTTGTAAAAATCAGCACATGGGGAATGTGAAACCAACCAACCAACTAGAATTTTTGTATGATCTAACAAGTCTACTTTTTGGGTTTTACACTCAAAAGAACCAAAACCAATTTCTTTCTTCAGTGTTTTAAATTTTCTTTTTCTTCTTTCTTTCTTTCTTTCTTTCTTTCTTTCTTTCTTTTTTTTTCTCTTCTTTTTTCCTGAGAAAAGGTTTCTCTGTGTAGCCTTGGGTTTCCTGGAACTCACTCTGTAGACCAGGCTGGACTCAACTCAAAGATCCCCCTGCCTCCCAAATGCTGGGATTAAAGGCATGTGCCACCACCATCCTGCTTAAATTTTCACTGTGTAGATATTTCACTTCCTTGGTTAGGTTTTAACCGAGGTCTTTTGTTTGCTTTTTAATTTGTTTTGTCTTGTTTATTTTTTGGCTAACTGTTTCCATGGTAGTTTTCTCTTTAGAAAGACTATGGATTTAGGTATTCCGTAGCGTGCCACTTTCCTGAATGTGTTTACCAGCTTTAGGCGTTTCTTAGTAGAGTCTTTGATGCCTCTCAGGTACAGAATTATGTCATACACAAATGGGGACACTTGGACCTCTTCCTTTCCTGTTTGCATCCCCTTCATTTCCTTCTCCATGCTTTTGCTCAAGGTAGGACTTCAAGTGTTCTACTGAATAGGACCGGTTCAGATGGACACTCTTGTCTTGTTCTTGATATTAGTGTGAATGCTTGATTTTTTTTTCCTCCATTTAACATAATGATGGTGGTAGGTTTGTCATATATAGACAGCCTTTTATATGTTGATATGTTCCCTTCATCCATAGTCTCTCCAGGGTTTTTATCCTGAAGGTATGTTAGATTTTGTTTGGATATGCAATCTGTTTAAGATTCCAAAGAGATATTTGTACACCTATGACCATAGCTAAGATGTGGATATAGCCCAAGTGCCCAATAATGGATGACTAAGCAAGAGGAAATGTGATATGTGTTTATAACAAGATGAAAAAGTAAGGAAACATATTTATAACATGGCTGAACTTTGGGGTCACCATGACACATAAAATAAGCCAGTCACAAAAACACAAATAGCATGTGGTTCCACTCATGTGAGGTGCCTGGAGTAGTCAAGTCGATGGAGTCTGAAAGTAAAATGGTTGCTGAGGGGGACAAGAGTTTTCATTTTGTTTTGTTTAATGGATGCAGAATTTAGTTTTGTAAGATGAAAAGAAGTCTGGGGATTGGTTCACAGTTATGTGGTTGTACTTAACACTACTGAACTGTATACTTATCAGTGTCCAAGATGATAAAGTTTGTGTATATTTTCCCACTGTTTAAGGAATTCTGCCAGGTGTGGTGGTGCATGCCTTTAATCCCAGCACTTGGGAGGCCAGATGCAGGTGGATCGCTGTGAGTTCGAGGCCAGCCTGATCTACAAAGTGAGACCAGGACAGCCAAGGCTACACAGAGAAGCCCTGTCTAAAAAAACAAACAAAAAAACAAACAAAAAAAAACCCAAAACAATTTTTAAAAAAATTTTAAAAAAGAATTCTGAACATGACAGTTATTTATGGCCTACATCTATACTGGATTCTATTTTTTATTATTATTTCTATCACTTCAAAGACCACTTTAATGCAAAGAGAAGTAATTGGCTTCGGTATGGAAGTCATATTTCAGTTTCTTTTCCTTCATGGTGACTCATTTTAATTTCCCTAAGAGCTGCATTATGCAAATGAGAGTCCTGGTGAAAGAAGGTAAAAACAAGGAGTAACTTCCCTTTAAATCCTCCTCCTCTCTCTGAACCACTCTAATCCAATTTCTGTCTGAGTCATGAATATGCTTCCAGGAAAGGCTACTCAGTTCTGTCATAGTTTCCAGAGAGAACCATCAGGACATAACAGGGTGCACAAGGTTATACAATCTGGAATGAACATTCTAGAAGAAGTGAATAACTAGTCTTGAGATTTTTTTTTTTAAGATGTTTCTTATATAGCTCAGAATGAGTTGATTTTATTTTAAGAGAGTCATTGATTGTGTGCCCTTAAATGGATGTATTTAGTCAACAGCTCTATTCAGCTGAATTCCAGAAGGATTTAGTTGCTAGAGGGATGGGGAAAAGAAGTTAAGAGAACAAAAATGGAAAATTAGATGTGATTTCCTAGTCCACTAGACTTTGTTACATTTATATCATAAATTTACTCAATCATTGGACAAATATTTCTTAATTTCCTATTATGTTGTATGTCCACCCAGTGAAATGCCAATTATGCTGCCTAATGGAATTCATGGTACGTTGAGATGATATTTTAAGGCATATTGCAGTCTCTTCCCTCTTCAGGGAGCTAGGATTACCCATGAACATATCCCTGACAAAACAATACTTAAATTGAGACCCAACATGAGACTGACAGCTTGTTTCATAAGTTCCTGGAATTTTCTCTTGTAATGTTGAACAAACATTTTGCCTAACCAGTTCGCTTGTATAAGATTTTGGAAAGGCACCCAGGGCAAATGAGTTTTCACACTATGGATCAGACAATTCACAAATATCTACAGAGTACCTTTGATATGAGAGAGGGGACACTATGTGAAGACAATAAACAATGACAATCACGTCAGGCTGTGTTAGTCACTTTTCTTACTGCTGTGACAAAACATCTGACAAAGAAAAACTTCAGAAAGGAAGGAAGAATTTATTTGGGCTCACAGTTTGAAAGGATACAGTCCATCATGGTGATGGACATATGGTAGCAGAAGCAGCCTAACTATCACACAGGCAGAAGAAGCTAAGAGTTTCCAAACCAACCTCTCACACAGGGCCTCACTTTTTCCTCCCAGTGAGTCTATAGGTGAATCAAGATAGAAATTCTCAACATCATAAAAGAAAAAGTTTACGAGGGGCAGTTCATGAAGTGGCTTTCAAGAGTCTGGCTTCTAGAACCGGACTCAGGAATCAGTCTTCTTGCCTGCAAGTCCAGTGTCCTTGGTACCACTCTGTTTCTTCATGGTTTAAGGAACAAAGTAAGTAGCCATACTTTTTGATTACCCAGCTTTCTAAGTTTAGGCCACATCAGCTCAACAATCTGTTCCCATAAGCAGACAAAGTGGCTCAGGCAGAGATATCCTTATCTTACCTTTGTTCCAGGGTGAGCACAGTGCAAATTAGGAAAGGGCTCCGCTCCCCAAGCAGATCCAGACCTGAATTGGGAGAATGTGTGGTAAATACAGCCCACTCTGGGCTCCATACCATACTTGTCCACTTTGTAATAGTACAACTATCTGTAGTGGCCTTCCCAGGCTCTCAGACGTGGGTGGACAGATATGCAGAGATGCATATCTGACCCTAGCCAGGTGAATAAGGTAGTTCAGTGTTGGCCAGGCGTGGTGGCACACACCTTTAATTCCAGCACTCAGGAGGCAGAGGCAGGTGGATTGCTGTGAGTTTGAGGACAGCCTGGTCCACAAAGTGAGTCCAGGACAGCCAAGGCTACACAGAGAAACCCTGTCTCAAAAAACAAGAAACAAAACAAAACAAAACAAAACAAAAGATGGTTCAGTGTTTCCCATTGCATTGCATTCACTAGGGAAGAATATATTCAGGAATTACGTCCCTGTTCAAGTTAGGGTTACTGCTGCTGTGATAAAACACCATAGTCAAAGCTACTTGGGAAGAAAGGGTTTATTTGTGTTACACTTCCACAGCACTGCTGAAGGAAGTCAGGATAGGAACTCAAACATGGCAGGAACCTGGAGGCAGGCGCTGATGCAGAAAGCATGGAGGAGTGCCGCCTATTGACTTCTTTCTCATGGCTTGTTCAACCTGCTTTCTTCCTTTCTTTCTTTTTTCCTTTCTTTCTCTTTTAAAGAAATATTTATTTATTATTATGTATACAGTGCTCTGCTTGCATGTACAGCTGCAGGCCAGAAGAGGGCATCAGATCACATTATGGTTGTGAGCCACCATGTGGTTGCTGGGCATTGAACTCAGGACCTCTGGAAGAGCAGTCAGTGCTCTTAACCTCTGAGCCATGTCTTCAGCCCCAACCTGCTCTCTTATAGAACCCAGGACCATCAGCTTGGGCATGGCATTACCCACAATAATCTGGGGCCTCCCACTAACTTAGAAAATGCCCTACAGGCTTGCCTTCAACCTGATCTTATGGAAGCGTTTACTTAATTGAGGCTCCCTCAATTGACATAAAACTAGTCAGCACAGTCCCTGTAAAGGGAAGAAAACCTGAAAGACTGCAAAAATTTTCTAAGGACATTTTTGAGTGCCATGGTTAGACTAGAGACCCCCTGGAGTCCTATAAGTCCTAAGAGAACAACAACTTTTATTTGTCAGGGAGGGTATTTGTTTGAGGCAGAGTTTCACTACCCAGTGCAGGCTGTCCCCAAACTCATGACAGTGCTGACTCAGTCCCTTCCCCCTAGTGCTTGGAACCATGAAAAGTGCTGTAGATTTTCAAAGCTCTATCCTTTATGCTGAGAAAAGTTCCCGGCACATAGTGTTGTCTCTGTTTTTTAACAACTGAACTTTATTATACAACCCAACTATCTTACATAAGAGGGAAAAAGGTTGAAAGGAAACAAGAGTGAACCTTCCAGTATCCGTTCCACGGGACGGGTCCCTAGGTATCTCTGACCTGTGTGCTGGTCTGGCCTGTTCGCTCATCCTTTTCCCGATCCACGTGCACTCGAGCTCAGTCTGAACCTCCTGCCTCTCTTGTCCTCTCCGCAGGTCTCCTCCTCCCATTGAGGGTAGGTTAGAAACACAATAATCCAGGTGGAGTCCCCCTGGTCCGCTTCCTGAATTCCAGGCCCAGGATGGCTCCACCCAGTCTATCTCAAGGTTAATCTCAGGGAGTATCCCTGGTGTGTCCAAGGGCAGAGCCCACCAAGACTGCTTTCACCTGTGACAAAGTTTACAATCCTTCCCACACATAGGAAGCAAATGGCAAATATTTAACAAAGTATTAAGACTATGTATGCCTTTTTCTGTATATGTAACAGTCGTTTTGTTTGTTTGTTTTTGTTTTTTATTCTTAATTCATCACGGTATAAATCATATATAAAGTAATATGCTTCCCCAATAAATACTCTTTCCTCTTCTCATTTCTTGGTAGTTAGTGACTACCTTTTAAAAAAATCTTGACCAGGGCCTAACAAGATGGATCAGTGAGTAAAGGAACCTGATGCCAAGCCTGAAAATCTGAGTTGAGCCCCCAAACTACGTAGAATTACAACAATCTACTCCTGTGAGAGCTAACTCTGGCATCATGAGAGCCTGTGAGCAGCCGCAGCACCTCACTTGGGCAGCACAGTAGGTCTAGGCCTGGTACAGGGTGCCCGGATGAGGCATTCCCAAGAGTGAGAACATGCGAGAGCTGGCCTTGCCCTTCATCTGCCATGAGGTGGCGTAGATGTAGGGGTGATGCCCTCTCCCTGCTCTCCCCCACACACCTGCAGTAGCTTGGAGAGATGATCCTGGAGTAATGAAAGAGAGCTAGTCTCACACCCTTACCATCTGCAGCACTCAGGAGAGAGTGCCCTGCATGTCACCTGGCCAATACAGTGGAGCTGGCCCTGATGGTGAAGGCACAGGTAGGCCAGCCCTGAGGATGTAAGAACAGGAGAGCTGTCCCAGCTCCTCACAGGCTGCAGCACTTGGAGAGTGGGCCCCTAACCCTGATTGGCAGCATAGTGAAGCTGCCTCTGGAATTGTGGGTGCAGGTGAACAGGCTTGGAAAGCAGGAGAGCTGACCCTGCCTCCTGTTGAAGGTGGCATTGGGTGGCCTCGCTGGAGCTGTGCTGATGAGCTTGCTTTGGTGTTTCCGATAAGGGAGAGCCAGGCTGACCACCTCAGCTACCACCCAGGTCCAGAGCTAGGGGTCTGAATTGGCCTACCCCAACAAGACATGTAAAGGGCCAGTCCTGCTGTTCCAAAGCTACAGAATCCCCATGACACAGAGCATCAACAGGTTAGCCAGGAGGGGTCCTGATGAGGAACCAATATTGATGGTGTCACAGAAACCAAAGGCTCATTGCAATGAACATTTGCAAGTGAAGATGTGTAGACAGAGCGATATACTCTGGGACACATTGGGACACACTGCAGCTTCTATAGTGTGATGTTTCCTATGCTTTGTGGGTTTTGTTGTCATTTGTTTGCTTGTGTATTTTATTGGGGGGCAGTTGTAAGGGCAAACGGTGGCTATGAGGGGACAGGGAGATGAGCAGGACTGGGGCACATGATAGGAAACTCAATAAGAAACAATAAAAAGTTAAAAAAAAACCCTACTTCTGTGAGTTGCCCTCTCATTTCCACACTCACATCTACCTGCAAAATTAATAAAAATGTGGTTTCAAAAAGCAAAATAAAAGAATATTGACCAGATTTGCTTTTGTCACCAAACCCCTGAAGAAAGTGTGTACAAATTACCAGTGAGTTCTTTTTCCCCTTCCTTCCTTCTTTCCTTCCTTCCTTCCTTCCTTCCTTCCTTCTTTTCTCTTTCTTTTCCTTTATTTTATTTTTTTATTTTTTATTTACAGAATCTTAGAATCTTTCTATGTAGTCCTGGCTGTTTTGGAAGCCTCAAATTTATGGAGGCAGTCCTGTCTTTGACTCCAAAGTGCTGGGATGAAAGGCATATGCCACCAAGTCTGGCTACCAGTGATTTCTTAAGGTCTCTGAACTTAGAAATGGACTACTTTATATCTTTTCAACTTTGAGTCTTTGGCGTATTTTTAGAATACTGGGAAAACACATTCAAATCCTGTCTATTAGGTTTTAGGGAAATCAAAAGCAAGGCATACAGGTGCACATGGTTGCTCTTGATTGTCAGCTTGATGAGGTTTAGAGTTTTACCTCAAAGACATACCTCTGGGATTTCTGTTAGCATGTTTGCAGAGAGGATGAACTGAGAGGGTTTGCACATTGGGTGGGATTTTTCAAGGAAGCCGAGGTATAAAGAGGGCTGAGGAAACAGCGGTGTGCCCGCCTGCCATGGCTTCTTCCTAAATACATGCATCTATCATTGCTGCTGCCATCTTCCTGTGACATCAGAAGCCAGCTCTTATGGCCTTTGGATGTGAGTTCCACACCAGTAACACTGCACAGAGCTTCAGCCTTCAGGACCAGCCTAGGACTATAGAGATGGTCATGCGTTTTTTTTTTTTGTTGTTGTTGTTCTGTTTTTTGTTTTTTCGAGACAAGGTATCTCTGTGTAGCCTTGGCTGTCCCTGGCTCACTAGGTAGACCAGTGATCCACCTGCCTCTGCCTCCCTAGTGCTGGGATTTTTTATGGACTAAAAACCTACGTGGTTTCAGCTCCTCTAGCATGCAGATGGCCATTGTTGGAATGAGCCACTGCTGCTGCTGCTGCTGCTGCTGCTGCCATCACTGCCTTACTCTACCATGTACGTCAATCTAAAAAGTCCCCTTCCACAAACCCTATCTGCTCTGTCAGGTTTGTTCCTCTGGAGAACTGGTCCCAATACAGGTGGATGTGAAGATCCAAAAAGAGATGGTGAGCAGGCTGTAAAGAAAAAAACAAACCGAACATGAGACGATGTGGACTTGAGATAAAGTAAGAGCTGAGGATTTAGCTTTGCGGTATTTTATGTTTTAGTAAAATGAATTTGGCTGAAGTGTGAGGAATAAAGGAGAGAAAAGGCAACCTGGAGGCATCTAGGCCAACCGAGAATCTATTTAGATATTTCAGCTATGCAGCATTGATTAAAAGGCTGGTTTTGATTAAAAAAAAAAACAAAAAAAACAAAACAAAGAATTTGTTCTTCACAAAATAAATGTTTTTCAGGTCTTAAGTCACAGGTATTTGGTATTTTTTTTTAAATCTATTTTTAAAAGTTAAGGTATTAAGATGTTCTGAAACAATATAACTATAATTGATAGGGAGGCAGAGGCATGCTTGATGAATTATAAATTATGGCATATAACTAGAAGTTATTTATAGGGCCATGTAATTTAGTGTCTCATAATTAGTGTGGGCCATAGCTAGGGAGCCAGAACCACACAAGAAGATATACTACAACTTAAGTTTTTCAAACAAATAGACTGGGTTATTGAACAAGTCGACTAGAAATCTTCACACATGGAATCTGATATGTACATTGAATTCCATTTGGCTGGTATAGAGTGGACCTGAAAAAGTAAGAAAATCCAGTATGGGGCTTGGGGGTTTGCTTGAGAGGGTTATTTCCCACTTGTAACTCTATAAAATGGCCTCTTTAATTTTAGCAAGAAGAAAAAAAAAATAACTAAAACCAGTATATGAGTAGAGAGCACAGAGAGTATGTAGTCAAGACTTATTTTAGCAGGTGAGAAAGCAAGAGTGGGAAGTGGATATGCTAGAGCCGAGGGTGAACCAACCTGGGCACAGGCCACCCTATCTAAAGAGTAGTCTCAGGTGGCTCCTTTATTACAACAGGAAGAGGTGCTTGTGTGTGTGTGTGTGTGTGTGTGTGTGTGTGTGTGTGTGTGTGTGGTGATGATTTAAATTTAAAATGTTCCCCATGGACTCAAGTATCTGAACACTTGGTTTCCAGATTGTGGCGCTGTTTGGGGAGATGGTACAGCCTTGGTGGAGGAGGTGCGTTACTGGGGGCGCCCTTAAAGAATCCATGGCTTCACTTCCAGCTTGCTGTCTGCTTTCTACATGGAGTTGGAGCTGTGATCCCTCAGCTTCCTGCTTTTGCCTTCATGCCTGCCACTTGCTGCTGTCCCTCTCTGCCATGATGGACTTATCCCTCTAGAACCACACGAGACAAACTCTTTCTTCCATCAGTTGCTTTTGGACATGGTAGTTCATCACAGCAATAACAAAATAAGTAATACGGCACCTATTCGCATCATCCAGTGTTTTCCAATTAGATGCAAGAATAGTATAAAAAGGTGACTATCTGTAGGGTTGAGAGCTTTCCTAGGGAAAGGGACAGTGATGACTCGTGTAAGCTACTCAAGAGAGCGCCTAATGGGAAACGGCTGGAGGCTGCCTAGGCCAGCATTTCCCAGAGCCTGTTCTTCTCCTTATATGGCAGCCTGGCTACCTTATTATGCTCAGCTGGAAGCCTTATTTGCCTTTCTCGGTGTTCCTGACCTTGACAATGTAACCCTACTGTTTTACTTATAACATTACTACTAAAGAGATTAAATTGGAGAAGAGAAATCAAAGACCCTCAGAGGTCTTTGGACAGTGTGTGAACTTACACCATTTAAGGACATATTTTTTTTCTCTGAGATCCTTTGGTTCTGAAGACGACTCCTTGAGACCACATTCTTAGATCAAAATGCCAGCATCTTTGGCATGCTTGCATTTGATTCATCAAAGATATCATCTGAACGTGATCCTCCCTTTCAAGTGTTTGCAAGACGTGGTTCTGTAACTGGAGAATTTCAGAATGAGTAGCTATAGTAAAAATCAGAGCAAAGCTGAGTAGCATTATCTGCACCAAGACACCCCAAGTATCTTTATAACTACATGTGGGCTCTATTTTATAGGTCTAAAGAGGAACATTGCCTTTTTCCATTTCCATTTTGAATTTTGACCAGATTTCTCTTTATCTTCTCACTCAACCAGGCTTGAGATTTGACTCATTGTCACCTGGTCTCCCATATTGAATGTTTGCTTTGGATTGAATGCTGTTCTCAGACTTCTCTATTTAGTATCTGTTGTCCTCTAGTTAAGCATACGCAGTTACTGTGATCATTTTATAGCTGAGGGAACAGTCTTCAGCGATTTAGCGTCTTATTCAAGGCTACATAGCAAGCGACAGAGCAAGGATTAGGAAGCCAGGGATGTAATGTAAAAACTTACTTTTAGCCAGTGTTTTTATACTTGCTGATAACAACACATTCATCTATTGTAGAAGGAATCTCTTGTGTATTTGTATGGATGCAATACCTGTTTGGTTTTTTTTTTTTTAAGCCTATGGTCTGTTGCTGAAGCAGGAAATAGGTGTGGGACATTTAGCAGGCAGAAGGGATACTGAGATAGAGCCAGACATGTGAGTTCCAGCCAGCAAGATGTGAAGAGGATGGACACGTGGTTCCTGAGCTCAGGTAACCAGCCACGTGGCAGAATGTAAATTAGTATAAATGGGTTATGTTAAGTTATGAACTAGTCAGAGGAACCTAGCTCTGTAGCTAAGGTATTTGTAAACTAATAATTGAGCCTCATAAGTTGTTATTCCAAGAGCTTATGGTGGGAGAGAAAAACAATCTATAGATTCTTTTTATTTATAAATGCTTTCATTAAAGAAAAGATCTCGTGTAGCTTAGGCTGGCCTCAAGCTCCAAGTATAGTGGAAGATGACCCTGAATTCTGATCTTCCTATTTTTTTTTTTAAACACTTTTTGAGTAGTTGTTGAGACAGGGTTTCCATAACTCAGTATGGTCTCGAATTTGCTATGTAGCTGAGGATGACCTTAAACTTCTGATCTCTCCACTCGCACGGCCAGAGCGATGGGATTGCAGGTCTGCGTCACCATGCCCACCCTATGCATGCCAGAGTTCAAGCCGGGGCCTCTTGTATACTAGGCAATCACTCTACAAACTGGGCTATGTCTCCAGTCTGAGACTTACCAGTCTTAAGGCGGGGTGTCATTGTACAGCCGTAGCTGGCTTTCAACTCCTAATCTTCTTGCGTCCACCTCCCAAGTGTTGGGTTTATAAGCCTTGCCACACCTGGCTGGTAATTATTACTTCCTTGACAGAGGAGGAAAACAAAAATTTATCAGCTTCATATTACCAAAACAGAAGATAACTTCCCCTGAATAGAAATTTGCTCTGAGTGGAGCCCAGGTGTTGGATCTGGAAGACAAAATCTTTAAAGAAACTATTAAGCACAGTTTTTAAAAGAGTTAAATAAAATTTCATAAGAAAATTATAAAAATGAAGTTTTAGAGTTGAAAAGTATGATTGCAACAAACATTTACCCAGATGAGCTTCAGAGCAGGATTGAAATCAAAGAAGACTCGGTAAGCCTGAAGACAGATCAACAGATATTATCCAACCAAAATAAGACACATAAAAAAGTGAAGAAAATGAACCTGCAGGAGTCAAAGCAAGAACAGAGCCTTGCAGAGAATGGAACGGATCCAACACATAAAATTGCAAGTCCCAGAAGAAGATAAAGAGATGGGTAGAAAAACACTTAAAAAAATTAACAGCTCAAAACTTCCCAATTTCTTCTGATGTCTTGCTCTAAATAATCAGCCTGAAGGGCTGGAAAGAAATGGCTCACACTATGGAGTCCCAGCATCCAGGCCAGGCCTGAGAGATGGTTCAGTCATTAAGAGCAATGGCTGCTCTTTCAGGGCACTCAGAATTAATCTCAGTACTCATATGGCAGTTTATATCTGTCTTTAACTCCATTTATAACTCCAGTTTCAGGGGATCCCACACCTTCTCCTGGCCTTTAAAGACACAAGCCATGATGAACATGGTATATAGACATACATACAGACAAGCACTTATACACATAAAATAAAAATAATAAAAAACAGGCAAATTGCCACCTAGTACTGCATTCTGTCTGGTGAGACTCATAGGTCATGTGGCGTGCCTGTAATCCCAGCACTTGGGGAGGCACAGCCAGGTGGATCCATGTGAGTCCAGGACAGCCAAGGATACACAGAGAAACCCTAGAGAAAACTCATTAGATAATACAGTCAGAAGAATATTGTCTCAAAAATTACTGTGAAAACTCTGTTAACCATTGGAAAGCCTCCTGAGTGCTGGAATTGTCGCTATGCCTAGCTTAAGAAATAGTTTATTGCCTTTACTTGATATAGAGATATTTAGGTTTTTGTTTTGGTTTGGTTTTCAAGGCAGGTTTTCTCTGTGTAGCCTTTGCTATCCTGGACTCACTTTGTAGACCAGGCTGGCCTCGAACTCACAGTGATCCACCTGCTTCTGCCTCCCAAGTGCTGAGATTAAAGGCTTGCGCCACCTATACTTCTGAGTCTGCTTTTAAAAATTTGTATATAATATTTGTACAAAATAATAGGTCTCCTGATAACATTTTAATACATGTATGTAATATGCTTTAATTGTATCTATTCCTACTTTTCCTCTCTTACTCCCTCTCATTTCACGGGCTCTTCCTCTTCCCAACTAGTGTTTCCAATACTGAAACTCTTTCTGAACTGATAAAAGAATAAAGCAAGAAATAGACTCAGCACATTATCAAAAGATACTTTCCTATGCAGAATAACTTATTGGGAGTGACACCTCTTTCCATTTTCATGTTTCTTCTCTTTTCCACCTAAATTGTACATGTGAGAGAAAACATGCAGAGTGTCTGAGTCTGGCTGAGTCTACTTAATATTGTGCTATCCACTTCCATCTATTTTGTTGCCAATGAAGTGATCTCATTTTTCTTTATGACTGAATAATACTCCATTGTGCATATCTGCCACATTTTCTTTATCTATCTTTTTATTGATTGGCACTGAGGTTGATTCCATCATTTCTGTGTGGATATTTTCCCATTTCATCTAAGCAGCCACATAAACTGTTGATAAAGGTTGTTCACAATATTATAATACTTTTGTCTCTCAGTAGTGTTCAGAACGTTTTCATTTTAATTGCTAACTTGGTAACCTATGGTATCTTTTTCTTTTCTTTCTTATCTTGAGAAAATCAGTACCCTAGATCTTTTCCTTTTTGGGGTGGGGTTCCAGAGAGACTTTCTCTGTGTAGTCTTGGCTATCCTGGACTTGCTTTGTAGGCCAGGCTGGCCTCAAACCCACAGAGATCCACCTGCCTCTGCTTCCCAAGTGCTGGGATTAAAGGCACCACCACCGCCTGCCTGATCTTTTTAAAGATCAAAGAATAAACTCACCACTTTTCTCTATTATTTTACTGTTGTTATTAATTTTTGCTATTTTGTTACCTCCTCTATTTTACTTATATTGGTCCTTTTCATTTCTTAAGGTAAAGGATTTTTTAATTATTAATTTTTAAATATTCCCTTTAAATCTTTCATAAATTTCCCCCCTTTGAACTGCTCTAATTACTTTGTATTAAATTTGACTTGATAGAACATGTTTACTGATTTTCCCATTTTTTTCTGTAACCCATCAGTTATTTAGAAACTGTGTGAGACTTTTACAAATTCCTTCTATTTGTTGACCTGCAATTTAATTTCATGTAGTCAGTGTTGTGGAAGTTTAGGTTTCTTGAAAAAAAATAAGTTATGTTATATAAACATGTTTTTGTTTAAATCCCATGTGTGGGCCGGGCCACTCCAGTTTGTCCACAGTTAATAAAAGCCTTGAGAGAGGGCTGGTGGTCTTTGTCAACTTTGGAAACCGCCTCATGTGGAGGTGTGGCCTTTGTCAATTCAAAAAATATGAGAGCCCAGAGAGAGAGAGAGAGAGAGAGAGAGAGAGAGAGAGAGAGAGAGAGAGAGAGAGGGGAATGAGAGCTGTAAGAAGAATGCTTGGAGGAGACAGTTGCTAGAGGTAAAGAAGGCTGTTGCTGCATTTGCTGTTGCTGACTGAATACACCAACAATGAAGATGGCTATTGACCCAAAGAACCTGGTGACCCTAAACAGCAGCAACTGCACCCCTTTCCTCCACTAACCTTCTTTCTCTCCTACCTAGTGTTGAGGTTTTGGAAAGGACTGGGGTGGAGAATGAAAAAAGATATAAGGAACCGCAAATAAAGTAGGTTTTAAGAAATCAAAGCCTATAGGTCAGAGACTGTGTAAGTTTGATCTTCACAGGTCTGTGTGGCTAGTTTTATGACACTGCATTCAGTCCCGGGAGAACATTTCAGTCACACTTTAAAGAACATATGTAGGGGCTGGAGAGATGGCTTAGAGGTTAAGAGCACCATCTGCTCTTCCAAAGATCCCAAGTTCAATTCTAAGCAACCACATGGTGGCTTACAACCACCTGTAATGAGATTTGATGCCTTCTTGTGGTGGGCAGGCACACGTGTGGGCAGAATACTGTGTAAATAATAAATAAATCTTAAAAAAAAAAAAAAGAATGTATGTAGAAAACTACTGAGTACATTCTTATGGGCTGAAAGTGTTGCTCAGCTATTCTGAAATCTTTGTGATTTGCTCTTCCAGTTATGTTACTACTTAGTGAAAAAAATATGGAGGATAGAGCAGCATGGCTCAGTGAGTAAAGGCATTGGACACCAAGCCTGGTAACCTGAGCTCCCTGAGACCCACCCTGTGGCATGTGTATTGTGACTGAGTAATACTCCATTGTGCATATCTGCCACATTTTCTTTATCCATCTTTCCCTTGAAATCTACATTGACTTCTGACCCCCAGCACACACACACACACACACACACACACACACACACACACACACACACACACACATTATACCATTCCACACACACCATAAATAAGTGAAATTTTAAAAAACTTAAAGAAATATTGACATATCCAAATATAATTCCTGGGTAGTCTTTCTCTTCTCCATTCAGTCAGCTTTTGTGTCACATATTTTGGAGCAGTGAACTTGTACTAGCTACTGTATTGGCAAGTAACCAAGCTCTGATGAGTTAGGCATGCTGGTCTCTAGTCGTGTTTCTTATATTAAAATATGTCTTCACATAGCTTTTCACAGTCTCTGTGACCATTGTTTGCTTGGTGATATCCTTCCCTCTACAATTATTCTTAGTCTACTGTATGTTAATTTCTCCAGTAAATGAAATAAACATTGAACCTTATTCCCAACACTGACGATCTGGTAGTTTGCCTGCCACACTCTTTTCTTCTTTTTTTCATAGTATTTTTTTTATTGTATGTCTTCTTAGTGTACTAATTAAAGTCTGTTGCTTTCTCTAATATAAGCACTGGTTTTTGTTGTTGTTGTTGTTGTTGTTTGACATGCTGGAATGTTGGACCTAGAAAAGTTTTTTAAATCCAATTTTGTTTAGTATAGCTTGGTCTTTTTGAGAAAAAAATCTTATAGTGTAGTCAGTGTTGGACTGTAACTGACATATAACTCAGGTTGGCCTCAAACTTGTGGCAATCAACCCTCTTGTCAGTTTCTTAAGCACATTTTAGAGGTCTAGTTGTCCATGAGTGTTGTGTTCTTCTGTTTAGCACAACTGACAACTGGGGGTTAGAAAGAATTCATTTAGTCTTTGTCTTGGATATGAGGCTCATCTACCTCATGATAGAGCTATAGCTTTGAGTCAGGACCTCTAGTGATGCAATAAATGCTTAGAGAATTTCTCGTTTATTTGGTGATATTTAATGAAAACTATACACAGTACTAGTTAAGAGGTACACACATGGAAAAAATTAGAACGAGACCTTAATATACACGGTATTACTATTTTATTAGTCATGACAGTTCTTATTCATTTCCTCATCCAATAAGCATTTATTGAACTATTTCTCAGCAGTTGGCACTGAGGATTCAATGATGAGCAAGACACACGCAGTTCTTCCCTCAAAGAGGTAACAATCAACTGGAAGAGGCAACAAAACAATCACACAAGGAAAGCACTTCAAAGGATGTGATCATTATGAGCGCATAAAAGAGATTCGAACGGGCAGTGAGTGAGTCATTGTTTTCTTTGAAGAGCCAGTTCAGCTCCAATTCGGAAAAATAAGCAGGAGTTACAGAGACATAAAAGTTTGACATGCTAAAAGGTCCTGTGATGAAAAAGAATGACACAGGGAGCAATGTAGTCAAAGCGCACAAAACTCACACAGAGGAACTGTAGGTAGAACCCAAGCCACTACCAGACTTAACAGGCTCTGCCAAGAATTTCAGACTATCATGACCGGTGGAAGCTGCAGACAGATTTGGAGGAAGTGCGACAGGGTTAGACTTGTATTTTTAGAACTACTGAGGAGTAGTGGGACAAAGTTGAAGAGTAAGACTATGGGAGTACTGTAACATCCACATGAACCAGAGTAATGGCGGGTGGAATGTCAAAAAGTGGATGAAACTGGGTGGTTTTTTGGCGACTAGTTGAAAATTCAACTACTAAAATAGTTCTCAGTCAAACCGTTTCTATTAAGATCGATCAATGAAATGAGGTCGGTGATAAGTTGCAAGATGTCCCCATTGTCCCTCAAGAATGACTAGAAAACCCTCCCATACTCTGGCCTAATGAGGACTCAAGGCCTTGTTCCCCAGTCCGCAAGAAAGGCCCACACTTCATCATAGGAGGTCATTGGTAGAGGCATGGAACGGAAGAGTTTCCTGGGCAACGCCATTGTCGCGCTCCAGGCGGGGGGGACGGGGTAACCAAGGACAAGGCCAGAAGAGAATCCGGAAGAGAGGGAGCGTGAAGAGGCGTGGAAAATGGGACACAGGAGCTTCGGCCCAGGATATGGTGGATGATTCCAGTGTTCTCGCACACAGCTAGAGCAGAGGGTGGGAGGAGCCGATGAACGTGCCTGTGATTGGCTGGTCGGGGACACCGGGCCTCTCATGATTGGACGAGGCGAGCCCGAGGCCCGAGTCTGTGGAGCGCGTAGGGTTCTGGGTAGCCAAGGCCTTGGAAGGGTCTTAACCGAAAGGGGGAGGGGGAGGCCGCCAACAAACGGCTGAGCTCACAATCCCGGCCGCGACCAAGCCGGGCGCCCCCTCCCCCCCATGGAGAGAGCCAGGCCGGAGCCGCCGACGCCCACGCCACGCCAACCGCCGCGCCCGTTGCGCCCCGCTCCGCCCGCGCATCCCGTCGAGGCCGCCACCTTCCGGGCCTTGGCCTCCGAGCGTCCTCAGTCGCCACAGGCCCAGGCCGCGGCCGCCATCGCTGCGGTGGCCTCGTCGTGCGGGGAGGCGGCAGCGGCGGCGGCGGCGGCAGGTGCGCAGGTTGGGACGCGACGCCTGCTGCAGGTGAAGCCGGAGCAGGTGCTTCTGCTGCCCCCCGGACCGCTGCTACCTCAGGCTCCCGACGACGACGACGACGACGACGACGAGAGCACGGCAGCCGCCTCGTCCGCGCAGGCGCGCCTGCTGCAGCTGAGGCCCGAGCTGCTACTCTTGCCTCCGCAGTCCGCGGCCACCGCCGCCACCCCCGACGGAGGCCCCTGCAGGCCTGAGCTGCGCCCCATGCAGCCCCGGACGCTGCTCGTCAAGGCTGAGAAGCAGGAGCTGGCGGCGGGCTTGGACCTGTCGGTGGGATCTCGGAGGACCACCGAGGCCGGCCCTAGGGCCTCCAGGGCCGCCAAGTTGGACGGCACCGGGAAGGCCCTCGATGGCCGCCGAGGGGATGAGAAGAAAGCCAAGCTGGAGGCAGAGGAGGCATCGAGGGATGCGCTGAAAGGCGGGGACAGCAGGAGCCTGCTGGCCATCGGAGAAGGGGTCATCAAGACCGAGGAGCCAGACAGACTCAGGGACGACTGCAGGCTGGGCTCGGAGGCCACGCCCAACAGCCTCGTCCATGGCAGCAAGGAGGGCATCCTGGCCCAGCCGCCCGGTGCCTTTGGGCCACACCAACAAGACCTAAGGTTCCCTTTGACTCTCCACAGCGTCCCTCCTGGGGCTCGAATCCAATTTCAGGGGCCTCCGCCTTCTGAGCTGATACGGTTGTCCAAGGTCCCCCTGACACCAGTGCCTATTAAAATGCAGTCCTTACTGGAGCCTTCTGTAAAAATTGAAACCAAAGATGTCCCCCTCACCGTGCTTCCCTCAGACGCAGGTATTAGAAGGCAGGGGGAGTCTGGTTTTCACAGTTCTGTCTGTGTTGCCTATAGCAAACATATTAGCAGTTCAGGAGCCGAACATCGAAAAATAGAATCACGGTATTGGTTCTTAGCTTGCACAGGGATTGTCTGTGATTGATTTGCCCTTATACTGGTAAAATACACTTAAGTGTGAAAGATTTCCACAAAAATTTTTTTGAAAAGCCAAGTTTAAGACTTAGTAAACAGATTTAGGTAATAGACACAACAGAATGCATTGTTAAGATGATACAGACCCTCCTCCAGAATATACATAGGTAACAACTTCATTCACATTTCCTGATGTAGTAGCGTCATAGGTTTAGGTATATCAAGAAGTTGAACAAAGCCAGTGTTTCAAGAAAAATAGTTGTTTGTACTGATTGTAGGAGTTATTCTTAAAAGACATCTGTAACTTTTCTTGGAGAAACCATGATTCGAACATACCATTTTAGTATTCTTAAAGCTAAGGGTTTCCAGAAATGTTAATAAAATTACTAAATAAGCTAATTTGTTTTTAAAAGAAGTTTATAGTTGAATAGTAGTAACTACAGCCATATTTCCAAGTATATTTCAAGCAAGTCTTTAGAATTAGTTCACACAGAGCACTATATTACCAGTGTCTTGGGAAGTCACAACATTCTTCATGTTTTCATGAACTTCTAATTTTTATTTTTCAATGCTGGTTCTACCCATGCTACTCCTATGCTTTTTACCTTTTCCTATTTATTTCCCAAGCCCTTCGGAGCACATATCACTTTACTACATGTGATTTATATGGTATTGGAAATTGAATCCAGGGATCCTAGGCAAGTACTCTACCAACTGAGCTACATCCTCAGTCAGCATTACTTATTCTAAACATCTTTTGCAAATCTAAAACATTTTCACATGTCAAGTAACCCTAAAATGAATTAATGTGAAAAGTTTGTGGATAGTACTTTTTATGAACTGCATAGGGATACAAATTTAGTGAATTTCATTTTTAGGAACTTGAACTGCACTGTGACTCTCAGGGTCACTTATACTATTTTTCTTCCAGGATATGACGCCAGTTTTAATGATTCCATGTGGCAGGAGTTTCGTCTTTGTAGTGAAAAGCTGATAGTGTTAAAAGCTGTTAGTGAAAAGTGTTGTGTTAAAGGCACTTCAGCTGCTTCTGTAGTTGACTTCTTTCAAATACTTAACTAACATCTACGTAGTGCCAGGTGCACAGTTATAAATAAGTCATAGTTCCTGGTCACTAGTGGGAAATAAGTTAATGTTAATTGATACTAAATATATTAGTGAAGCTCTGCCGGGCGTGGTGGTGCACGCCTTTAATCTCAGCACTTGGGAGTCAGAGGCAGGCGGATCGCTGTGAGTTCGAGGCCAGCCTGGTCTACAAAGTGAGTCCAGGACAGTCAAGGCTACACAGAGAAACCCTGTCTTGAAAAACCAAAAAAAATATATATGTATATATATACATATATATGTATATATATATATATATATATATATATGAAGCTCAAAGAAGTAAATAATAGTCCATTGTGTCTCTAATATTACTACACAGCATCTTCAACAATTATACTCTGGGGGACACTCTAAGCCACCATTAAAATGTTGAGTTCAAAGACTAAGGAAATTTGGAATATTAGCAGTATTTTGGCTATATTGTAGTTTATGTTTTCAGTTACTTTATAAGTATAGATGAGGTACACATCTCTTGAAACTTGCATATGTGGCACATTAACTTAGTGTCTTAATTTTTGTCATATAGGAATACCTGATACTCCCTTCAGTAAAGACAGAAATGGTCATGTGAAGCGACCCATGAATGCATTTATGGTTTGGGCAAGAATCCACCGACCAGCACTAGCCAAAGCTAACCCAGCCGCCAACAATGCAGAAATCAGTGTCCAGCTTGGGTTAGAGTGGAACAAACTTAGTGAAGAACAAAAGAAACCTTATTATGATGAAGCACAAAAGATTAAAGAAAAGCACAGAGAGGAATTTCCTGGTAATCAAATGAAATGAACAAAGGCTCTTTCCAATTTCTTTTAAATTTCTTTAGGTAAAGATTAAGTTAGGTTGAGATTTCCTAATGTGTATGTGAGAAAGACAAGCATAACTTATTTATGCTTGAATTAATACTAAGCATTCATTTTCTTAAACAGAATGTAGTTGTGAAATCTGATTTTATATTTCCAGCCAATGCAAATTAGGAGACATGTTTTATTGTAGTTTTGATTAAATATGTATATCTACATACAAACATACATATATACCTATAGCTATAAAATTAACAGTAAATCACCATGGTTCTATTTTGTAATATAGTAGAGATAATAAATAATCATGACAACAGAGAAAACATAGTTAGCATTTGAAAAATAATTAAAATGCAGAGGTTAATATCCTGCTCTCTTTTAATGTTAAGTGGTTATCAGAACACAATCCTGTGTTTTGATTAATAGATTTATTTCTATCACAATACAGTTAGAAATGATTCACCCTCAGCAATAAGGGCATTGATATAAACATTGGAAAATATGTATTATTTGTGGCATTTTTGACTGTGCATAGTGGGGAAATAATTTGTTTTGAAATATTAGCAGAAATATTTTAGGAGGCAAGATTCTGAAGTATCAACTGGATGGAACCAGTGATTTGTTTATGTGACAGTGCGACACTTCTGTCTTTGGCAGGAAATTAAGCTGTTTGTGGTTTTAGTAAATTTTAAGTCTCAGTGATTTTTCTAAACCAGGCTTAAAAATAGTGACTGGTTATGGTGACTGTTACATTGTAAGCACTACATTGTATCTTATGGTGTGAGGAAAGAGGGGGAGGTAAACAATGTCTTATGGGGTATTTTGCTTCAAACCCAGTGACTAGCTTAGACTCTGCCACAAAATCAGTCTGTGTCGCTGAGTAGAAGGCATTTGACATTCTTCTCTGTTGTGGGTTACAAAATTAACAGAATAAGAAGCTATGTGGATTTTAACATGGACAGTGGAGGATTCGTCACAGAAATAGCATCATGGAGCTGGAAAATACTTTTAGACAAATCATTTTCTAAAATTTTAGAGTGTCCTGTATTTTTCATATGAAAGGCCAGAGTCTATGTATTCATATTAAAAACTCTCTCTTTTTCTGTAGGTTGGGTTTATCAGCCTCGTCCAGGGAAGCGAAAACGCTTCCCTCTAAGTGTTTCCAATGTATTTTCTGGTACCACACAGAATATTATCTCTACAAATCCTACAACAATTTATCCTTATCGCTCTCCTACTTACTCTGTGGTAATTCCTGGTCTTCAGAACACCATCACTCATCCAGTTGGTGAGTTGGTCCTATTGTAGATTATTTATAAATGCCTACATCAAAATTTTACCTCTTAAATAGAAATTTAGTTTCTGTTAAACTTCGAATTTAGGAAATAGTAAAGGAATAAGATCAAGAGAGAAAATGAAACATTAAATGAGAGAAGGAGCAAAAGTGGTTCCATGTGGAAAACTTTTAAAGCAAGCCAAATGATCCCCTAGATTAGTCAGACAGTGAAGGAAATTGTTGGTGTAATTAAATAGGAAATAGGGATGTTTCTCACCACCAGCCTACAAGACTGCTTTCCTAATGGGGTATGAGGCGTCCTGTCATGGAACTCAGTAAGACTATTGATCTATTGAAGGTGATTCTCTTGCTGCTGCAGAAAAGCAGTGGAAGCTCTCCATATCCTACCTGGACTTGCTTGGTCCATGTTGCTTACAGTTGGTCTGCGGGTGGTAGGACTGCTAAACTGAGACTCTTAAATCTTACCATCTGGAAATCTTTGGCTTGTTCCCCCAGAACTTGTATGACCTCTCTTAGGGGGAGTACCATCCATTCACTTTGCTATCACTTGTCTTAAAGCTGCTCTTCGCAGTTGCTGCCTGCCTGGATTCTCCTAATGATAAAACTGGCCCTGTGTGTTAGAGATGGTTAGATCTTGGAAATGGACTTATTAATATTAAGCACTTTCAGTATTTTTTTAATTAAAGATTTTTATTTTATGTATACAAGTGTTTTGTTTTCCTAAATGTTAAGTATACTGTGTGTGTGCGCACACTCACATGCACACCTAGTGCCTCTGCCGTTGGGCACTGGGAACTGGTTGTAAGCTGCCATTTAGGCACTGAGACCTGAAGCTGGGTCCTCTTCAAGAGCAGCAAGTACTCTAACTTCTGGGATGTCACTCCAGCCTTCATTTTCAGTGTCTTTTAAACTGTGTCAATTTAGCCAATGGAAGTACAAAGATGCAGTCAAGATACCTCTGTTCAAGTAGAAGATATGCAGAGTTGATCTGTAAGCTTGGTGCAGTGGTTGCCTGCAATCCTAGCACTCAGGGAGGCAGAGACAGGGCAAGAGGGATCTCTGTGTTTGAGGCCAGCGTGGTCTACAAAGTCCAGGACAGCCAAGGCTATACAAAGAAACTCTGCTTGAAAAACCTAAAAAAAAAAAAAAAAATTGATCTGTAGCCTCGATTTTACAATACAGGCAGGCACTGTTAGTGTTGCCTGTAATACTGCATTTCAAATTAGGCTTAACTATATCTCTGCTTTCGTTTTGCATATCCCCCCAAGACTTTACTTGCATCTCTTTTGTTCATTTTAAAATGCTTATGTTTCTCAGGAACAGATTTATCATTGCTCTTATTTGAAGCAGTTGAGATTTTATACACTATATCACTTTTACACCATCTGTACAAAGATATGGTCTAGAAGAAGAGTAAATATTTTTTCTGAGATTGGTAGGGTTTGTGCATCATGATTTTGTTATTGAAGTATGGTAGACAGAATTACCAGAAACAGTTCAGAAACATACAAAACAGCAAACAAAAATGTGATAATGAGTCTTTGTTGGCTACTTTAAAAAATCATTTACAATACCAAATATTGTAGTAAAGATTGATTTTCTCGATCTCAAATAATAAGTAGAACTTTTTATAAAGATAATTTGAGAACTGTTTTTAGATAAAAAATTTATAGTAAGATTTATTTACTACCATGCTGCACAGTTGTGCAACTTTGAAATATGTTTAGTTATTCCATCAGCTTGGTATTATATTACTTACAGGTGCTGGTATAACTAGGAAGTTTAGACTGTATCATAAGTCCTTTAAATAATTGTAGTTATTGGATAGGCATGGTGAAACATACCATTAGAGAAGCGAAGACAGGTGTATCTCTGTGAATTTGAGCCAAGCCTGATCTATCAAACAAGCTTCAGGATAGCCAGGGCTACACAGAGAAATCTTGTCTCAAACAAACAAACAAATGACCATATTTAAATCTTTGCAGATACTAATTTTAATACCTTATTTCTTCATTTCTTTCAAGTAGTTTTATGTTCTAAATATAAAAGAATGGCAATGTCGGGTATTTAAACATTTATTCTTATGGAAGAAAGATTATCAAGGTAGTGAAACATGATTTTTCTTTTACAGAGTAATTATTTTTATAGTAATTTTTGTGTCTTTATGATACTATATAAGTGACTAACTTTTTAGGTACAGAAAGTGATTCACTAAGCTAGTGTGCACAAAGTCACCATTTGAGTAACTAGAAATTGTAATTTTTTGTTTCTTTGCTCTGATAAAAAATCCGTAGGAGAGAAAGGGTTCATTTTAGTTCACAGTTCTTGGTCACAGTCCATCTCAGGGATGTAAAGGCAGCAGGAACAGCTAGTCATATCATGTCCACATCAGGATCAGAGAGATAAATGGATCTATGCTGCTTGGTTTTTTGTTTTGTTTTGTTTTTTTGTTTTTGTTTTGTTTTGTTTTGTTTTTGCTGGCTTGCACTCAGCTCACTTTCTCTACTTTTAACAGGACCACCTGCCTAGGTATTGGTACCACCCACAGTGGGCTGCATCAATTAATAAACACATGGGCTGGAGAAATGGCTCAGAGGTTACGGGTACTGACTGCTCTTCCAAAGGTCATGAGTTCAATTCCCAGCAGCCGCATATTGGCTCACAACCATCTATAATGAGATCTGTTTACATAATAAATAAATAAATCTTTTTAAAAAATTAATACACAGAGAGAGGGGGGAGAGAGAGAGGAGAAGAAGGAGGAGGAAAGGAGAAAGGAGAGAAAGAGAAGAGAGAGCAATTCAAAGTGAATGATCCCTCACTGAGACATTTCCCAAGTGATTCTAGGTTGTATGAAGTTGACTTTTAGGGCTAATTACCACAGAAGTGATGTAGACCTAGCAAAATTGCTCTGGCAGAAGCTACTTCTATCTACATTATCTAATATCTTATGCTTTACCTTTCAGTTTTGCTACAATAACTGTATGATCACCGAGATCTATTATTGTTAGTTTGTAGCCGTTATATTGTATTGATCTAGGATTCTCAAACTTCCTTCTGTGAAAATTAGGTTCAAGAATCCTCACATCTTTAGTAGGAAGGATTGTGTTGAGTCTCCACTTTCTCTTCAGTTGTCTCAGCCAGGGGTTCTAAACCTGTGAGTTGCTACCCCTTTGAGGTCACGTATCAGATATCCTATATATAAAATATTTACATTACAATTCTTAACAGTAGCAATAAATTAGAGTTATGAAGTAGCAATGAAATAAATGGTCAGGGGCCATCACAACATAAGGAACTGTATTAAAGAGTCACAGCATTAGGAAAGTTGAGAACCACTGCTCTAAGAAGTTTCAATGATTTTGTTCTTTCTGGTGAAAAATTTATCAAGTCAGGTAGTACACCTTATAGTCACTTGGGTTTTGTTAAGTCATTTTCCTCCAAACACCTGATTTTTAAAAATGGTGTGTGTGTGTGTGTGTGTGTGTGTGTGTGTGTATGCGGGCGCGCGCACACATACCACTAACTGAATGTGCATGAGTTGGCCAGAGGGATCAGATAGTTCTGGAGCTTGAGTTATGGTTGTGAGCCACTTGACATGGGTGCTGGGAATCAAACTTAGGTCCTCCCAAGGGCAGTTAAGTGTTCTCCGGCCTCCAACTACCTACTTTCTATTTGCACTGACTTAAAACAACATAGACTAATTTTTTCACACAAGATTTTGATAGGTTTCTTTTAACTTGACCAATTAGCTTAACAGCTTTATAATTTAGGAGTATGCTTTTTCTTGTTTGTTGTTACCATTTTCGTGTAAACAACTACCTTTATATGAAAGCATTTTTTGTGCAAACAACCACTTTTATATGAATGTTTTACTTTAGTTGTCCTTATCAGTCTTCTTCCATTAACCAACATTTGTGATGCAAAAAGATGAAAAAAAATCTTCATTATTCAATTAGTTAGTGATTTAGAAATGTGTTATTAAATATTTCACACCAAACTCATGGATTTTTTAGTAATCTCTCCTTAATGCTCAACCAAGCTTACTTCATTTTCCTGTGTATTCTACCAAGCCCACTTGTTTTTCTAGGCAACCATTTGCACTGCATCACATTTTTCCAGAACACTTCATCTCATTAAGATATTAAATATACTTGAAAACTGAAAGTGCACTTCAGGATTTTCTGTTTCCATGAATCTTTCTATCTCCACTATCTTCTGAGTGAATTCAAGGCCATAGTTGCAAGCCTGCCTATCTGACCCCTCTACTGCCAAATATTTATCAGGCACCTGCTGGTAGACAGGTTGTGTTAGGGACAATATAAATATGTTTCCTTAGACCCTCTTGTCAAAGATTTTATAGTGTAGTTATATACAAGGCAGATACAGATAAAACTAATCTTCCTATTCCTTTGATCAAATCTATAGCAGCTTCTAGTCTGCCATTCTTTATATATTGCATTGTTTGCTCTGCTCATGTTTAATGCCACACTCTAAACTGCTCTGCTTTTAGTCTCTGAAAGTCCTGATAGCATGATTGTCTAGAACTGTCTTCAGCTATATTTTATCAAACAGCTTAGGTGCCAGCCTCCTTATTTATATTAGCATTCACATTATATAAATGTGAATGTATATAACAGGCTTTGAGGCTTCTTTAGAAAATACATTTATTTTACCTACTATAAAATATTTACTTGGCCATAGATGCACTTTTCATTAAGTTCTCTATTTTATTTGTTCAGCCTGAGATTGGTTTTGTTGATTATATCATTACTTAGTTGACAGTCTTTTGCTCTCTAGAATTCATACTTTTCCCCCTCTAAATGTTTTAGTTATATTTACCACCAGTTTTTCAACTGTGTGTCATTTAGTTCATATACTTTTTGAATAAAACAGTAAGAAAGAAAACTTTATGATGCTAGTACTGTTGTAATCCAAAAGTTCAGAAGGCCTGTCTTGGCCTTAAGATCCACTCTTAAGAAGGTGTTAGAAGGTCCATTAGAAACTCAAATCTGGACCAAAAAAATCTCTTAAAAGTTGTTTAATTCTAGGTAGGACACAACCATTCTGACTTTGAAATTATAGCAGCTGTGGCTGTCAAAATACATGAAGGGGGAAAGGTCCATATTTATAAGGTCTTGCTATTGTGGGGCTTTTGCAAATCCAGCTTGCAGTTTAATTAAGACATGGAGACTTGTATATAGTTTAAAGCTGTTGGCCTGTTATTGGGGCCGTCTCTCAGCACTACCTAAACTTATCCTGACTCCTCCACTATCCCATCTCTCCACGCTGTCTTCACTCTTGCCTGCAGTTCCATCCATCGTCCTTCTGCATCTTCTCTTCTCCCAAGTCTCTCTGCCTGTGTTGAGTTTCTGCCTTCCTGGAAGTCCCACCCCAATATTTTCTGCCCCAGCTCTGGACCATCAGTTCTTTATTATACAAAAAGCCACATTCCAGTTTGAACCAATCAGCAGCAAGACAACTTCTTAGCTCCTAAACAACCTAAGCTTTTGTCTTTAATATCTTTTGAGTTTTCTTTTTTGAGACTGATAACAAGGAAAACTGTAAGACTATAACTATCTGGTCTTCAACACCATCAGAGACCTGAAAATGATAAATTTTATGTGAGTATAGGAGTGAAGAGCAAACAGCTTCCAAAACTATAAAAATGACAGAGACTTACTGGCTACCTGGACAGTCACCCAAGGTTCACCTTGCCAGTGGGGCATCCATCTACAACTATCAGGTCCAGAAGATCTGAGACACTTTCCTGTGAAGCAGGAAAGTTTGAAGGCTGTCCCACCTGGTCTTGGCAAAGTAGGACGATCAACTTCTCAGTATCCTGCTTGTCCAGTGTAGACAGCAGACTGTCAGCAGTCAAAGTAAAGGGCAGTTTATAGCCCAGTAGCCAGCTTTGGCACATACAAAGCAAGCTCTAGGTTGAGGTTCTTCGGTGCCCATCATCTTCTTCAGAGAAGTTTGCGGGTGCTGCCAGGAGTTGAACTGTCGCTCTGTTATGAAATGCTTTTTATTAAAACATCTTAAATGCCATATTCTGTTATTTGAGGACCACCTATCTATCTAAAGTGTATCTAAATAGACAAAATTTCTTGCTTTTTGTTACTTGCTTTCTGCTTAACTTTAAAAAACAATATGTAGGAGGCTAAATAAAGCTTATTTCTATAATTAATTAAACTAGTACCTAACATGACTGCAAGTATATTTCTGAAAGCATATGAAAGGATATGATTATTTATAAGTGACTGACTATGAACTTGTATTTCTTAATTATCCCTAACAGCTTATGATAGTAGCTTTCAAAAGATTAAGACTATACATTAATTTTTGGGGAAGGTTCAAGACAAGGTTTCTCTGTGTAGCCCTGGCCATTTTGGACTTTGTAGACCAGACAGACCTAAAACTCGCAGAGATATGCCTGCTTCTGCTCCCTTGAGTGCTGGGATTAGAAGTGTGTGTCACCAAGCCCAGTTTACATTACATTTTTCAATGAGTTGCATATGCACATATACCCTAAACAAGAGTTGAATTATATATACAGTATGTTGTAGCAAATATAAATGTAAATTTATATAACCATACAAAAATCCATATCAATCTATATTTGAGACTTGTTACTTTGTAGTCTAAAAGGAGATACAATAACTCACCTTTATTTGTTATTTTCAGTGAGGTATAGTAATCTGTCCTTCTTTGTTTTTTTTTTTATCCCCTTTCCTCTCTTTTCCCCCTTCTACCCCCTAATACTAGATAGGAGAGAAAGGGTAGAGGAGAGAATGAGAGAGAGCAAGCCCTGAATGTAACCTCCTTCCCTTTGTTTCCTTGTTGACCATGACCAATAACAACTTGCAAATAACTCCCCTAAATGCCAAAAAAAAATATCATAACCCACTGAACGACCAAAAACCACTCACCCCACCTCTTGTCAGTGAGGGTGCCACATTCTTTAAATTGCTTCTTGCTGTCTGGGGGTGATGGCTTATTCTGGGGACTCTTAAAAAATTGAGATATTGGCCAAGCCCTGGGAGAGCTGGATGCCCAGGCTCTGTGGGATCATCTGGGGCTAGAAAAGTGCAGAGCCTAACTGAAGTTTTGTCTGAAGCAGTCTGTAAGTGGGGCTAGCTGCTTTGTCTTCATTTGTGGCTAGGCCTTTTTTTTTTTCTGAAAACACAGAAACTTTAAAGATAACTTTGTAGGGACATTTTTGCATTAACACATGTGTGGAATGTGCAATGTGCACAAATCAGCTAAAGATGATTCTCTGCTGTATGCTTGAGAAGGTGAAAAGCGTCTGTCAATCTTTAATAGGGTAATGTAAATCTCTATCATGACATATGAAAGGTAGCATGTAATAATAGATTATGAGCCCAAAAGATGCATTGGCTACTGCAGAGACAATCATGTCTCAGCCAGTCTCCAGAGCTGTTTCCATGTAGGGGGATCATTCGTGTCAGCTGTTTTGTTGTTCTAGGCCTCTTCCTTTGCCTCTTCCATATCAGCAGCCAAGATTTTCAGGAGGTCTCCTATGGTCAAATTTAATCTTTATTAACTTTGAAGGTATCCACAGCTTTTCGTTTCCCATAGAAGTAAATGTGTAGCCTCATTCCCAATGAAACATATTTCCTGACTTCCATTCTGAGGTTAACATATCCTTATAGTATAGATGCTGATTTATTCAGCAGCATCTGTGCTACCTGTGACATTGACATTTAAAAATTTTTTAAATTAATAAAGCATTGTGTAATCTATATCTGAGAGATTTCATATCTTCCTTCTGTTTTATAAGCATTTCTTTTAAAGTACAGTTAGATCTTTCCACAGTTGCTTGACCTTTAGGATTGTAAGGCATGCCTGGAACATGTTTATTTTATAGTATTTAAAAGAGAGTCTAAGTTGTAATAAACCTGTAGGCTGAATTACTTTATTAATTGCTCACAGATCTGTTAGCATCCTCCATTTTCCAGATTTCTTTTTAAGGGCAAAGAATTCCAAAGGCTGGTGGAATCTTCTGTATGTTGAGCCTCCAGCTGCTCTTGGGCCAGCCATTCTAGAGCCTGTAGCTTTTGCTTATTTCAGAGCCACTTCTCTATCCAAAGAGGCTCGTTAGTTAACCATTTTAAGTAGGGCAGTTGGTACTTCATCAGTAGTGGCTCCTCCATGTAAATTTGCAGAGATAACATCTGTTGTGCCCTGCCTACGGACAGCCTGGATGGTGTGTGACTGGTTTGGATAACGCTTTTCAGCATCATTACCAAGAACATCTCCTATTAGTCCATGAAGTTAAAGGAATGCTAATCTGTGTTTCCCAGTGTTGTAATAGATACCTTCCCCATAAATCCATAGCTGTATTTGCCACATATGGTCTTCCTATAATTCATTTTAGACTTCTTTACCTGAGACAATGTCCCAATTCCTAGGATCTGTGTAGATACTTTTCAAAGTGGCCAAGTTGAATTAGAAGAATTTTGTGGAATTATTGTTATATCTGCCTTGGTATCCATTATGCCATCAATCCCAATTCCATCTAATTGTAATGTCAGCTTTTGTCTCTGCTCATATCAGTTTGCTAAAATATTTTTCCCAGTATCTTTAGAATCTCTTGTTTATCCATCAGAGTAGTTAAACTTAGAGCAGTGTTGTCTATTGTATTAGGCATTACTTCTTCTGGTTGTTCTCTAGAAGAGTCTCTCCTTGGCTGACAGGGAATTAATAGCTCATATTGGTTTTTTGTTTGTTTGTTTGTTTGTTTTTGGGCAGAGCCCACGCAAAGCCTCCTAGGCCATTTCCCCAATTGTAAGGAACAGTCTTGTTTCTCTGAGTGATCTACATTCATATGTCCTGTGTCTGCTCTTTCCACGTCTTTCACATATTCCAGGAAGCTTTCTCCCTGGATTATCACTAGAGAAAATATTATTCTTAGGAACTGTTTGTCTACAGTCCTTTAGGAAATGACCTGTTCTTCCACAGCCAAAGAATCAGACATTTTGAACTCTCATACTTTTAGCAATTGCTTGTCCAATCAAAATGGATTGTAAATATTAGATCCAATGTCTGCAGTAGTTTTAATCCATTCCTAAATAGGCGCATATCTGACCTTTAAAGGTTTAATAGCCTTTTTGCATTCAGCATTAGCATGCTCGAAAACAATAGACTCAATTACAATTTCTCTTGCTTCTGGATCTGATAATGCTCTATTTACAGATGAAGTTAATCTTTGTTTTAAAAAATCAATAAAAGATTTATCTGAGCCTTGAACTATTTGTAAATGATTCAGACCATTTTTCCTGTTGTTCTACCTTGTCCAAAGCTTCTATAGCTAATATATGACATTGTTCTAAGGTGGCATCATTAAATGTAATTTGCCTTGACTCAGCATACTGATCTTCACCTAACAATTGATCCTTGAGAATACTAATAATTCTAGTCCTATTGGATTGCTCCATAGCTGAAGCCTCCTCTCTCCACCATGTCAGCCAGTGTAGTTGAGGGCCAGCTTCTAAGATAGTTGATATTAAATGTTTCTGATATTTTAGAATTATATGATTTAGCATGGCTCAGTTATTAGTTTCACATGAGGTGAGTGCACATTGTAAGCTATCAGTACCTCTTTAAATCCTTTTAGATCTAGCATCTCTATGGGCTGGCACCCAAATTCTCTGTAGTGGATTTCTCTCATCTGGAGCTAATTGTCTTACTGTAGCTGGAAAAATTATTGTAGGTCTTCTAATAGGCCTAGACTGCCATCCTGCAATCTCATCAAAAGGTGGCACCATGAGCTTTAGATTGGATTCCTCTGGGCTAACTTGAGAAAATTCTTTATTTTGATTTAAAATATCTTCTAATTTCTGTTCTACTGCTTTTAATCTAACATTCCATATCTCAGTAATTGCTTATCTTATTCTGATCTTTTGTAGAGAGTACATAGAAAACTATAGTTTTTACTGAACATATTATAATTAATTTATGCTTATAATCAAAACAAAACTTTTCTCCCATGTCAGACAATGTAGTGGAGGTCCAAATATCCTCTGCTATAGTGTTTTGCATTAGGAGGAGGGTTGGAGTTATTTTTAGTTAAAGAAAAAAGATGGGTTTTCCACAGATGACAAAGTAAGATGAAGGTCAGAAGGAAGCTGGGTATGGGCCTGCAAATAAAAATTGGGCTTTCCTGGGAACTGAATGGATGGATCATCAGGCACTCCTTGGTGGGGTAGGCAGAGCTACCCTTCATCAATGGCATGACCTTCATGGGCTCTCAGGCAACCACCATGTGCCCACTGACATGATTAACAAACTTATTCTTGGGGACATTAAATAGAGGAATGACACAGGAAGCCGAAACAGTGGCTTATTCAGTTGGATTCTGAATCACAATCAGGAAATAGTCTTTATGCAGTGCCACCATAATTTCATTTTTCTTGGAGCGAATTCGAAGGAAGGTTAAGTCATTCTGGGGGTCAATTTCGTGCACAATGCTCCGTGCCTTTAAGATGAAGTTTGCATGAGGTTGGCATACTGTGTAGTGGTGGGCTTGTCCATGGTGCTCTCAGTGGGAATGCCTCTGTGTTCACCATGATGATTCTAAAACACATGAATATGGTTAAGGGGTTAATAGGAGGAGGTTCACAGCTATGGAAAGAAGAAAAAATGAAACATGAATATACACTGAATGCATTAAAAATGTGTGAAATTGTCAAATAACAGTTAATAAAAATCTACCTTATTAACAACATCAATAAAAGAAAATTAGTGTAGTTCTTTCTTGTAAGTTTTCATGAGGAGTCAGGCAATAGCTTCACATTGTTCTGCCTCATTTTCCTCAGCTTTTTATGACCTCTTCCTCTTCCCAGAAATCCACTTTTCTTAACAGTAGCCTAAATATTCTTTCCAATTCTCAGTCTTCCCCGCTCTCTTCTCTTTATCCCAAGAGACATGCTTCTCCTCCTCATTAACTCTGTAAAACTGCTTTTTTTGTAGAAAAAAAATATCTGTCTCGGTCTGTGTCATGTCCTTCTGCCTCACTGTTCATCCCAGTCCTACAGCAGGAGCCTGTTTGTGCCTCTCCAGTCGCTCAGCACCTGCAGCGGCTTCTTTCTCCTTGGGCCTGTGCTTAGGAGACATGCAGCAGTTGTTCACAGCTATGCTTATTTACTTATATATTTGAATTGGTTAGTTGGATTTTGTATTGTTCCCTTTTGACCTTATGTGTCTAAAGCAGCTCCATATTTCATGTAATGATTGGACATTTCTGTCTACTTTAACAGCAAACTTATGTTTTACTCACACATGGATGTTTCTAGTGACAAATATGTCTCTTTCAAAAATAGCTTTTTCTGGTGTAGCTCTGACATCATTAAAATTTGGCCTTATGCTGGACATGGTGGCACATGCCTTTAGTCTTGCACTAGAGAGGCAGAGGCAGGTGGAGTTTGCGGCCAGCCTGGTCTACAGAGTGAGTCCAGGACAGTAAAGGCTACACAGAGAAACCTTGTCTCAAAAAAAATTGGCCTCCTGGGGCATTGTATTCATTCATTCAAACCTGCACAAAGCAGTGAGAACATGGTGGACCACATGTGAGTGTATTCATTACACCAGTGATGGACAGTGCTCATAGGTATTGGGTAGCCATTAGCCACTCCTAAATGCGAGGGAGCCTAGGACATTGTAGTTTTGTTGTGTCCTAAAAGAAGAGAAGCCAAGTAACTGGCTGGTTTCTAACGGTTAGTGTGTACTGTGCCTTAATGTTTGAGGCATTAGAGCTCTGTGCATTTTCTTGATCTTTCAAATCACTGACTTATTAAAGTTGCACACTTTTAACCTCCTGCTTATCAACCTCCACCTCTAACATTTAAAATGTTTCTAGATAACTCTGTGCAACAAAATAAAATAGATATATGTCTGCTACTTAATACTTGTCATTAAATGAATGCATGGTTATCACTCCAGGCCTCCTTTCTGTCTCTTCTTTTATAGAACAATCTTAGTTAGAAAGATTATTAGAAAAGATATATGCCCTTTCAATGACCAAGACATGATCAATTGTTCTGAAGACTTCTTGTAACTTATATTTTCTGATAACTAAATGCTTATGCTGGGTATAGGAAAAAGAATTCATTGTCAGAGGTAGATTGTCAGGTTAATGTCTTGAATATGGTAACAACTCAGGAAATAAAATTTTGAGAGTTTTTAGAAGTTTGCCTGGCCTTGTGGTTGTTGCAGGATACTGTAGATGTCTTTACGGCAGATCCGTGTAGGAGTATCTCCTTAAACTTAATTGTTTCTCCTTCAATCAAACCTTAGCTCTTTCTCTAAAGACTTATGTGTGGGCTGTTGTATGTGTGTATGTCTGTGTTCCTGTGCATGCCTATATACACAAGCCAGAGAATGAATGTTGAATCCTTGAAACTGGAGTTACTGGTGCTTGTGAGACCTGGCTTGCTATGCAAATACTGGGATCTGAACTCTGGTCCTCATGATTGCAAAGCAAGTGGTCTTAATCACTGGGCCATCTCTACAATGATTCTTGACTAGATCCTGGTAATAACAAACATAAAAAACAACTTAGGGGGTTACACAAACTTGTAGTTCCAGCACAGAAGGCTGAGAGCAGGCTGGGCTAAAAAGATCAGGACAGCTTCATGTACACCCTCCTGTACTTCACTAAGCAGACATCTTGAAATAGATTGGCGGGGCTCTTCACTCCTACTTTGAGGTTTAGAAGAGCATTGCCTGCTTCTGCTGAGAGAAGGAAGGAGAAGGAGGTCTCCCCTGGATAAAGTTGAGAGAAGATCTGCATTTGGGGCTCTTGAGAGATATTTCTACCTGCAGCAGCTCTGTACTTGGACTGTATTTTTATTAACAGACACATAGTTGAATTGGAATGCCCTGGGTAGGACTCTACTCCAAAGTCTTCTTCTCTTTTGTATTTTATCATGAACGCTTAGTTAAATTGAGTCTGAGTGTGTTGTTTGGATAACGGAATCTCAACCAGCAGTACTGTCTTCTTTGGGAATGGAAGCATAGATGACTTTTACTTACCTTTAAAAATTCTGCTCTTGGGCTGGAGAGTGGCTCAGAGGTTAATAGCACTGGCTGCTCTTCCAAAGGCCCTGCGTTCAATTCTCAGCTACCACATGATGGCTCACAGTCATCTGTCATGAGATATGGTGTCCTCTTCTGGCCTGCAGGTATTACACTCAGGCATAACACTGTATGCATAATAAATAAATAAATCTTTAAAAAGAATTCTGCTCTTACCAATCATGTCCCACAAGGATTCTTTCCAAGTCTGTCACAAATGGCTAAGCATGACAAATCCTATTCTCTTTGGAGATTTCCAGCTATATTCACTTTGAATGCAGTAAAATGAAACAATTTTCTTGATTGTTTTAATTTTTCCAACTAAAAAGTATCATACTTTCTAATGAAAAATAACCCACAGTGCTACTTTGAAACTTGTTTATATGAAAAAAAAAAAGCCATGTTGACTAAAACCCAAATGAACATCTAGATTTTCTTACTACACATGTATCTTTTCCCCCACCCCTAGATGATTGTTCCTTAATGATAACTGTTGCCAGTAGTTTTATATTTTTCTGTTTATAAATCAACATCTTAATGTATTCATTCTTTTATCAATAGTAATTTTATTCATTTGTTTGCATATCCAAAGTTTGTTGAGGACTTGCCTATTAGGTGCTAGGCAGAAGCTGAACTTGGGGTTATAGTAGTGAAAGAAACACAATCTGTCTTCTTATGGCACTCAGAGTTTGGTCCGGAAAGAGAGAAATTCACAAGAAATTACAATGACTTCAGAATTGTCAGAATATTGTAAATAAAGAGAGGAGTGGTTTGACGTGATACCATTACTAACTAGGTGAAGGTGGATAGTGAACTTTCCTTCAAAGGTCCAAGTTCACGGTGCGGTAGATACCAGGAGAGATCCTTACAATGCTTAACCTCTGCTATTTTTATTTCTGAAGGTGACGCCCCACCTGCCATCCAGCTGCCCACACCTGCAGTCCAGCACCCAAGCCCCATCACACTTTTCCAGCCCAGCGTCTCCAGCACTGGCCCGGTGTCCGTCCCGCCTCCAAGTCTGACGCCCCGCCCATCACTCCCGCCTCAGCGCTTCACTGGGCCTTCCCAAACTGACGTTCATAGGCTCCCTTCGGGAAGCGGTCGCTCTGTGAAGAGACCCACTCCGGTCTCTCTGGAGAGCGCCAGCAGGATTCCAGCTGGTGCAAGTACTGCCCATGCCAGATTTGCAACCTCGCCTGTCCAGCCTCCCAAGGAGTATGCCAGCGTTTCCACTTGTCCCCGAAGCACTCCAATACCCCCAGCGACTCCCATTCCACACTCCCATGTCTATCAGCCCCCACCCCTTGGCCATCCAGCTACGCTGTTTGGGACGCCACCTCGCTTCTCGTTTCATCACCCTTACTTCCTACCTGGACCTCATTACTTTCCGTCAAGGTAAACGAACAGTTTTCTACTTCTTACCTAAAAATACCCCTAATTAAGGTTTACTTTGGAGGGCATTTCTTTTCTGCTGAAAAGGGGGGCTTCCTCAGTCAGCATTAAGAGCCTGAATAAGAACCAGGCAGCCCACACAAATGGATGGAGGGGCCATATGAGGACCTGCGGAGCTAGAGCTAGAGAGAATCCATCGTCAGCCGTTTCTCCACTCAAGCCAGCTCTCTCCTGTGAGAACAAGGTTTCAGTGTTGTCAAATATGGCTTCATAGGAAACAGTTAGGAGAAGCCAGGTGATCCCTTTTTTAGAGCTGTGTTTTACAAATTTGAATTGTGTGGCATCTAGTTAAATGCAGATCCTGACTATTAGGTCTGGGGTACAGGAATGTAGCATGCTTTGCTGCATGCCTGTAATCCCAGCACTCGGAGGCAGAAGCAGGAAGATCTCTGTGAGTTCAAGGCCGGCCTGGTGTACAAAGTAAGTCCAGGACAGCCAAGGCTACACAGAGAAACCCTGTCTCAAAAAAACAAACAAACAAAAGTCTGCATTTCTAATAAACTCCTATGTGATCCACTTCTGTTTGTTTATGTAGCACATTTTTAAAAATATTTATTTATTATTTATACAGTATTGTGCCCACATGTGTGCCTGTCCACAAGAAGGCACCAGATCTCATTACAGGTGGTTGTAAGCCACCATGTGCTTGCTGGGAATTGAACTCGGGACCTTCGGAAGAGCAGCTGGTGCTCTTAAACCTCTGAGCCATCTCTCCAGCCCATGGAGCACATTTTGAATAATAAGTGTGGGAAGGAAAGGCTTTCAAGCCAAGAGACATGGAATGACTAGTTAAAAGTTAAACTTCCTCTCTGTACCCATTGTACCAAACCAGAGGACTTCCCATGCATATTAACAGCAATAAAATTGATTTTCATAGGGAAATATCTTGGGAAAGCAAATTGCAAGGTGAAGACCTTGCAAATATCCTCTACTTCTCTGTTGCTGTTAGGTATATAGATAGTTTATGTTGTGATTGGAATATTAAAATGCTTGATACTCATCTTTTATTGTTAAGTAGATTAAATAATAGGAAGTTTAGCTTTCTTACCTTGACAAGGCTTATAGGATTTGATTATAAATGTACAAATTATCTTGATACTTTAAAGAACATTTTATAAGAAGGTGTTTGAAAACAAGCACTTAGAATGTAGAAACAATACTATTAGCAATAGTAAATGTAATATAATACAGTACAATAGTGAATGAAGTGGATAAATAGTATTGCATTTCTTAAACGTGAATGTAATTGGACTTAGGAATATCAAAGCAGTATGTCAAATGTAAATATCAAGATAATACTCTTTTTCAGAAATGAAAGTGAGATCTATATAATTTCATCCTTAAAATTCTTTGTAATTGCTCTCTGACTTTTGTCCATGTATTTCTGATAATAGGTTTTACCAGGGAATGAGTAATCTACTTATGCTTTCTTAAGTAAACAATCTAGTATGGGTAAATGGCAAAGTTAACTGATTTCCTTTTAGTTTTCCTTGTCTCTAAATTGATAATAGAATTTTTAATTGCTTCAATACAATGATTACAATGGGTATTTGAAATAGAAATGCACATATATTTTGTGTTTATTTTACATACTTTAGAAATTTATTCACTTTACATGCCAATCGTAGGCCCCTCCCTCCTGTCCTCCCAGTTCCACCCTCCCTCCCTTTGTCCCATCTCCTCCGTCCCTTCCCTTTCAGAAGAGAGGAGACACACCCCGACTCCCACCTCCACTAACCCACCCTAGCTACCAAGTAACATCAGGACTGAGCACTTCCTCTTTTGCAGTGTCCTAGCAAGGCAGCCCCACCAGGGGAAGTGATCCAAAAGCATGCAACAGAGTCCATGTGAGGTAGCCCTCACTCCCTTTACTAGAGGACCCATATGAAGACCTAGCTACCTATCAAGTACATATCTGTAAGGGGCCTAAGTCCAGTCCATGCATGGTACCTGGTTGGTGTTTCAGTCTCTAAAAGCCCTTTTGGGCCCAGGTTAGTTGGCTTTGTTGGTCTTTTTGTGGAGCTCTTGTGCCCTCTGGGTCCTTCTATCCCCCCCACCCCCACCCCACCCTGCCGCATTCTTCCACAAGGCTCCTTGCACTCAGCCCAATGTGTGACTGTCTCAGCATGTGTTGTAATATGCTGCTGGATGGAGCCTCTCAGAAGACAGCTGTGCTAGGCTCCCATTTCCAAGCAGAGCAAAGTGTTGCTAATAATGTCAGGGGTCGGCTCTCTCCCATGTGGTGGGTCTCAGATTGGGCCAGGCATTGGGTGGACATTCCCTCCATCTCTGCTCTATCTTTATCCCTGCATTTCTTGGAAGCAGGATAATTCTGGGTTGAAGTTTTGGTGGGTGTGTTGGTGTTCCCCTTCCTCCACTAGGAGTCTGTCTAGTTAGAGGGTGGCCTCTTCAGTCTCCATGACCCCTAGCTAGAGACACTTCCATATCTTCCCATGAGCCTACTATTTTACATGTTTTAACAAAACTAAATTGGTTATGTATTTTAATGGAGTCATTTTGTAAAGCAAAGGGATACTTACACTTCTCATACCTCTCTTTGACTAGTATCCGTTTCATTTTGCTTTTATGAAACTTGCTTGTCCTTCAATGTTCACTCCATCTCTCCAACCCCTATGTGGGGAATGGTACCACCCACATTGGCCAGGCCTTCCCACCCTGATGAATGTAATCAGGACAATCACATACAACCATACCCAGAGACCCATTTCCCTCAGCTGATTCTAGACTCTATCAAGTTGACAATCAAAAGAAGACATTAAAAATGTAAACAGACCTTTAGAGATGAATCAACAATGTAAAATCTGCCAGCAAAGGGAAAAATTCTGGACCATGTGATATTGCTAAATGCTATGAAATTTTAAAAGAAGAATACAAATCAGTCTTTTCTCAAACTCTTAACCCCACCCCCCAAAATAGGAAGGAATACTTGCAGTGCTAGCATTACCCACCTACCAAAGCTAGCGTGAATCAAAATTGCATACTTTATATGAATATACATGCAAAATTATGCTAACTCTATCAGCAACAGTAAAAGGATTGCAAGCCAGGACCGAGTTGGATTTACCTCCAAAATGAATGCATAGTTCACATCTGAAATTTATTAATAGTAAAGCCACAGATAATATCTGCTGATATAAAAAAGCATTTGCTCAAACCCAGTGTCTTGGGACGAAATAAATGCCTTAGTTCATGTTATTTTTTTAGACTAGGAATAGGGGGAACTTTCTCAATATTGTAAAGAAATGTATCAGAATCCCATAGATGACATCATATTAATGACAGATGGAACATTTCCCGCCTAAGATCAGGAATTAAAATCCTATGTCCTTTTTACCATTTCTGTTCCATATTGTACTGTAAAGTCTGAGCCGTATCAGTTAGGCAAGACAGAAAACAAAAAGTTCCAAAATGGAAACTATTTTTACTTGATGTCATCCTATATGTGGAAAAAAAAATTAATCAACAACAAACGGGCCAGTGAGGTGGTTCAGTGGGTAAAAGCACTTGCTGGCAAGCTTGAGGACCTAAGTTTGATCCCAGAGACCCACATGGTGGAAAGCCAAAACTGACTCCCAAAGATTATCTTCTGACCTCCACATGAGTGATAATGCATGCACATGCCCACACACATACACATACGTGTGCACCAAATAAATAGACATGAGGGCTGGAGAGGTGCCTTAGTGGTTAAGAGCACTTACTAGTCTTCCAGAGAAGCAGGGCTTGGTTCCCAGTATGTACGTGGCAGCTCACACCATCTGTAACTCCAATTTTAGCAGGTCTAATGCCTTTTTCTGGCCTCAATAGGCACCTGCCTGTATATGGTGTACATTTATACATAATGGCAAAAACTGAAATTTATAAAGTAAGACAAATATAATAACAATAAAAAGTAAATCGAAAAATATACTGTAGCTGATAAGCTCTGTAGTTTCAAGGTATTAAATAACTTTACAAAATTCAGTGGGCAAAATGCAGGCATAGTAGCACACATCTGTAATACCAGCATACCTAAAGCAGGATGAGTGGAGGAGAGAGAAGAGCGCCTGGAAGCACATGGGCCAGCTGGCCTGCTGTGCAGCGGTGAACAGGAGACCCCGGGGTCAAACATGGTGCAAACTAAGGACCTCCACGTATGTGCAGTGACATACATGGGCCACAAAGTCACACACATGCACACACAAGTATATATGAGACAAAAACGCACACGTACATCATACACACCAATACATAGATAAATTCAATGTGATATAAAAAGAATGAAGGTAATTCACAGCCAGTTGGAAGGCAGATTGTCAGATTCTTACAAAACTAAACATTAGTAATCGTGTTGCTTGGTGTTCACCAAAATGAATTTTTGTTCATATAAAAATCTGCATAAAGACGCTTACAGAGACTGAAGGAAACAAGAAACTCCTTCAGTAGGTGGATGGATAGACTGATACAGCCAGCTAGTGGAATATCACTTACTGCTAGAAAGAAATAGAGTAGGAAACCATGAGTCACAGAACCATGAGTGTATATTACTGAGAGGCCCTTCTGAAAATAACAGACTCTGCTTTCAATATAGAACCTCCTGGAAAAGATAAAAAGTTGCCATTTTCCCCATCTGTGTGAATATGTGCCCAAGAGCATTCTCATCTTACCAGGAAACCAGTCACTAGGTCCTACTTGACTAGCAACCTCATCTTAATACAATTATCACTACAGGGATCCTGTTTTCTTTCTTTTTAAAAATATTTGTGTATTATTGTGTATATAGTGCTCTGCCTGTACATACTCCTGCAGTCAAGAAGAGGGCATCAGACCACATTATAGATGATTGTGGCCACCATGTAGTTGCTGAGAATTGAACTCAGGACCTTTGGAAGAGCAGATGTGCTCTAACTGCTGGTCCATCTCTCCAGCCCAGGGATCCTGTTTTCAAAGTCATACTCTCAAGTTTCCCAGACATCAGCAAGGGAAGGGAGGGGTGAACGTGCTGAGAGTGAAATTACTGTTGGGTAAGACACTGACACTGTGGTGGTCAGTGGGTGTTATCACACATTTGTTACTGAATAGACCAGTGGTTTTTAACACATAGACCACTCTGTTGTAAGATGTGTCATTGTGACCCTGCTCATATTGGGAAGAAGAATTATACAGGACCTCTTTGTATAGATGCTTAGTTTAGTTATGAGCCTAAAATTTCTGTAAAAGGTAAAAGTTTGTTTTTTTTAAGAGACACAGAAAAAAAAAGGCAATGTGGTCCTGTCATGAAGATAGATATTGTAAGTAATGGGGTAGAATTCAGTTCATTTTCAGCAGGGATGATCCCATGACTTTTTAGTGGGGGCGGGGGGAAGTGTTTATCAAATGGTATGGTAACAATTGAATATCCACATATCCACAATGAAATTTCACTCTTAGCTCTAACTACAAAAGTTTTATATCAAATGGTTGAAGACTTAGATATAAGAACTAAGGCCTTAATATTCTTGAAAGAGACTGCAAGGGTTTCTAGTAAGGGTAAATTGTATGACTTGGGTTTTGGTGATGCTTAGATACTACATTAGAAACCTAAGCAACAACAACAAAAAAAGCTAGTAGACTAGACTTCCTCATAATTGATACCTCTTCCATCAAGAAGTACCAAAAAAGAGAGACAAGAATTCACAAAATGTGCAGAAATAAGCAGATCATGTGTGCATAGCCTACACCAGGATATACAAAGAACACACTCAGTGAAATAAAAGGCAGCTCAGCTTACAAGTGAGCCAAAGTCGAAGGAGATGTTCTTGAAAAAAGATAACCATATGGCCAGTAAGCACATGGCAGGACTCAATAGTCATTACAGAAAAGCACATGGATGTAACTCCAGATTCCCTGCTAGAATTTGCTGAAGTAATAGTTTAAATGAGAATGTTGGAGAAATTAGAGTCCACATTTATTGCTAGTGGAAATGAAAATGACAGGCTCTTCTGAAGACTGCCGGTTTTCTGGAATATTAAGTATACAGGGAGTAGTGACTTCTCTCGTAGTTGTAAGTATAGAGTTAAGAGCTAGAAACTGGCCATTATGGACGACATCTGCATAGGCAGATGTAAGTAGGCAGCAGTGTTGTTAGGACTCTAAAGAACAGACTTCATAGACAATATGTATGATCAGCGAGATTGTAGATAGCTAATCATGGGGATGATGGAAAGCTAAAATCTGAATAGTAAGCAGATAGCTCACCATTGCTATTATAACAAACTTCAGTAAACTTAATGGCTTGAACAGTATAAATTAATTACTGTCTTGCAGTCGTTGAGGCTGGAAGCTGAAATATGCTTCTAGACAGATGGGTTTGCTGGGCATGATAAGAGTATGGTAGCTTACATCAGCAGTGACAATTGGTCTCATAGTTCTGGAGTCTAGAAGTCTGAAATTAAGCTATTGACAGGGCTGTGCTCCCTTGTGAAGATTCAGGCGAAGAACCCTCTTTCTGCATGTCTGTGTATGTCTATGTCTGATCACTGTTTTTCAATCTTTTGTTCTGTATGGTGTGTGTGTGTGTGTGTGTGTGAGAGAGAGAGAGAGAGAGAGAGAGAGAGAGAGAGAGAGAGGGAGAGGGAGAGGGAGAGGGAGAGGGAGAGGGAGAGAGAGAGAGAGAGAGAGAGAGAGAGAGAGAGAGAGAGAGAGAGACAGACAGACAGACAGACAGACAGACAGACAGACAGACAGACACACACACACACACACACACACACACACATATAGAAGTCAGAGAACAACCTCAAGTTTGGACCCTTCTACCTATTTGAAACAAGGTCTCTTGTTCGCCACTGCTTAGACCAGGCCCATTGGACCATGAGCTGTCGTCTTGTGTTGTCCTGTCTCTGTAGCTGTAGTTTGTTTTAGTTCCCTAGGATTGGGAGCCTTGTGCTGCTACACTGGTCTCTGTGTGGGTTCTAGGTTTTTCTATGCTAAGTGCTTTACCCACTGAACCAGCTCCCCAGCCTGGCCCCCTTTACAAAACACTAACTTTGAAAATTTCATACCTGCATACACCCTATTTTTTTATAAGCACATGAGTCATTGGAATCATGTTCTGCTCAATACGATGTCACACCTTGATGCCGTCACATCTGTAAAGACCCTATTTGCTAGTTGTCATATTTTAGGGTTCCAGGTGGGCATGAATATTGAAGGGACATTCTTCAACCCACTGCTTGTGCTTAAAACAAAGTTGTCAGCTGATTGACTTGCTCCCCCTGAGTCATTTTCCAAGCCAGTGGCTTTGTTTCCATGACTTAAGGTGCACTTTACTTTGGAGTGTAAGACACACAAAACGTGTGCTCTGTAAGCCAGAGCCGTTGATGGAAGGGGAAAGAATGTGCAGAGTTCTGTGCTGTCATCTTGTACCTGCGTTTCCCTGCTCCTGAGCATTCTCAAAGGACAGAGTCCTAATGCCCTCAGTTCATCTAGAGGGGAAGATGACCTGTGCTGTGGCCTCTGGGGAGTTAGCGTGACCAGCACATTGATTCCAAAGATCCAGCTTAGAGAATGATGACTCTTACCACCTTCACCATGGAGAAAAAACCTTTTACTTTTTTTGTGAATACGTTATTTACAGTTTGCTTTAGAAAATGTCTTATGCAAAAAGGTGACAGTGTAGCATAACGCGCCACACATGCTGGCACCCAGCTTCAGAAGGTGACTGACATTTTACTAGTCTTGTTTCTTTAGTTTCTCCTTACTTTGAGAGCAAGGATGTGTATTTTAAAGCAAATCACGGATTTCGTATTTCATGTACACTTTCATATGCTTCATCCAAAATCCAAATCAAATCTTTTTTTTTTGTCTTTGTTTTTTTCAAAACAGGGTTTCTCTGTGTAGCCCTGGCTGTCCTGGAACTCGCTCTGTAGACCAGGCTGGTTGAAATCACAGATACTGGCTTGCCTCTGCCTCCCAGAGTGCTGGGATTAAACGTGTGCGCCACCATGACCTGCTCAAATTAATTTGTTTTTACTGCTGGTATTCAAAAAGTTTTCAGTTTCAGGGCACTTCTAATTTCAACTCTGGAGAACAGAAATATTTATGTAGAAAGCCTATGCAAATCTACAAAACTGGAAAGCAAAACAAGACTTGGCTGAGGAGATAGCTCAGTGGGTAAAGGCTCCTGTTACCAAGCTTGATGGCCTGAGTTCCATACCCAGGACCTACATGATGGAAAGAAAGAACCAACTCCCCAAGCTTGTCTTTTGACATCCACACGTGCATAGTAGTACAGGTGATCCTCCTCCAGAGTAAACCACTATAAACAACATCGTGAATCAGAACACTTCTGGTTCTACACATTTTGGATAAAGAATACACTATACACATAAGCACACACACATATGCTTACTGTTTACAGACTTATGGAATGACTGCCAACGGTCTCATAGATGAAATTTTCATGTGCCTTATTTATTAGCCAACAATTCATCTGTCTTTGCTTTTCCTTTATTATCTCCAATCTGTCTTTTTAAAACTGGTAACTAAATCAAGAGCCAACCAAGTATACACGACTGTTGGATTATTTCCTAAGCTTCTCCAGTGACTCTCCACCTTCTTCAGTGCTCTTCCTAAGAAACAAAAACTTATCTACATCCTGGATGTGGTTTTTTACATCCTGGGTTATTGGCATGTCTCTCTGTCACTTATTTTGCTTTCTATAAAGTGACAGATGTTAAAATTCGATTAGATCTCAGTTCTTTGTTTTCTTTTTTTTTCAGTGATATCTCATATGTAGTAGTGTATTACACGGAGAAGTATGTAAGACTGTATATTAAGAATGCCCCATGGGTCCATGTGGTGTTGGCATGGTTGTGTCTCCATTACCCTTCCTGCTGAGCCAGTGCACAGTCAGCTAGCTCCTGGCAGCATGAGGGGTGCACTAGGACAGCTGTTCTCAACCTGTGGGTCACAACCCCTTCTGGGGGTTATATAACATATATTTACATTATGTTTCATAACAGTGGCAAAATTACAATTACGAAGTAGCAACAAAATAATTTTATGGTTGGGGGTCACCACAACATGAGGAACTGTGTTAAAGGGTTGCAGCATTAGGAAGGCTGAGACTGCACTAGAACTTAAAAAATGCAAGCATGTCGGCCCTGCCCTAGGTGGAGAAAATCAGAAGCTGTGAGTGGAGCCTTGCTAACACATTCCTTTGTATTTGAGGTGTAATATTTGTACATCTTTATGGAACTTGATGCATTTACATAGTACATAATAAAGGATAATAAAACACTTCCATCTCTAAGTTTTAATCATGTTAAATGCTTGGAATTTTACTCTTCTAGTCATTTTGAAATGCAGCACAGACTATTTTAACTAGTAGTTAGCTGCTGTGCTAAAGAAAAGCCGCTATTCTGCTGCTCTGTATTTTGGTGCCACGTCCTCTGCCCTTCAGGTTTCCAGCCGCCATTATTCTTCCCCAAGACCAGCTTAGTAGTTTCCACAAATGAACGATACCATGGTCTTTTCCTTTCTGTCTGGCTTTTTCACTTAACATAATGATTCCCATAAAGATTCCATTGTTTTTATGACTGAATAGTATTCTAGTGTGTAAAGATACCACAGTATCATTATCTGTTCATCCACTGAAGGGCGTTGGGACTGATGGAAATTTGTGAGTAGCACAATAAGAAACAGGAATATAAGTATCTTCTGGTATAGTGACCTCTGCTTTGAATATATTACACCAAGTAGGGGACTTGTATATGACCATTTGATTACCTATCTCCCTTTTTGGTTTTTAAAATTTGCAAGTGTTTTTCCCACCGTGTAGACTCTTTTTTTTTTCCCCTGTGTGAAAACTTCTTACATTATCATCCCAATTGTCTGTTTTCATTGTCTGCGCCTTTGGATCCTGTCATTAAACCAAATCATCGTCTACATCACACCTGTGTACAGAAGCCTTCCTCCAGTTCCCTGACAGTGATTTTATAATCCAGTGTTTTATACATAGGCCTCTGATCTCTTGTCAGTTAGAGACCAGGATGCATTCTGCTGCCCATGTAGATCTAGTTTTTCCAGCACTTCTTACTGAAAAGACTGAGTTTCCTTTGTCTACCATTAGTGGATTCTTAGTATCTTTGTATCTAATCAGTTGGCAGTATTGATATGAATTAACTTCTGTATTTTATTTCATTTTGGGTTTTTTTTTTTTTTTGGTTTGGTTTTGTTTGTTGTTTTTTGGATTTGTTTTGTTTTTGTTTTTTACAAGACAGGGTTTCTCTGTGTACCCTTGTCTGTCCTGGACTCGCTTTGTAGACCAGGCTGGTGTCGAACTCACAGAGATCCACTTGCCTCCACCTCCCTGAGTGCTGGGAGTTCAGGCATGCACCAGCATACCCAGCTTAACTTCTGGATTTTTGGTTCTATTGCATTTGTCTTTGTGTCTGCTTTTATGCCACTATCTTTATATTTAGATTACAGTAGCTTTGTAGTCTACATATGGGTTTTGTTTGCTTGTTTGTATTGAGAACAAAGCCTTATGTCACTTTGGCTAGCCTCACACTTGCTCTTTAACTAATATATCATAATTTTCATTGCAGAAAAGTCTCACTTCTTTGGTTAAATTTACTCTAAATATTTTATTTTTATGCACTTTTGTGAATGCATTGAATTCTTCATTTCCTTTCATTGTATGGCCTATGTTTGAAATCCCAGAGCACAAATAGATGGGGTGGGGGAATGCAAGTTTGATGCTAACCGTGGTTATATACTGAGCTCAAGGGCAGCCAGGGCTGCACAGAGGAAGCCCAGTTTTTGTATGCTCAATTCATATTTTCAGCTTTACTAAATTTACATATCCATTCTAACAGTTTGTTGATGGGAAATTTGGATTTTTCTCTATATAAAATCATGTCTTATGCAAATATGGATAACTTAACGTCTTCTCTTCCAGCTTACCTGTTCTAGTTTCTATTTCCTGGTACTCGTGCTAAAACTTTCCAGGACTGTGTTGAATAGGAGTGGTGAAATCAGATACCTTTGTGGCTTACAACCTTATAGGAGATGTCTGCAGTTTCCTTGCTCAGTGTCATAGAGGCTGTGAGTTTTGCACACATAGCCTTTAGTATTTAGAGGGTTTCCTTCTTAATATGACTTTTTAAGGTGTTTATTGAGTCTTACTTCATATTCTTTGTCTATAGAGATGTAAATATACTACAGTCCTGAATCCCAGTGATGTGCCAGTGCTTACTGTTTTGTGTATGCTGAATCATCCTAGAACCCCACTTTGTGATGGAGTGTGATCTTTTCCATGTTCCAGGAAATTCAGGCCACTAGGACTTCATTGACATTTTTTGAAGCTATGTTTATCCAAAATATGGGCCTATAATTTTCCTGATTTTCATACCAGGGTAGTGGGAAAAGCTGGACAAAGTTCCTTCCATTTCACTTTTTTGGAATAGTTTTCAAAAAATTGGAATTAGTTCTTCCTTAAATGAATAGTACAATTCAGTAGTCAGTTGTTTGGGTCCTCCTCTTCCCCTCCTTTATTTATTTGTTTGTTTTTATTTTTGTTTCTCTGTATGGCCCAGGCTGGCCTTGAACTCTAGTTGGCCTCAAATTGAGTCCTCTTGTCCCTCCCTCCTGTGTCCTGAAGTTATAAACAAACCACCGTGTCTGCTTCTGTTTATTATTGACTTGGTTTTGGTGGTTTGTGTGTGCTCATGGGTTTATCCATTTCTTCTCGGCTTTCTAGTTATCTCAGTATGTAATTTGTTATGATAGTTTCTATGACGCTTTGTGTTTCTGTGTTGTCTGTTGCATTATCTTTTTCACCTTTGGTTTTGTTTGGAAACCTCTCTCTCTCTCTCTCTCTCTCTCTCTTGTTTTTTTCTGTTGCCCATCTTTTCTCTTAGTTTTGATTTTATTTCTTTCCTTCTATTTTTTGGTCTGTTTTGTTGTTGTTTTTCTGAGTCCTTGAGGAACACTGCTGAATATTGGCTTTAGGCTTTATTTTCTGATATATTGCGATATTAATATCCATGTCTCTCTAAGAACTGCTTTTGTTACATGACACTGATTTAGGGACGTTCTTTTCACTTAACGCCAGAACATTTTTATTTTCCTTTTAATTTCTCCAGTTACTCACTAGTTTATGTTGCTTAGTGTACACTTTTTTGTTTTGTTTTGTTTTTTGAGACAAGGTTTCTCTGTGTAGCCATGGCTTTCATGGAACTGGCTCTGTAGACCAGACTGGCCTCAAACTCACGGAGATCTGCCTGCCTCTGTCTCCCAAGTGCTGGGGGAAAAGGCGTGCACCACCACCCCCTGGCTTTGTACACTGTTTTTTATGCTTTCTATTCTTCTTGTTGTTATTGGTTTATATTTATCCCATTGTGCTCTGAGAAGATGGATGATGTTATTTCCATTCTGAAAGCATTATCAAGACTTGATTTAGGGTGTAACTACTATATGAGTTATCCTAGAGAATGAACGTTCCATGTGCTGCTGAGAAGGATGTAAATATCTGTAAGGCCCATTTGCTCTGTGTAAAATTCTCAGCCAATACCTAGAAAGCACAGAATATTGTTGCCATGTGTATTGACTAATATTATCATTCTAATAGAGTTGACAATTGCTTTTCCTAATGGAGGGAATGCTTTTATAGCTACTCATTTTTACCCATGTAACCTGGGCCGGCTTTGTCATAACTGACTTGTGAACATGGCACTAACTAGTTTTCCTCATTCCATGCAGTCATTGCAATGCTGATGTTTCAAACTATAGCACATGTCTGATACATACCAAAATTTTAAGGCTTTTCTATTTTCCACCAACTCTTGAAACCAGCCGGATCTTGTGAAAGTCAGTTAGTGATTGAGTTATGTATACATTAAGTGAAAGCTTTACATGGGAAGTATTTGATATCCTCTCTGACATACCCATGGAGTTCAATGGATGCAAGCACCCACAGGTGGACAGCTATGTGATCAAAGTCATGCAGCTAGAATGACAAGGCAGTGTCTCAGGACATATGTGTTAAATGCCTGAAGTAGAATGCTGAAGTGTGGTTGTAAGCATGAAAAATGCAAACACTGATTTATTAGCAAGGTACCTTGCATGTTGAGGTTTGGAAGTGGGACATCTTCAGAGTTGGAAACATTGCTCTAGTACATCTAGTACATTTGAGAAGAAAGAGAGTTGCTCTTCTTCCTTTTTCTTCTCTCCCCTACTCCTCCCACCTTCCCTTCCTTTCTCCTCCCTAATTCAGTCACAGGCATTCCATAGGTTTTGCAAATGAACGTGATCATTGTGTTAGCTGTCACTAGATGGCGCTCATGAGCCTAATTCCTCTTCAGCTTTGAAGAGACTAATGAACAGAATTGGCAATTGGTTTTGAGTGACGGGATTATTAGCTTTGCCTTTAAAAAGTCAGTTGTCAGACTGCAAGAGGTTTTTTTGTTTGTTTGTTTGTTTGTTTTCTTTAGAATCTTGCCCCATGGTGTTTTGTTTGTGTTTGTTTGCAAAAGCCCTTTAGTATCAGTTCTAAGTCTTTATAGTACTGAGAATAATCTAAGTTTACTGTGTAGAATTAAGTTGGAGTCTTCTCTTCCAGAGCTTCAGGGTTGGCAGCTCTTCCTTTCAGCCCATTCCAGGAAGAACAAGAGCCACTTTACAGTCTGCACTTTACATCTTCTGTTTTCAGTGTCACACAACACATATTTACATTTCCAACAGTTTCTGGGGTGTGAGGTCGTGTAGAGGCCAGGGTGGGATTTTCTTTACTGTGGTTATCAAAGGGAAGGAGCTGGAAACGAGTAAGAGGTGATAATGCTGGGGGTGGCTTCCATCCAAACTGCCTCTGCTTAAGTTTGGGTGGGGAGACGGCAAAGGAACGCTTTCCAGGCGCTAAGCGGGACACAGTTCACTCATTCAGTGAGCCAGGCATGTGTGGGCAAGATCTAACTTCTGTTTGTTCGGTTTTGTTTTTCTGACACAGCACGTGCCCTTACAGTCGGCCTCCTTTTGCCTATGGAAATTTTCCAAGTTCAATGCCAGAATGTCTTGGGTATTATGAAGACAGGTACCAAAAGCATGAGGCTATATTTTCAGCTTTAAACAGAGACTATCCTTTCAGAGACTACCCAGATGAGCACACACACAGTGAAGACTCTCGGAGCTGTGAGAGCATGGATGGGCCTCCTTACTACAACAGCCATGGCCACAGTGGGGAAGAGTACTTGAACCCCATGCCTTCATTGGACATTGGAGCCCTGGAGAATGTCTTCACAGCCCCAGCATCAGCTCCCTCTGGCGTCCAGCAAGTCAATGTCACTGACAGCGATGAGGAGGAAGAAGAAAAAGTGCTCAGGAATTTATAATTTAAAACAAATATGGGCAGAAAATAAACATTTCTTAAAATATATTCTGGGTCAGTTGGTGTGAGAAAAAAAAAAAGCCTAGAGTGCTTTGCTGAGAGTTTTCAGCCATGATTTGAGGAGTGAGAACCAAATGTCATTCATGTCTTCCTAAGTTGTCATTAGTGACCATGGACTCCTATGCCTCAGCATAGGGATCTTAAAATCTAAAGTAGTTACTTTCATGGCTGAAATGTGCACCAACATGGGATAACATTATTTTATCTTGGAACATGCGAAATACAGAAAGCTCCCAGTGGCATATGAGGACACACATGTGAGTATACACCTGGCATGGAAAGTGTGATTAGCATTTTATCTCAGGGTACATTATTTTTATTTTTCTGAAAATTCTTTGGTGTTTATATATTTATAGATGTTAGTTTTTATGTAACATTTTGAAAATATTTTGATAACTTGTAGACATGGACTAGAACTCAGTTGCTAAATTTATTTTATACTAATAACCAATTATAAGTTGAAAATGTATTTTTATGGCACCTAGGCCCTTCAGATATAGTCATTTCTGTTAGTGAACATTTTATCATCATTTTAACTATCTTTCCCATTTGGTATGCATTGTTATATTGTTGTTGTAACTAAATAAATGATGAAAATGCTCTTGTTAAATGTTTTCTGTTGAGAGAAGGGAGATGAGCACAGTGAGTACTGGCCAGTTGTGTTAAGCTTTTATTCCATGTGCAGGTATTTCTGCTTAACAACCAGTAGAATGTTGCTGAATCGTGGTAGTTTGTGTATTAATTATGTGTCATTCCTGCGACAAAATACCTGAGATCAGCAACTTATCATTCCATCATGGGGAATGCAGGGCGATAGGAACAGGAGGTGACTGGTCACATTCCATCCGTGCTCAGGGAGTTGCAGATGATGCTGGTACTAAACTTGCTTCCTCTTTATCCTCGGAAACCCCAGCCCATGGGATGATGCACATTCTAGACCCTGTCAGGTCAACAGTGTAAGCCATCACAGTTTGCGTGAGGCTTGAAATGGTACCACCAAAGATGAGCATGTATATTGTAATGCTATTTTGAGGGTCTGTATATGATAGAAACACTTCTCAAAGGGGGTATAGGGTTCACCTGCCTTGAAGACCATGGAATTTACTTACAATCATGTAAACTTAACTCACAGTGAACACAACCAAAATGCCACTTGTGATGTCACAGCTTGGTTAGTATTCATTTGTGAATAAAGAAAACCTCTTCAGAACAGAGTAAGGACCACCATAGTTGAGATCATTTTTAAAGGTATCTGCAAGTAATAAAGTGATTTGGTGGGAAATTACCACAAGTCAGGACCCTTCCCTCAGTGGTGTGTGTAAACTCTAGATACTGAAGTCTTCTTAAGCTTTCAAAGTGTGGGCTTCCAGCTCCCTTACCAGCTTGCTACTAAAGCTACTGTTAGGGATGCATTTCAGCACCCTGAAGTTGTGTGGACAATGTTTGCACTTCTATAATTTTTACTTTCAGGTTTGATATTATTTCCTGTGTGCATGTTGTATGTGTGTGTGTGTGTGTGTGTGTGCCCATGCACACAGGCATGGAGTCCAGAGGATGGCATGGGTGTCCTCTCTGTCGCTGAGCCTGGAGCACACTGTTCTGATTGATCCATCTGCCTCCGCCTCACCTATTTTGGCTTACAGATGTTTACCACTGCACCTGGCTTTTACATAGATGCTGAGGGTCTGAACTCAGGTCTTCAAGTTTGCAGAGCAAGCACTTTCATCGCTGAGCCATCTCCCCAGCCCCCAAGTTTGATATTCTTAAATTGCTCAGTACAGGTAATTTTGATGTAAAGAACAATCCTGAATTATTTTGATGATCCAAATATGTCATTTTGTGAACTGCAGGAACATTGTTTACATATTTAATATCTTTTATACAGTTAATGTCTAGGAGGAATGTATACAACAGCTTGACCTGTCTCGTCGCACCTCATTTAAAAGGCTTTCATCATAGACCTTATCTTACAGACGGATTGGTTGAGGAAATCACCATGTAAAACAGCAGAAAGGTAAAAGTCAGAGCTTACCATTTTCTAGATACTTCTTTTCACCTCTAATGTCTTCCACAGTTGTTTTTTAAAAGAATTATTACTAAGTGTGGCTATGTTTGTGTGTAAGATCTTAAGGAGATGGAATTACAAGAGGTGATGAGCCACCTGACATGAGCCCTCTGGCAGAGCAGCAACAGCCATCCCTGCAGCCTCTTCGACAGCTGTTCAGCAGCTGGGGCTAGGCAAATCACCTGGCCTCCATCCTGCCATCAGCGGTCAGGAGCTCAGGTTGTTCATAGATCCACAGTGTATGTTGGTTTAGAAACCTGCTTATTTCTTACTTAGGGAAGACCAACCACAGGTAACCACGCATGCCCACAAAGTGCCCATACCTGTTCACTTACAAGTTTTCAAACTGCTGACTAGAGATCTGCAGATTAAACAACACCCCCCCCACCCGACAGACACACACACACACACACACACACACACACACACACACACACACACACCCCTTGTTCTCATCAGCATGGAGAATCTCAATGCTCCAAGCCACCAGTGGTTTCTAACGATCTCATCGTCTTGTCTGCTCTTATATTAAGTTGCAGTTTGTGGAATTTGTTACGTGAATTGTCTCCTTTGAGAGTATTGTAATGTCAGTAGCCTTCAAATGTCATTCAAAGTGTTCCATACTCTAGGCATAACTGCTCTCAGCATTCGCAAGCTAAAAAGCAGTTTTGCTGCAAAGAGATGGGAAATGGTGCCTTTGTAAGAAGCGAGTTAGAAAGGGGAGAGCAGTGTTTCTCTGTGTGTCCTAATGAGACTGAATGTAGTCAGCCAGCTTTGGAAGCTGGTGTGCCCCACATTGAGGAGAACAATGTCCATCATCATCATCATCTCACAAAAGTCTGCTCTCGGGCTGTCACACCTGCCCGGCTCGACACTCCTCCCTTTTGGTTTTAGCAGTACCCACTGACATCACCCAGTACATACTTTGAATAATGCTGGCAAACGATGGTGGCTTGTTTGTGAACCTCACACATGGCTTTCCACATTGGTTACCTTAAGTGCTTTGCTAAACAAAAGCAGCATCTAAATAGTCTTAAAAGAGTAAAGAATGGAAAGTTGTAATTGTAATCCATTGCTGGCTATTAAGTTGGCTTTTTAATGAATGATGACAGTGTATTCAAGAATTTTATAGAGGCAAATGTGTTTTTTTACTGTCAAGCAGCTGTCAGGAGAGTTCTGCTGGGCTAAAAGTCAGAGCTACATTTTCCATGGTTAAGAAAAATGTATTCAAGTAAATTCACTCTACAAAATGGTTTCTTAAGGACGTTTTCATGCACTTTGACCATATTCACACACTACTACCCTTTCCTCCCTCTTTTCTCAAATCAAATCTCCTTTCTCTTCCTTGAAAGTCCCCTCTCTCATTTTCATTCTTGCCCTCCCACCCGGGGTGTGTGTGTGTGTGTGTGTGTGTGTGTGAGAGAGAGAGAGAGAGAGAGAGAGAGAGAGAGAGAGAGAGAGAGAGAGAGAGAGAGAGAGAGAGGAGGGAGAGAGAGAGGAAAGAGAGAGAGAGGAGACAGAGACAGAGACAGAGAGACAGAGAGGAAGAGAGCAGAGAAAATCTAGGTTCCATACACAATAGAAAACATTTGTTTCTATCTCTGACTCTGGCTTATTTTGCTCAATGCAGCGCTTTCCCTTCGTCCTACAGATGACTCACTTTCATTCATCTTTACATCTGAATGAAACTTTATTGCAGGGCTATTGAGACAGCGCTAAGGTCAGAAGGCTTGCCTCGGAGCCTAAAGATCAGAGTTCCAGCCCTGGGTCCATGTGGTTGGGGACACCTGGTCAGAATCTGTATCTCACGTCTTATGACTCAGGCAGCTATAAACTGTGGCGCTCTCTCTAGGTGGCTCTGAGAGCACAAAATGACCCCAGCCTGTTAAAAGTACAGAATCGATCTCTCTTCTATCTGAGCATGGTAAGCCTGCATGTTTATAGTGGTAAACTGTATTTTTTTGGTTTTGTTTTTATAGACAGCCCTGGCTGCCCTGGAACTCACTGTGTAGACCAGGCAGGCCTCGAACTCACAGAGATCAGCCTACTCTGCCTCCCAAGTACAGGAATTAAAGGTCTGCACCACCACCACCCAGCTTAATCTGCATTTCTGATAAGCTTATTTAGCACTTCTAACTTGCACCTGTCATTGACACTGCACCATTTGAACAACATTTAAAATCATCTAAGCACATTAAAGCTTGTATTTAGGCTCCAGTCTACCCTATTATTTTTATTTTATAACATTCTTCTAATTGCACTGAGAATTCTCCATGTTATCTCTCATTCTGAAAAAAAAAAAGGATTTTTTTTCTGTGTGCCTGGGTATGAAGTTGGAATTGGGTGGAAGTTACTGTTGATATGGAAATTGAGTATCTAGGGCAGATAGAGTTGTCCCAGGTGCAGTTTGGATCACAGCATTAAGGGTGGTGAGCAGATATGGTGGAAGCCACCCCAGTCCCTCATGGCCATGGGTTGTATCTGCCCTCCCCAATCCCACACCATTCCTCAGGTCTCCTTTACACATATCCCAGCTGTCACCAGTGACTGAAGTCCTTTCCTGTTTTGGTAACAGAACCCTAACTTTTTTTTTTCTTTTGGTTTTTCAAGACAGGGTTTCTCTGTGTATCCTTGGCTGTCCTAGACTCGCTTTGTAGACCAGTCTGGCCTAGAACTCACAGTGATCCACCTGCCTCTGCCTCCCCTGTGCTGGAATTAAAGGCGTGCGCCACCAGGCCTGGCTCAAAAAATATTTTTTCAAATCATTTCCATCTGTAATTCTTGTTTCCTTGATATTTTTCTCCACCAACTCCCACTACCAAAAGTTCTAAAAGAGTAGAAACACTACATTCTTGTTTGACTGTGTTGTCTCTAAGGCCTGCCATGGTACCTGAAGCACAGGGTGTACCCCACAGGTAACTCATGAGTCAGTCACTAGAAGCCACACTTTACCGAGCACTTACCACGATGCCCTTGCTGATATGTATGTAATTACATCATCCAGTTCTCCTAACAGGTTTCTCCATAGGTCATTATTTGCTGTGATCTTTATCTGGCCAATTGAAAGACAGAGGCTTTAGAGATAACATTAGTACAAAGTGTTCATTCATTCATTCATTCATTCATTTTTTCTCTTCTTTAATTTCTTCATTCTTTTTCTTCTTTGTTTTGGGGGGGTTGTTTTTTTGAGACAGGCAGGGTTTCTCTGTGTAGCCTTGGCTGTTCTGGACTTGCTTTGTAGACTAGGCTGCCCTCAAACTCAGATCCAGCTGCCTCTACCTCCCATAGGTGCCAGCACACTTTTTCCTTTTGTTGGATCATTTCAGCTTTGTCTTCAGGTTTAGTAGTGTTGTTGTTTCTGCTGATGCTTAATGTGGCCTGTGAAAGCATTTTAACTGTACTTTTTATTTGGGTCATTGAGTTCCTTATTACAGGAACATAGCTATTCCCACTTGACATGTTTCTGGTCATGGGGCCTACTGATGGGCTCGAGCCACCTGGCATTTCTACCATACACTTTGTAGGAATTAAGACTTCTGAATTATCCCAGGAACTATAAAACCTCAGCTCCTTCCCAGAGATAAGCCATTCTGGTTTGAAGGAAGCGAGATAAAACACTGCTTGTTCCTTCCTAGATGGATTGAGCACTTTGACTTAATGATGCTTCCCACTAGCAGGGTGCACAATTTCTAACACCCCATATCTACTGTGAGAGTCCAGAGTGCTAATGAATCTAGAATCATCTCTTGGTTGCAAAGTGTCTTCCTAAGAAAATAGAACCATGCAGATGACTCTAAGGAGATTAGTAGAGTTGGCCAAAAGAGATACAAGACTGATTCCCCAGTCTTCGGCAGGATTGTTCCTACAACAAATAGGCAGTGCTCAAGTAGACCTCATGTAGATAAGAATGCTGAATGTAAATAAAGACAATGAAAGGGATGAGTGATTAAAGACCCTAAATCCTGGCACAGAGAGGAACCCTGGAGTCAGCCCTTCTAACAGCCTGGCTTTATTTAGCTTATCAAACCTGAACAGAGCAGATATCCTAGCATCCGCCCACTCCACTACAAACAAGCCTGAACAAGCCCAGCACTGTCCGTCAGTCATCTGGGCATTTTGACAGTTCAGTCCTGGGCACCAGCCAAATGTAAATCAAGACCTCCAAGACATCATGCGTTAGCCACTCGTGAGGTCAGTGTCCCAACTTTTAAAAGCACAAAGGGCCATTTGAGTGGGAAAGTCCCACTAAATCCTGCTGAAACACAACAGCCAACATTTGGGTCATCTTTCTGTACAGTGTCTTGGTTTGGAAGGCACAGCTGTTGCCCAGACCCCTGAATACAGCCTGCTATTCTCTGTGGAAGCTGTGACATTAACATAGTTAATTTGAGATGCAGTCAGTCCCTTTAGCTTGTCCCTTCTTCCAAATAGCCTCTAGAGCCCATTGCTGACGTTTGCCATAGAATCTATGTTTGCGTGTCAGTGGGGAAGGTTGAGTATTGACTGAATGTGACATATGACTTTGGGGATAGTGTCAGCCCTTTGCAGACCTGAGACCATTGACTCAAGATGCAAGTTGACTCTGTATCATACTGGAAATCCCAATATTCTGCTTTTTTTTTTGTAGTGGGGGTAACTTAAAAGCAAACACACATACATCTCTGATCCAACTCCCCGAAGTGTGGCTTTCAGAGAATTCCTCGAAACTTGAGACACGAATCAGGGACAAAGGCAAGATTAGGTTTATGTCTCCTCCAACAGCTGTAGCTTTCAAACTGTCTTAAGGTTGAAGAAGCTGAATTAACAGCTGTGGGTTTATTTCTTGGTTTTGGCATGAGAGACAATGGATGTAAATACAGTTGGCTGTGGTGAATTTTCTTCTGTTTAAAAAAAAAAAGATTTATTTTATGTGCATGAGTGTTTTGCCTGCACCTATGCCTCAGCACTGTATGCATGCCTGATGCCTGTAGAGGTCTGTCTAATGAGGTTGTCAGATCCCCAGGAACTGGAGTTACAGATGGTTGTGAGCCATCAGGTGAGGGCTGAGAACCAACCCCATGTCCTCTGTAAGCTGCTTTTAACCACTGAGCAATCTTTAGCCCTCAATTAGTAAATGTTAAATTACTTGGAATTTTAAATTGTCTTCGAAGCTAGGGCATATGGTAGGAACTGGGTAATCTAATATAATTATGCCAGAACTGAAAGTATGAAGTGGTGTCCCTAACGCCTATGACTTTCAAAGCAGAGGCTAACACTTACTCAAAGAAGCTACAGACACATAAGACTGTAAGGAAACTTACGGTTTTCTCTTCTACTTATGGGGGGAACTGTATGGTTCTCTGATGTTGCTTCTCAGTGTTAGATCCACAGAAGACATAACTGGTCATTACCAGTTCTCACCTCCTATCAGACATCCTTTCTGTTTGCAGAGGTGGCCCTGATAGTTCCTGAGATGTGGTGCTGTTCTCGGGGTGAAAGTAATCTGCTAACTCTCACCTAGGCTAACGTGCATTTAGGTGGACAACTCAGGAGTCTGAAGTGGGAAGAACTTGACCTGTGTCATAGAGTCAACCAGTGTATTTGGGGAAGGCTAAATAAAGGATGGAGAGTTCTTAGAAATGTCAAATGAAAGTCAGGCAATTGTGACATACATGCCTTTTCCCCCAGCACTTGGGTGGCAGAGGCAGGTGGATCTCTCTGAGTTCAAGGCCAGCCTGGTCTACACAGCGAATCCAGGACAGCCAAGCTACACAGTGAAACCCTGTCTCAAAGAGAGAGAGAGAGAGAGAGAGAGAGAGAGAGAGAGAGAGAAGAGAAAAACAAAGGCACTGCAGATTCACCTACTTTCAATTTTTTGCTTCTTTTTTTATATCAAAATAATAGTCTCTGTAGAAATAAAAATAAGGGAAATAAAAAGGCCCTCTCAAAAGTTACACTTAGGGGCTAGAGAAATGGCTCAGATTTTAAGAGTACTGTCTTCTCTTCCAGATGTCCTGAGTTCAATTCCCAGCAACCACATGGTGGCTCACAACCATCTATAATGTGATCTAATGCCCTCTTACTGGCCTGCAGAGCACTGTATACATAATAAATACATTTTTGAATGAATACTTTTTTCCTCTTTGATTATTTTTATTTAATTAATTTATTCATATTACAACTCAATTGTTTTCCCCTCACTTGTATCCTCCCGTTCCTCCCTCTCTCCCTCCCTCTTTCACTCTATTCCCCTCCCCTACCTAGGTCTGTAACTGAAGGGAACCTTCTTCCCCACCATATGGTCACAGGCTGTCAAGTCTCATCTTAGTAGCCTGCTTACCCTTCCTCTGAGTGCCACCAGGCCTCCCCCCCAAGGGGAAGTGGTCAAATATGGGGCACCAGAGTTCATGTCAGAGTCAGTCCCCTCTCTCCACACAACTGTGGAGAACGTCTTGTCCACTGGCTAGATCTGAGTAGGGGTTCAATGTTTACTGCATGTATTGTCCTTGGTTGATGCAGTAGTTTGAGCAGAACCCCCTGTGTTTGGGGTGGGGGGGGATGGTCTGATGTATTTTGATGTTAATTACTGCTTGCTGTCTGACCCAACTTTTGCTTAATAAAAAGCCATCCCACCTGGGCAGGAAAAAGGAGATAGGTGGGGCTAGGAGAGAGAGGAATTCTGAGAAGAAGAGAAGCTGCACCAGAAAAAGGAGAGAGACCTAAAGTGAAGAGAGGGCCGCGTGGGTTAGCTGGAGGAAGCACATGGCCGGTAGTGTGGATGGAGAAACCGGCCCAGATGAAGAACATTAGCAAGTTTATGGGATTATGGATGGGAGGTAGCTTGATAGAAGTTATTAGAAACAGATGGCATGGGATTGAGACAGAGATCCCATGCCTGTCCCACTATGGGAGGTAGTTTAGAGGATTGATATCTGCCCTGCCCCAGGTTAACTAAGGCTATCTTAAAATATAACAAGTATCTGTGTCTTGATTGATTGCTAGCCAGGCCTACAGATAATACTGATAATACAGATAATTTTTAAAAACAATACCACTGGGTTCAGATCCACCCGTCATGATGTTCTTCTTGTAGGTTTCTAGGACTCTCTGGATCCTTCTATTAAAAATATGAAACACTTCATGAATTTGTGTGTCATCCTTGCACAGGGGCCATGCTAATCTTCTCTGTGTCATTCCAATTTTAGTATTGTGCTGCTGAAGCAAGCACAAATAGATTTTTTTTTAAAAAATGACTTTGTTTTTGTTGTTGTTGGGTTTTGTTTTGTTTTGGTTTTTCAAAACAGGGTTTCTCTGTCTAGCCTTGGATGTCCTGGACTCACTTTTGTAGACCAGAATACATTTTATTTTAAAGTTACACTTAAAATCATTGTTAAGCAATAGTCTATGGACATTTTCTATATGTGTGTATATAATTATCTCAGTGTCTGTGCTATTACATGGGAAAAACATTAGGCTTCCTTTTTAAGAGTTTCTGGTAATGATAAATCCTTAGTGAAAACAATACTTAAGGCCATGGCCTCAGAATGAACCCACGCTCTAGCTATGGTTTTTGTGATCTGCTCTGTGCAAAGACACATTAGGTGTAATATCTGCATTACATGTAACTTCCACTGTTGGGTATTTAGAATCTTCCTTCCTTCCTTTCTTTCTTTCTTTCTTTCTTTCTTTCTTTCTTTCTTTCTTTCTTTCTTTAAGACTCTGAATTAAAACATCCAGGATAAATGATGAGTTTGTTTTTTAAAGAAATTTTCAAGAGGGAATCTAGGTCAAAAGGAAAAAGCATTTTAAAAACCCTTGAGGGGCTGGATGTGTAGCTCAGTGGGAGACTGTGTAGCTCAGTGGGAGACTACATGTTTAGTATGTTCAAGGTCATGACTTCAATTCTCAACACACACACACACACACACAAACACAGAGAAAGACAGAGACAGATTAACAAATTGGTACTCAACAAAGCCCAAAACAGGAGACTAGTGTTGTGTGAAAACCAAAAGGCATGTGCTTTTAAAAATATTTTTTTCTGGGCCCAGTGGTGCATACCTGTAATCCCAGCACTCTAGGAGGCAGAAGCAGGCAACGCTCTGTGAGTTCCAGGCCAGCCTGATCTACAAAGCAAGTCCAGAGCAGCCAAGGCTATACACATAGAAGCCCTGTCTTGAAACAAAACAAAACGATATTTTATTTTTAACTACATGTCTAAGTGCCTGTCTGTAGGGGTATGTGCACGTGGATGCAGGTATCCTCGAAGGCCAGAAGAGGGCGTTAGACCTCCTGGAGCTGGAGTTAGAGGTGGTTGTGAGCTGCCTGACATGGATTAAAACAAAACTGGTCCTCTGAGAAAGCGGTACGCACACTCTTAGCCACTGAACCATTTCTCCAGTTCCTAAAAGACATTATTTTCAGTTTTTTCTCTAACACAGGCCATCACCAAGTCTGTTCTCTTATCCCCAGTTTTTGTGCTAGAATGTTTTTATGTTAGAATGACATTCTCAAAGAATGCATTTCCCATCATCTCTGTGTACTGGGCACATACTAACAATGAGGAATTAACCTCTGCTGAAATTTTGCTAAGTGGCAACACCAGGCATTCACTTGAAGGACCCACAACTGCCCATTCTGTACGGGAAGTTCAGGGAGGTTGCGAGACCTCCTAATAGAGCCACATAGGGCTGGAACAGAGCTGAATCTGATAAGAACTTGCTGCTTACTAACTCCTTTGGCATGCTGCTTCTGTACAAATAAATGTCACTGTGTAGGTATTTTCCTCTGATAGAACATACAGAGGCAGCTCTGAAAGAGGAGTCTATAAACGTGGATGCAATCGAGTTCTCCCAGTCAGCCCCCAAAGAATCTTAGCAATGTTAAGGGGGGGCGTTTGAGGGTTTGAGGGTCTGACCTGAGGTAGCATTTTTATGGAGGCTTTCTGCAGACTGGGAATGCTCAGAGAAGCTTGAATTGTCCCTTATAAAAATACAGCCCTCTAAGATTGTCATTGGCATTTCCTTTTTATAGAGTTTGGTGCTAAGAATAGCTCCGGACTCCTTAACCAGCCTTCCAGCTTTTTAAAAGAGCAGTACTCAGTGAGACTATCTGAAAGTCGCTTGGGTTACTCTAGCCTGTTTCCTGTGGGTAGCCTGAAGGAAGGTGTGAAAGGCTCAGGCCTCGTTTCCCCCACCCCACACATGCCCCAGCCCACCCCCCAAGCACACACCACAGTCACTAGGCTGAGAGAATGGATTCCTAAGGGAGGAAGGTAGGGGATGTGAGGAGGAGGGGAGCATACCTTAAAACCCAGCACTTGGGAGGTAGAGGCAGATGGATCGCTGTGAGTTCGAGGTCAGCCTGGTCAACAAAGCAAGTGCCAGGACAGCCAAGGCTACACAGAGAAACCCTGTCTCGAAAAACCAAACCAACCAAACAAAACCACCTCAGTTGTGCCATGTGATGTTTTTCTGGAAGCTGTCTTGTAAGAGGGTATGTGATGTTTTGGGGAAAACAGACACGCATGATGTTTAGCAAGAATAGAAATAGAACCCCACAGACACTCTTTGCCTTGGTACACCATGCAATGTTTTGCTGCTCTTCTCTGGTCTTCACTTTGTAGAGAGAAACACTCCAGAGAACTTCTCGTGGTACTCCGGGCTGCTTCTGGCTGCTTCTACTGACTCGTGCCAATTCTGTGGACCCTTGCTGTTTCTGCTGGATACTGATTTGTGTTGCTGTTTGGTGTTTGCTATTGGACTGGACTGCTGGTATCTTGACAATGAAGAGTGGAATTGCCCCAAGGAGCTACTTCTAAACAGGTCCCACACCCCTTTTCCTATTAACCTTCTCTCTCCCCTACCTCTGGTTGTGGGTTAGAAGAGAAGTAGAAGCATGTAAGAACTTTAAATAAAGTAGGTTTTGGAAAATTTACGCCTATAGATTTCTTTATGTTGCATTAGAACAAAACATAAGATCTGTCTGTATCATCAGCAGCAGCACCATCAGCACCACCAGCACCATCAGCACCATCTCCCCCACTGTCCCTGGAACCCTGAATGTGCCACAGCCAGTGATGGATTCTTCCCACATAATCCTGAAAACTCCTTTGAAATTTTATAGCTTAGGAATTCAAGGCCCAGGGAGGTGTGTGTTTTTGACCATAGTAATTACTCAAAGGGCACAAGGGAGAGATAAGAATCCAACCCAAGTCAGCCTGATCCTAATTTTCCTTAATGTAAAACCTCTCTAAAACATAGCGCTAACACTATTTGCTAATTGAAAAGGTACCCACATGCCCAGGGTTGAAAATTTTCCTATAGATACTTCCATTAGACTCTAATTGCCATCTTGAAATGAAGATCACTAATGATGACTTCATCCATTGTGAAGGATTCTGACTTTTTGAAAAAGGCAGAAAATCATTTTTTTCCTTTACAAGCTCTAAATGAGATCTTTAACCTTGAACCTTCCAAGAACGCTGACAATGGGACGATGTCATTGCTCAGCCTTGGTGCGTACTGTAGCTCATCTTCAAGCAAAGCGTTCTTGTTTTGTTTTCCTTGGCTTGTTTCTGATACAGAGATCTTTGATTATAGAGAACGCAAAGGAAGGGCCGTGTGCTTGCTACTGATCACTATGCGCTTCAGGAGTGAGAAGATAATAGTGGGCTGCAGTGATTTCTGGGGCACCACCTGGGGCCAGGTGCACCCTCAAGATGATAACAGCGCCAGCTTTTCTCTCTGTGCTTTCTACTATTCCTAGTTTTAAAGCCCTGTTTCCACTAAGAGGAAAGCACTACTTCATCCCATACATTTGCATTCTCTTTTGAGTTGGATTTTTTTTTTCTTGATCCATCAGAAAAAGCCCTCTGATTTCTAGTCTCTGAAGGATGGTCCTCATAGGGCACCGAACTTAACTCAGCCTACAAAGGGATGTGGAGCTTTGGAAAGTGGCCCTGGCCCCCGGGAAGTGGCATGACTCATTTAAATGTCATGCACCAGGTTGTACCCACTGTTGCATTAGATGACAACATGACCCCCTCCTCCTCCTCTCTCCCCAGCGTCTGCTGCCACTTCTGCTTTGTCAGTCTGCTCAACTTACAGGCTCATAAATATGGGCCAGAATTAGCTGCTAATAGAAACTGCAACCATTTGAATCCTTGTTTGAGGGCTCCATCTAATTTTTTCAGTAAATATGCATTTCATCATCATAATGGCAGTAATAGCTTAGGCTCATTGTGGGGAAAGCATTGTGCCAGATGCCAAGGCCGGTAATAGTAAGGTCATGTGGTCATGGCTGCCTCAATCACAGAGTTAATAGTTGAGGTCAGTGGAGTGATATGGGCTTGAAAGCAATTCAGAAAAATAACTTGAGCTAGATCCCTAGCTCTGTTGAGCATCGTGGTGAAGAACAGTCCAAACATACTGGTTTAGTGGAAGTGATGGCAAATCTCAGTTCCTTTCTCTTTACAGTTCCTAGAGTGTTGTGAAACCTAGTATATGAGAGAGCATATAGCATCACTAGTGTTGTGATGGGCCTGGACAAGCACAGTCATTTTCTGAAGAAGCACAGGTAACCAGGTGTCCTGTCCTTTATTCCTTTTTGAATTCCTGATTATTCTCAGAGTGAAAAACCATCTCCAGGCCAGGCTAGGCGTGGTGGCGCACCCCTTTAATCCCAGCACTCGGGAGGCAGAAGCAGGTGGATCACTGTGAGTTCAAGGCCAGCCTGGTCTACAAAGCGAGTCCAGGACAGCCAAGGCTACACAGAGAAATGCTGCCTAAAAACAAAACAAAACAAAAAAAACCAAAATATAACAAACAAACAAACAAACACAAAGAAAGAAAAACCATTGCCTTTGCTTACACAGAAATTTCCCCTTGATTGGGCAGGTGATGATACATGCCTTTAGTCCCAGTATTCAGTAGGCAGAGGCAGGAGGATTGCTGTGAGTTGTAGTCCAGCCAGAGCTACACAGTAAGGCCCTCTCTTGAAGGAAAAAATAAAAAATAAAAAATAAAAACTACTGGGAAAATGCTCTTCTGATCTGGTTTCTGTCTCTCCATGGTTTGTCTGATGCTCGCACCATCCCTCCTGTCTTCTCAGATGCCCACTTGAGGTCACCTGCTATGTGGAACCATCATGCGCACTCAGCTCTACCCCTTGCTTTGCAGCTAGCTCTGGGTGTCTATCTCTTGGTCTCCCGCAAATCACTGTTCTCATCTCTGTCTCTGACTTCTTCTGGGCAGAGCCTCCTCCTCTCCTTGGGAAGATCCTCTAGACTCTCTCCTCAGTACCCATGTGGTGCTGAGGACAAGCACGGTTCCCATGAGTAGGCTCATGATCATAGCCTAGAACTTGTCATTCTATTATAGTTGATCCAACAACAGCAAATCACTCAAGAAAGACCACTGTGGGCCAGTGGCCTCTCTTTCCTGTTAAGATAGCCTGAACTGGGTCTTGGGCTAGTCCTCCGTGTTTCTGACACCATAATACCTTTAGTTATAAAGCTTGTCTTTCACACACTGTAAGTCCCTCAAAGCTCAGATTGCTCTTTGATTTTAAAATATGAATTTGTGTGTATTTGAAAGTATTATGTTCAGCTTGCCGGTGGTGGTTCACACCTTTAATCCCAGCACTCAGGAAGCAGAGGCAGGCAGATCTCTATGAGTTCAAGGCCAGGCTGGTCTAAAGAGCGGGTTCTAGGCCAGCCAGAACTACAAGGAGAAACCCTGTCTTGGGGGGGGGGGGAACAAAAAGAAAAACATTATTTTCTTTTTTAAATTATTATTTTGTTGTTTTTTGTAACCTGCTTAAACTCTATAGCCTCTCCATTGAGGCCCATTTTAGTTCTTAGCATAAAACAGTGGCTCCTCACATAACAGGAGCCATTTTGTTTTTAAGTGTCCATTTTGATCATAAGGTAAATTTAAGCTCAGGTTCTCCGGCTCTGCCTGCCTGGGAGCATGACTAGCCTTTTATTTACAACTCAACATTTGTTGAACATTCTGCTTGAATTAATGACACATGCTCTACTTAAACGAAACCACAGTACCCTGCTATGTTCCTTTCTCCCCAAACGGTGGGGATCTGGAGAGTCCCCAAGCCTATATCCTAGCCAATCAGCTTAAAACATGTTGTCTAGCAACCTGGCTACAAGGTACTCAGAACAAAATCGATTCTTCTTGTGTTTAGCTAGTCAAAAATGATATAAGGCTGCCCTCCCCTTGCTTCCCACCTGGCTACCTGGTTGTTACCTGGTTACATTTTTTTTTTCTTATAAGAGGTCTGCCACAGAAACAGGCCAGAGTCACAGTTGGGCCCCCGAGTCCTTTCTGTGGCCCTGATTGCAATCGTCCCTGTCTTGGGGCGATAAACCATCAATAGCTCACTGAGATTGGTGCTCAAGTGGTTTGTGTGGCAATTCTTCTACTACAACACTGAAAAAAAATGCAAAGATAATTTATTTGGAAAAAGTTTTTAAACATGTACCCTTCCACTCCCCCCGAAGAGTTTTTAGCTGTCTTTACAGGATGCCGATATATGCAATACTCACATTTGATATAGGCTATAAGTGAATGTATAATTCTACAATTTTTTCACTTATCCATAGTGGCAAAATTTCTCCCATGTTCTTAGAATTTTTTCATGTGTTTTTAAAATCAACTATTCTTGCCACATGGATAAGTGTCTCATAATCTTCCTCCATCATCAAGACCTTGCTAGAAATGTCAGTAGTTTGTACTTTTTTTTTTTCCAAGACACGGTTTTTCTTTGTAGCTTTGGCAGTCCTGAAACTCACTCTGTAGATGAGGAGAGTGGCAAGATTAAGTGTGTGCTACCACCACCCTGCTCTACTATTCTAAAAATACTGTGACACCACTGTTACTAAATGTCACTAAATGCTACTGGGCTAGTGAGAATTCTTCTTGGCAATTACATTATTAATATATTGATGTACAAAATACTAGCATCTATATGTCCCTTGCTGCACAATACAATTTCTGAAGACAAGAGTTTGGGTGTGGCTGAACTGAGCCCTTTGCCTCAGGGTCTTCTGAGCTTCCCTCAACGTGCTAGCCTGGGCTGCAGTCTCCTCTGAGGTTCAAGTAGGATAGGGTCAGCTTTCCAACTCCTTCAGTTGCCAGAAGGATTAAAGTCCTTGCTGGCTGCCAAAAATCTTTGAGCTTTGGTCAGGAGTTACCATTGCCTCCTTGCCACGTGGTCCACCACCTTGGAGTGACACATTACAGCTGCTTGCTTCTCCAAGAGTCAATAAGGAAGAGAGAATCTCTGAAATCCAGGGTGACAGCTATCAGCAACACAATCACATACCCCTGTGAGGCTGATCTTGATTGTCAACTGGATGGGAGTCAGAATCACCCTGGACACAAAGGTCTAATATTAGTCAGAGAGGGTGAACTGAGGTAGGAAGCTATAGGCAGGATGTGAATGGCTTCAGTCCATGAGCTGGGGGTCCCAGACTGAACACAAAACTTAACACAGGAGCACTAGCCTTTTTCTCTCTCTGCTTCCTGACCAGCTGCCTCAATTTTGTTCTTGCTGCCACAGCTGCTTTTGTCAATACTCTTTGTTGACCATGATGGAGTGAACCCTCAAAGTTAGTCAAATAAACCCCTCCTTCCTCACTTACTCTTGGTATGTATTTTTTCACAGACATGAGAAAAACAACACACACACACACACACACACACACACACACACACACACACACACACCTACATATGATACATCCTGCCTGATGGCCCCAGCAGTACTTGAAGGAGGGGAGAGTAGAGGAACATGAACCCCAGGGTGGGAATCATGAGGGTGGTGCAAGAATTTGTGTGCTTTATCAGACTCCCAAACGTTATCACCCTTTAATACCATAATAATTTTTATGGCACCCCTACTCAAAAGTAATACTTAACAATCTTATAATTTACTAAGTAATCAAGCTACCAAAACCTTGGTTAATATTTATATCCTAAACATTTAGTAAGTATTTGAAAAATAATACAGATAAATGGAAAACATTATGTTTTACTTTACTATTAAACAACCACATACCAACAGATTTGTGCTCTTGATGGGCCTCGAATATGTCCTTACTTTTTATTTTCAGATTGAACATCACCATTTTCATTCCCTAGGTACTTTTTTTTCTTTCTTTCTTTCTGGTTTGGTTTGTTTGTTTTTGAGGCAAGGCTTCTCTGTATAGGCCTGAATGTCTTAAAACTCACTCTGCAGATTAGGCTCGACCTCACAGAAATCCGCCTGTCTCTGCCTCCTGAGTGCTGGGATTAAAGGCATGCACCACCACACCTGGCCCCATTTCTTAGTTTTTAACATCACAGAAATTATAAAAAGAAAAACCACCCAACTTTGCAAAAATATGATATCACTGACAGGAGGGTAGCAGGGTTTAAAAAGGAAATGATTATTTCAAACTAACGGTTTGTGTGATACCCAACAAATGTCAGTCCATTCCCCTTAAATGGTAAGGTGCCACCATGGTACCCCTGTGCTTTCCCTGTGGCTCCCAAGGGCAACATGGCACACAGTTTGGGAACATGATCATATTTTTTAAAAAAAGAATTTCATACCATGAAAATGAACTGAAATCAGACTGAAGAAATAAACATAAAATGTAAATGGTAAATTTTTATTTTTTGAGGAAAATAGAACGTATTTTTTTCTGATTCTGGTAGGAAACCATTTACTAAATGGATCGCATTAATTATGTGAAAATTAAAATTGATAAATTCTATATTAATATTAAGACATTTTCTATGGTAAAATATGTTATACTTAAAAGAAATTGTTGCTGAAAGCCAACATCATGTGCAATGAATATTTATACCAATAAGGAAACATTTTTAAATAATTTTTATAAAAAGAGAGGAAGGGTCTTTCAGAAAGTAAAAGAACGTATATAGATACATGACTGAACACCTGTAAGGAGGATGTTTACAGAACTCCAACAAAACAATAAAATAGAGAGTACCCCACACAGAACTGAGAAGTAGACTTTGAAAGTCTTTCAAGAAGACAATGTACACACAACAAACTTAAAATCCCGTTAGAGGAAAGTAAAAACTGAAACAACAGCTTGGTATAGCACCTACCTGCCACATACTTAAAATTTTATTTCTTTTCTAGCAATGGGATCTCCGAAATCCTCCAAATCCCTATGTAGCCAAGAGTGACCTTGAACTCCAGATCTTCCAGTCCTTTCCTTTCCCAAATAAATGCCGGAATCAACAGGCCTGCAGTGCCACAGCTGTCAGTGTCTTAAGTGGACAGTATCAAGTGTTAATACACATGTGTAGAAACCAGAACTGTTGTAGCGTTGCTAGTGTGTAAAATGGTGGAGTCAGTCTGGTCCACGGTCTTCTAAAGTGGTAGTATAATAAAGGCCAGCATTGCATGTCCCACGTCAGTGTCCTCCAAATGTAGACAGATGTTAACCAGAAGAATGCTGACACAGCACTGCTCTCAGTATCACTGACCTAGAAACTACCCAGATGCTTATAAACAGGTAAGCTGTGGTATACTCTAGCAATACAATACTATACAGGATAAACAATCTAGAACTTTCAAAAGAATATAGTGAATACTCACAAACACAAAATTAAGTAAAAAAGGAACCCTATACCTTACTTCCTCCCCAGTGTTCAATGTCCCTTTGCTGGAGGGAGGCCTGTGGGTAATAGTGTTGTACGGTAAGACCTGGGAGATGTAACACAGCTGTCTACTCACTCACACCGATACCACCGGAGTCCAGGTTGGTCTACCAATGAGTTTTATTGCGATTGCTTACAGGAATATGGGGGGAGGGGTTACTTACCGGAAGAGAAATGGCTTAATGACAACCCCATCATCAAGTGACTTCTCACAAAAGCTAGAACCTGAAGCACACTGCAGAGCCTGCAGGCAGCTCAACAGGTTGGAGAGTAGCCTCATGAGGAGACCGGGTTGATCTCATTTAGGCAGCTCCACTGCTTTCCACTTCTTGGGGCTGCATCTTGGTTTGTTTGAAGAGTCTTTGCAGCTGGGAGATTGTTCAGAGGTCTTTATTGTTTACTCTTGGGAGGGAGGGGCCTAGTGGATCTTGTAGGTTTCAGGAACTTCCTGAAGCTGTTTTGAGTTCTTTATCTTCTGTTTTAAGGAGCTGCCCTGCAAGGTAGATTATTTCAGTCTAAGAGGAAACTGCTACACAACAAGGGAAGAGGCAGGGGAGCTCTGGAGTACCTGACCAGGGTACCTGCGGTGCAAGTATGTTCGGGTTGGAAAAGCGACTGCCCCGGTGCAGCATGGTACTCGTGCTCTTTGATGCTCCACTATAAATTTGAAGAATAGAAGTCATTCTGTAATGAATATCCTTGTAGGTCTATCTTTGAAAAATTGTTTTTGTTTGTTTTGCTGTTGTTTTACAAATTCCTAGAAACAGAATTGCCAAATCAAGATTTTTTTTTCAATATTTTATGCCTTTCGATACACTTTGCCATCTCATTGGGAACTGGTTGCCATGAAGAGAGGACCAGCACATATCGCGTCCACTCTTATAATTCTGGCACTAGCAGCATGTTAAGGATGAAGGAAACCTTTATGTTAGTGACACATTTTCAACCACAGTGACAGATCCCTATCTCAAACTAGTGTAAACAAGAAAGGAAACTTTTTGACTTATATAGATAAGAAGTGTAAGGACTAGATTAGCTTCAGACGCAATTCACAGGGTTAAAAAGCATTATTGGAACCCAGGCTGTCTTTTGCTATGGTTTGGCTTCGTTTGGGACAGATTCTCGTCAGATGTGGTTGGCAAGAACAACACTGCTAGCCACAAATGTAGAAACAATTTAGGTCGGGGCACGGCTCAGTGCGTGAGAACCCTTGCTTCACAGGCGCGGGAACCTGTAGTCAGATCCCCAGAGCCCACATTAAAAGCTCGCTGCGGATGCATGAGCACCTGCGTGCTAAGTGAGTAGGGGTAAGGGCGGAGACCGGAGTGTTGCTGGGCTTGTTGGCAGCCAGTTTAAATGCAGGCTCAGTGAGAAACACTGCTTCAAGGGAATAAGACGGTGAATAAATACAGCAGTGGCATTCATAGCCACTCATGTATGTGTACGGCGCAGACATCTAAATATGCACACAAACACAGATTCACACACTAATACACACACACCTTCAAGATAGTTAACACTCCAGGAGTATAGGCTCAAGTTTTCTTAACAGTTATATTTTATTATGAACTTATTAAGTGAGCCTACCTCCCTTACAACCCACCTAGCCCAAATAAGAGGGAGAGGAGATTAAGGAATGAAACCTGGGTGTCAGTTCCTAGGAATGATTGTCCTGGCATAGTCAGCAGGATTTCAGCCGACCAGCAATCCCTCCAAACTTTCTGCTGGAACCTGGAGCAACCAGAACCAGGAGCCTCAGCTGGAGTCCAGAGCCTTGAAGCTTTCCCTCGAGCGCTTCTCTCTAGGAGCCTCTCGCGTGAACAGCCAAAAACCAAGTCCCAACAAAAAACTCTGCCTCCTGGTTTTGGGTTCATATATATATCCTGCTCTCTCACATCTAAGTGATAAACAGCCTGTTCTCTTATCTCCCCTACATAGGAGACAAGATGCTCAGTGGTCCAGCTTGGGAAACATTTCCATTACCGAGACAACACTGAGTGTAGGATGCAACTCTCCATCCAGTCCTTGCTCCTTGACTATCCTTAGCAGAAACCTGGGTGGGGGAGAAGGACCCACTGAACCCAACTCATGGGAGAAGATGGGAATTGGTACAATGCCACCTAAGGCTCACTCACTCTCTAGCTCTCGTCCTCAGTGACTACTCAGCCAGCCGCAAAGCCGCAGCCCTCTCACTGTGCGTGTGCAGCCATGAAAGCCAGGCAGCTAAAAACGGAGCAACAGTTGGGCTATTTCTCAGCAGAGCCTTCTGAAATCAAGTGCTTCCTTCCACCTTAACTGCCATTTTTAATGAGCAAAAGCACAGGGGTGGGCTCCCCCACCCCCACCACCGACCTTTGCCGTTTGCAGTTGATATGGAGGTAGATGGAAGTCTGATGTTCATGTATAATGTTTCCCCTTTCCCCATCATTATCCTGAAACAGGTCTCCTCCTACAGATTCCAGATTTGTTTAAAGAGCTCTTCCTATTCCATCCCCCCCCACCCCCCCCACCCCCCCGACAGTCTTCCGGTTTTATCTACTTCTTCTGCTTCAGCCAGATGAGGCAGAGCTGTCTAACCCTGTGGAATCTCTGCATTGGTATGCAAGGCAGTTCAGACTAATATTGACTGTCTTGCAGACTCATCACTTCGGACTTCCAATTTGGCTTCCGTTTCAGGGTTTGTCCGTGACCCCCCGGGGAAGCTAATTTCCTTTTTCTGAACCTTGGCGGATGCAGCTATAAAATGCAAAGTAAGTATCTTGTCTGCAGAAAAAGACAGCTTCTATAGTCCTTCTTAGATCTGAGGCTGGAATTGCAGGCACACCCTCCCATCGTGACCTGCTTGTAAGAAGGTCACCTTCAAAAACAGATGGGGCGCCTGCAAGGCCAGGCCCAGGGTTCGTAAGTCCTAACACAAAATGAAAAATCCAGGACCCATTGTCCAAGATTTTGTAAGAACTGGAGCTGGTGAGACGGTACATTGGGTGGGGGTCGGGTAAGGGTCCCTGCTGCTGTGCCTGAGGACCTGAGTTCAATCTCGCTGAACCCACATGGTGGAAGAAAAGAACCAACTCCCTCAGGTTGGCCCCTGATCTGCATGCACAGGCAGTGGCATGTGCACGGCTCTCCCTACATACTCACAAATACATTAAAGAACCAGATAGATAAATGTAAGGAAGGGTAATTTCTTGAAGATGGGATAAATGTAGTCAAAACACATTGTATGAATATATGACATTCTCAAAGATAATAGAATAATAAAAATGGTTGTTTAAGAAATTTGAATATGATGACAATAGACTATTAAGCCAAGTGTCACTGAGGATGAGATCCTGTCTAATTGCATGGGGTATGCTTCTGGATGATGAAGTTAATCATGTAGGATATGGGAATTAACCAGCTGTGCTTATTAGCTGTGTGTCTTTCCTCCAAATTTTGCATTATATCTCTGAGCTGTCTTGTGTCAACTTGACCTAAGCTAGAGTCGTCAGAGAAAAAGGAGCTTCCATGAGATCCAGCTGCAAGGCATTTTTCTCAGTTAGTGATCAGTGGAGGAAGGCCCAGCCCATTGTGGGTGGTGCCATCTCTGGGCTGGTGGTCCTGGGTTCTACAAGAAAGCCAACTGAAGCCAGGTGTGGTGGTTCACGCCTTTAATCCCAGCACTCGGGAGGCAGAGGCAGGTGGAGTTCGAGGCCAGCCTTGTCTACAAAGCAAGTCCAGGATAGCCAAGGCTACACAGAGAAACCTTGTCTCGAAAAACAAAACAAAATAAAATAAAGAAAGCAAGCAAGCAGGCTGAGCAAGCCATGGGGAGCAAGCCAGTAAGCAGCACCCCTCCATGGCCCCTGCACCAACTCCTGTCTCCTAGTTCCTGCCCTGTTTGAGTTCCTGTCCTGACTTCCTTTGGTGATTAACAGCAATGTGGAAGTATAAGCCAAATAAACCCTTTTGTCCCGAACTTGCTTTTTGGTCATGGTGTTTCATTACAGCAACAGAAATGCTAAGACAGGCTGCATCATCTCTTACAGAAGCATAAGAATCAAATGCCCACCAAAACAAACAAACAAACAAACAAAAAAAGAGTGATGCGGGGTGGGAGTGACAATGTCTGTGACATGGTGGTAAGCAAGTCTCCCACCTAAAGGATCAGCTGGAACGGAGCCAGGCCAGTTATCACTAGAGGAGAACTAACGCTTAACCTTTTCTGGCTCTATTTTTTTTTTTTTTCAAGAGAGGCCCAAATCAGGCTTTTAAAAAGAAATCTGACATCTAACTGCTGGTAACTGTTAAGAAATGACCAAACTGAGCAGTGGTGGCACATGCCTTTAATCTCAGCACTCAGGAACCAAAGGCAGTCAGATCTCTGTGAGTTAGAGACTAGCCTGATCTACAAAGTGAGTCCAGGACAGGCAAGGCTACACACAGAGAAACCCTGGCTGGAAAAAACAAAACAAAACAAACAGAAAACTTGGGCCTAAAGCAAAAGGATGCATACAGTATCTCTTAGGCACCCAATCAAAGAAAAAGGATTCTCCAAGTGTCCTGTCCAGTCGCTCCCCTCCCGCCTCCAAGCAATAGCATCAGCACCTCTTAGCAACACATCATTAGCATCTCCCCATTGCAGCCAATGCCTAACACTGTAGGAGAAAACTTTCCAAGTGATTTTGATTTAAGCTCAAGTTTGAGAACCACCATCTGTCACGTTAACGTTTCTCAGAGAGACGCGAGCAGACATCCACTCCTTCCACACAGGCCACTGATGACAGTACAAAGTAAGATTCCACTAAACTCCAACTTTGCTGAACAATCAGTTTGTTGTGTTTCCTTCTAGACCATGGTTGAGAGGTTATGCTACAGGAGGGTAGGCGACCCCCAAACAGCTGCATCACCCTCAGATCTCACCCCATCATGGGTGACTATTTTGTGGAAACTATTAATAAGTTCCCATCTCAGTTAACCTCCTACTTCATATATATATATATATATATATATATATATATATATATATATATGTGTGTGTGTGTGTGTGTGTGTGTGTGTGTGTGTGTGTGTGTGTGTGTGTATACACATATACATACCTATACATATACACCATATACACACACACTTTAGCATCTTCCCAAACCACAACAATTAATAGTAAGCACAAGGGAAGAAACCTTGTATTCTTGTATTCCCTGGAGCCAAACACACCGGCAAGAAAGACAGTGGATGAAGAAAACGTCATAGCCTTTTTGTCTGGTCATACCTAATCTTCCCATCTCTAGGTTGGAGTAGAGATGACCTTAGCCTGTAGCCATGACAACAAATCGAGCAGGATAGTATGGAGGTAGCTACATATAGGAAATGGAGCTATTGGCACCCCTTGTTGAAGCACAAGATCCTTACCTGGGATTCCAACCATTTCTCTGTCCTGCCTTCCCTCCTGCCCCACCCCCACCCCCTCCTACCCCCACCCTCACCCCCTTGTCCTTGTTTTTCTTAGTGCATTGTTTCTTAAGGTCAATTGTTGGCTTCTGTGTTGCAGGACAGATGGAGGAACAAGAGGCTGAATCTTGGGTGCTTTGGCCCTGGGCGTCTTACCTTCTTTAAGGGCTTTCTGATAACACATCACTGGAAATCGTCATCTTTTTTCCCTTTTCCCTTTCATTCATTTATTTATTTAATCACTTTACAGCCTGATCCAAGCACCTTCCCTTCTCTCCTCCCAGTCCTGTTCTTCCCTCCTCCCCTTCCCGCCTCCTCCTTCTTAGGGAAAGGGAGCCCCACCCCACCCACCCCACGCATGGACACCAACCCACCCTAGCACATCAAATCACTGCAGGACTAAGTGCATCCTCTCCCACTGAGGCCAGACAAGACAGCATAGCCAGGGGAAAGGGATCCAAAAGAGTCAGAGACAGCCCCTACTCCCATTGCTAGAGAACCCACATGATGACCAAGCTGCACATCTGCTACATATGTGTAGGGGGCCTGGGTCTAACCCATGCATGGTCTTTGGTTGGTGGTTCAGTCTCTGTGAGTACCCATGGGCCCAGGTTAGTTTATTCTGTAAGTCTTCTTCCTCTTCTTTCTTTCTTTCTTTCTTTCTTTCTTTCTTCTTCTTCTTCTTCTTCTTCTTCTTCTTCTTCTTCTTCTTCTTCTTTCCTCCTCCTCCTCCTCCTCCTTCTCCTTCTCCTTCCTGTCCTTGTTTTTTTGAGACAGGGTTTCTATGTGTAGCCTTGGCTCTCCTGGATTCACTTTGTAAACCAGATTGACCTCGAACTCACACTGATCTGCCTGCTAGGATGTGCCACCCCTCCCAGCTTTCTGCAAGTCTTCTTGTGGTGTCCTTGATCCCTCTGGCTCTTTCAATCCTTCTTCCCATTCTTCAAAAAAAAAAAACTGGAGCTGAGCATATTGTTTGGCTGTGGGTCTCTGCATTCCATCAGCTGTTGGCTGGAGCCTCTCAGAAGACAGTTATGCTAGGCTCCTGTCTGCAGTAGCAGAGTATCCTTAATAGTGTCAGGGGTTGGCTTTCTCCCATGAGGTAGGTCTTAGGTTAGACCAGACATTGGTGGACATCATCGTCTTTAGAGAAACTAAAAGCTTTCAGATCCTGCTAGCTCTTTTGGACACCAACCACCAAAGCCCAGTAGCATTCTGTCAATCCAGGGACATCCTTCACACCTTTTACAATAACCAAGTTGAGAGCACCCGGATTGGCATCCACAATCATATGCCTGTGGTTGGACAGACTTGGGCTTCCTCCCTCCGGTCCTCCTTGGTCTGTATCAGTGGTTCTCAACCTGTGGATCAAGACCCCTTTTGGCAACATTCTATCTCCAAAAAAATTTACATTATAATTCATAACAGTAGAAAAATTACAGGTATGAAATATCAATGAAAATAATTTTATGGTTGAGAGGGTCACCACAACCATAAAGTATATTAAAAGGGGTCACAACACTAGGCAAGTTGAGAACCACTGGTTTATAGTGAATGCCCCTGACTCAATAGCAAGTGCACTCTGCATGGGACAAGGCACCTTGCATCATGGGAAAATCTTGTCATTCCCAGCACTGAAGTGGTCCTTCACATAACCCTTCTACTCTTCACCCAGAGCATCAGCAGCTACTTCTGCAGCCAAACGGTTCTCACAGAAAGTCTGAAGCTTGCATCCATTGTCCACTTCAATGTGTGGCTGGGAAGGAGATATTTACCTTCATCTTACGTGGCTGACTGCCTAGAAGAGGAGGCACCACACACGAAGAAGTACATTTCAGATCACCAACTTTAACATAAGATTCCTTTTGCAAGATCATTTCACATTCTGTGACTGTAGCTCACTGCCTTCCTCAAGGCAATATTTGCCATTTCTCAAACACTGGACACTTCCTAGCTCTCTGCACCTCTTTTCTTTGTAAAATAATTTTCTTTTTCAAGATGCAGCTGAGGACAGGTGTTATGGTACATGCCTCCAATTCCAGAACTCAGGCAAATCAAACTAACTTCTTATAGATCAATGAACAACTTATGGCTTCAGAGGCCCCTTGGATACACCCAGAGGGCAGAGGTTTCGGCTCTGAAACACGAACCTCCACCTCAGCTGGCTCAGGAAACCCATTGAGTTTTGCTTACTGCCTCCTTGGGATTGTGTTATGGCCACATGACTTAGGGAAGTTATCCTCCTTGGAATGTCAAGACCCTCTTCACTGAGATGGGATCCCAAGTGCCCACCTCAGTATAGCTTTGCAGAAGGAACAAATAAGGTACCACTCAGAAATATCTATGTAAAAGGTTGAGGCCATCTGAAGATTTTTACCAGGACAGAGGGGGCGGGGGAAACGCCTGAGTGAGGGCAACTGCTAGCTGAAGAAAGGAAACAGCTGCCGGAAGCTGGCTCCCGGAGGTCCATTTTGCATCACTAGCTGCTTACAAGATTTGACTTCCTGCTTCCAGGCTGGTGTGTAAGAGTTTAGGACATGACTCTTCCGTTCATGTGAGCAGTGACTTCATGTGACAAAGCTCAGAGAAGAGACCATGCTTGACTATATACACCAGGTGTGATGCCAGCACGAGCTAAATGAGACCTGTCTGGAAAAACAAAATAAAATAAACATACACTAAGAGAAAACAGAAACTAAAATCCCAAATAGGTAAGGATATGGATTTTTCATATCAGAATTTCAAACATCTATTACCTCACTAATGGCTTGAAGGGAGAAGTAGATAATAGGCAAAAGCAAGGGATGTAAATGTAATTATAGAAATCTAAAAAATTAAGAGGAAATGCTAGAGCTAAGAAAACATATACGGAGTGGCACTTACTAATAGACTGGATGTGGTGGAGAAAGAATGTCTGTGCCTCATGATGTAACAACAGAAAGTTACAGTAGGTGCCGGATACAGCTCAGTTGGTCCAGTGGTTACCCACCATGCACAAAGCCCTGGGTTCCATCCCCAGCGCCCCATACACCAGGTATGGTGGTTCACTCCTGTAATCCCAACACTCAGGAAGCAGAGGCAGGAGGAAGAGAAGTTCAACGTCATCCTCAAATGGCTGAGACCAGTGGAAGGCAGTGATGGACAGAACTCCAAACAGAACACTTGAGAACTGTGGGACAGTTTTATAAAAGGTATATAGATAGGTACATGATTGAGGAGTGCTGGAAGAAAGGGGAAACTAAGGAAATATTTAAAGCTCTAATGATGGAAAACATCCCCAAACTAATGTCAGACACTAATCCACAGATCCAGGAAGTTCAGAGAATACCAAGAAGGGTGCATCCAAACCAAGGGGCTGCGAGGTGTACCGGGGGCTCAATAGTAGAGTGGCTGCTCCTCCTCCTCCTCCTCTTCTTTCTCTCCTCCTTCTCCTCCTCCTCCTTCTTTGTCTATTTGGGTTGTTTTTTTTTTGTTTGTTTGTTTATTTTTTGTTTTTTGTTTTGTTTTGTTTTGTTTTGTTTTTGAGACAGGCTGTCCTGGAACTTGCTTTGTAGACCAGGCTGGCCTCGAACTCACAGCGATCCACTTGCCCAAGGGCTGGGAGTAAAGGCATGCACCACCACACCCGGTTTCTTTTAAGAAGTTTTCAGGATTTTTGTTTGTTTGTTTGTTTGTTTAAGATTTATTTACTTATTATTTATACAGTAATCTACCTGCATGTTAGCCTACATGCCAGAAGAGGGCAACAGATCTCATTATAGATGGTTAGGGGCCACCATGTGGTTGCTGGGACACATGCCTTTCATCCCAGCAGATGAGTGTCTGAGTTTGAGGGGAGCCCTGGGTACAGACTGAGTTCCAGGACAGCCAGGGCTTCACAGAAAACTGAAAAAAAAAATTCTTTTTTCTTTGCCTGATTTAACAAAACTTGAAAGTTGTAAGCACAGGTGCAGTTTTTAGTTTAAACTGAAATGTTCTCTAAGTCGAAAGTGACTTCCATGTCTTTCTTCCATGGGGTGGCTCAGACCCAGGGCCTTGGACATGCTAGGTAGCCACTCTACTGTTGGGCCCCTGGTACAGCACGCAGCCCCTTGGTTTGGACTTTTGTTTCTGCACGCATCCTTCTTGGTATTCTCTGAACTTCCTGGATCTATGGGTTAGTGTCTGACATTAGTTTGGGGACATTTTCCATCATTATGGCTTTAAATATTTCATTAGTTCTTCCTTTCTTCCAGCACCCCTTAGTAATGTACTTCTTTTAAAAAAAACATTTTGGGGGGGAGGGGTGCAGATAAGGGGAAATGTAGAAAACAATCAAAGCACAGCAGCCAATTCCTCTTCAAACGCCATCGAAGTTACATAATGGTTGAGTGTACTATTTAAAGTGTTGAGAGAAAAACTCAAGTTCTGAAATTACTCTTCAGAAGTGAAGAACAAATACACCAGGGAACTGGCGAGGTGGCTCACTCGTTACGTGCCTGTGTACGCAGCACTTGGTATCACCAGTACTTCCTCAAAGAAAGATGAACAAACAATAATATCAATGAATTTAATTGTATATGTTTATATTCACACTGTGTGTGTGTGTGTGTGTGTGTGTGTGTGTGTGTGTACTACTTATTATAAGATATGCTTGACCAGCCGGGCATAGAGGTGCACATTTGTAATCCTAGCACTCAGAGAGGCAGAGGCAGGCAGATCTCTGAGTTTGAGACCAGCCTAGTCTACAAAGCAAGTCCAGAACAGCCAAGGCTACATAGAGAAAAAAAAAAAAAAAAAGAACAAAAATATATGGTTGACTTTGGTGTATGATGTTTTATTTTCAAACGTTTTATAATAAAGTTTTAAAAATAAAAAATGAAATGGGTGACAAGAAAAATTTATGGATTTGAAGAATTGTATTTTATTTTTGAAGATCATTGCTTATTTTTGTGTATATTAATATTTGCCTGCATGTAGGTAAGTAGTTCATTTATGTGCCTGCTACTCAAAGAGGTCACAAGAGGGCATTAGAACACCTAGAAGTGGAGTTATAGATGGTTGTTAGCTGCCATGTGGGTGCTAGAAACCAAACTCAGGTCCCTTATAAGAGTAGTCAGCAATCTCAACCATCTTACCAGCTTGGCTATTTTATTACTATAAGGTTCTCATAGTACTTGCTAAATGATATAGTGCTATTTGAAACTGAACTTACATTAAATGGAAATATATTTTTCTTTTTTGTTTTTTCAAGACAGTGTCTCTCTGTGTTAGCCTTGGCTGTCCAGGACTTGCTTTGTAGACCAGGCTGGCCTTGAACTCACAGCTATCTGCTTGCCTCTGTCACCCCCATGTAAATGTATTTTTCAAAGCTTAAGATAACTGCTAAAAAAAAGTAACTTAGTTAATACACTAAAAAAAAGAAACAAACTTTGATTAGTCAGATCAATAATTTCTAATAAATATTGTAAGGCATAAGTCAAAGGAGAAGAATGAAAGAATAAAGATTTGGTTTGATCTCACATGGCGAAAGCAGACATTTTTTGGCATGAGAGGTTGATGCCTAGCATTTAGGGACTGCATAGAACAGAGCTAAGAACCATTTTAGAATTGAGAAAAGGGAGATGGGCGGTCGTCACTTCCCAGTCCCAGCAACTGCTTTTCTGGATGGACTGCCTTTCAGAACTGCTGGGTGGGAGATAGGTGAGATGGCCTGCCTGCTCCTACAACCCTGAGCTCCACTGTGTGTGTGGTGTGTGTTAGCTGCTTTCCGGAATTCCATAGATGGCAGATTTCCAGAAACACAGGGTCTGCTGTGGTAGTAGGGTTTGCTTTATTCCAGACACTCCAGTTTAACAGTGTCTATACTGTTAAACTAAGAGGCTTTGTAAATGTCTAGGTAAATCTCATAGAAAAAACAAGACAGTATTTTTACAACCTGCAGAATCATCTAATCAAAACCATCCTTAATCTATGTTACAACCTCCCTTAAAAACCAACTAAGGAACCCCAACAAAACTATTATATTTAAAATATTGGTTGAAAGGCTTCTGAGTAGAGCGTCCTCTCTGTCTTTTCCACGGATGAGTATCCCATTAGCTGTTTTTATTATAGACACCTCTATATGATGAGATAAGTAACACGTGAGAAATAGTTAACCCACTGGCTGTCTTGAGAGTGTGAGGCCCCTCAAACCCCATTTCTGAAAAGGAAACAACGTTTTTAGGGGGAAACGGCCTGACCATGAACTCTACTTTCAAAAAGCCCACAAGAATGTGCTTCCCATCAATTCATCTCTGATAATGTTTAGCCATCACCCCTAGAAACGGACAGCCAATCAGGGACAGCCAGGACTCCGGGCCTGAGAAAGGTAGGGTTGCTTAGCTACCAGCTTGAAAAGCCCCCAATTCCTGAAACTCCCCTTTCTGGTCTTTGAAAGAGGCCTGCATGTTCCCCTCTGGACCAGGTTGTCACTATTTTCTTTGAGCAGTCGATCCCAGGGTGCTGGAATAAAGGTTCTTTGCTTTTATATATGACTTCGGACTCCTGGTGGTTTTTGGTTTTGTTTTTGTTTTTTGGGGGGGTGGGGTCCTCGCTATCTGGGCATAATAAGAGCATAAGGTTTTCATTTTTGGGCTGGTTTGTTGCTCCACTTTTCCTTGTCAGAGAGCCAGGGGGCCAACCTGATCCAGGACAGGGATTCTGGAGGACATTTTGAGAAGAACAAGCAAAAGCCTGATGTGGGAGGACCAAATCCCATCTTCAGAGGCAGTTTCTCAGTGAGTTGTAGAACTCCTACCCAGCTGCAGGAGCCTGCTGCCACCACTTTTATTTTAGCAGCTCCCATTCGGCAGCATAGTGCAGATAAAATTCTACTTGTAGCACACTTGGATGAGTAAAAAAACATCAGTAACCATATGGACTAGAATCGTCATCTTATTCTAGGCAAGATTTAGGGGATCCCCAGGAGGGAAGAGGCCCCTGGATCTCAACAAGACTTTTTGCGTCAAAGGAAAAAGAGATCCATGGGCCAGCAGTTCATCTCTAAGGCACCGAGAGGGCAAACTTTAGGGGATGAGGGAAAGAAAGGGCAGTGGTGGGTAGACTGTCGTTGGGTTGGGGGCGCAGAGAGGCAGTGTGGGAAAAGCCCCTTGAGGAAGTTTGGCAGGGTTCGTCTTGGACACGTGAGAGAAGATCTGGGAAATTCTGTTTAGATATTTGAGCTAAAACAAATGAACAAACAACCACTTATATGTAGAACAAACAAACAACAACAACAACAACAAAAACCACTTATATATAGAGCAAAGGAAAGGACATGGAAGACAGGGAACCTGGGACCATTTGCAATTTCAATGGAGGAATTTTGTCAAAGTCCCATTAGATGGTAGGTTCCAACATGCCACATTTAGGTCAGCAGTTTTGGTTGTCAAGATCATATTAGGGACAGAACAGGAACCAACTTGATGCCCCGTTGTTTAAATGGTCTAGGAGACAGGCCAAGGGGCTCTCTTTAGGGACATAGGGTCATTGCCCCCTGTTGTAGGTTTTGGATGGGCTGAAGCTAGTTTCTTACTTGATGTGTCCGCAGCACAATTCCCGACCCTTTCTCAAGGGATCAGTGATCAGGAAGAGTAACAAGTCCTCTCTACCTACTAATGTGTCTGCAGAAAAAAATGGCAGGTGTTGTGTCCCTCTCAAGTGCCAAAGGTTGGGTTAGAACAGTAGTTTTTCTAATGCTGCAGCCCTTTGATAAAGTTCCTCGTGTGGTGGTGACCCCCAACCATAAAATTAGTTTCGTTGCTTCTTTACAACCGAAATTCTGCTACTATTATGAATTGTAATGTAAATCTCTTTGGTTTTCCTTTGGTCTTAGGTGACCCCTGTGAAAAAGTTTGGTAAGGTTCGGTAGACTCACAAAGGGGTTGAGACCCACAGGTTGAGAACCAGTGAGTTAGATGCTAAGAAAAAAGAGTGGGTTTACCATTCATGCAAATAATGGAGGCCAAGGGTCTCCCAGAAAGAAAGACAAAGTAACACTAGGAAATGGAGGATGGAGGAAGAGCCTGGTAGAGGAAGAGGCCTGGTCACGATGGACCTTCTGGGAAGCCCTTCCTAAATTTCAGCACTAATTAATGTAAGAATCTGACTTTACTGGATTGCAATAAAGAATGCTCATTCAGGTCAACCTCAGTGGCCGGCAGACTTGTATTGGTCTGAGAGGCTGGCAAGCTCCAGACCCTGCAGCTTGGTACCCAAGGCTACAGGAGGATGCACCGTGCAGGGTCTCAAACTCCTAGTCAAGAGTAGGACAGAAACTGCTTTTGGGTAAATCATTTTTGAAATCAGGGTGTGAGATGAATAAGGTTGCAGGAGAGCGCAGGAAGGACTGGCCATGAGAGCCAGTAGTTATCTCACGACCTTAGTTCCGGTGCCATGGCAACCGTGTGTAAGGCTCAGACACCACCCTCCTTTGCAGATGAAGCAGCAGAGACACAGAAAAGTTGGTGGCTCTGCCCAAGGCCACACAGCTTTTATAGAGAAGGGATTTAACCCCTGGCGGAAAGGCTTCGCATAATATTGTCTTTGAACCATAATAGAAAGATATCAATGGGAGAGCAACAGGTCTACCTGGAGCTCAGTGTTCTCAACGGCAGCACGAGGAAGCCAGCCATTCAGAGAGAGGTGGCAAGTGCAAATCCTGCTGAAGACAGAGAGAGACGTGTGCATGGGGTGTAACTTGGGAAGTAGGTAGAGACAGAAGGATAAGTCCTGAGGTTATCCTTGGCTACCTCGTGAGTTTGAGGCTAGTCTGCCCTATGAGAGACCCTGTCTCAAAACAAAAGCAAAAACAGAATGACAGCCAGGGACAGCCAGGGATTACTCCTGTAATCCCAGCACTCCCAGAACCCGGGAGGCAGAGACAGGTGGTTCACTGTAAGTTCTAGGTCAGCCTGGTCTGCAAAGCGAGTCTAGGACAGTCTAAAGACTGTCTTAAAAACCTAAAAGCTAAACTAAACAAAAAAAACAAAATGAGAAATGGTAGTTTGACCTTTTCCTTGTATTTCTTTCTATATTTACAACCTACCTGTACCCTAATAACTAAAGTTGTATTATTTAGGAGAGAGAGGGTGGGGGGTGGGGGGGGGGGAAGAGGGAGAGGGAGAGGGACGGGGAAAGCCAGAGCAAAAGCTTCTATACTTCCACACTCTTACCACACAGACTGCTGCTAACCCTTATCACACTTCTTTCGAGCCTTTTAACAAGTGCTGTTCCTTTGCCTAGCTGAGATTCTGCTTAGATGTAATTTTGGATCTCTCATTTTTCTCTTCCTGAACAGCAGAGCATAAACCCTCACAACAGTTTTAGGTGGCTGGGTAATAATCCATCATATGAAAATTATGTAATTTATGGCCTCTTCCTTCACTGCTGGATCTTTAGGTTGTTTCCAATATTTTTGCTATTATAAATAACCCACTGTGAGCATGTTAGCCCATAAATCTTTTATTGCACTGCCGAGTATGCTGCTTGTAGGATCTTTTCCCAGAAATATAATTATGAAGTGTCACAGATATTTCAAAGATTACATGAAGAAGTGGTGTCCCCGATAAATGGCAATACATTCTTTTTAAAGATAAAGAATATTCGATTTTTACATTTTATTTCTTTATGCGCATAAAGTATTTTGTCTACTTTTATGTATGTGCTTCACTTGCAGAAGCCTGGTGTCTCTGGAGGACAGGAAGAGGGTGTGGAACTCCTTACAGATAGTTGTGAGCCATCATGTGAGTGCTGGGCACTGGACCCAGGTCCTCTGCAAGGACACTCAGTGCCCCTAACCCTTGCCATCTCTCCAGCCCCAGCCCCAGTGCACACATTCTGCACAAAGAAATGGCCGGCCTTCCAGGTGTAGAAGTTGTAAGCCGACTGCTGGTCCTTGTGTCAGTGTGGCACGGGATGGCTCTCAGGCACACAATTTCTGTCTCCGAGCTTGTACGAGAACCACTGCACTTTCTCTCCTACGAGCTACTTCTCAATTTGGTTTCTCTCTCTCTCTCTTTTTTTTT